>NC_079189.1:116950701-118150701 GCF_029499605.1 Hyla sarda | reverse complement strand
GATGAAACCCCCTTAGTTCCCGAGGCAAGATGCTGGCTATTAATAATAGCCACCATCTTACCGGGCGTGGCGGGATGCCGCGAGTATTGGCCTTTATCTACATGATGTGCATGTACATCATAGGTCGGAAAAACCTTCCCGTTCATGACGTACATGTATGTCATGGGTCGGGAAGGGGTTAATGCAAATATCTGATCATGTCTAGCCAATCCTGTGGTTGCATCTCAATGTGTCAAAGCTTGTAGATATGATCAGGAGGAGCAGAATTTGCTCAGACTCAATTTGTCTTGTTAAATCACTCAGAG
Source organism: Hyla sarda (assembly GCF_029499605.1). Classification (NCBI taxonomy): domain Eukaryota; kingdom Metazoa; phylum Chordata; class Amphibia; order Anura; family Hylidae; genus Hyla; species Hyla sarda. The sequence continues at coordinate 118,150,396 of NC_079189.1, read as the reverse complement.
TAGAATAGACAAATTCATCCAAGACAACAGAAATTGAAAAAATTATGTGTAACAACAATGCTATGTAGGAAGGTGTCAGTGTATGCACTGCAAATTGATCACTGAATTCAAAGGGTTAACCCTTTTCCGCCACAGGACGTATGCATACGTCCCAGTTGCCTACATGTTAAACGCAACTGAATGTATGCATACGTTCTTAGCGATATCCTGCTAGACATCGCCGGAGGGACCCCGCAGCTGGCGAGACCAGGATCGTGTCGGTCTTGGCAGCATTAACCCCAAAGATGCCATGATCAGTCCTGATCTTGGCATCTATGGGATTGACAGGGGGAGGGGGCCCCATGTTTACCAACGACAATCCCACAGTACGATCGCTGGGTTATGTTAGTTGTCATGGCAGCAGGGGGCCAGCTTCATGTCTGCCTAGTACGCCAGCCTGTGAGGTCCAACCATTGGCTGAGTCACACAGGCTGAATGTCAGTGTAACACTGACAGTTATACTTTGCTGAAGTACAGATGTGATGCAGCATAGTATAACCTGAAAAAGTAAAACATTTTAAAAATAAATTAATTAATAAAGGGTAAGAAAAAAAAAAGACACTTTCCTAATAAAACTCTATATTATCATGTCCCCCCCCCCCAAAAAAAAGAAGAATCCCAAACCTTTACATAATAGGTATTGCCACGTTCCTAATGACTAGTACAATAAAACAATGTTATTTACCGCACAAGGTGAACGCCTTAAAAAAAAGTACAAAAATCGCAAATTATGGTCCAATAAATATTAATAAAAAAGATAGCGTGTATCACAAAAATAGTACCATTAAAAAGTACAGCTCAACTCCAGAAAGTTAAACAGATTTGTAAATGACTTCTATTCAAAAATCTTAATCCTTCCAGTATTTATCAGCTGCTGTATACTACAGAGGAAGTTTAGTTGTTCCTTTCTGTCTGACCACAGTCAGGGCTGGTGCAAGGATTTTTGCCACCCTAGGCAAAACCTAATTTTGACACCCCTTTGGCTCCGCCCCTTGAACCCATTGGCAGATATAAGATCAGGGGTAGAATTAGTCCCGTAAGCCTCATGGCAAATTCTTGACTAGCCCTACCCCCTTCCAATAAGAGTGTATATACAAAAATTATGTTATGATGTTATGTATGTATGACAGCTGTATGAGTGTTGTACGCTCAATGGGGGACATGTATCAAAGATTTTACCCCTTTTTTGTATTTATATTTTTGTGCAAGCTATTTTTTTTGCATCTTTTTTTGCATACATTCTAGTGGAGCATTTCCTCCTGAGGTGTATGTTACAGTGTACCTTGGAGTGAAATATTTAGTACGCACTAATTTATTAACTGCGTACTTTTCATTTACCCGCATAAATCTTCCGCAATGAGCATATTTTTCACGCAAATATAAGCCATCTTGGACTGAACGTAGCAAGATACCCTAAATCATCTATTTTATTTTTTAAAGGATGGAATAATAAATATCCATAATGTTCAACCTTTCCTCTCTCTATACCCTTAAAATTTATACGGTGACACCCCGACCTACGATGGCCCCGACATAAGATAATTTCAACATACAATGGCCTCTCAGAGACCATCGCATGTTGAAGGCAGCATCAAATACCATACTTTTGTATGTCGGAGCCATCGCATAAACAGCTATCCGGCAGCGCAGACTGCTTCAGCTGCCGCAGGATAGCCGTTTATGGGGCCCCGTGTGATGTGGTGACGATTACTCACCTGTCCTCGGGGCTCCAGAGCGTCCTATTCGGGATCCCCTTCATCGCCAGCGCTCTCCTTCGTCATCATGTCGCCGCGCACACCATCCCGACATCCAATAGGAGCGCCGTGCGTATTGACGTGATGGCGACGATGGAGAGCAAGGATCCTGGAGAAGCAGAGACGTCAGGAGCGTTGGGGACACCCTGGGGATGCGGCGACAGCGATGGATGACGGTCTGGAGCGGCTGGGACAGGTGAGTATAACTTCCTATTCTTTCCATTGCACGGATCCCTCAACATACGATGGTTTCAACAAACGATGGTTCATTTGGAACGGATTACCATCGTATCTTGAGGGAACACTGTACTTGTAATTACGTTCTTAAGTGTTACTTCAATGAAGTTTCTTGCCATTCTTTACTAGTTTAAAGGAGTATTTAAGGAAAAACCCTTTTTTATATATCAAGTGACTCCAGAAAGTTAACAGATTTGTAAATGACTTCTATTAAAAATCTTAATCCTTCCAATAATTATCAGGTGCTGAAGTTCAGTTGTTCTTTTCTGTCTGGCAACAGTGCTCTCTGCTGACATCTCTGCTTGTCTCGGGAACTGCACAGAGTAGAAGAGGTTTGCTATGGGGATTTGCTTCTACTCTGGATAGTTCCCGAGACAGGTGTCCTCAGAGAGAACTGAGAGACAGAAAAGAACAACTCAACTTCAGCAGCTCCTAAGTACTGAAAGGATTAAGATTTTTTTTATAAAAGTAATTTACAAATCTGTTTAACTTTCTGGAGCCAGTTGATATATAAAAAATATTTTTCCTGGATAACCCCTTTAACTACTTTTCAGATCTTGATCTTCTCAAAGTGCAAATATAACAAAGGCAGGTTAGCTAATGTATCAGACTTTAGTTATCGTTTCCTCTCCCTTTCACTTTGATACAGTTAAACAACATTAAATGCCGATTGTAGTATATTGTCAGATACCCTTTTCTAAGTTATCAATGATTTTGTAATTTATGGAAACATCATATGTTTTACTTTATAAAGGATGAATAAGTACTCCCCTGTTCCATCCACCATGCATACTGTGGACCTCTGCTCCTATGATGCTTCCATATTTCCACCAGCTTTCATTAGCCAGGGACCCTCCTTCTAAAAGATGTTCGCCATTAAACAGTCTTATGCCGTGATCCTGATAGATTTCAGCATCTGTTTAATTTTTTTAATTTTATTTTTTTTATTTTGATTAGCCGCTGCTCAGCGAAATTAATTAGACACATAAAAATTGCGAATGGAGGTCCTTTTACCTGCCTCATTTCACCTCAAGGGTTCTTCTTGCCTGGTCAGTTATTGAGCAGACCTGAACAGAAGATCAATGATATGCATTTGCCTAACACTGTTCAGTATATGTTATTCAACAACAGGTACCCTCCAGCTGTTTCTAAACTAAAATTTACAGCATGCCTGGGCATCTTTTTCAATTTTAAAAAAGCATGCTGGGATTAGAAAATGTGAAAATTTTTACAAGCAAACACTGAGCTGAAAATTTTGAAAATAGGGGCACGGCTAAGATGTAAATAGGTTCTGATACACTACAGACAACGCATGTACAAAATAGAGTGACGGTGGAGGTCTAACGAGATTACTATATTTGCCCGCAATTTATGAAACTCATTGCGCAAGAATACATTTTGTACTGTGTATCTATGGTAGATGTATGACTGCTGTACAGTGTATGTATGATGGATGTATGGCTGTCGGACAGTGTATATATGATAGATGTATGACTTCCGGACAGTGTATGTATGATGGATGTATGACTAATGTACAGTATGTGTGCATAATAAATGTATGACTGCTGTACAGGTAAACAGGCAAAACAAAATGTACTGACCAAGATGCAACGTGTTTCGCTGCACATGCACAGCTTCTTCAGGCATGACAACGTGAGGTAAAGTGCACATTTCTATAGCAAGGTGTTAACCATTTCAGTCACAGTACAAAGATTACAAAGTATTAACTATTTCCTTCTTAGTACAAAGTTACCAAAAATGCATAATATTAGCAACAGAGTGAATTAAAAAGATATCTACATCATATTTCCCTCAACATACAGACAATAATATTAATAAAAACAATAAAAAAAATATATATATATATATTATATATATAAAAACACCATTTGCTTATCAAGAAAACAATTTATCGGACATTTTCTATGCTTTCATTAAGACCCTATGGAGTCAACGTGGCTAGTTTAAAAATCCAGAATGATTCTCGGTTTTAGACGTTGGTACCGATTTGGGACACTTTCTGGAATAATTTCCAGTATAATTAGACATGATAAATCTAGATAAGAAATATTAAAGTGGCACTCATCAGACTGTGGAAGCAAGGTCCTTGTTCCCAAAGTTTGGTGAGTGCCAGTTTGTTGTTTCTTATCTTTGGATTGTACACGCCTACATTTAATAGAAGATAGAGCAGCCCAGGTTTGTAGGCGCCATTGAGATATTAGCAGGTTTGCAGGCACCATTGAGAAAGTATCAGGTATCATCATGAACTGCTATAACTCTAAATTTTTTTCACTGGATAGGGATGTTTCCCTACAGATGGTGCAATTTCCTATGCAAACATAGTGTGCATTTATTTCTTATTTATAGACCTGTGATCTGTCCGGAATGAATGCCGAGAACTTGATCTGCATTTTATTTCCCTCAACAACTGTTGCTGACTGACACTATTAATTGTTAAGACTTAAGACAAGGTAAAATCACCCTAGCATTTGTTTCGACATCAGTCAGTTTTTCCACCCTTTGACAAAGCTTTCTATGAAACCATTCACAACAAATAAATAACACAAAAATAGTCACAGATACATATAACTAAAGGGGCTGTTCAAGATAACAAGGTATAGGTTTACAGAAAGAGTGCCATGTTTGTCCATATTTTGTGTCTGGTATTACAGATCAGCCTATTAACTACAAGACAATGGTAAGCATAGTGATGCTTCTATTAACCCCTTAAGGACTCAGGGTTTTTCCGTTTTTGCACTTTCGTTTTTTCCTCCTTACCTTTTAAAAATCATAACCCTTTCAATTTTCCACCTAAAAATCCATATTATGGCTTATTTTTTGCGTCGCCAATTCTACTTTGCAGTGACATTAGTCATTTTACCCAAAAATGCACGGCGAAACGGAAAAAAAAATCATTGTGCGACAAAATCGAAAAAAAAACGCCATTTTGTAACTTTTGGGGGCTTTCGTTTCTACGCAGTGCATATTTCGGTAAAAATTACACCTTTTCATTATTCTGTAGGTCCATACGGTTAAAATGATACCCTACTTATATAGGTTTGATTTTGTCGCACTTCTGGAAAAAATCATAACTACATGCAGGAAAATTTATACGTTTAAAAATGTCATCTTCTGACCCCTATAACTTTTTTATTTTTCCACGTATGGGGTGGTATGAGGACTCATTTTTTGCGCCGTGATCTGAAGTTTTTATCGGTATGATTTTTGTTTTGATCGGACTTTTTGATCACTTTTTATTCATTTTTTAATGATATAAAAAGTGACCAAAATACGCTTTTTTGGACTTTGGAATTTTTTTGCGCGTACGCCATTGACCGTACGGCTTAATTAATGATATATTTTTATAGTTCGGACATTTACGCATGCGGCGATACCACATATGTTTATTTTTTTATTTTTTTTACACTGTTTTATTTTTTTTATGCGAAAAGGGGGGTGATTCAAACTTTTATTAGGGAAGGGGTTAAATGACATTTTTTTTGCAGTGTTATAGGTCCCATAGGGACCTATAACACTGCACACACTGATCTCTAATGCTGATCACTGGCGTGCATTAACACGCCTGTGATCAGCATTATCGGCGCTTGACTGCTCCTGCCTGGATCTCAGGCACGGAGCAGTCATTCGTCGATCGGACACCGGGGAGGCAGGTAAGAGCCCTCCCGGTGTCCGATCAGCTGTTCGGGACGCCGCGATTTCACCGCGGCAGTCCCGAACAGCCCGACTGAGCAGCCGGGTCACTTTCACTTTAGAAGCGGCGGTCAGCTTTGACCGCCGCTTCTAAAGGGTTAATACCGCACATCGCCGCGATCGGCGATGTGTGGTATTAGCCGCGGGTCCCGGCCGTTGATTAGCGCCGGGACCGACGCGATATGATGCGGGATCGCGGCGCGATCCCGCTTCATATGGCGGGAGCCGGCGCAGGACATAAATATACGTCCTGCGTCGTTAAGGGGTTAAAGAAGACCCTTATTTCAATCCTTTCCAACCCTTTCATTTTTAAGTGGTGAAAGAGAATGATAGATGTAAATATACTGTATTATGAGATCTGTTGCCAGGACAGTCTACTGGAATACAGCCTTTTTGTGGAACTAGCTCACATGTTTTATGTAATGTTATATATTCCACATGACATGATAGGTTTTTTTTTTTTTGCACCACAGAGAACCCCAGGATGGGACATTGCATTGGATGATGGGTTGGGTAGACTTTGCACATAAAGGGGTGCTCATAGTTAGCAACAAAACTTAAGTTGGAGGGTCACTTAACCCCTTAAGGACCAGGCCATTTTACACCTTAAGGACCAGAGCGTTTTTTGCAATTCTGACCACTGTCACTTTAAACATTAATAACTCTGGAATGCTTTTAGTTATCATTCTGATTCTGAGATTGTTTTTTCGTGACATATTCTACTTTAACTTAGTGGTAACATTTTATGGTAACTTGCATCCTTTCTTGGTGAAAAATCCCCAAATTTGATGAAAAAAATGAAAATTTTGCATTTTTCTAACTTTGAAGCTCTCTGCTTGTAAGGAAAATGGATATTCAAAATATATATTTTTTTGGGTTCACATATACAATATGTCTACTTTATGTTTGCATCATAAAATTTATGAGTTTTTACTTTTGGAAGACACCAGAGGGCTTAAAAGTTCAGCAGCAATTTTGAAATTTTTCACAAAATTTTCAAACTCACTATTTTTCAGGGACCAGTTCAGTTTTGAAGTGGATTTGAATGGTCTTCATATTAGAAATACCCCATTATAAAAACTGCACCCCCCAAAGTATTCAAAATGACATTCAGTAAGTGTATTAAGCCTTTAGGTGTTTCACAGGAATAGCAGCAAAGTGAAGGAGAAAATTCAAAATCTTCATTTTTTACACTCGCATGTTCTTGTAGACCCAATTTTTGAATTTTTGCAAGGGGTAAAAAGGAGAATATTTTTACTTGAATTTGAAACCCAGTATCTCTCGAGTAAGCACATACCTCATATGTCTATGTTAATTGTTCGGCGGGCGCAGTAGAGGGCTCAGAAGGGAAGGAGCAACAAATGGTTTTTGGGGGGCATGTCACCTTTAGGAAGCCCCTATGGTGCCAGGACAGCAAAAAAAAAACACATGGCATACCATTTTGGAAATTAGACCCCTCAGGGAACGTAACAAGGCATAAAGTGAACCTTAATACCCCACAGGTGATTCCCAACTTTTGCATATGTAAAAAAAAAAAAAAATTTTTACCTAAAATGCTTGGTCTCCCAAAAAAATTTGAAGCCCAATTTCTCCCGATTCAGAAAACACCCCATATGGGGATGAAAAGTGCTCTGCTGGCGCACTACAGGTCTCAGAAGAGAAGGAGTCACATTTGGCTTTTTGAAAGCAAATTTTGCTCTGGGGGCATGCCGCCTTTAGTTAGCCCCTATGGTGCCAGAACAGCAAAAAAAAAAAAACACATGGCATACCATTTTGGAAACTAGACCCCTCGGGGAACGTAACAAGGGGTAATGTGAACCTTAATACCCTACAGGTGTTTCACGACTTTTGCATATGTAAAAAAATATTTTTTTGTTTTACCTAAAATGCTTGGTTTCCCAAAATTTTTACAATTTAAAAAGGGTAATAGCAGAAAATACCCCCCCAAATTTGAAGCCCAATTTCTCCCGATTCAGAAAACACCCCATATGGGGATGAAAAGTGCTCTGCTGGTGCACTACAGATCTCAGAAGAGGAGTCACATTTGGCTTTTTGAAAGAAAATTTTGCTCTGGGGGCATGCCGCATTTAGGAAGCCCTATGGTGCCAGGACAGCAAAGAAAAAACCACATGGCATACCATTTTGGAAACTAGACCCCTTGGGGAACGTAACAAGGGGTAATTTGAACCTTAAATACCCTACAGGTGTTTCACAACTTTTGCATATGTAAAAAAAATATATATTTTTTACCTAAAATGCTTGTTTTCCCAAAAATGTTACATTTTTAAAAAGGGTAATAGCAGAAAATACCCCCCAAAATTTGTAACCCAATTTCTCCTGAGTACGGCGATACCCCATATGTGGCCCTAAACTGTTGCCTTGAAACACGACAGGGCTCCAAAGTGAGAGCGCCATGCGCATTTGAGGCCTAAATTAGGGACTTGCATAAGGGTGGACATAGGGGTATTCTACGCCAGTGATTCCCAAACAGGGTGCCTCCAGCTGTTGTAAAACTCCCAGCATGCCTAGACAGTCAACGGCTATCTGGCAATACTGGGAGTAGTTGTTTTGCAACAGCTGGAGGCTCCGTTTTGGAAACAGTGGCGTACCAGACGTTTTTCATTTTTATTGGGGAGGGGAGGAGAGTTGTATAGGGGTATGTGTATATGTAGTGTTTTTTACTTTTTATTTTATTTTGTGTTAGTGTAGTGTAGTGTTTTTAGGGTACAGTCACACGGGCGGGGGTTCACAGTAGTTTCTCGCTGGCAGTTTGAGCTGCGGCAGAAAATTTGCCGCAGCTCAAACTTGCAGCCGGATACTTACTGTAATCCTCCGCCCATGTGAGTGTACCCTGTACGTTCACATTGGGGGGGGGGGGGGGACATCCAGCTGTTGCAAAACTACAACTCCCAGCATGTACGGTCTATCAGTGCATGCTCGGAGTTGTAGTTTTGCAACTACAGTTTCTAAAAATCAGTTTCTAAAAAGTCATAAGCATTTCACATGGTAGTACAGAGAAAGAAGATGACAAAGCCCAAAGAATCAAACTCCATGGTAGGATAAACAAGGATCACAAGGATTATTTTTAGGTGTGGTCCATGTACAGCCAGTTTTTAGTTTTTTTCATTATTTGGTTTAAATGTCATCTTCCTAATATAAGTATTGTTTTGCTTCCTTGCCAGTTTTTAATATAATCTAAAACATTGGCAGAGTATGTGGCCATAGACACAACACAAAACACTCCAGTAGACCGTGTGTTGCATGGAGCATAGCTGAGCTGTATCCAAAGGCAACAAAATAAACAACCTGTCTAGTAAATATAAAGTCTCTGCAGGAAGCCAAGAACTTAGCACAACAGACACTAAATAAACAAGAAGATCAACACCCAATACATTTATTCCTTGAAATCTTTTGTGTGCATATTTGAATTTGTTTTGTACATTGCTATTTTACTTGACACCTGAATCTATATATATATAATACTCAATGGCTGACATTTATCATTGTCTTTAGACAGTTTTTTGTGTCTAGAAAAGGTGTAAAAAAGGTGCAAGCAGGGTTTATTTGCGCCTTTTTTGCACCTTTTGGTTTACACATTTTTGCTGATTTTGAGTTACAATCCACTGATTTTGGCAATACACATGATATGGAAGGGTTTTATGAACAGCGCTTTTTTGTGAAAAGGCACAAAAAAGGCGCAAAGCCACTGAAAAGTCTCTAAAATTATACCAGCCCAGACTTAGCTTAGCTTTTTGGTGTGTACCTGCACTAAATTTACACACAAAAAAAAGGTGTAAAAAATGCAATGATAAACGCAATGATAAATGCTGACCAATGTGTGAGTGTGTATGTTCCAGCATCAAACGGCACACATGTTACTTATATGTCAACAACAAACATAGGATAGGTAATTTAACCCTTACTCATCCCCATTTGCCAGGGTTGGGTTTTTTGTTTCTGCATAACTTCCAAACGGCTGGAGATATTTCAATAATACGTGGTCACATGTTACTTATATGTCAACTTAAAATATAGGATAGTTAATTTAACCCTTAACTACCCCCATTTGTGAGGGTAGTGGTTTTTGTTTAAAGTCCCATCCATGCAAATCAATTGGAAATGTATGTTCCCACATAAATTCCGTACGTTGGAGATATTTCAATAATACCTGGTACACATATTACTTATATGTCAAATAAAAAGATAAAGATAAATTAACCCTTACCTACACCCTTATATAAAAGATGGGTTTTTGTTTCAAGTCCCATGCAAGTATATGGGACTTCCAGTACTTTATTCCATTAGCTCTGCTCTGCATCTCCTGGTGAATGTGTCAATCTGGCTTGCAAGCCACACCCCATCTCACATAGAAACACCCACATTTTATGTCCCATCCCTTTTATTATCTACCCTTTTTGTGCATCAGTTTGGCTTGCAAATCACGCCCAATCCCAAAAAACCACGTCCCCTTCTATTTTCAAATTACAATATCTTCATCACAAATCAGTCCCACCTGAGGACAGGATATGAGGACGGGACATAAGGACGGGATATGAGGTCAGGATATGAGGTCAGGATATGAGGACGGGATATGAGGATGGGATATGAGGACGGTATATGAGGTCGGGATATGAAGACGGGATGTGAGGACTGGATATGAGAATGGGATATGAGGACGGGATATGAGGACGGGATATGAGGTCGAGATAGGAGTATGGGAAATGAGGTTGAGATAGGAGGTCGGGATATGAGGACGGGATGAGGATGGGATATGAGGTTGAGATATGAGGACGGAATATGAGGACGGAATATGAGGACAAGATAGGAGGTCGGGATATGAGGACGGCATATGAGGACAAGATAGGAGGTCGGGATATGAGGACGGCATATGAGGACGAGATAGGAGGAGGGGATAGCAGGTCGGGATATGAGGATGGGATAGGAGGTCGGGATAGAAGGTCAAGATATGAGGTCGGGATAAGAGGACAGGATATGAGGTTGAGATAGGAGGTCGGGATAGGAGGACGGGATATGAGGTCGAGATATGAGGACGGGATAGGAGGTCAGGATATGAGGTTGAGATATGATGATGGGATATGAGGATGGGATATGAGGACGGGATATGAGGTTGAGATATGAGGACGGGATATGGGGTTGGGATAGGACAACAATATATGAGGACGGGATATGAAGTCAAAAGCTTCCTCCTTTGTTGATTTTCCTCCCCTACAAGGATTAGGAAGGAAAAATTGGGCAATGCCGGGTACTCAGATAGTAATAATATAAAAACCAGGTCAAATCCACCCAGAATCCAATTGTACAAGGTCGGTAATTGAAGGTACATTGAACACATTCAATTGAAAATAGAACATATGGCATAAATAGGAATAAGCACTTAGATCATGTATGATTTGTATAGTTGTTTGTTTTGCCATATTTTAAAATTGTATAATTTTGTCACAAATAAATACATGATATCATACTTTTGTTGCAATACTGAATCTACTGAGTCAAGCCCTTTTTGAAAAATGAAAGCTTCCAAGCTGGAATGTGGAGGGTGCACACTGCAATCATAAATTAGTGTATATAATAAACATATGGTTTAGAGTATTTTGGGGGTTATTTACTAACGTGATCCCGACTTTTTCTCGGGTTTTGCACCTGAATTGTGTCGCACATTCCATGTGCCAGAATTTGTGACCAAAAAAACCAAAGCTCTCCATTTTACAAGGACAACCTGAAAAAGGGGCATGGCCACGGGAGAAAGGGACATGGTCCCAACAAAAGGGGCGCATCCCCAACAATTTTGAAAAATCCCAACATATTTACTAATGTTCCCACATAAAATGTGATGGATTTGAGCTCTGAAAAACCAGACTGTTAGGAACAGTTGTCAAAAAAGCAAAATGTAGGGAAAACTGCAAAATGTAGGGAAACATTGGTAAATACTGTAGCAATATACCTGTTGGGAAACAAAACCCACAAAGAAAACTCCACTCCAGTACATCACCCCCATTGTCTTTTCAATGATTGCTCCATAGGAACTACTTTGGTTTAGTAGTTACATATCGAGGCCCAAAATAATAAATAGATCATTGCTGTCACAAACTAAGACAGTAACCAACTTGCAGAGTTATTCCAGCTGTAGATATACCAAAATCCATGTGTACAGATAAAACAGTAGGAGAGTAGGAGTACAGTACCTTGTCCTTGGGTCACAGTGTAGAATTCTGCTTGTATTCGTGCAGCTTCTTTACGATTTCCCTTGACTATGTAGAAGTGACTAAGGATGGCAAGGCTTATTTTCACAAATAATTTGAAGCAGAAAAGTGCCAGAATAGTGACGTAGACATTGGAGAGTTGCAGAGCAAAAGGTTTTTCCTCCAGCACCGTCATAGCTGTACCAGAGTCTTTGTCACTGTTTAGGAGCGGGTCTGAACTTTTGACAGGATCACATGGCTACAGCCAGAAGCTGCTCACAACAGCTGGTACTAAGGAAATCAGATATCAGGTTCTCATGATGTCTGCTGCTGAAAATATGGGGATTATTTATGTTGGGCATAACTTCTAAGGCAACTTCCAGTTAAAGTGAATTTCTTATCTAAAACAATGTAAAGCTGTTGACTTTAGAGATGTCACCTTAATAACAGTTATGGAAAGTTTTTGATCCTGCACGATCCTTTCACTTTCATATTATTTGAGTCAGTATTGTTTTTTTCAGTATTTTTCAGCCAAAACTAGGTGTAGGTCCCAAACACAGCAGAGGTACAAATCTTTCCAATATAGTTTTTTTTTTGTGAAGGATCCACTCTTAGTTTTGTTTACAAAAAATTATGTAAAATACTGACCAAATTACTGCTGTGTGAAAATGAAGCATAGCTATTCTGGAAGCTAACATACAGGCAAGCATTGTATACATTATAGCTTTAAAATGTCATGGGCAGAATTCACTCTAATCGGAATTGTTAAAGGGGTTGTCCAGCAAAAGAAACAACCTGTGTATGGTGTCAAAAAGTATAATAAAGCAACTCAGTAATATAATGTTATTAGCTATTGTACACAGATCTCTCCTGTTGCCTTAAAATCTAATGAGCTGTAATATGACCTTTCCCTCTTCACATTAACGGACTGGTCCTCAATAGACCGTATAACATGGAGGTTGAGTGACGGGAGCTCTTGATTCAGAGTGTGTGATGTGATGTCACAGCTACATGGGAGAAAACAGAGCTGATAAAGATTGATCTGTGCATTATAGCTAATTACTTTTTTTTGCAGAAAATCCCTTAAAGGGGTTCTCCACCCCTAGACATTTTATCTCCTATCCAAAGGATAGAGGATAAGATGTCTGATCGCGGGGGTCCCGCCGCTGGGGACCCCCACATTCTACCATGCGGCACCCACCTGTAACGGCTTCTGGAACCGCTGGAGGCCCTCAGACTAATACCATCCCAACCAGGGGGACATAAGATCGTGACATCACGACTCCGCCCCCATGTGACATCACAACCGCCTTCTCAATGCAAGTCTATGGGAGGGGGCGTGAAAGCTGTCACGCCCCCTCCCATAGACTTGCATTGAGGGGGCGGGTGTGACGTCACACGGGGCGGAGTCGTGACGACACGATCTTACGTCCCCATGGTCAGGATGGTATTAGCCTGAGGGCCTCCAGCGGTTCCGGAGGCCGTTACAGGTGGGTGCCGCATGGTAGAATGCAGGGGACCCCCACGATCAGACATCTTATCCCCTATCCTTTGGATAGGGGATAAGATGTCTAGGGGTGGAGTACCCCTTTAAGGGTATTCATGTGTGATGCACACTATTTATTTTTCGGGCAATTTTTCCCCCATTTTGGGGATAAGTGGGGGTCCCAGTGGTTGGACCTCCATGTTCAACTATCGGGGATTCATGAGTTAGAAATACTCCTATAATCTTCCCAAACAGAAGAATAAATATAGGCAACATTCATGTATCTATGTTAGCGCCACTCACTGTGCCCCTATGATTAGTGCCAGCCAGTAGGGGCCACAAGGCCCCATAGATGCCTTTTACATCATTGCATGTATTATTTTTAACAAAAAATTAAAGCTTATTGTATTAACTTTTTTCCTTTAGGTTTCCCCTAGTACTGTACTTGTGTTCTGGGAAAGACACCATTTCCCCTGTGCTTCTTGGTTTATGACTATAGTTTCAGACCTTCATAACTTCCACAGCACAACAGTGCAGACTTATGTGTCATATAGGGTCTATGGAAAGAGGGTGACACGAGAAAAGCATAGGTTTGTTACATATACCACACTCTGGGCTCTTACTCACTGCTCTGGTGCCATCCTCCTGTGTTATGGGGCTATATTACCAGGCAACCAGAATATGCCACTTATAATACTGTCACAATGTCATTTCATTCCTGTCACCATGTGTTAGTCTTGTGGCTGTGTTCTTGTCCTAATAAATATTCTGGGAACAATGACTTGGGGATCATCTTCAGAAAAGTCTCCCCTTGAGGACAAAAGGAGTAGTCCAGTATCCAAAAATGTATGCTCTAACTGCAAGATAGGGGATAAGTGTCAGATCGTAGGGGTTTGGACCGCTGGTGATCTCTCGCCCATCGCCCTGGCACTTTAGATGAATGAAGTGTTTCCACCATGGCACAAAGCTGTGGCCAACACCCCCCCTTCATGCATCTCTATGGGAGAGCCGGAGATACACAAATGTTGTATCTCTGACTCTCCCTTAGAGATGCATGGAGGGGTTGTGTCATGCCATGGTCTACACACTTCATTCATGCAGAGAGCCGGGGTGCTGGTCGGGCGATGCCATATTGTGGCCTATGCAATGGAAATCATTATAAGGTCATAATAGTCTGGGGAGCCCAAAAATCAACCTGATGATTACATAAGTAATATAAAAAGCATCCACCTGTTTATTATTATATAGATTAGACCTGCCTGTAATGGTGGCACCAGTACCATAGGGTGGCAGGCTGAGGTGGCTACCAGTAACATGCACCTCTGTATGAATTATATGTTTTTATACTTACAGAATATACATTGCCTCTTCTTCATAGTAATCTGGGATACATATTTGTAACATAAATGTGCTTATCTTTATGCATAGGAGCACAACAGGTTTAAAGGAAAATACATTATTGGAATTTGTCACTAATAACTAGGGAATAAAAAAACTGAAAAGAATACAGACACAGGTACGTCTGCAGTACAACATAGGCCCTAATAAGGCAATCATGACAGTGAACTCCTTACATTTATTCTGAAATTCCCTTATGCAGTGCTCAGCAAACCCCTGATACTAGTAAATGTAAGGAACTGTCTCATACATCACTGATTACAGGATTAGAGGCAATAATCTATTATTGTTTTATGTTCCATGTTTAAAAAAAAAAAAAAAAAAAATAATGCGTTCTCTTGTGTTCAGTGTTGATAAATAACACATACTTTTACCCATGCTGCTCTTGACTCATGGAGAACTGACATCCACCTTTGTGAAAAGCATTACAAGCCTGCCTTTGTGAGTTCTATCATGTTCCCGGTGTCACTTATAAAGTGTCTTTCTTGTGATGCCTTGACAATTAGTCTATATGAGTAAAATAATTTCCAGATAACACATTCATGGCAGATATTAATCATTGTAATATACTTAGTTTCTCACCATTTCTAAGATTTCGGTTTTGCAGCCAGAAAAAAAGAAACATTCTTATTTACACTGCTCAAAAAAATAAAGGGAACACTTAAACAATGTAACAATGTAACTCCAAGTCAATCACACTTCTGTGAAATCCCACTGTCCACTCAGGAAGCAACACTGATTGACAATCAATTTCACATGTGGTTGTGCAAATGGAACAGACAACAGGTGAAAATTATAGGCAATTAGCAAGACACCCCCAATAAAGGAGTGGTTCTGCAGGTGGTGACCACAGACCACTTCTCAGTTCCTATGCTTCCTGGCTGATGTTTTGGTCACTTTTGAATGCTGGCAGTGGTTTCACTCTAGTGGTAGCATGAGATGGAGTCTACAACCCACACAAGTGGCTCAGCTAGTGCAACTTATCCAAGATGGCACATCAATGTGAGCTGTGGCAAGAAGGTTTGCTGTGTCTCTCAGCGTAGTGTCCAGAGCATAAAGTCGCTACTGGGAGACAGGCCAGTACATCAGGAGATGTGGAGGAGGCTATAGAAGAGCAACAACCCAGCAGCAGGACTTGTGGTTGTACTTACAGCCCAACATGGTGCAGGACGTTTGACATCTTCCTGAGAACACCAAGATTGGCAAATTCGCCACTGGCGCCCTGTGCTCTTCACAGATGAAAGCAGGTTTACACTGAGCACATGTGACAGACCTGACAGAGTCTGGAGACACTGTGGAGAACATTCTGCTGCCTGCAACATCCTCCAGCATGACCGGTTAGGCGGTGGGTCTGTAATGGTGTGGGGTAGCATTTCGTTTGGGGGCCGCACAGACCTCCATGTGCTTGCCAGAGGTAGCCTGACTGCCATTAGGTACCAAGATGAGATCCTCAGACCCCTTGTGAGACCATATGCTGGTGTGGTTGGCCCTGGGTTCCTCCTAATGCAAGACAATGCTAGACCTCATGTGGCTGGAGTGTGTCAGCAGTTCCTGCAAGAGGAAGGCATTGATGCTATGGACTGGCCCATCCGTTCCACAGACCTGAATTCGATTGAGCACATCTGGGACATCATGTCACGCTCCATCCACCAACGCCACTGTCACGATGCCGGCTGGCAGGAGGTGGATCCTCTGTGCCAGAGAGGGATTGGCGTGGACCGTGCTAGTGGACCGGTTCTAAGTTACTACTGGTATTCACCAGAGCCCGCCGCAAAGCGGGATGGTCTTGCTGCGGCGGTAGTAACCAGGTCGTATCCACTAGCAACGGCTCAACCTCTCTGACTGCTGAAGATAGGCGCGGTACAAGGGAGTAGACGAAAGCAAGGTCGGACGTAGCAGAAGGTCGGGGCAGGCAGCAAGGATCGTAGTCAGGGGCAATGGCAGGAGGTCTGGAACACAGGCTAGGAACACACAAGGAAACGCTTTCACTGGCACGATGGCAACAAGATCCGGTGAGGGAGTGCAGGGGAAGTGAGGTATACATAGGGAGTGCACAGGTGAACACACTAATTAGAACCACTGCGCCAATCAGTGGCGCAGTGGCCCTTTAAATCGCAGAGACCCGGCGCGCGCGTGCCCTAGGGAGCGGGGCCGCGCGCGCCGGGACAGGACCGACGGAGAGCGAGTCAGGTACGGGAGCTGGGGTGCGCATCGCGAGCGGGCGCCACCCGCATCGCGAATCGCATCCCGGCTGGAGGCGGTATCGCAGCGCACCCGGTCAGTGGATCTGACCGGGGCGCTGCAGTAGCGAGGATGTAGCGAGCGCTCCGGGGAGGAGCGGGGACCCGGAGCGCTCGGCGTAACAGTACCCCCCCCTTGGGTCTCCCCCTCTTCTTGGAGCCTGAGAACCTGAGGACCAGACTTTTGTCTAGGATATTGTCCTCAGGTTCCCAGGATCTCTCTTCAGGACCACAGCCCTCCCAATTGACCATATAAAAGGTTTTCCCTCTGACCTTCTTGGAGGCCAGTATCTCCTTTACGGAGAAGATGTCCGAAGAGCCGGAAACAGGAGTGGGAGAAACAAGTTTGGGAGAGAAACGGTTGATGATGAGTGGTTTAAGAAGAGAGACATGAAAGGCATTAGGAATACGAAGAGAAGGAGGAAGAAGAAGTTTGTAAGAGACAGGATTAATCTGGCACAAAATTTTGAAAGGACCAAGATAGCGTGGTCCCAATTTGTAGCTGGGGACACGGAAGCGGACATATTTAGCGGAGAGCCATACCTTGTCTCCGGGAGAAAAAATGGGGGGAG
The DNA here is from genome assembly GCF_029499605.1 of Hyla sarda. NCBI lineage: Eukaryota > Metazoa > Chordata > Amphibia > Anura > Hylidae > Hyla > Hyla sarda. The sequence goes on along the minus strand of NC_079189.1, from coordinate 118,132,759 downwards.
CTCTTCTTTTCTTATCGGCAAACTTTTTCATGCGAGATGAAGCCTGTAAGAGAGAATTTTGGGTCTCTTTCCATATGGTGGAAAGATCACGAGTTATTTCATCCACAGCGGGCAAACCAGAGGGCAAGGGAGTAGGGAGGGGGGGGAAGAGGGTGACGGCCGTACACCACGAAAAATGGGGATTTGGAAGAGGATTCAGAGACTCTGAAGTTGTACGAGAATTCGGCCCATGGTAGAAGATCTGCCCAGTCATCCTGGCGGGAGGAAACAAAATGCCGTAAATAGTCGCCCAGGACCTGGTTAATTCTTTCTACTTGCCCATTGGATTGAGGATGATAAGCAGAAGAGAAGTTTAATTTAATCTTGAGTTGTTTACAGAGAGCCCTCCAAAATTTTGACACGAATTGGACGCCTCTATCCGAGACGATCTGCGTGGGCAAACCGTGAAGACGAAAAATGTGTACAAAAAATTGTTTTGCCAACTGAGGCGCTGAAGGAAGACCAGGAAGAGGAATAAAATGAGCCATCTTGGAAAATCGATCAACGACCACCCAAACAACAGTGTTGCCAAGGGATGGGGGTAAGTCTGTAATAAAGTCCATACCAATCAGAGACCAAGGCTGTTCGGGGACAGGTAGAGGATGAAGGAGACCAGCAGGCTTCTGGCGAGGAGTCTTATCCCGGGCACAGACAGTGCAGGCCCGCACAAAATCAACAACATCCGTCTCCAGAGTCGGCCACCAATAGAAACGAGAGATGAGTTGCAAGGATTTTTTGATGCCCGCATGGCCTGCGAGGTGGGAGGAGTGACCCCATTTGAGGATTCCGAGGCGTTGGCGTGGAGAAACGAAGGTCTTCCCTGGAGGAGTTTGCCTGATGGAGGCTGGAGAAGTGGAGATCAGGCAGTCAGGAGGAATGATGTGTTGCGGAGAGAGCTCTACTTCCGAGGCATCCGAGGAACGAGAGAGAGCATCGGCCCTAATGTTCTTGTCGGCAGGGCGAAAGTGAATTTCAAAATTAAAACGGGCAAAGAACAGAGACCACCTGGCCTGGCGAGGATTCAGCCGTTGGGCAGACTGGAGATAGGAGAGATTCTTGTGATCGGTGTAAATGATAACTGGAAATTTTGATCCCTCCAGCAGATGCCTCGATTCCTCAAGTGCTAATTTAATGGCCAGTAGCTCTCGATCCCCGATGGAGTAGTTCCTCTCCGCCGGAGAGAAGGTCCTAGAAAAAAAACCACAAGTAACAGCATGCCCGGAAGAGTTTTTTTGTAGAAGAACCGCTCCAGCTCCCACTGAGGAGGCATCAACCTCCAATAGGAAGGGTTTAGATGGGTCAGGTCTGGAGAGCACGGGAGCAGAAGAAAAGGCAGACTTGAGCCGTTTAAAAGCGTCTTCCGCTTGAGGAGGCCAGGACTTAGGATTGGCATTCTTCTTGGTTAAAGCCACGATAGGAGCCACAATGGTGGAAAAATGTGGAATAAATTGTCTGTAATAATTGGCGAACCCCAAAAAACGTTGGATAGCACGGAGTCCGGAGGGGCGTGGCCAATCTAAGACGGCAGAGAGTTTATCTGGATCCATTTGTAGTCCCTGGCCAGAGACCAAGTATCCTAGGAAAGGAAGAGATTGACATTCAAACAGACATTTCTCCATTTTGGCATAAAGTTGATGGTCTCGAAGTCTCTGAAGAACCATGCGGACATGCTGGCGGTGTTCTTCTAAGTTGGCAGAAAAAATCAGAATATCGTCCAGATACACAACAACACAGGAATATAAGAGATCACGAAAAATTTCATTAACAAAGTCTTGGAAGACGGCAGGGGCGTTGCACAGGCCAAAGGGCATGACCAGATACTCAAAGTGTCCATCTCTAGTGTTAAATGCAGTTTTCCATTCGTCCCCCTCCCTGATGCGGATGAGATTATAAGCACCTCTTAAGTCCAGTTTGGTAAAGATGTGGGCGCCTTGGAGGCGATCAAAGAGTTCAGAGATAAGAGGTAGGGGGTAGCGGTTCTTTACCGTGATTTTATTAAGTCCGCGGTAGTCAATGCAAGGACGTAGGGAGCCATCTTTCTTGGACACAAAGAAAAATCCAGCTCCGGCAGGAGAGGAGGATTTGCGGATAAACCCCTTTTTTAAATTTTCCTGGATGTATTCGGACATAGCAAGAGTCTCTGGGGCGGACAGGGGATAAATTCTACCCCGGGGTGGAGTAGTGCCCGGGAGGAGGTCAATAGGACAGTCATAAGGCCTGTGAGGAGGTAAAGTCTCAGCTTGTTTTTTGCAAAATACGTCAGCATAGTCCATATAAGCCTTAGGGAGACCGGTTACAGGGGGAACCACAGGGTCACGGCAGGGAGTACTGGGGACCGGTTTAAGGCAGTCTTTGAAACAAGAGGTACCCCAGCTCTTGATCTCCCCTGTGGACCAATCAAGGGTTGGGGAATGGCGTTGAAGCCATGGTAGTCCAAGGAGAATTTCGGAAGTGCAATTGGGCAGGACCAAAAACTCGATTTTTTCGTGATGAGGTCCGATGCACATTAGAAGGGGCTCCGTGCGGTAATGTATGGTACAGTCCAATCTTTCATTGTTAACACAATTGATGTAGAGGGGTCTGGCGAGACTGGTCACCGGGATGTTGAACCTGTTGATGAGAGAGGCCAAAATAAAATTTCCTGCAGATCCGGAATCCAAGAAGGCCATAGTAGAGAAGGAGAAGGTAGAGGCAGATATCCGCACAGGCACAGTAAGACGTGGAGAAGCAGAGTTGACATCAAGGACTGTCTCACCTTTGTGCGGAGTCTGCGTACGTCTTTCCAGGCGGGGAGGACGGATAGGACAATCCTTCAGGAAGTGTTCGGTACCGGCACAGTACAGGCAAAGATTCTCCATGCGGCGTCGTGTCCTCTCTTGAGGTGTCAAGCGAGACCGGTCAACTTGCATAGCCTCCACGGCGGGAGGCACAGGAACGGATTGCAGAGGACCAGAGGAGAGAGGAGCCGGGGAGAAAAAACGCCTAGTGCGAACAAAGTCCATATCCTGGCGGAGCTCCTGACGCCTTTCGGAAAAACGCATGTCAATGCGAGTGGCTAGATGAATGAGATCATGCAGGTTAGCAGGAATTTCTCGTGCGGCCAGAACATCTTTAATGTTGCTGGATAGGCCTTTTTTAAAGGTCGCGCAGAGGGCCTCATTATTCCAGGATAGTTCGGAAGCAAGAGTACGGAATTGTATGGCGTACTCGCCAACGGAAGAATTACCCTGGACCAGGTTCAGCAGGGCAGTCTCAGCAGAAGAGGCTCGGGCAGGTTCCTCAAAGACACTTCGAATTTCCGAGAAGAAGGAGTGTACAGAGGCAGTGACGGGGTCATTGCGGTCCCAGAGCGGTGTAGCCCATGACAGAGCTTTCCCAGACAGAAGGCTGACTACGAAAGCCACCTTAGACCTTTCAGTAGGAAACTGGTCCGACATCATCTCCAAGTGCAGGGAACATTGTGAAAGAAAGCCACGGCAAAACTTAGAGTCCCCATCAAATTTATCTGGCAAGGATAGTCGTAGGCTGGAAGCGGCCACTCGCTGCGGAGGAGGTGCAGGAGCTGGCGGAGGAGATGATTGCTGAAGCTGTGGTAGTAGCTGCTGTAGCATCACGGTCAGTTGAGACAGCTGGTGGCCTTGTTGCGCTATCTGTTGCGACTGCTGGGCGACCACCGTGGTGAGGTCGGCGACAACTGGCAGAGGAACTTCAGCGGGATCCATGGCCGGATCTACTGTCACGATGCCGGCTGGCAGGAGGTGGATCCTCTGTGCCAGAGAGGGATTGGCGTGGACCGTGCTAGTGGACCGGTTCTAAGTTACTACTGGTATTCACCAGAGCCCGCCGCAAAGCGGGATGGTCTTGCTGCAACGGTAGTAACCAGGTCGTATCCACTAGCAACGGCTCAACCTCTCTGACTGCTGAAGATAGGCGCGGTACAAGGGAGTAGACAAAAGCAAGGTCGGACGTAGCAGAAGGTCGGGGCAGGCAGCAAGGATCGTAGTCAGGGGCAACGGCAGGAGGTCTGGAACACAGGCTAGGAACACACAAGGAAACGCTTTCACTGGCACGATGGCAACAAGATCCGGCGAGGGAGTGCAGGGGAAGTGAGGTATACATAGGGAGTGCACAGGTGAACACACTAATTAGAACCACTGCGCCAATCAGTGGCGCAGTGGCCCTTTAAATCGCAGAGACCCGGCGCGCGCGCGCCCTAGGGAGCGGGGCCGCGCGCGCCGGGACAGGACCGACGGAGAGCTAGTCAGGTACGGGAGCCGGGGTGCGCATCGCGAGCGGGCGCCACCCGCATCGCGAATCGCATCCCGGCTGGAGGCGGTATCGCAGCGCACCCGGTCAGTGGATCTGACCGGGGCGCTGCAGTAGCGAGGATGTAGCGAGCGCTCCGGGGAGGAGCGGGGACCCGGAGCGCTCGGCGTAACAGCCACGTTGCACCACAGACTGTCCAGGAGTTGGCGGATGCTTTAGTCCAGGTCTGGGAGGACATCCCTCAGGTGACCATCTGCTACCTCATCAGGAGCATGCCCAGGCATTGTAGGGAGGTCATACGGGCACATGGAGGCCACACACACTACTGAGCCTCATTTTGACTTGTTTTAAGGACATTACATCAAAGTTGGATCAGCCTGTAGTGTGGTTTTCCACTTTGATTTTGATTGTGACTCCATATCCAGACCTCCATGGGTTGATAAATTTGATTTCCATTGATAATTTTTGTGTGATTTTGTTGTCAGCACATTTAACTATGTAAAGACGAAAGTATTTAATACAATTAGTTCATTCATTCAGATCTAGGATGTGTTATCTTAGTGTTCCCTTTATTTTTTTGAGCAGTGTATATACGGAAGATAAAGACATGTCCTTATAGTGTCCACCTAACACAAGTGTATTGTGTCTTCTGAAAATACATTTCTCCATTTTTTCATGTCTCCAAAAAAAAGTAAGGCTGGTCTACATAAAATTTGGTTCTGAGAACCAGAGTGTTCTGTTGTCCCTCACAACATTTTTAATTCCTTTCTCATACCCCTTTTTAACTTAGTTGAGGAGATATTTTGCATGCTTCTTAGATCTTAAACTGGCCCAACCTGTGGTAGCATTACTAGGTCATATGGATGTCATAGAATGGATCCCCTGTCCAAAAACCAATATTTACAGGGGCATAGTACCCTAAAGAAAGAGTAGCTCTTGCACTTTTATACCTGACCCTGCCATGTATTGTATGGTAACCAAATTATGTATCCATGACAGGAGTCAGATGTGTGGTGGGCAGCAGCTTTCCACTGTGAGATCCTTCTTAGAAACCATTCTACACTTGGCAAGTGTTACTGCACAGTTCTGAGGAAGACTGTTCTCAAAACCAGACCTATCAATTGGTGCTCTACAACTGTTCGCTGTAGACATAGAATAGCAGCGTTTACCAACTCCATCTTATGCACATTCTATCTTACATTGGCTCTCTGTTCTCTTGCTCCAACTTCCCTGTGTATTTTTTGTGGATCTTAGTACCATTTTTTGCCTTGAAGTACCTGAAATACTAGAATAATGCATGAAATATAGCATTTTGGGGCCCGAAAGTGCCAACTAGAGAATCATGATGTGTTACGTTTTCCATGTGAGTCTTTCAGTCAAGAGTCTGTAGCTCCTTTTATTCTAGTTTAATTGATTAATGCCTTTTCAATCCATAAAAATAATAAAGCATGATGTGGCGTGCAGAGGGTGCAATGTAGGGCAGATTTTGTAACCCTGGGGGCAGATGTTATTAACCTTTACTTGTCATGACGCCAGGGTTTAGCCTTAGCCACCCGAAGGTAATAGCGCTGGTCCTGGGGGCAATGAAGACACCGACGCCAAGTTACGGAGAATGGTAGCTTTACTGAGGTAGATAGGTGATACAGTATATGCAGTACAGCCAATATACCAAGGAGGTGACCAGTGACACAGGGCAACCTTGCAGGCTTGCTGGGATGTGCAGTATGTAGAGACACTTTAGTGCCGGCCACGGTGACTATATAGAAGACTTGACTGACTTGACAATTGACACGAAGATGACTTTGAGCTTGCTTGAGCTGACTTTGTGGCTGCAGACTTTAGGTTTGAGGCCTCCAATGCTCTGGACACACTCTGAGACGACTGCAATGGACCTTAGCAGGAGCAAGAATGCTGGAAGAGAGCTAAGAGAGAGATTGCAGCCCCTCCCCTGGTTATATAGGGGGGCTGTGCAAGGAGCTCATAAGTCACTTGGGGGGTCACCTGGTCACTAGTGCCTCCTGGGTAACAATCACATGGTCATAGCAATTAAAGAAACATTACACTTTTAATGTATAACATATGTACACTGGAGGGGGTCCTGGGGACATGAATTGACACTGCCTGAAAGGGCAGGAGAGGTACGTGGAAACACCATCCTGTACTGGGTCACCACAATGACTTTTAAGTGCTTTGGACTTTATTTGGGTCATGCAATTGAGGCATTTATCTTGTCTCTCTACTGGCACAGTACCTGCTAATGCCATTACAAGATCTTCACACAGTGCTACCATCCTTTTAATAGCGACAGACTTTTTGGTTCCATTCATCCTAGCACGTTATATCCTTACAGAATATCCTATATTACTTTAGAATTTTTTTTTATTTTTTTTATCTCAACTGGATCTTAGGGCATGCCAAACATCCATGGTTTTGATCTTGATCTGTACTTTAGGTACATGGAGATCCCACTATGGGCATTATCCAAAAGGAATGAGAATGTTCTGTTATTCTGGTTATGATCCTGGCTCTGAGGCATCTGTGTTATACTATGATCACTACTAATGGCTCGCACAGATATCCAATGCACTCATCTTTATCTACAATCTATGATGGCTTCACCGTGGCCAACTGTCAGTCACTCATGAAACTTGGATGCAGCATGATTTACTATGGCTTTGTTTTCTCACATGTATAGCCAGTATAAATAGATCTGGAAAGCGTTTTCAGATCCCTATAAAAGCAAGAGGCTTATCTTAAATGATGTGTCTAAAATACATTTCATTTTTAAAGGGCTTGTTCCAAAAGTATGTATCACATGGTGGAGCAGGAGGCAGCAGAGCATGTAAAACACACTGAGTGAACATTTACTGAAGTTATGATAGGCACGCGGTTCACCCTAGGAGAGTCTTAATGCCCATAAGTGGAGAGAGACAGGGAAAAAAGCACAAGCAAAAGTATGTGCCTTCATTCCTAAATGTATTCACATCTGGTTAATTGCCAAGAACATCTTGTTACTTTGTTACAAAAAAAGGATAAAATGAAAAATTAAGTTATAAAGGTCGCATAGTAGCAAACTATAGAGAAAATAATGTGTGAATAGAGTGATGATGATACTTGTTTGGTACCATTCTCTATCTGCAGATAATACAATGTATTACTTTCATGATCACACTGATAGGAACGTGTTGCTGCTTAGTTAAAAAAATTGAAAATTTATCTCTGGAGACCCTCGTGACACATTCACTTGTGTATTAGGGAAGCGCATGTACATATGTGTACTTGCTACAAGCTTAGGTGAGCTGACACTAATCAGCCATAATAGTAAATATTGTATAGGTCCTCCTTGTGCTATGAAAACTGCACTGATCTGTTAAAGGGGTACTCCGCCCCTAGACATCTTATCCCGTACCCAAAGGACAGGGGATAAGATGTTTGATAGGATGTATCTCGCTGCACCTGGTAATAATTTACAGCATCGGTTGCAGCATTGGAGGCTCGTGATCCTACAGCCATGCCCCCTCCCATAGACTTGCATTGAGTGGGGGCGTGGCCATAATGTGATGAGTGGGGGTGTGGCTGTGACATCACAAGCCTCCGCCCCTCATAGCCAGTCATCCGGCATGGAGCAAAGTTTGCTCCGTGCACCCGATGTCTGCGGGGGTCGTGGGGGGCCCATGATCAGACATCTTATCCCCTATCCTTTGGATAGGGGAAAAGATGTCTAGGGGCGGAGTACTCCTTTAAGTTATAGCCTTAACAAGACATCTGAAGGTGCCCTGTTGTATCGGACACCAAGATGTTAGCAGCAGATCGAACAATTGATGGATTGCTTGTGTGGTCCTTTTCTTTCATCATTTGTTGGCCACACATCTCCTATTACATGGGAAGATATGCAACCAATGACCAAAGATTTTTTAGCACACTAAAACAATGCAATCAGCTTTTGAATGTAAAGAACAAACATTTTCCACTGACAGCAACAGAAATGTATCCTACAACATTTTACAGAAAACCTTTGACTAAACCCTGTATTTCCTTGTATCTTGCAGTATGGCAGACATTTCTAAATTCCCAGTATCTTTCTTGCAGACTAGACAGTGGGCTATAACTCTGCAATGAACTGCAGACTACAATAAAAGAAACTGTATTGATGAAGCTACAGTACAGTACATAGCAAGCACGAGGGACTGTGAAAATACTGCTGCAAAACAGCTTGTTAATAAATAGCCGGAAGGCTAGGGAACCCAATTGTAACATTTCATTGGGGAATTACTTTTATGCTCTTTCCTGTTATATTCTTTACTTCTGTTGGATGGTTCATAGTCTATAAATGTCCGGTAGATTTGCACTTAACATTACAAGAACTCTTAGAATCTATCATGCAGCTGCAGGAGGAGATACTTATTTATCAGAGAAGGCAGAACAGGTTTATAACAGCTTCCTTTACCCTAGCCCTTCATCAATAATTAGGGACCTCTGTAGGGACCCTACAGAGAATAGAACACTTTTTGTTCTGGTCTCTGGTAGAGAGCCTGCCAAGCATCCTCACTGAAAGTAATAGAGGTTACAATAGGACATGTTCTGTATTATATAGCAACCACAACAAAAGAGTAACAACTCTACTGTAGATCTTTTGAATAAAAACTCAAGATAAAGATAACAGGAGCAAAAATATCCAATAACAAATTGGATGTTTACCAGTGAAAGATACACATATCCTATCACTATCCTTACTTGCTGACTCTGCCAATTTCTGTAAATACAGACTTCTGGTGGGCAATGAAGGTGCAGTAAGGCTTTGATTTACCATAGGCAAAGACCTATAGTTGCCTTGACACCACGTTTTGGGGATCCAGCAGCCGGATCCGGCCAGAGAATTTAAAAACCGGTCGCAGCAACATCGCCGGACCTGTGCCCTATACCATTTATTTTAATGGGGATGGAGTCAGATAGTGACTCCGGTTGGCTCATTTTTGAACAGTTTCAGTTTTATTGCTCGACTAAAAACTGTGGCAGATCATGGTTTTTGGTTTGGCAACAAAACCGGATGGATAGAGTAGGGCTAAGATGCTGTCAGACTCCTCTGATGGTGGCTTATCTCTTTAGGAACAGAAAGATCAGGCAGTTGAAATCCAGCATGCTTGATCCTTCTCTCCTCCACCATTATCTGTCATCAAAGAGTCAAAAGGCCCCCATACACATCAGATGGTATGCCTGTCCTGCTGAAGTCAGCAGTCTGTCTGATTTTTTCAGATGTCTAAGGCTGGGTTCACACCACATTTTTGCAATACAGTTCCCGTATAAGGTTTTTGATGAAAAACAGATTTCTCAAAACTGGACTAAACTGTATCAAAATGTGTGTACAAATTTTAATCCATATATGGTTTGAAAAATGATGTCTGGTTGCATCCTTTTTTAAGAAAGAAACGGTATACGCTTTTAACTTTTCACTCCATAATGAATAAAGTTTCACTTGTCAAACAAACTTTCGGTGTCAAAAACCGTATGGTGAAAACCGGATGGAACCGTACACACATATGGTTCTGAATGGTTCCCATTAACTCCCATGTTAGAAGAAAAAGTATACAGTTTTAATACGGTTTTTCACCCGGACCAAAAACCGTGGTAGGCTACGGTCTTGGGTATGGGAAAAAAACGGACAAAACCGTACAAGATGCAAAACGGACACAACCGGATGCATCGTTTGGCATATGGTTTTCAATGGAAAGTCAATGCATACAGTTTTCAATACGGTTCTGTACGGTTTTTAAATTGTAAACATACACGGGAACTCGAAACGCGTCTGAGTTCAGGCTGATTTTACCTGTGTGCTGTGTTTCTAATAAAGCTGCATGGAAATAGTGCTGGATCATCTGCTTTTTATTTTCGTTGCTGGTGTTGGCTGGACACCGATCCGAGCACATTATAGGGGATTGGAGAGCTGGTGTTTCTACGTGGACTCTGCATACACGGGAACTGTACTGCAAAATTGTGGTGTGAACCCAACCTAAGAGGGCTTTTTATTTGTCCCCCTCCCCTCAAAAATACTAGATTCTTTAACATCTGGCAATGAGCTGGGTAGAACATATAGCCATCAGAGAAAAACTGAATGTCATGTAGATCATAGAAAGGTCATGTCCCACAGTCTTTTTGGAAGTTAAAAGTAGAAGCCAGGGAAATGTTTAGACTCTGCACCCTGGACTAGCCTATGATAAATGGGCTGTGGCTTAGTGGCCACTATCTGGTGTGTTGCTGTAACATGTAGTATTATTACTTTTAATAAATTACTTACCACAGCATTCTGCAGCAGTGGGTTCCTGATGATGGTGAAACCTTATATCCTCTAGACAAGGAAAATGCCCTGTTGCAATGGTTAAGGGAATAGGTGTAAATAGATCAGACATCTCTCTATAATTTCCAGTCATATATAATTTTTTTTCTAAACTGAATAACTCCTTAAAGGGGTACCCCGCTGCTCAGCATTTGGAACAAACTGTTCCGAACGCTGGAGCCAGCGCCGGGAGCTCATGATGTAGGGGCATGACGTCTTGAGGGGGCGGGGCTATGATGTCACATGCTCCCGGCACTGGCTTCAGCGGTCGGAACAGTTTGTTCCAAAGGATGTGCAGCGGAGTACTCCTTTAAGGACACTTAAATACAACAGTAAAACAGACACAATACAGAGAAATTTATCAAAACCTGTGCAGGGTAAAAGTTGATCAGTTGCCCATAGCAACCAATCAGATTGCTTCTTTACTTTTTAAAAAGCTCTCTGAAAAATAAAAGAATCAATGTGGTTGGTTGCTATGGGCAACTGATAAACTGCATAGGCTTTGATAAATCTTCTTCGACTTTGAGAATGTTTAACCAGGGTTTCAACAATAACACCTTGGGGCTGTCAGACGCCCTCTTTGTAAAAAGCAATGTTAAAATTTTTAAGTTTATGATAATTATTTAATGCTTTAAGGATGTATTCACACAAACAGTTTCTTTGCTTATTTGATGCTGCAGATTTGAAGCTATGTCCAGTCAATTAGTTAACATTGAAATCTGCAGCTTAAAATGTTGCTAATCAAATATGCACAGGATATTGCACGTTTAAATACACCCTAATGCTATGTTCACATGGCGAATATACGCACGTAAAATTACTGTGCGAACATTCCTCCAACAGGGGAGAGTCGGCAGAACATACCGGCGCTAAGGCCTCTTGGAAATTCGCCGTCTCATTGACGGCAATGCATTTCCGTGCGGACTCTGTAGAAAGAATAGACAAGAAACATCTGCAGCGGAAATGTCGGTGCAGGAAAATCTTCCCGTGCAGAATTCCATCATGTGAACAAAGCCTAGAGGTCAGAGCTCTAACCAACCACAGAAGCCTGTTGTAATAGAGCACCGAAAACACTGATCAATGCTGTGCTAATGCGGCAGAGGCAGGTGAGGGGACCTCCGTCTGCCATCTTAGCTAATCGGGCAATTCGATCAGCCACTAGAACTGCCGCAGATGCTGTGATCAGTACTGATCACAGCATCTGAGGGGTTAATGGCAGACATCAACGTGATTGCTGATATCCACCATTACCAGTGCGTCCCTGGCTGCTGACAGCAGCAGCCGGGACCTGCCATGCATAAAGCAAGCGCAGCTCCTGTGCTCGCTTCATGTACAGGACGTAAATGTACGTCCTTGTGCGTTAAGTACCAGGACATACATTTACTTCCTATGTCCTTAAGAGGTTAAATAAAATGATGTAAACAAAAATAAACAAACATAGGTGGTATCGCTATGTGAGGAAATGTCTGAATTATTAAAATATAACGTTAATAAAACTGCACGGTTAATGGTGTACATGTAAATATGCACCACAGTTCAGAATTGTAGATTTTTGGTCACTTCATATACTGGAAAAAAATTATAAAAAGTTATTAACCCCTTAAGGACACAGAAAAAAAATCATTTTTGCATTTTCATTTTTTTCCTCCTCACGTTCTAAGAGCATTAACTTTTTTTTTTCCCATCCAAAGACCCATGTGAGGGCTTGTTTTTTGCACGACCAATTGTATTTTGTAATGACATCTCTTACTTTACCATAAAATGTATGGCGCAACAAAAACAAACATTTGCTACTTTTAGGGGGCGTCGTTTTATATGCAGCACACTTTATGGTAAAACTGGGTTCTGTGGGTTAATATGATTAAAATAATACCCATGTTTATATTCTTTACTATTATGATAATACTTTAAAAAAAAACGCAAACATTGTTAACAAAATAACTATGTTTAAGATTGCAATATTCTGACCCCCCCTATAACTTACAAATTTTATATGAGGGCTCATTTTTGGCACAGTGATCTGTAGTTTTTTATCAGCAGGATAACAAAAAGAAATTTATTTACACACTAGCTGAGTACCTGGCGTTGCCCGGTTTTTCCTTCCTAATCCTTGTTAGGGAGGAAAATAAACAAAGGAGGAGGAAGCTTTTGACTTCATATCCCATCCTCATATATTGTTGTCATATCCCGACCTCCTATACCGTCCTCATATCTCGACCTCCTTTCCCGTCCTCCTATCTCGACCTCCTTTCTCGTCCTCCTTTCCCATCCTCCTATCCCGTCCTCCTATCCCATTCTCCTATCCCGTCCTCCTTTCCCGTCCATCTATCCCGTTCTCCTTTTCCCGTCCTCCTATCCCGTACTCCTTTCCCGTACTCCTTTCCCATCCTCATATCTCAACCTCCTTTCCTGTCCTCCTTTCCCGTCCTCCTTTCCTGTCCTCCTATCCAGTCCATCTATCCTGTCCTCCTATCCCGACCTCCTATCCTGACCTCCTATCCCATCCTGATATCACGACCTCCTATCAAGTCGTCCTATGCCGTCCTCCTATCCCGACCTCCTATGCCGTCCTCCTATGCCGTCCTCCTATCTCGACCTCCTATCCCGTCCTCCTATCCCGGTCCTCCTATCCCGGTCCTCCTATGTTGACCTCCTATCCCGACCCGTAATATGTGTACCAGTTATTGAAATATCTCCAGCCGTACGGAAGTTATGTGGGAACATACATTTCCCATTGATTTGCATGGGACTTTAAACAAAAACCCTGACCTTCACAAATGGGGGTAGTTAAGGGTTAAATTAACTATCCTATATTTTAAGTGGACATATAAGTAACATGTGACCAAGTATTATCGAAATATCTACAGCCGTTTGGAAGTTATGCAGTAACATATATTTCCCATTGACTTGTATGGGACTTTAAACATAAAACCCGCCCCTGGCAAATGGGGATGAGTAAGGGTTAAATCACCTATCCTATGTTTGTTGTTGACATATAAGTAACGTGTGTGCCAAGTTTCATGTTAATATCTTTAGCCGTTTGGACGTGATGCTGGAACATACATACATACATATACCCCGGCCAAATTGCATTACATGGTCCCCTTATGTTCCCAACTATGTTGGAGGGGATGCGGGTTGACAGGCACCATAAGTCACATTTTCTGGTCGTGTCCTGCACGTCACACATTGAAAAAAGGTGTGGAGGAATTAGTACAACTCGTTTTACACAAGTCATTATCCATATCCAGCAAACTTGTACTTTTAAACATAGGCCTTCACACAGCAGACGCCGCTTATAGAACACCTTTATGCCATATCCTAATAGCCTATAGATCCCAACTTGCAGCTAGGTGGAAATCCTCTTCTGTCCCTTCTACAGCCGACATTATAGAAGCAGTCAATTGTTTTTACGAAACGACGTACGCCTGGAAGCTAAACACCAAGACGGACCTGCGAGTCGAGATGGAAGACCTGGACGAAGCACTATCCACTGGCCTAGGTGTTGCTAATTAACCATGCACATCACTTCTATCACGGTTTTATTAGATTTCATGCTGTTCTGGGATCCATTCCATTCAATTATGTTCATCCTATATTATTAAATGGTACTACTCTAACTACCCATTACTACTTATGATTACTGGGTGCCACACTTTGCACATATTTCTGTATTTATTTGCACATATTTATGAGTCTTCCTGTGACGAGAGAGGGGAGGACTACGGGATCTAGTCATGACAAATCCTATTCTTCGCTGCAGAGTTATAGGTATGACTATAAAATACTTTAAAACTGCTTATGTGACGTTTTTACTTTTCAAGATGACCTATAATGATCTACCGGATATGTCTATAATATCCGCAACATCCAAAGACATGATTCTGCAAATCAATATTTCTACATACAGCTGAGTGATTGCTTTAGTAACATTTATATAACTGTGTTATATTTGTTATGTATTGTTCCTTGGCCACGTTGTTTTCTTTGGCCAATCTTTACATTGTTGTAAATTTCTCAAAAAAATCCAATAAAAATCATTTAACGCACCTGGGGCAAGTAAGAGGTGTGGGCAATATAAAAATCACACATGAAAGCAGATAAAAAAAGTCTTTGCATTGTGTGTCTGTGTGTGCCACACTAAGCATGGACAACAGAAAGAGGAGAAGCAAACTGTCTGAGGACTTGAGAACCAAAATTGTGGAAAAATATCAACAATCTCAAGGTTACAAGTCCATCTCCAGAGATCTAGATTTGCCTTTGCCCACAGTGCGCAACATCATCAAGAAGTTTGCAACCCATGGCACTGTAGCTAATCTCCCTGGGCATGGACGGAAGAGAAAAATTGATGAAAGGTGTCAAAGCAGGATAGTCCGGATTAGAGAAAAATTGATGAAAGGTGTCAAAGCAGGATAGTCCGGATGGTGAATAAGCAGCCCCAAACAAGTTCCAAATATATTCAAGCTGTCCTGCAGGCTCAGGGAGCATCAGTATCAGCACGAACTATCCATCGACATTTAAATGAAATGAAACGCTATGGCAGGAGACCCAGGAGGACCCTACTACTGGCACAGAGACATAAAAAAGCAAGACTACATTTTGTCAAAATGAACTTGAGCAAGCCAAAATCCTCCTGGGAAAATATCTTGTGGACAGATGAGACCAAGATAGAGCTTTTTGGTAAAGCACATCATTCTACTGTTTCCCGAAAACGGAATGAGATCTACAAAGAAAAGAACACAGTACCTACAGTGAAATATGGTGGAGGTTCAATGATGTTTTGGGGTTGTTTTGCTGCCTCTGGTACTGGGTGCCTTAACGACGCAGGACGTATATTTCCGCGATATTCCGCGGGGTCACGCGGTGTCCCTGCATCATATCGGGTCCCGCGGCTAATACAGGACATCACCGATCGCGGTGATGCCCTGTTTTAACCCTTCAGATGCGCGATTAAAGCTGACCGCCGCTTCTGAAGTGAAAGTGAAAGTATCCCGGCTGCTCAGTCGGGCTGTTCAGGACCGCCGCAGTGAAATTGCGCCGTCCCGAACAGCTTACAGGACACCGGGAGGCCCCTTTCCTGCCTCCTCGGTGTCCGATCGACGAATGACTGCTCCGTGCCTAAGATCCAGGCAGGAACAGTCAAGCGTCGATAACACTAATCACAGGCGTGTTAATACACGCCAGTGATCAGCATGAGAGATCAGTGTGTGCAGTGTTATAGGTCCCTATGGGACTTATAACACTGCAAAAAAAAAGTTACAAAAAGTGTTAATAAAGGTCATTTAACCCCTTCCCTAATAAAAGTTTGAATCACCCCCCTTTTCCCATAAAAAAATAAAACAGTGTAAATAAAAAAAATATATAAACATATGTGGTATCACCGCGTGTGTAACTGTCCGAACTATAAAAAAATATATCATTCATTAAACCGCACGGTCAATGGCAAAAAATTCCCAAAAAACATATTTTTGGTCACTTTTTATACCATTAAAAAATGAATAAAAAGTGATCAAAACAAAAATCATACCGATAAAAACTTCAGATTACGGTGCAAAAAATGAGTCCTCATACCGCCATGTACGTGGAAAAATAAAAAAGTTATAGGGGTCAGAAGATGACATTTTTAAACGTATTAATTTTCCTGCATATAGTTATGATTTTTTCCAGAAGTACGACAAAATCAAACCTATATAAGTAGGGTATCAGTTTAACCGTATGGACCTACAGAATAATTATAAGGTGTCATTTTTACCGAAATATGCACTGCGTAGAAACAGAAGCCCCCAAAATTTACAAAATGGCGCTTTTTCTTCGATTTTGTCGCACAATGATTTTTTTTCCATTTCGCCGTGAATTTTTGGGTAAAATGACTAATGTAACTGCAAAGTAGAATTGGTGACACAAAAAATAAGCCATAATTTGGATTTTTAGGTGGGAAATTGAAAGGGTTATGATTTTTAAAAGGTAAGGAGGAAAAAACGAAAGTGCAAAAACTGAAAAACCCTGAGTCCTTAAGGGGTTAAAAGGGTATTCCAGGGGAAAACTTTTTTTTATATATCAATTGGCTCCAGAAAGTTAAACAGATTTGTAAATTACTTCTATTAAATTAAAAAAAATCTTAATCCTTTCAGTACTTATGAGCTTCTGAAGTTAAGGTTGTTCTTTTCTGTCTAAGTGCTCTCTGATGACACCTGTCTCGGGAAACGTCCAGTTTAGAAGAGGTTTGCTATGGGGATTTGCTTCTAAACTGGGCGTTTCCCGAGACACATGTCATCAGAGAGCACTTAGACAGAAAAGAACAACCCTAACTTCAGAAGCTCATAAGTACAGAAAGGATTAAGATTTTTTAATAGATGTAATTTACAAATCTGTTTAACTTTCTGGAGCCAGTTGAGATATATATATATATATATATATATATATATATATATATATATATATATATATATATATATATATCTATATATAAAGTTTTTCCTGGATAACCCCTTTAAATGTGTGCAAGGCATCATGAAATCTGAGGATTACCAAAGGATTTTGGGTCTGTACAGTGTACAGCCCAGTGTCAGAAAGCTGGGTTTGCGTCTGAGATCTTGGGTTTTCCAGCAGGACAATGACCCCAAATATATGTCAAAAAGCACCCAGAAATGGATAGCAACAAAGCGCTGGAGAGTTCTGAAGTGGCAGCAATGAGTCCAGATCTAAATCCCATTGAACACTTGTGGAGAGATCTTAAAATTGCTGTTGGGAAAAGGCGCCTTCCAATAAGAAAGACCTGGAGCAGTTTGCAAAGGAAGAGTGGACATTCTGGCTGAGAAGTGTAAGAAGCTTATTGATTGGTTATAGGAAGCAAATTATTTCAGTTATTTTTTCCAAAGGGTGTGCAACCAAATATTTAAGGAAAACTGTCACATATTTTCTCCCGCACTATCCACAGGTATTGGTGGATAGTGCGGGAGACGCTGATTAAAACGAGCCCTACCTTGGTCTGATCCGCCCTACCTTGGTTATCTCTGTGTATATCCTGCTGTAACTGGCAAAGGCGGGGTTTCTGCGGGCTAACTGACACTGACGTCAGTGCCGCGCCGTTCATGAATATTCATCCCTCCTGTTTTCCATCTCTTCGCCGCTCCTAACCAGAGGGAGGGGGGATGAATATTCATGAGCGTCCGCAGAAGCCCCACCTTTGCCAGTTACAGCAGGATATACACAGAGATTAAAACTACAATTGTGGGCGAACGGCGGCGCGGATCAGACCAAGGTAGGGCTCGTTTTAATCAGCGTCTCCCACACTCTCCACCAATACCAGTGGATAGTGCGGGAGAAAATATGTGACAGTTTTCCATTTAAGTTAAGGTTGCCAATAATTTTGTCCAGCCCATTTCTGGAGTTTGGTGTGACATTATGTCCAATTTGCTTTTTTTCCTCCCTTTTTTAGTTTAGTTCCAATACACAAAAAAGGGAGCAAACATGTGTATAGCAAAATGTGTTACTGCAATCCTTTTCTGTGAGAAATACTTCATTTTCTAGAAAAATTTCAGGGGTGCCAACATTTACGGCCATGACTGTATCTCAACATCTGGTTTGTTTAATAATGTAGTCAGGAGAGCGGAACCTCATAAATATATAAGTGTCGCAATACACTGCATTACAATTGTGACTCTATATCACCACTGTATTTAAACTGTGACAGTATAAAACATCACTTATCACAGTACATTCTCTTTGGTGACAATGGCAAAAGAGACAAATAGTTTACTCCAGTCTAATGGTAGAGATAAATTGTCTCCAACACAAATCAACTGTCACCAATAATAAGATTGTATGTAGCAAGATATCCGCTCACCAGTAAAAACCAGATTAGATTACCAAAAACTAACACCTCATGTGAATAAAAACAACGTTACAGTTCTATGTCATCTCGTTCTGACGCGTTTCCCCCATGATGTTGGGGTTTCTCAAGGAAAACCAGGGAAATCTGTCCAATAGTTAAGGACCGATGCCAGAGGGTAAAGCTGACATGTAAACAGCAAAAACCTGTATATAAATCAGGATATATATATATATATATATATATATATATATACACACAGTTTTTTTCTGGTTCCAGCTGTTGCAAAACTACAACTCTCAGTATGCCCTTCGACTGTCAATGCATGCTGAGTGTTGCAGCTTTGCAACAGCTGGAGACACATTGGTTGTGAAACAGAGTTTGTTACCTAACTCAGTGTTTCGCAACCAGTGTGCCTCCAGCTGTTGCATAGCTACAACTATCAGCATGTATGGTCTGCCAGTGCATGCTGGGAGTTGTAGTTTTGCAACAGCTATAGGTTTGCCCCCCCCCCCGGGTACATTCACTCGGGTGGGGGTTTACAGCGAGTTTGAGATGCAGCAGATGCAGCAAATTTTCCGCCACAGCTCAAACTCCAAGCGAGAAATTCACTGTAAACCCCGACCGTTTGAATGTACCCTAAAAACACTACACTACACTACACAAAATAAAAAGTATAACACTCCCCCACCCCCACCATAAAAAAAAAAAAAAAACTCTTGTACGGCACTGTTTCCAAAACAGTGCCTCCAGCTGTTGAAAAACAACAACTCCCAGAATAGAAAAAAGCCCCCCAAAATATGTAGCCCCACCTCTTCTGAGTAAGAACATACCCCATATGTGGATGTAAAGTGCTCTGCAGACGCACTACAATGCTCAGAAGAGAAGGAGCACCATTGGGCTTTTGAGAATTGAAGGCCATGTGTGTTTACAAAGCCCACATAGTGCCAGAACAATGGACCCCCCGCAGAATTTAATAAGGGGTGCAGTGAGCATTTACACCCCACAGGTGTCTGACAGATTTTTTGGAAAAGTGGTCCGTGAAAATGAAAAATAAAATTTGTTCCAAAGATCTCTCAAACGCCAGTTGGGTGTAAATACTCACTGCCCCCTTATGAAATTCTGTGAGGGGTGTAGTTTCCAAAATGGGGTCACATGTGGGGGGGGGGGGGGGGGGGGAGTCCACTGTTCTAGCACCATGGGCACATGGTTGTAAACGCACATGGCCCCCCGATTTCTATTCCAACCAAATTCTTTCTCCAAAAGTTCAATGGCGCTCCTTCTGAGCACCACATATTAGGTATTTCCATATGAGGTATTAGAAATGGGGTTACAAATTTTGGGAGGCTTTTTCTCCTATTACCCCTTGTGAAAATGAAAAATTTGGGGTTACACCAGCATTTTAGTGAAAAAAAATCTAATTTTTCATTTTCACGTCCAACTTTAGCGGAAATTTGTCAAACACCTGTGCGGTGTTAAGGCTCACTGTACCCCTTGTTACATTCCTTGAGGGGTGTAGTTTCAAAAATAGTATGCCATGTGTTTTTTTTTTTTGCTGTTCTAGCACCATAGGGGCTTCCTAAATGCGACATGCCCCCCAAAAACCATTTCAGCAAAATTTGCTTTCCAAAAGCCAAATGTGACTCCTTCTCTTCTGGGCATTGTAGTTCTCCCACAGTGCACTTGACGTCCACACATGGGGTATTTTCATACTCAGAAGAGATGGGGGTTACAATTTTTTTTCCTCCTATTACTTCTCTAAAAAATGTAACATTGTGGGGTGTTAAGGCTCACCGTACCCCTTGTTAGGCTGGGTTCACACCACGTTTTCTTAAATATGGTTCCCGTATACGGTTTGGAGGAGGGGGGCAGGGCTTAACCGCGGCGCCCGCACTCAGCCGTATTCGGGAACCGTATTTAATGCAAGTCTATGAGCCGACCGGAGTGAACCGCAGCCTCCGGTCCGCTTAGTTTTCGGCCGTATGCGGTTTCCCGACCGCAGGCAAAAACGTGGTCGACCACGTTTTTGCCTGCGGTCGGGAAACCGCATACGGCCGAAAACTAAGCCGACCGGAGGCTGCGGTTCACTCCGGTCGGCTCATAGACTTGTATTAAATACGGTTCCCGAATACAGCTGAGTGCGGGCGCCACGATTAAGCCCCGCCCCCCTCCTCCAAAACGTATACGGGAACCGTATTTAAGAAAACGTGGTGTGAACCCAGCCTTAGGCTGGGTTCACACCACGTTTTTCAAATATGGTTACCGTATACGGTTTTCCGCTAAAAAACGTATGGCAAAAACCGTATACAACCGTATGACAAATTAAAACGTATACGATTTTTCCCCGTACGGGTATATCCGTTTGCATCAGTTTTTACCAACGGTTTTGCTATTTTGTTGGAATTAGTTTTCCAGCAATTTAATAAAGTTATTATTGTTCTATTGAAATTCTGTGTACGGTTCTCATAGACAACAGTGTTAAAAGAACCGCATACGGTTCACATACGGTTTTCCAACCGGAGGCAAAAACGTGGTGGACAGCGTTTTTGCCTACGGTTGAAAAATCGGCAAAACCGTATCCGAGGCAAAACCGATGCAACCGTACACAACATTTGGAATACGGTTTACAATGCATTCTCTATGCATACGGTTTTGATACGGTCGTATACGTTTTTTTGCGGAAAACCGTATAAGGTTACCGTATTTGAAAAACGTGGTGTGAACCCAGCCTTACCTTCCTTGAGGGGTGCAGTTTCCAAAAGAGTATGCCATGTTGGAGTTTTCTTTGCTGTTCTGGCTTCCTAAATGTGACATGCCCCCCAAAAATAATTGCAGAAAAACTCACTCTCCAAAATCCCATTGTCGCTCCTTCCCTTCTGAGCCCTCCACTGTGCCCGCCGAACACTTAACATACACGGTATTTCCTTACTCAAGAGAAATTGGGTTAAAATTTTAGTTTTTTTTTCTCCATTTACCCCTTGTAAAATTTCAAAAACTGTGTCTACAAAAACATGCCAGTGTAAAAAAAATGAAGATTTTGAATTTTCTCCTTCACTTTGCTGCTATTCCTGTGAAACACCTAAATACTTTGAGGGGTGCAGTTTTTATAATGGGGTGATATATGGGATATTTCTAATATGAAGGTATTTCAAATCCACTTGAAAACTGAACTGGTCCCTGAAAAATTCTGATTTTGAAAATTTGGTGAAAAATTGCTGCTGAACTTTGAAGCCCTCTGATGTCTTCCAAAAGTAAAAACATATAAACATATCAACTTTATGATGAAAATATAAAGTAGACATATTGTATATGTGAAACAATATATAATTTATTTGTTATGTCTATTTTCCTTAAAAGCAGAGTTTCAAATTTAAAAAAAAAATGCAAAATTTGCTAATTTTTCATAAAATGTTTGCATTTTTCACCAAGAAATGATGCAAGTATTGACAAAAATTTACCACTAACATAAAGCAGAATATGTACTCAAGTAGAAAACAGACATGGTGCACATCTACAATCTTGTACAATGATCCAATTGCTTCTCAGCATAATTTCAAAAACTAACAGGTTGTTAGTATATACGTTTTGATCAAAAAGTACAAAGCCCACTCGCCACGTCAAGGCCACCTATTTAGAGTGGGTCCCTAACATCCCTAGCATAAAATGGCGTAGCACTGGGCGGCGACCACCACCGCCGCGACACCAGTGCCCACAGGGGGGAATGACCCACTGGCAGAGCGGCCCCAACGCCACTCAAACCAGTCCATGGGTCGCACCTCCCCGCAGACACGGCACCACGGCGGCAACGGACGCCGCACAGCACCAAACCAGTGTGAACAGGATGTTATAGCTCACTTACCATGTGATCCCAGTCAGACTGGGAGGCTGCCAGGAAAGAAAAGGCCCATGTGTAGCTAACTACTACTTATATAGGGTTGGGCTGAGGGGGTGGGGAAGAGTGCAGACAACGTGTTAAAAAAAAAAAGAGGGGATAGAAAACACAATGTGTACTCAAGTAGAAAACAGACATGGTGCACATCTACAATCTTGCACAATGATTCAATTGCTTCTCAGCATAATTTCAAAAATTAACAGGTTGTTGGTATATACGTTTTGATCATAAATAGGTGGCCTTGACGTGGCGAGTGGGCTTTGTACTTTTTGATCAAAACGTATATACTAACAACCTGTTAGTTTTTGAAATTATGCTGAGAAACAATTGGATCATTGTGAAAGATTGTAGATGTGCAACCATGTCTGTTTTCTACCTGAATTCACATAAAGTAGAATATGTCACCAAAAAATAATCTCGGAATCAGAATGAAAAGTAAAAGCATCCCAGAGTTATTAATGCTTAAAGTGACAGTGGTCAGATGTGCAAAAAATGCTCTGGTCCTTAAGGTGAAAATGGGCTTGGTCCTTAAGAGGGTTAACCACATTTTATGTTATGAGATTCCTTTTAATGCATATCAATAAATAGTTGTTTAAATCTAAACAAGGGTCTAAAGGGCTGTGATATATAATCTGTATAGCCTAGCTGTCCAGGCTGCACAAGAAGATCGTCGATCCTGCACATCAAGACCTCTGGCTTCCATTTAAGCTTATCTAACCCTCGCGATTGCACTGCCGGAGTCTGTTAAGGAGATATCCAGTGCTAAAAAAAAACTTATCGGGATAATTATCAGATTGTGGGGGTCTGACCGCTGTTGCCCCCTGTGATCTCCTGTACGGGGGAAGGGGGTGTGTCAACCACTCTATGGCAATCTCCGGCTCGGCCATAGTGATGTATTGAGGGGTCGTGTCAGCCGCAGCTTCGTGCGGTGGTCGACACCCGCTATCTGGCCAGCGAGCCGGGGGATAGGGGATGTTTTTCACCACTAGACTACCCCTTTAAAGGGTTACTCCGCTCCTCAGCATCCGGAACATTGAGTTCCTGAACGCTGTGTGCGGGCTTCCGTGTTCACGTCCACCCCCTCAATGAAAGTCTATGGGAAGGTCTATGGGAAAGTCTATGGGAAAGTCTATGTTCACGTCGCACCCCCTCCCATAGACTTTCATTGAGGGGGCAGGACGTGACATCACATGACGGGGCGTGACGTCACAAGGGGGCGGTGTGAACACGGAAGCCCGCACACAGCGTTCAGGAACTCAATGTTCCGGACGCTGGGGAGCGGAGTAACCCTTTAAGCCCAGTGAAACCTCTGGTTTTGCCATAGTGGGATTGCTGATATCCGCCATTATCAGTGAGGCCCGGCTATGTAGCGAGCCCTGCTCCTGCGCTTACTACATGGTCACGAAGTAAATGTACAGCTTTGGGCGCAGACTTCATGTGCAGTTAATTATACAATTAATGACGCAAAAAAACATTTGGGTCTGTAGGTGAAAAACGGAAAGTGTTGTCGCTCTTTAGAAGACGAGGAGGAAAAAACTAAAGTGTAAAAATAAAAAATAGCTGTGTCCAGTATTTCCCAACCAGGGCGCCTCCAGCTGTTGCTAAACTACAACTCTCAACATGTCCAAGAATGCTGAAAGTTGTATTTTTGCAACAGCTGGAGGCACCCTGGTTGAAAAAAAAAAAAAACTGTAGAAACTAAGAGGACACTAATCACGTGCAGACCGGGCCCTTCAGCAATACAGCAGGGAAGACGCCAGAAACAAACATGGCCGCTCAGTACATCACTCCTACATACTGTCTTCCTGTGTGGCGGCTACCTGACCCGGAAGTGATTCTGCATGGAGTTGTGTCGCTCTAATAGACAGCTCAGCGTTAACCCTGCTTCCTGCCTGTTCATTCAGCCGCTGCGGCTCTCCAGTCAGTGACCCGTCCACCCGCTATATCACCCCGTGCCTGCTGTCCGGTGCCCGGCCTACCCTCCCCAGCACAATGAACACCGCGCTGTCCAGGGCTAATTCCCTCTTCGCCTTCTCTCTGAGTGTTATGGCCGCTCTCACCTTCGGCTGTTTCATCACTACCGCGTTCAAAGAGCGAGTGGTGCCCGTGAACATCCACGTCTCCAGGGTGACGCTGTGAGTAGTGCCCGGGGGGTGACGGGGAAGGCGGCTCCTCCTGCCATATGCTCTAAAGGGGAACTCCATGGAGGGAGATGATGCCTGCTGTGCTCTGTAAGATGAGGGAGATGGTGCCTGCTGTGCTCTGTAAGATGAGGGGGGTGATACCTGCTGTGCTCTGTAAGATGAGGGGGTGATACCTGCTGTGCTCTGTAAGATGAGGGGGTGATACCTGCTGTGCTCTGTAAGATGAGGGGGTGATACCTGCTGTGCTCTGTAAGATGAGGGGATGATACCTGCTGTGCTCTGTAAGATGAGGGGATGATACCTGCTGTGCTCTGTAAGATGAGGGGATGATACCTGCTGTGCTCTGTAAGATGAGGGAGATGGTGCCTGCTGTGCTCTGTAAGATGAGGGGGTGATGCCTGCTGTGCTCTGTAAGATGAGGGGATGGTACCTGCTGTGCTCTGTAAGATGAGGGAGATGGTGCCTGCTGTGCTCTGTAAGATGAGGGAGATGGTGCCTGCTGTGCTCTGTAAGATGAGGGAGATGATACCTGCTGTGCTCTGTAAGATGAGGGAGATGGTGCCTGCTGTGCTCTGTAAGATGAGGGAGATGGTGCCTGCTGTGCTCTGTAAGATGAGGGGGATGATGCCTGCTGTGTTCTGTAAGATGAGGGGGATGATACCTGCTGTGCTCTGTAAGATGAGGGAGATGATACCTGCTGTGCTCTGTAAGATGAGGGAGATGATACCTGCTGTGCTCTGTAAGATGAGGGAGATGGTGCCTGCTGTGCTCTGTAAGATGAGGGAGATGGTGCCTGCTGTGCTCTGTAAGATGAGGGAGATGGTGCCTGCTGTGCTCTGTAAGATGAGGGAGATGGTGCCTGCTGTGCTCTGTAAGATGAGGGAGATGGTGCCTGCTGTGCTCTGTAAGATGAGGGAGATGGTGCCTGCTGTGCTCTGTAAGATGAGGGAGATGGTGCCTGCTGTGCTCTGTAAGATGAGGGAGATGGTGCCTGCTGCGCTCTGTAAGATGAGGGAGATGGTGCCTGCTGCGCTCTGTAAGATGAGGGAGATGGTGCCTGCTGCGCTCTGTAAGATGAGGGAGATGGTGCCTGCTGCGCTCTGTAAGATGAGGGAGATGGTGCCTGCTGCGCTCTGTAAGATGAGGGAGATGGTGCCTGCTGCGCTCTGTAAGATGAGGGAGATGGTGCCTGCTGCGCTCTGTAAGATGAGGGAGATGGTGCCTGCTGCGCTCTGTAAGATGAGGGAGATGGTGCCTGCTGCGCTCTGTAAGATGAGGGAGATGGTGCCTGCTGCGCTCTGTAAGATGAGGGAGATGGTGCCTGCTGCGCTCTGTAAGATGAGGGAGATGGTGCCTGCTGTGCTTTGTAAGATGAGGGAGATGGTGCCTGCTGCGCTCTGTAAGATGAGGGAGATGGTGCCTGCTGCGCTCTGTAAGATGAGGGAGATGGTGCCTGCTGCGCTCTGTAAGATGAGGGAGATGGTGCCTGCTGCGCTCTGTAAGATGAGGGAGATGGTGCCTGCTGCGCTCTGTAAGATGAGGGAGATGGTGCCTGCTGCGCTCTGTAAGATGAGGGAGATGGTGCCTGCTGCGCTCTGTAAGATGAGGGAGATGGTGCCTGCTGCGCTCTGTAAGATGAGGGAGATGGTGCCTGCTGCGCTCTGTAAGATGAGGGAGATGGTGCCTGCTGCGCTCTGTAAGATGAGGGAGATGGTGCCTGCTGTGCTCTGTAAGATGAGGGAGATGGTGCCTGCTGTGCTCTGTAAGATGAGGGAGATGGTGCCTGCTGTGCTCTGTAAGGCTGGGTTCACACCACGTTTTCTTAAATACGGTTGGGAGGAGGGCCGCAATTAAGCCCCGCCCGCACTCAGCCGTATTCGGGAACCGTATTTAATGCAAGTCTATGAGCCGACCGGAGTGAACCGCAGCCTCCGGTCGACCACGTTTTTGCCTGCGGTCGGGAAACCGCATATGGCCGAAAACGAAGCCGACCGGAGGCTGCGGTTCACTCCGGTCGGCTCATAGACTTGCATTAAATACGGTTCCCGAATACGGCTGAGTGCGGGCGCCGCAATTAAGCCCCGCCCCCCCCTCCTCCGAACCGTATTTAAGTAAACGTGGTGTGAACCCAGCCTAAGACGAGGGGATGATACCTGCTGTGCTCTGTAAGACGAGGGGATGATGCCTGCTGTGCTCTGTAAGACGAGGGGATGATGCCTGCTGTGCTCTGTAAGACGAGGGGGTGATACCTGCTGTGCTCTGTAAGACGAGGGGATGGTACCTGCTGTGCTCTGTAAGACGAGGGGATGGTACCTGCTGTGCTCTGTAAGACGAGGGGATGGTACCTGCTGTGCTCTGTAAGACGAGGGGATGATACCTGCTGTTCTCTGTAAGACGAGGGGATGGTACCTGCTGTGCTCTGTAAGACGAGGGGATGGTACCTGCTGTGCTCTGTAAGACGAGGGGATGGTGCCTGCTGTGCTCTGTAAGACGAGGGGATGGTGCCTGCTGTGCTCTGTAAGAGGAGGGGATGGTGCCTGCTGTGCTCTGTAAGAGGAGGGGATGGTGCCTGCTGTGCTCTGTAAGAGGAGGGGATGGTGCCTGCTGTGCTCTGTAAGAGGAGGGGATGGTGCCTGCAGTGCTCTGTAAGAGGAGGGGATGGTGCCTGCTGTGCTCTGTAAGAGGAGGGGGTGGTGCCTGCTGTGCTCTGTAAGAGGAGGGGGTGGTGCCTGCTGTGCTCTGTAAGAGGAGGGGGTGGTGCCTACTGTGCTCTGTAAGAGGAGGGGGTGGTGCCTGCTGTGCTCTGTAAGAGGAGGGGGTGGTGCCTGCTGTGCTCTGTAAGAGGAGGAGGGGGTGGTGCCTGCTGTGCTCTGTAAGAGGAGGAGGGGGTGGTGCCTGCTGTGCTCTGTAAGAGGAGGAGGGGGTGGTGCCTGCTGTGCTCTGTAAGAGGAGGAGGGGGTGGTGCCTGCTGTGCTCTGTAAGAGGAGGAGGGGGTGGTGCCTGCTGTGCTCTGTAAGAGGAGGAGGGGGTGGTGCCTGCTGTGCTCTGTAAGAGGAGGAGGGGGTGGTGCCTGCTGTGCTCTGTAAGAGGAGGAGGGGGTGGTGCCTGCTGTGCTCTGTAAGAGGAGGAGGGGGTGGTGCCTGCTGTGCTCTGTAAGAGGAGGAGGGGGTGGTGCCTGCTGTGCTCTGTAAGAGGAGGAGGGGGTGGTGCCTGCTGTGCTCTGTAAGAGGAGGAGGGGGTGGTGCCTGCTGTGCTCTGTAAGAGGAGGAGGGGGTGGTGCCTGCTGTGCTCTGTAAGAGGAGGAGGGGGTGGTGCCTGCTGTGCTCTGTAAGAGGAGGAGGGGGTGGTGCCTGCTGTGCTCTGTAAGAGGAGGAGGGGGTGGTGCCTGCTGTGCTCTGTAAGAGGAGGAGGGGGTGGTGCCTGCTGTGCTCTGTAAGAGGAGGAGGGGGTGGTGCCTGCTGTGCTCTGTAAGAGGAGGAGGGGGTGGTGCCTGCTGTGCTCTGTAAGAGGAGGAGGGGGTGGTGCCTGCTGTGCTCTGTAAGAGGAGGAGGGGGTGGTGCCTGCTGTGCTCTGTAAGAGGAGGAGGGGGTGGTGCCTGCTGTGCTCTGTAAGAGGAGGAGGGGGTGGTGCCTGCTGTGCTCTGTAAGATGAGGGGATGATAGCTAGTAGGGCTGCATGATTTGCGGAAAATATAGATGTAAACAAATGGTGAAATCCCCCAATTTCATGTCCATTCTCCCCAATTTTCTGTCCAATCCCCTCATTTCATATAGACAACCGACATCCCCTCCATTCATTTCCTGTTCATTGAACATAAAATGGAGGGTATTGGATGTGGAGAGGAATGAGCTTAATTCCTCTACCACATTTAATGTTCCAGGCCTGGTATAGTACAGTCTGCAGACTCTCTTGGCCTGGTATAGTACAGGCTGCACACTCTCTTGGCCTGGTATAGGACAGTCTGCACACTCTCTTGGCCTGGTATAGTACAGTCTGCACACTCTCTTGGCCTGGTATAGTACAGTCTGCACACTCTCTTGGCCTGGTATAGTACAGGCTGCACACTCTCTTGGCCTGGTATAGGACAGTCTGCACACTCTCTTGGCCTGGTATAGTACAGTCTGCACACTCTCTTGGCCTGGTATAGTACAGTCTGCACACTCTCTTGGCCTGGTATAGTACAGTCTGCACACTCTCTTGGCCTGGTATAGTACAGTCTGCACACTCTTGGCCTGGTATAGTAAAGTCTGCACACTCTCTTGGCCTGGTATAGTACAGGCTGCACACTCTCTTGGCCTGGTATAGTACAGGCTGCACACTCTCTTGGCCTGGTATAGTACAGGCTGCACACTCTCTTGGCCTGGTATAGTACAGTCTGCACACTCTCTTGGCCTGGTATAGTACAGTCTGCACACTCTCTTGGCCTGGTATAGTACAGTCTGCGCACTCTCTTGGCCTGGTATAGTACAGTCTGCACACTCTCTTGGCCTGGTATAGTACAGTCTGCGCACTCTCTTGGCCTGGTATAGTACAGTCTGCACACTCTCTTGGCCTGGTATAGTACAGTCTGCGCACTCTCTTGGCCTGGTATAGGACAGTCTGCGCACTCTCTTGGCCTGGTATAGTACAGTCTGCGCACTCTCTTGGCCTGGTATAGTACAGTCTGCGCACTCTCTTGGCCTGGTATAGTACAGTCTGCACACTCTCTTGGCCTGGTATAGGACAGTCTGCACACTCTCTTGGCCTGGTATAGGACAGTCTGCGCACTCTCTTGGCCTGGTATAGGACAGTCTGCACACTCTCTTGGCCTGGTATAGGACAGTCTGCGCACTCTCTTGGCCTGGTATAGGACAGTCTGCGCACTCTCTTGGCCTGGTATAGGACAGTCTGCGCACTCTCTTGGCCTGGTATAGGACAGTCTGCGCACTCTCTTGGCCTGGTATAGTACAGTCTGCACACTCTCTTGGCCTGGTATAGGACAGTCTGCACACTCTCTTGGCCTGGTATAGTACAGTCTGCACACTCTCTTGGCCTGGTATAGTACAGTCTGCACACTCTCTTGGCCTGGTATAGGACAGTCTGCACACTCTCTTGGCCTGGTATAGGACAGTCTGCACACTCTCTTGGCCTGGTATAGGACAGTCTGCACACTCTCTTGGCCTGGTATAGGACAGTCTGCACACTCTCTTGGCCTGGTATAGGACAGTCTGCACACTCTCTTGGCCTGGTATAGTACAGTCTGCAGACTCTCTTGGCCTGGTATAGTATAGGCTGCACACTCTCTTGGCCTGGTATAGTACAGTCTGCACACTCTCTTGGCCTGGTATAGGACAGTCTGCACACTCTCTTGGCCTGGTATAGTACAGTCTGCAGACTCTCTTGGCCTGGTATAGTATAGGCTGCACACTCTCTTGGCCTGGTATAGGACAGTCTGCACACTCTCTTGGCCTGGTATAGTACAGTCTGCACACTCTCTTGGCCTGGTATAGTACAGGCTGCACACTCTCTTGGCCTGGTATAGTACAGTCTGCGCACTCTCTTGGCCTGGTATAGGACAGTCTGCACACTCTCTTGGCCTGGTATAGTATAGGCTGCACACTCTCTTGGCCTGGTATAGTACAGTCTGCACACTCTCTTGGCCTGGTATAGTACAGTCTGCGCACTCTCTTGGTCTGGTATAGTACAGTCTGCGCACTCTCTTGGTCTGGTATAGTACAGTCTGCGCACTCTCTTGGCCTGGTATAGTACAGTCTGCACACTCTCTTGGCCTGGTATAGGACAGTCTGCACACTCTCTTGGCCAGGTATAGTATTGTCTGCACTAGGGGGTGGTTTGTGTTTTCCTTATTGCCTTCTAATTGTCATAACATTTTCAATTTTCCACCCAAAGACCTATAGATTAACCCCTTAAGTACCACAGGTTTTTTCGTTTTTGCACTTTTGTATTTTCCACCTCAAAAATCATAACGCTTTCAATTTTGCACCTACAGACCCATTTTAGGGCTTGTTTTTTTTGAGCCATCAATTGTACTTTGTAATGATATCCATCATTTCACCCAAACATTTATTGGCGAAACCAGTTTAACCCCTTAACGATGCAGGACGTAAATGTACGTCCTGGTGAGGTGGTACTTAACGCTCCAGGACGTACATTTACGTCCTAAGCATAACTGCAAGCATTGGAGCGATGCCCGGATCATGCGCGGCATGTCCCGGCTCCTGATCGCAGCCAGGAACCCGCCCATAATGGTGGACATCCGCGATCCCACGGATGTCCGCCATTAACCCCTCAGATGCTGGGATCAATACAGATCACAGCATCGCAGTCATTAAAATGGATTATCGGATCACCCGCAGCACTGCCGTCACGATCCGATCCTCCAGCATGGCAGACGGAGGTCCCCTCACCTTGCTACGCTGCCTTCCCGGCGTCTTCTGCTCTCATCTACCTTCCCACAGACCAGAGCAGAAGATGACCGATAACCCTGATCAGTGCTATGTCCTATACATAGCAATGAACAGTGTTAGCAATCGAATGATTGCTATAAATAGTCCCCTATGGGGATTAATAAAGTGTAAAAAAAAAAAAAAATTGAAAAACCCCCTCCCCCAATAAAAACGTAAATGTTCCCATTTTCCCTATTTCATCCCCAAAAAGTGTTAAAAAAAATATTTTATATACATATTTGGTATCGCCGCGTGCGTAAATATCTGAACTATTAAAATAAATTGTTAATGATACCATTCGGTGAACGGCGTGAACTTAAAAAAAAAAAAAAAAAAAAAAAAAAGTACAAATTTTTTTAATAACATTTAAAAACATTTTTTTTAGAAAAAATGGATTAAAAGTTTTATATAAGCAAATGTGGTATCAATAAAAAGTACAGATCACGGCGCAAAAAATGAGCCCTCATACCGCTGATTATACAGAAAAATGAAAAAGTTATAGGTCTTCAAATTAGGGGGATTTTAAACGTTCTAATTTGGTAAAAAATTTGCGTTTTTTTTTTTTTTTTTTAGCGCAGCAGTAATAGAAAAGTATGTTATCATGGGTATCATTTTAATTGTATTGACTGAAAGAATAAAGAACACATGTCATTTTTACCGTAAATTGTACGGCGGGAAAACGAAACCTTCCAAAATTAGCAAAATTGCGGTTTTCTTTTTAAGTTCACCACACAAATAGTATGTTTTTGGTTGCGCCATACATTTTATGGTAAAGTGAGTGATGGCATTACAATTTTTATAGTTCTGACTAGAGATTAGCGAACTTACAGTAAATTTGATTCGTCACGAACTTCTTGGCTCGGCAGTTGATGACTTTTCCTGCATAAATTAGTTCAGGTTTCAGGTGCTCCCGTGGGCTGGAAAAGGCGGATACAGTCCTAGGAGACTCTTTCCTAGGACTGTATCCACCTTTTCCAGCCCACCGGAGCACCTGAAAGCTGAACTAATTTATGCAGGAAAAGTCAGTTACCGCCGAGCCGAGAAGTTCGTGACAAATCGAATTTACTGTAAGTTCGCTCATCTCTAGTTCTGACATTTACGCATGTGGCAATACCACATATGTTTGTTTTAATTTTTGTTTTCATATTTTTTTTTAATGGGAAAAGGGGGGTAATTCAAACTTTTATTCAGGAAGGGGTTAAATCACATTTACGGTACTCACTTTTTTTTTTACACCATTTTTTTGCCCCCATAGGGAACTATTACATGCAATCCTTTGATTGCATACACTGAAAAATGCTATTCCGCCGTTGTCCCGAACAGCTCCGCTGGATGTAAATATACGTCCTTGGTCTTTAAAGGGGTACTCCAGTGGAAAACTTAATTTTTTTTAAATCAACTGGTGCCAGAAAGTTAAACAATTCTTAATCCTTCCAGTACTTATTAGCTACTGTATACTACATAGGAAATTCTTTTCTTTTTGGAGCGCAGTGCTCTCTGCTGACATCTCTGTCCATTTTAGGAACTGTCCAGAACAGCATATGTTTGCTATGGGGATTTTCTCCTACTCTGGACAGTGCTTAAAATGGACAGAGATGTCAGCAGAGAGCACTGTGCTCGTGATGTCAGCAGAGAGCTCTGTGTTCCAAAAATAAAAGAATTTCCTCTGTAGTATTCAGCACCTAATAAGTACTGGAAGGATTAAGAACTGTTTAACCAGTTGATTTATTTAAAAAAAAAAAAAAAAAAGTTTTCCACCGGAGTACCATTTTAGGGTACGTTCACACGAGCTTGTTTGCAAGCGTATTAAACGCTGAAACGATGTACGAGTCGTTGCGCATGCGCGGTGTACTCGCACACATCGCGACCGGGATCATTAGAACGGGATCAGCAAACACTGATGTGAGCCAATGCTGTAGCATAGCATTGATCAGTGTTATTTGTGCTCCATTTCTCAAGCCTGCTGAGGCTGACTGGAGCCCTGAGGAACCGATCGGATGGCAAGGAGGCAGGTAAGGGCACTACCCGATTTCCCCGCGATGATCCTGATCAACTCTTCTGTACTTTCGCCATTTTAGATGCCGTGATCAACATTAATCTTGGCATCTGAAGGGTTCATTCATCATCCCGATCGCCGGTGTCCAGCATTAGCCGCAGGTCGTTAAGGGGTTAACATATCTGTCCGGAAAAATTTTACCTTTTTAAAAGGGGTTGTCTGTTGAAAAACAACTTCTCCCCTATCCACAGGATTGGGAACAAGCGTTCCACTGCTGTGGCCCCCAGCAATCTCCATAACAAGACCCTGACTCTGAGCACGCTCTCCATTCCTTTCTATGGGAGCACCAAAGGTACATGATACTCAAGTACAGTAATTTAGGATCCAAGGTGAAACACGTGGGATCAGCTGTAAATGTGGTGGTTATACACCAATAAATTCTGTTCTGAGAACACGGCAGAACATTCTAGTACCCGTGTAGCCAATGTGCCTAGAAGCTTTCTGATATTTACCAGATTTACCTTGTGCTTCTAAAAAGAAAGTTATTTTTGTACCAGTAAAAAAGGACACTATAAAGTGAGCGTATGACCTGCTGCTTATGGCGGACGTCAACAATCATGCTGATGCCCTTCAGATGGCGTGATCAGTACTGATGAAGGCATCTGAAGTATAACAAGGTATTTGAGAGAAAAAAGTCCTCATATGGATCTGTAGATGGAATTATGGTTCTTAAAAGGAGAAAGGAAAAAAAAATGAAAAGGGGCTGCCTCCTTAGGGTGCGTTCACACTACGGAATTCTCGCGGCTGAATTCCGCGAGCCGAGATTCTGCCTGGCTGCCGCCGCCGGAGATGCTTCAGTGCTAGGGTTGCGGGGCACTGAGCCGTCACCATTGACGGCTATGGTCCGCTCGCGGATTCCGCACAAAGAATGAACATGTTCTTTCTTTGTGCGGAACACTTTCAGCGGCGGAAATGTCCACCGCTGAAATTCCGCAGTGTGAACGGGTCTCGCGGAAACCCGTTCACACTAATGTTAAAGTTCATACCGCGGAATTGCGCCCGCGGAATTCCGCCCGCGGAATTCCGCCCGGAAATTCCGTGGCAATTCCGTAATGTGAACGTACCCTTAAGGGGGTTAATAGGACCACATGAGGCATTGAGTGAATTGGACTTGTTTACTGTTCTTGGCTAAAATAATATAATAAAAGAACCATTTACAGGCCTCGTATTTCTTCTGTCCACTATCTAATGTTTTATTTCCATGTCTTCCAGAGAGAATGTTGAAGACTTCACCGGCCCCAGAGAAAAGAGTGACCTGGGATTTCTCATATTCGATATAAATGCAGATATCCTTTCTTTATTATAGAACAGAGTGGTTTTAATGACTTTCTCTTTCATGCTATTCCTGACTGTTGGGAAACCTAATCCCCTGATAACAAGTTGTGCAGGCACAAAATCCCAAGGTTATGTTTACTCCTGATATCTGTGCCAGAATGAGCTCTGTGAGACAGGCCGCGGCTGCAACATTTGTTTTCATTTAACATGACGGCGAAGTTGTAGTCACTGCTGATAGATTCCGCCAAGTTGTTGTTCTCAGTGTTGGCTGTTTAAAGGGGTATTCCAGGATTTTTTTATTTGACTATGCTACAGGGGCTGTAAAGTTAGTGTAGTCCATAATATAGTGTCTGTACCTGTGTGTGAAGGTTTTCTCACAATTCTTCTGTGATTTTCACCCCAATATTTATTTTTACCAGAATACAAAATTACTGTTTCAGATTTTTCCCAGGTTGCAATGGGGCCGAGACCTGACTCACTAGTCAGCTGATGACAGGGAGCCTGTCTGCTTCAATGGGTGGAGGGATTGCTTGGTGGGAGAGAGATAATTTTTTTAAACAGCTGTAGGCACCCTAATTGGAAAACACTGGTCTTTTGACTGGATGCAGCTAATTTATGTTTCAATGGGTGGGGTGGCTGATGTGTGGGAGGGAGGGAAATGGAATTGTGGGATTTGTAGGTAAAGAAGGAAACTCACACTGAAACTATCAGTTCACAAAAAGTTAGCCACAGTATTATGGTAATCTCACAACATAGCCATTTAGCCCCAAGACAACCACAGATCCTTCCTAAGCACGTCCATTACTGTCTGCCAGGTACATACTAATATCACCTTACATTTTTAGCTCTGATCCATTAGGACAGAGCTCTGAAATGTGACTCCAGTTTCTCTGCATTGTCTAATGGGGGTGTGAGGAGGTTGGAAATCTATATTATCAGAACCCCAGTCCCTTGTCCAGATAAAGTCTGTGCACTTGTTTATGGCTATTAAAGGGGTACTCCTCTAGCCAGCTTTGGGGGCCATCACGCAGCTTTCCTGCAGCCCCTAGTCATCTGCAGCACAGAGCTGACATTTGCTCCGTGCCTGATTACTCACGATACAGTGGCCGGCGGTTCGTGACATGCCGGCTTGGCCCCCTCGTGACATCACGACCCTCCCCCTTAATGCAAGTCTATGGGAGAGGGTGAAGCTGCCGTCCACACCCACTTCCATAGACTTGCATTAACCCCTTAAGGACCAAGCCCATTTTCACCTTAAGGACAGAGCGTTTTTTGCACATCTGACCACTGTCACTTTAAGCATTAATAACTCTGGGATGGATTAACTTTTCAGTCTGATTCTGAGATTTTGTTTTTTCGTGACATATATTCTACTTTCACCATTTCTTGGTGAAAAATGCAAAAATTTTATGAAAAATTTTTTAATTTAGCATTTTTCTAACGTTGAAGCTCTCTGCTTGTAAGGAAAATAGCCATATCAAATAAATTATATATTGATTCACACATATATAATATGTCTACTTTATGTTTACATCATAAAGTTGTCATATTTTTACTTTTGGAAGACATCAGAGGGCTTCAAAGTTCAAAAGCCCCCCAAAATTTGTAACCCAATTTCTCTTGAGTAAGGAAATACCTCACGTGTATGTGAAGTGTTCGGCAGGCGCAGTAGAGGGCTCAGACAGGAAGGAGCGACAATGGGATTTTGGAGAGTGAATTTTGCTGAAATGGTTTTTGGGGGGCATGTCGCATTTAGGAAGCTCCTATTGTGCCAGAACAGCAAAAAAAAACAAAAAAACATGGCATACTATTTTGGAAACTACACCCCTCAAGGCAAGTAACAAGGGGTCCAGTGAGCCTTAACACCCCACAGGTGTTTGACAACTTTTTGTTAAAGTTGGATGTGTAATTGAACAAAAATATTGTTTTCACTAAAATGGTGTCCCCCCCCCCCCAATTATACATTATAAGTTAATAGGAGAAATTGCCCCCCAAAATTTGTAAATCCATTTCTTCTGAGTATGGAAATACCCCATGTGTGGACATCAAATGCTCTGCTGGTGAACTACAATGCTCAGAAGAGAAGGAGCGCCATTTAGCTTTTGTAGAGAGAATTTGTTTGTTTGCTTTGTTTATTAACTTTAATGAAAATGTGTCAAACATCTGTGGGGTTTTAAGGCTCACTATACCCCTTGTTACATTCCGTGAGGGGTGTAGTTTCCAAAATGGTGTCACACGTGGGTATTTTTTTTATTTTTTTTGCGATTATGTCAGAACCGCTGTAAAATCAGCCACCCCTGTGCAAATCACCAATTTAGGCCTCAAATGTACATAGTGCGCTCTCACTCCTGAGCCATGTTGTGCGCCCACAGAGCATTTTACACCCACATTTCAGGGTATTTCCGTACTCAGGAGAAATTGCCTTACAAATTTTGGGGGTCTTTTTTTTTTTCCTTTTACCTCTTGTGAAAATAAAAAGTTTTTTTTTTTTTTTTTTTTACACTAACAGGCTGGTGTAGATCCCAACTTTTCCTTTTCATAAGGGTAAAAGGAGAATAAGCCCCCCAAAATTTGTAGTGCAATTGCTCCAGAATAACAAAATACCCCATATGTGGCCCTAAACTGTTTCCTTGAAATACGACAGGGCTCCGAAGTGAGAGAGCACCATGCACATTTAAGGACTAAATTAGGGATTGCATAGGGGTGGACATAGGGGTATTGTACGCCATTGATTGCCATACAGGGTGCCTCCAGCTGTTACTGAACTCCCAGCATGCCTGGACAGTCAGTGGATGTCCGGAAATGCTGGGATTTGTTTTGCAACAGCTGGAGGCTCCGTTTTGGAAACACTGCTGTACGATACGTTTATTGTGGGGGACAGTGTAAGGGGGGTGTATATGTAGTGTTTACCCTTTATATGTGGTAGGGTAGTGTAGTGTTTTTAGGGTACATTCACACAGGCGGGGGTTTATGGTGAGTTTCCCGCTAGGAGTTTGTGCTGCGGCGGAAAATATACCACAGCTCAAACTTGAAGCAGGAAGCTCATTGTAAACCCGCCCGTGTGACTGTACCCTGTACATTCACATGGGGGGGGGCAAACCTCCAGCTTTTGCAAAACTACAACTCCCAGCATGCACTGACAGACCGTGCATGCTGGGAGTTGGACTTTTGTAACAGCTGGAGGCACACTGGTTGGAAAACCTTCAGTTAGGTTCTGTTACCTAACTCAGTATTTTCCCACCAGTGGGCCTCCAGCTGTTGCAAAACTACAACTCCCAGCATGTACTGATCCCCGAAGGGCATGCTGGGAGATTTAGTAATGCAACAGCTGAAGGTACGCATATACAACTCTCAGCATGCCGAGACAGCTGTTTGCTGTTTGGGCATGCTGGGAGTTGTAGTTTTGCAAGATCTGAAGGGCCACAGTTTAGAGACCACTGCAGTGATCTTCAAACTGTAGCCCTCTAGCTGTTGCAAAACTACAAATCCCAGCATGCCCAACAAGCTGTCTGGGCATGCTGGGAGTTGTAGTTTAACAGCTGGAGGGCTACAGTTTAGATACCACTGTATAGTGGTCTCACACTGTAGCCCTCCAGATGTTGCTAGGCAACTCACCGGCTTCCGTAGTCTGCACCAGGGAGCCAGCCGCAGACCTGTATGCCCCGGATATCAGCAGTTATGCCGGACCCCGCCCAGCACGCAGTGGGGATGGAAATTCCCACAGGCGTACAGGTACGCCCTTGGTCTTTAACCCCTTAAGGACCAGGGGGTTTTCTGTTTTTGCACTTTCGTTTTTTCCTCCTTACCTTTAAAAAATCATAACCCTTTAAATTTTGCACCTAAAAATCCATTTTATGGCTCATTTTTTGCACCACCAATTCTACTTTGCAGTGACATCAGTCATTTTACCCAAAAATCGCTGTGAAACGGGAAAAAAAAATCAATGTGAGACAAAATTGGAAAACAAAACGCCATTTTGTAACTTTTGGGGGCTTCTGTTTCTTCGCAGTAAATTCTTCGGTAAAAATGACACCTTAACTTTATTCTGTAGGTCCATACAATTAAAATTATACCCTACTTATATAGGTTTGATTTTGTCGTACTTCTGAAAAAAGTCATAACTACATGCAGGAAAATTAATACGTTTAAAATTGTCATCTTCTGACCCCTATTACTTTTTTATTTTTGAGCATATGTGGCGGTATAGGGCTCATTGGTGCCGTGATCTGAAGTTTTTAGCGGTACCCTTTTTGTATTGATCGGACTTATTGATCGCTTTTTATTCATTTTTTCATGATATAAAAAGTGACCAAAAATGCACTATTTTGGACTTTGGAATTTTTTTGCGCGTACGCCATTGACCGTGCGGTTTAATTAATGATATATTTTTATGATTCGGACATTTCCGCACGCGGCGTTACCACATATGTTTATTTTTATTTACACAGTTTTTTTTTTTAAATGGGAAAAGGGGGGTGATTCAAACTTTTAATAGGGGAGGGGATAAATGATCTTTATTCACTTTTTTTTTTGCAGTGTTATAGCTCCCATAGGGACCTATAACACTGCACACACTGATCTTTTACATTGATCACTGGTTTCTCATAGGAAACCAGTGATCGATGATTCTGCAGCTTGACTGCTCATGCCTGGATCTCAGGCACTGAGCAGTCATTCGGCGATCGGACACCAGGAAGCAAGGTAGGAGACCCTCCTCGTGTCTAACAGCTGTTCGGGACGCCGCGGCGATCCCGAACAGCTCCCTGAGCTAACCGGCATGGTTTCACTTTCACTTTAGACGCAGCGTTCAATTTTGAACACTGCGTCTAAAGGGTTAATAGCACGCGGCACCGCAATCACTGCCGTGCGCTATTAGCCGTGCGCTATTAGCCGTGCGCTATTAGCCACAGGTCCCTTATAGAAAGGGAAAGGACTCAGGACCTACTTGTACGTCCTTGGTCCTTAAGGGGTTAAGTACCAGCGAGCAAGGGCGTACCCATACGCCCGTGGCCCTTAAGGGGTTAAAGGGGTATTCTGGGAATTGCTTATTTGACTATGTTACAGGGGCTGTAAAGTTAGTGTAGTTCATAATATAGTGTCTGTACCTGTGTGTGATGGTTTTCTCACAATTCTTCTGTGAATTTCATTTCACCCCCAATATTTATTTTTAACAGCATAAAAAATGACTGTTGTCTCAGATTTTTCCCAGGTTGCAATGCAGCCGAGACCTTACTCACTAGTCAGCTGATGACAGGGAGCCTGTCTGCTTCAATAGGTGGAGAGAACGTGGGAGAGAGATCAATCTGCAACTAATGCAACAGCTGTAGGCACCCTGATTGAAAACCACAGGTCTTTTGAATGGATACAGCTCATGTATGTTTCAATGGGTGGGGTGGCTGATGTGTGGGAGGAAGGAAAATGGAGTTGTGGGATTTGTAGGCAAAAAAGAAAACTCAAATGGGAAATACCAGTTCACAGAAAGCTAGCCACAGTATTATGGTAATCTCACAACATAGCCATTTAGCCCCAAGACAAGCACAGATCCTTCCTAAGCATGCCCATTACTGTCTGCCAGGTATGTACTAAAATCACCTTATGGTGGGGAACCCCTTTAAGGGATAGAGGATAAGATGTCTTGGGGTAGGTTACCCCTTTAAGTTGTCCATGCACAGTAGTTAGAAATTGGTCAAACCATTGATATTAGATATGACACATTACCTTCTCATTTACAGTATATGGGTGTCTCCTGATTGTTCCCCAGTGACTGAAAGAAAAAGGAAGGGATATTTTGGTTCTTTCTTCTTGCGGGATGTAATCTGTTGTGAGAGGTTCCCGCAGGGACTTTGCTTCCACATCATATACATCCTGGTCTGATGTTGGTCAGATAATCATTTCGGGTTTTGGGCCACATTTAGTTCAACATAGAGGCAATTTAGATATAGCAAATCGCATAATATACAGAACAGTTAATGTTGCTCACACGAGGTCAAAACCCTCACAATAAAGTTTACTGTCATTTATAAATGTGGTGTTAAGAAGCAGTACAAAGTTTTTCTTAATGAACTTACATTTGCAACCGATATTTGATTGGAACGTCAAGCAGTTATTCATATACCTTTCTGCGGAGTACGCAACTAAGAGTAATGTAAGTATCAGGTTATCCCCAAGTGAATCAGTTGCAGCTCTCAATGCCACATTTTGTCTTAAAAAATATTTGGAATACATCATTATTTACAGCAAATCATGACCTGACTAGGAAGGCCTGATGACCAGAGCTGACGGGTGTCTTGGTCATCATACTCATGGTCAGGCTGGGACTTGAGGCTTTAATATGGATGCAGAAATGGGCATGTGTGGTTCACAGGAAAACCCCTTTAACCCCACTATAAACTAGTATGCATAACTGTGAGAAACCTAAAGCTGCTCTGCATATAAAAACAGGTTTTGTAGTACTGTATATAGTATGAAATCTCTGCTGTTGGCCCCTGACCTCAGCATTCTGTTGGTCCAGTGTTACCAAAGTAGAAGACAACTTCTTAGATTTGAAAAAGAATTGTAAATGGACAACTTTAAGGACCTTTTACAGTACCCAATCTTTGCTGTCATTGATCATACCCCAAGATGTGGCCCATGTATATGCCCAGGCTAATGTGCTGCAAGTAGTACGGTAGTTATGCAAAATTGGCATTAAAAATAAAGTAATTGCAATATTTAAAGGGGTTTCCTTTATTGGGAGCTGAGCATCAGTAACTGAGCATGGCCACAGCACGATGTTTGGAATAGTCGGCCCCCAGTTCCGTTCGCTGTGTGTTGCGAGTGTAGCACCTATGACAAGCAGCTAATTGGCGGGGGTGTTGTCTGTCAGACCTTCGCCAACCAGATATTTGATTTGATAATGAACCTTTGCTGAGGATCCTAGAAAATGTAAACAATTTTTATATAAAACCATGACAAATGGCAGCAAATTGGATAAACATTACGCAATTTTCTTAACTTTAACATATCATACAATAATGTAACAGCCTATATGTGGTCAATGAGACAACTTTTTTCCTATAAGATGAATGGAATTTAGATGCTAATGTACCCTAAATTGGAGCTGAAACTACAACTCATCCCACATACGGCCTTATACAGCTATATCACTGTAAAAATAAATAAGTGATTGCTGGAATGTTGTGGGGGAAATCAAACAATGCCACTAATAAAGAAGAAAGGGAGAGGCACACCAATATATGGAATCTAGAATAACGTATTCACAATTGTGTGTGTACCAAGCCGCGATCCTCCGTTAAGCAAATATCTTCAAAACGCCTGTGGGGTGCAACGTATCCAGTGTAAAGAAACTGTACATAATATAGTAAAGAAGCGATACCGTGCACTCACCGCATGGTATGCGTATTCAGTCATGGAGGCTTGTGGTCCTGGAGATGTCCATAGATGACACTGAAGCACTCGGAGGCAACGCCAGTCGTTTCACACGGTACTCTGTGCTTCTTCCGGCCTCCAAATAGGCCGGAAGAAGCACTGAGTACCGTGTGAAACGGCTGGCATTGCCTCCGAGCGCTTCAGTGTCATCTATGGACATCTGGACTGAATACGCATACCATGCGATGAGTGCACGTTATCGCTTCTTTGCTGTATTATGGAAATCAAACAAGCCTTGTCCTAAAGGAGAACCCCCGAATAGAAAAATTGTCCTCCAAACTGCCGGCAGTAAAAAATAAAAACTAAAGAGGTACATACCTTCCTTCTCTCCCCCCGTGTCTCCGGTAACCCACTCCGGTCTCCGCCACGATCCTCTTCCTGGTTGCCGGTGGTTGGCTAGTCATACTGCACTCAGCCAGTCACCGGCCGCAGCGAAGTCCCGACTTGACCGATGATAGGCTGAGCGGCATTGTGATGTTTTCGGCCCCGGCACCTGCTACCAGGGCCAAAAATGTCACACTGCCGCTCAGCCTATCACCGGCTTCGCTGCGGCCAGGACTTCGCTGTGGCCGGTGATTGGCTGAGTGCAGTATGACTCGCCGGCAACCAGGAAGAGGATCTCGGCGGAGAACGGAGTGGGTTACCAGAGGCATCGGGGGAGCGAAGGAAGGTATGGAGGACAATTTTTCTATTCTGGAGTTCTCCTTTAAGGGGGTTAACCACATATTTCTGGAGTACTTGTAAGAAGGTATTTTTTAGGTGCATATTACCATATATGGGTATATTATGTCCAAGTATCTCCTTTAGAGCTTGGTATATTTTACAATCTATGAACTATTATCCCTGAATCTCTTTGATTTCACTTTAGGCTTTAAACCAGGTTGTGCTATGGGACAAGATCATCCAGCGGGGAGACAACTCAAAGTTGTCTTTAAAGGAGATGAAATCGAAGTATTTCTTCTTTGACGATGGAAACGGCCTGAAGTAAGCATCTGGAAAAAATATATTGTTTTTATTAAAAAGTTCTCTCTTCAAGAAGCGAGTGCAGGAGATAAAATTTATAAGGTGAAAGCTGATGTCTGTTTACTCTTTGGCGCCAGAATGGTTTGTGATTGATTTGTGGTGACAGAATGGAGGGTTCTGTAGAGGATCAGGATGTCAGAAGTGCTTCAGAGCGGAGCTCTTCAATTATCAATGTCTGATAGACCTTGTAGCACACTTTACTGAAGTCACTCGCTTCATGTTATTACTTGATGAAATCTGAACCTCATTATCGGGCCTAAGCGTATTAAGACCTCTTCAAGTTTGTGTCCGGGCTTTTCATGGGTAAAATTATAGCCCTTTTTGTTTTTAATTAAGGACATTTGGGAAGAAGATAAAGTAGTTTGCTATGTGGGAAATGGAATAGTAAAGCTGGGGTTGAATCCTTTAACAGTATAATCTATGTGGCCCTATCTATTGAAAAAAAAAAAAAGGGGCATCTGTACGTGTGAGGGAGACAGCACTGCCTTACATTGTAGTGGTGCTTGTGGGTACAAACGGAGTATAAGCAGCTGTAAATATGTAGGAGGGTTAATCCCTTTAAAAACATTCCTAGTT
This sequence comes from Hyla sarda, assembly GCF_029499605.1. NCBI lineage: Eukaryota > Metazoa > Chordata > Amphibia > Anura > Hylidae > Hyla > Hyla sarda. The sequence goes on along the minus strand of NC_079189.1, from coordinate 118,089,452 downwards.
TCTCCTGATTATTTTCCAGAATTGGCAACAATTTTCTGGGAGTGAGGAGATTTAAAAAAACAAAAAAAAAACAATGTTTTTACCAGACAATGCTGTGGTTTTAAATAGCAGGTATCGGCTGTGTGGTTGAAACATTTCAACAATTGTGTTCTACCTGATAAAGCCACGACAATTGGCAGAAAAAAACGCAATAAAGAGTTATGCCTTATAGTTGCTCATCTTCCTGAGCTAACTATCTAAATTATAATAATGATTTTTCCATTTACACAGATCTAGAACAGTAAAATGATTTATTTAGTGTTATTTATAGGCATTAGTAGAACAAACGAAATGGTCCAGCGCAGGTTTCGGTGAAATAGCGAATACAGGTACATTACAACTTAAGAGGCTTTTATGATATTTCATGAACATCATAAACAAAATTTGGACTTTTTGCAATAGTGTGTATTGCATCTTTCTAGTTGCTACTAGTTACGGTCAATTTTTCTTTTTGAGTTTTAAACCCATTTTTGGCACCGAACAAACAAAGCTGTACAGTTATATCTTCTAGCCCTTCTAAGTGGGGTAAAGATGTTTATAATTCATAATTTATATTAGTTTGGCTTTGTTGTTCAGTGCCATATTATGGAAATAATGGGGACTCTTTTTATTTTGGTTGGTATGTTACCATTAGCTATATGCGTTTTTTTTTCTATATGTGTGAACTATGTTCTATTTAATTTGGATGTCTTTCTACTATGTATTTTAAGTAGGAGTATCACACAGGGGAGTGGTAGAGGTAGTCTGTCCATTTCAGGTTTGATGTGTTACCTGACTAGTGACTCCTCCTCTTCCTACCCTATTTTAAAGGGGTACTCCGGCTCTAATACATCTTATCCTTTATCCAAAGGATAGGGGATAAGGTGTCTGGTCGCGGGGGTCCCGCCACTGGGGACCCCTGCAGTCTGTCACTCACACCCACCTTTGTGAGCTCTTTGCAGCACTGGAGACTCAGTGTGTGAAGCTTGACAACCACAGGGCCGGAGTATCGTGAGGTCAGCGGCGGAACCCCCGCGACCAGACACCTTATCCCCTTTCCTTTGGATAGAGGATAAGATGTATTAGGGTCAGACTACACCTTTAAGAATCCTCAGTGTGTTTTAATCTTTGTACCACTAAGGCTGTGAGCTAGCATCCAAAATGCGTCACTGATTGTACCTGTATTTGTTAAATAAAATCCTCACAATTTCACTGAAACCTGCACTGGACCATTTTGTTTGTTCTACTAAGATTACATAGAATTGGCCCATTCCGGTCCGAGATGCTCTGGGCAATAAAGGGTGAGCTGGACACCTGTCTTACTTTGAATTGTATTTATAGGCATACACTGAAAATTCAGCATCCATAAATTATTGGGCCAAAATGCTTCTATCTGTATTTTGCCAAAAGGAAAATATGTGCCAAAAATGGCAGTGGGCATGGATTGCAGTAGGGAATGGGGCTTGTGCAGGAACAGACTCCTGGAAATCCTGCAGGAGCAGCAGCGTCAAAACTTTTCAGCAGCCACATGACCTGACACAGCCTATGGATCTACAGCTGACCCAAACCAAAAGTACTACTCCCAGCATGTTGCACTGTATAGTAGTGTAGTAGAACAAAGGCTTGACAAAGGCTACACTATAGCCGAAACGTTGCACTGCTGATGACCTAAATAAAGACCACAGCCTTTTTTGAAATTGGGAGTCTGCATACTTTTTGCTGTGACCTATACCAATTGGTAGTATAGTAGAAGTTATAGTGCAACATGCTGGGGGTTGTATTTTTGGTTTGGGTCAGTTGCAGAGCCATAGGCTATGTCAGGAAATGATGATGGAAGTTGTAGGTAGGTAGAGTTCCTTAACACAGCCCATGGCTCTGCAGCTGACCCAAATCTAGTACTACATAAAAAAAAAAAGCAGAGTGACAAGTTATCCTAAATTCTTGGTTTGCCCCCCAAATTTTCATTTCAGTGCACCACTAGTTATTCTATTCCACAGGACTTTTCAATGTATACAATAGCTTTATATGGGCCATTAATAACTTCATAGCAGTACATCTGTTATTTTGCTATTTATCATTTTTATGTTGCTTTTGTTATGAATATATTGTATTTTCAATTTCCAGGGGTAATCGGAATATCACGCTCACCCTGTCCTGGAATGTGGTCCCCAATGCCGGCATCCTGCCTCTGGTCACGGGATCAGGACACATCTCTATCCCATTCCCTGAAACCTACAAAACTCCAGTGAGCTATTAAATTATTGAAATCTTTCCTACGTTGAATTTTTTATATATCCGTATGTTCCTGAACATCTTGGAAACATCCTGCCTACCTTTCCTACCAAAAGAAAGAAGTGTTTCATTTACAAAAAAAAGGAAGAAGCTTCACGTGGCAATAAATCACTTGTTTGGAAACGTGTTCGCCATGTCGAAGAGAGCGCCCATGTAAATACCAAGTTAAAGCCACAATCTCTCTTTTATTTTGAGCAGGTCTTAGTCTTCCCAGGTGCAGGGAAGAGACATTCACTTCCATCTTTCTGAAGCAATGCAACATTATGTTTGTCTTGTTTTTATTTTTTCCTCCTTTGGTTTAATAATGGCTGAGCCGCTTGTCAATGGAATAAATTTGATGAATGTATATGTTCTTTTTTTATTAGAATATTCATTTGGAAGACTATACAGATGTCAGCAGTCCAAACACTGTTTTCAAATAAAACTTTCCAACTTGGAGTACAAGTTACTTGTGAATGTGTGTGTGTTTTTTTTTATTAAAGGAAGTAAAATACATTGTGGTAAATAAAGGATCATAGCGTCTGTATTACAGCTTCACATCCTGGCCTTAAAGCAGGTATAATGACTTAAACTGAGGGAGAGTTCTATTGGCTTAAAGGAAAACTGTCATCAGTGTCACCGCATTTACCCTGTTACAGGCAGGTAGTGCAAGTGACACTGATGACAACCATTCTCGCGTGTCCGCCATCCATGCTCCCGTTGTACTGGTATCTTCATCCATCCCCTCTGTTTGTCCGGCAGGCTTGGGGCACAGGTGGAGCTTAGTGACATCACCGCTGCTGTTTCCCTAGACCTGCTCGCAGCGGTGATGTCACAAAGCCCTGCCAAGCCAGCCAAATGGAATGGGTGGAACATATGAAGATACCGTGACAATGGGAGAATGGATTGCGGACACCCGCACAACCTGCCTGTGACTGATGACAGTTTTACTTCAAGCTTTACTAATAGAGATGAGCGAACTTACAGTAAATTCGATTCGTCACGAACTTCTCGGCTCGGCAGTTGATGCCTTTTCCTACATAAATTAGTTCAGCTTTCAGGTGTCCGGTGGGCTGGAAAAGGTGGATACAGTCCTAGGAGACTCTTTCCTAGGACTGTATCTATCTTTTCCAGCCCACCGGAGCACCTGAAGGCTGAACTAATTTACGCAGAATGTCATCAACTGCCGAGCCGAGAAGTTTGTGACGAATCGAATTTACTGTAAGTTCGCTCATCTCTATTTACTAATAATGCTACTTTGTGGGGATATATACCCCTTAACTATGCATTATTCAGCTCAACAGACATATTAATCTAAGAGGGGTAAAAAAAATTCCACTATTTCAAAGAAGTTGCCAGTTGCTGTATCTCTGCTCATCTTGCCTGTTTATAGGATAAAGCTTGAATTTTACCTGCAATATTTCAATTACATATTTCGGAATAGGAGCAGCACCTTATCAGCCATTGTTCGACTTCTTTAGCAACTGTACCGCCCAGGGTGCAACTTGTATCGTTCATTATTATGTCACAACTGGTGGGAGAATGCTGGTGACACAGAGCATTTATTCTGTGAGGGGTTGTTCAAATGGCGGAATTTTCGAGTGGAGTCCAGTGTAAAAATTCCACTCTGGAATCCCAGTGAAGCAGCCTCCTATTGTTTTCAGTGGGATTCTGCTGCACTATGCACACAGAATTTCCGCAGAGGAAACATTTGCCATAGAAATTCAAATTCTGAATTCTGCTGAAATGCATTTCTGAACTGTTCTAGCGCCGGCTGCCCACATAATGTCCGCTCTGAATTGTACCACTGTTTGAATGAGCTCTAATGGTGAAATATCGAACTGGAAGAGGGCAAAATTCTAAAGCTGCTATATTCTGGATGTGATCCCTGTCAGTATCAAGACCTTGTAGGTTCAGTAATAAAATGGAGAATAGCTTATGCTTGAGAATCTTAGACTATTGCCAGGTATCATTTCACACCCTACTGTTCACCAGCATTTCCATTGATCACCAGAAGACATCGATGTATTTGACTCAGCATCAATAGCATCCTGGGGAAAAAGAAATATATCAATATACTCAACAAAGCCACTAGATGGTGACCTTTCATGGATTACTAGATATTAATCTAATACTTTTAATAAGGTGATGCCCTGCAGTAATTTAACACAGGCCACCATGTTTATGTATAAGTAAACCATTACGATGAACTTAGAAATAGCTTCTATTACACATTATTGGTTGTAATATACCTCTTGTTCTATAAGAATCAAGATATTGAAGTAAATATGTTACTGGCATATCAATTGCCCATATGTGCCAATGCTCCCCAGTGCAATGTGCATAGTGTTCATCATCAGGGTGTCGTTGTATTTAACTTGTGTTACATTCATATTGTGTATAAGGTATCTCAGATAGGCGAGTACACTCCTCACATTTTTGTATTTTATTGTATCCTTTCATGTGACAACACTGAAGAAATGACCCTCTGCTACAATGTAAAGCAGTGAGTGCACAGTCTGTATAACAGTGTTTAATGTTGTCCCCTCAAAAATAACTCAACACACAATCATTAATGTCTAAACCTTGGCAACAAGAGATATAATAAAATATTTTCAAAAATGTGAGGGGTGTACTCACTTATGTGAGATAATATGTATATATGTTATGAATGTACAGTGATCCCTCAACTTACAAAGGCCTCAACATACAATGGTCTTTTCTGGACCATTGTAAGTTGAAACCAGACTAAACATACAATGTACAGACAGTCCAGATCTGTAAAACATATCAATGGCTGGAAGGACCGACCAATCAGAATGGGTAGTCACAGGTAAAACGCCTGTATTACTGAAGTGCATGCACTGAGTTGTCTGGTAGTTCCCCCTACAGTACAGGGAGGTATTACATGTTCTGTACTACTCTTAACCTGTATTACTGAAGTGCATGCACTGACTGATGTCTGGTAGCGCACCCTACAGTACAGAGAGGTATTACATGTTCTGTACTACTCCTTACCTGTGCCAGGGTTAGCTGCTCCTTTGGAAACCAGGTGAGGGCGACTCCATGTTACTTTTTTTTAGGACATTGCGTGTTCTGTACCGGACCCTGAAGAAGCTCCTGTCCTCTACATAGAGCAGTGTTTCCCAAGCAGGGTGCCCCCAGCTGTTGCAAAACTACAACTCCCAGCATGCCTGGACAGCCTTTGGCTGTCCAGGCATGCTGGGAGTTGCAGTTTTGCAACAGCTGGAGGCTCCCTGCTTGAGAAACACTGACATAGACAGTGATTACAACTCCCAGCTGATCTTTCTTTCTTTTATATGTAAGGACTTGCTTTATCTGTATTAGTTATCTACTTATTTTTCTTTAATCCTCACTTTTTCCTATTTTTTGGATGACATTTTGGGGCTTCAGAACCAATTATCAGGTTTCCATAGAGTTCTGGTCTCAACATACGATGGTTTCAACATACAATGGTCATCCTGGAACCAATTAATATAGTAACTTGAGGGACCACTGTACTAGAAATTAAACCCAATGGCATCCTGTTGATGAACACAGCACATGGCCCGGGGAACATTGGCACACGTGGAGATACTGTATGTTCCACACACAAGGGATAAATTAAATACCACTGACAGGTGAAGTTCATAACATTGGCTATCTCATTACAATGGTCCCCGTAAAGGGGTGGGATATAGAAGGTAGCAAGTGACTGGTCGGTTCTTGAAGTTGATGTGTTGGAATCAGGAGAAATGGATAAGTATAATAATCTAAAGAAAAAAAATGAAATGGCAGGTTCTCAAGGACTGCTGGTAAATGCCGCCGTGAACGGGTGAATGGATATATGATGTGGGACTATAGAGGTCAGTCAGTGATATGTCAGATGGATGTGTAATGGTGTGGAAAAATGATTGGGGACAGTAATAGATATGTATTCACTTGGGGCAAATGTGTGCGTGTAAGATGGTTGAGAATTAGCTACTGATTGTATCTGATGATTGAATGAAGAGTTATAGTTACCGTATATACTCGAGTATAAGCAGAGTTTTTCAGCACAATTTTTCGTGCTGAAAACGCCCCCCTCGGCTTATACTCGAGTGAACTCTCCGCCTGTCAATCCCTTCGTCAGTGGTCTTCAACCTGCGGACCTCCAGATCTTTTAAAACTACAACTCCCATGCAGTCCCCCCCCCTTCTTTGTTTTGTACTCACCTCCCCTCGGCGGGAAGTTAGGGTGAGCTGGTCCGGGCCATCTATGCTGCAGGGACCGTCCGGTGGAGATGGTTAGTCGTTGCGGGCTATCCATTTTCTCTGCACTTCGGGCCCGGCCCTGGAGTAGTGACGTTGCCTTGACGATGACGCACAGGGACGTTCATGCGCAACGTCCCTGTGTGTTGTCTTCAAGGCAACGTCTCTAGTCCAGGCCCGAAGCGCGGAGAAGAGGACCCCCCGGTGAAAATGGACAGCCCGCATTGACTACCCATCCCCACCGGACGGTCCCTGCCAAAACAAAAGGGGGGGGGGGGATGATGACGAAGGCCGCAGTGGTCTTCAACCTGCGGACCTCCAGAGGTTTCAAAACTACAACACCCAGCATGCCTGGACAGCCAATGGCTGTCCGGGCATGCTGAGAGTTGTAGTTTTTCAACATCTGGAGGTCCGCAGGTTGAAGACCACTGATGAAGGGATTGACAGGCGGTGATGATGACGGGGGTCTTGATGATTACATGGGGGGGGATGATGTATTTCCCGCCCTAGGCTTATAGTCAAGTCAATAACTTTTCCTGGGTTTTGGGGTTAAAATTAGGGGCCTCGGCTTATATTCGTGTCGGCTTATACTCGAGTATATACGGTACTGTTTAAGAAAGGTGGTCATGTTTGTGAAAAAGAGGGAAAAAAAGAGAAAATGAGCGAGAGAGGAAAATGATGAAAAATGCTATGGTCCAAATGTCCAAGGCACAAATATGGTTTATTCTAAATAATCAAATACAATGATAACCTACCAAAACAGAGAGGATGCAGGATCCTTGCACGCCTCCCTGATTAGTGAATTAAAAAATAAATAAAATATAAGGAATAGTAGTGAAATAAAAGTTGCTGCACCACTAAGTAACCACTGTCTATTGATATGAACCAGCTTGGGGTAGAGGTATGGGAGCGCTGTCCATTCTCAAGCGCTGCAGTCCTCCAGTTTTCGTCCCACTGTGCCGGTACAATGGTTTCTTGCTCAAAGTCTCTGATAGTGAGCGCTGTTTAGGCTGGGTGGATGTGACAGCAGAACAGCCTGGGACCACACTGGTGGTTTGGGACTATCAAGTTAATATGTCGCTGTAATATTAATGGCTCGGCGGCCGCAAACAGAATGAATGAAGCGCTTGCACTATGTACCTCTTACCCATCCTGGCAAAGGCCTCTAGGTCAGTGGTCTTCAACCTGCGCACCTCCAGATGTTGCAAAACTACAACTCCCATCCAGCCACCCTTTGTACTCACCTCCCCTCGGCGGGAAGTTAGGGTGAGCTGGTCCGGGCCATCTATGCTGCAGGGACCGTCCGGTGGGGATGGTTAGTCGTTGCGGGCTATCCATTTTCTCTGCACTTCGGGCCCGGCCCTGGAGTAGTGACGTTGCCTTGACGATGACGCACAGGGACGTTCATGCGCAACGTCCCTGTGTGTTGTCGTCAAGGCAACGTCACTAGTTCGGGCCCGAAGCGCGGAGAAGAGGCCCCCCGGTGAAAATGGATAGCCCGCAACGACTAACCATCCCCACTGGACGGTCCCTGCAGCATAGATGGTCTGGACTAGCTCACCCTAACTTCCCGCTGAGGGGGGTGAGTACAAAACAAAGGGGGGGGGGGGGGGGGAGATGATGACGAAGGCCGCAGTGGTCTTCAACCTGTGGACCTCCAGAGGTTTCAAAACTACAACACCCAGCATGCCTGGACAGCCGATATGAACCAGCTTGGGGTAGAGGTATTGGAGCGCTGTCCGTTCTCAAGCGCTGCAGTCCCTCAATTTTCGGCCCACTGTGCCGATACAATGGTTTTTGGCTCAAAGTCTCTGATAGTGAGCGCTGTTTAGGCTGGGTGGATGTGACTGCAGCACAGCCTGGGACCACACTGGTGGTTTGGGACTATCAAGTTAATATTTCGCTCTAATATTAACGGCTCGGCGGCCGCAAACAGAATGAATGAAGCGCTTGCACTATGTACCACTTACCCGTCCTGGCAAAGGTCTCTAGGTCAGCGGTCTCCAACCTGCGGACCTCCAGATGTTGCAAAACTACAACTCCCAGCATGCCTGGACAGCCGTTGGCTGTCCAGGCATGCTGGGAGTTGTAGTTTTGCAACATCTGGAGGTCTGCAGGTTGAAGACCCCTGCTCTAGGTCCTTCCTCAGTGATGAATGGCTTGCAATTGACTACGCTTTATATAAGGTGATATAAGAGTTATTAGCAAAATCTGACATACCCTGGACATGGGTAATGGGTGATGTGAACTTCAAACACCCGGATTGGATTTCTGTTATACAAGAAATGTATTTTGTTTCATAGAACACATGGGAAATATATACAATAGACAATATATTGATAAGTATATATGTGTGTAGACATGGGAGGTTTACAGAAAAAATAGGGGGTTTCTAGAAAGAATAAAGGAACAATTAGGAAAAGTATGCTTCTGTATGTATAAAAGTTTTGAATTGAAAATGTGTTATATATTTATGGGATCAAATAGTGTATTGCTCAAATACGGCATATAGTCTATATTTATGTTCAATGAGTTGTGGGTGTAAACATATGTTTTAAAAAATGTGTGTTGTAAACACATTTGTATATATAAAAAAGGAATTCATAGAATAAAATAAGTAAAAAGTATAACAATTATTATAAATATAAAAAATGTATAAAACAGTAAAAGATGTAAAAATATTTATAATGAAAAAAGGTGCATATAAAAATAAAAAATGCTGATTAACCCCTTAGGGACTCAGCCCATTTTCACCTTAAAGGGGTACTCCGGTGGAAAACTTTTTTAAAAAATCAATTGGTGCCAGAAAGTTAAACAGATTTGTAAATTACTTCTATTAAAAAATCTTAATCCTTTCAGTACTTATTAACTGCTGAATACTGCAGAGGAAATTCTTTTCTTTTTTGAACACAGTGCTCTTTGCTGACATCATGACCACAGTGCTCTCTGCTGACATTTCTGTTCATTTTAGGAACTGTCCAGAGCAGCATTTGTTTTCTATGGGGATTTTATCCTACTCTGGACAGTTCTTAACCCCTTAAGGACTCAGCGTTTTTCCATTTTTGCATTTTCGTTTTTTCCTCCTTACCTTTAAAAAATCATAACTCTTTCAATTTTGCACCTAAAAATCCATATAATGGCTTATTTTTTGCGCCACCAATTCTACTTTGTAATTACATCAGTCATTTCACCCAAAAATCTATGGCGAAACGGAAAAAAAATCATTGTGAGACAAAATAGAAAGAAAAACGCCATTTTGTAATTTTGGGGGCTTCCGTTTCTACACAGTACATTTTTTGGTAAAAATGACACCTTATCTTTATTCTGTAGGTCCATATGATTAAAATGATACCCTACTTATATAGGTTTGATTTTGTCGTACTTCTGGAAAAAATCATAACTACATGCAGGAAAATGTATACGTTTAAAATTGTCCTCTTCTGGTCCCTATAACTTTTTTATTTTTCTGCGTAAGGGGCAGTGTGAGGGCTCATTTTTTGCGCCGTGATCTAAAGATTTTAGTGGTACCATTTTTGCATTGATAGGACTTATTGCTAGGACTTTTTATTCATTTTTTCTTGATATAAAAAGTGACCAAAAATGCACTATTTTGGACTTTGGAATTTTTTTGCGCGCACGCCATTGACCGTGCGGTTTAATTAACTATATATTTTTATAACTCGGACATTTCCGCAATACCACATATTTTTATTTTTATTTACACCGGTTTTTTTTTATGGGAAAAGGGGGGTGATTCAAACTTTTAATAGGGAAGGGGTTAAATGATCTTTATTCACTTTTTTTCCCACTTTTCTTTTGCAGTGTTATAGGTCCCATAGGGACCTATAACACTGCACACACTGATCTTCATCATTGATCACTGGTTTCTCATAGGAAACCAGTGATCGATGATTCTGCCGCTTGACTGCTCATGCCTGGATCTCAGGCACTGAGCAGTCATTCGGCGATCGGACAGAGAGGAGGCAGGTACGGGCCCTCCCGCTGTCCTGTAAGCTGTTCGGGATGCCGCGATTTCACCGCAGCTATCCCGAACAGCCCACTGAGCTAACCGGCATACTTTCACTTTCACTTTAGGGGTTCACAAAGGGCGTGCTTCAGCGTGATCAATGCCGCACGCTATTAGCCACGGGTCCCGGCCGGGCCCAACCCGCTATGACGCGTTATAGATCGGGAGCGGACTCATGACATTCCAGTACGTCATGAGTCCTTAAGGGGTTAAAAGGGACAGAGATGTCAGCAGAGAGCACTGTGTTCCAAAAAGAAAAGAATTTCCTCTGTAGTATTCAGCAGCTAATACGTACTGGAAGGATTAAGATTTTTTAATAGAAGTAATTTACAAATCTGTTTAACTTTCTGACACCAGTTGATTTAAAAAAAAGTATTCTGACTCAGCCCTTTTTTGCAATTCTGACCACTCTCACTTTATGCATAAATAACTCTGGGATGCTTTTACCTTTTATTCTGATTCTGAGATTGTTTTTTCGTGACATATTCTACTTCAACATACTGGTAAATTTTTGTTGTTACTTGCATCCTTTCTTGGTGAAAAATCCCAAAATTTGATGAAATTTTTGCATTTTTCTAACTTAGAAACGTTCTGCTTTTAAGGAAAATGGACATTCCAAATAATTTATATATTGATTCACAAATACAATATGTCTTCTTTATGTTGGCATCATAAAGTTGACATGTTTTTACTTTTTGAGGACATTAGAGGGCTTCAAAGTATAGCAGAAATTTTCAAAATTTTCACAAAAAATTCTAAATCTGAATTTTTCAGGGACCAGTTAAGTTTGAAGTGGATTTGAGGGACTTTTCTGTGAGAAATACTCCATAAATGACCCCATTATAGAAACTGCACCCCTCAAAGTATTCAAAATGACATTCAGAAAGTTTGTTAACCCTTTAGGTGTTTCACAGGAATAGCAGCAAAGTGAAGGAGAAAATTCAAAATCTTCATTTTTTACACTCGCATGTTCTTGTAGAGCTATTTTTTTTTTTTTTTACAAGGGGTGAAAGGAGAGAAATACCCCCAAAATTTGTAACACAATTTCTCTAGAGTAAGGAAATACCTCATATGTAGATGTAAAGTGCTATGTGGGCGCACTAGAGGGCTCAGAAGGGAAGGAGCGACAATGGGATTTTGGAGAGTGAATTTTGCTGAAATGGCATGTGGCATTTAGGAAGCCCCTATGGTGCCATAACAGAAAAAACACATGGCATACTATTTTGGAAACTTCACCCCTCAAGGACCGTAACAAGGGGTCCAGTGAGCCTTAACACCCACAGGTTTTTGACGACTTTTCGTTAAAGTCAGATGTGTAAATGAAAAAAAAATGTTTTTCACAAAAATGCTGGATTTTCCCCAAATTTAACATTTTTACAAGGGGTAATAGGAGAAGGGAGTAGTTTCCAAAATGGGGGTCACATGTGGGGGGGGGGGGTCCAGTGTTCTGGCACTATGGGGGCTTTGTAAACACACATGGCCTTCAATTCCGGACAAATTTTCTCTCCAAAAGCCCAATGGTGCTCCTTCTCTTCTGAGCATTGTAGTGCACCCGCAGAGGACTTTACATCCACATATGGGGTATTTATATACTCAGAAGAAATAGTGATACACATTTTGGGGGATTTTTTTCCCCCCTATTTTCCCTTGTGAAAAAGAGAAATTTAGGGTAACAACAGCATTTTTGTGAAAATTATTTTTTCATTTTCCCATCCAACTTTAACGAAAATTGTCAAACACCTGCGGGTTGTTAAGGCTCACTATACCCCTTGTTACGTTCCGTGAGGAGTGTAGTTTCCAAAATGTGGTCACATCTGGGTATTTATATTTTTTTGTTTTTTTCAGAACTGCTGTAAAATCAGCCACCCCGTGCAGCTGTGCGTTCCCAGAGCTTTTTACATATGGGGTATTTTCGTACTCAGGGGAAATTGTGTTACAAATTTTAGGGGTCTTTTTTTCCTTTTACCTCTTGTGAAAATGTAAAGTATGGGGCAATACCAGCATGATACTGTAAAAATTTTTTTTTTTTTTTTACAACAACATGCAAGTGTAGACCCCAACTTTACCTTTTCATAAGGGGTAAAAGGAGAAAAAGACCCCCAAAATTTGTTAGGCAATTTCTCCCGAGTACGGAAATACCCCATATGTGGCACTAAATTGTTTCCTTGAAATACGACAAGGCTCCGAAGTGAGTGAGCGCCATGCACATTTGAGGCCTAAATTAGGGATTTGCATAGGGACGAACCCGGATACAAGAATTACACTTGCCTCCGATACCAAAATTACCCTACGGCAGTGTTTCCCAAACAGGGTGCCTCGAGCTGTTGCAAAACTCCCAGGATGCCTGCACAGCCAATGGCTGTCCGACAATCCGGGAGTTGTTGTTTTGCAACAGCTGGAGGCTCCGTTTTGGAAACAGTACCGTACCAGACCTTTTTCATTTTTATTGGGGGGTAACTGTGTAGGTGTATGTGTATATGTAGTGTTTTACTGTTTATTTTGTGTAGTGTAGTGTTTTTTAGGGTACATTCACACTGGCGGAGGTTAGCAATTGTCCCGCTGGGAGTTTGAGCTGCAGAGGAAAATTTACTGCATCTCATACTTGCAGTGAGAAACTCACTGTAAACCCCTGCCCATGGGAATGTACCCATTGGGGGGAGGGGGGTGCATTTGGTTGTTGTGCATTCTGGGGTTTGTAGTTATGCAACAGCTGGAGGCACACTGGTTGCAAAACACTGAGAGTTTGTTACTTAACTCAGTGTTTCGCAACCAGTGTGCCTCTAGCTGTTGCAAAACTACAAGTCCCAGCATGTACGGTCTATTAGTGCATGCTGGGAGTTGTAGTTTGCAACAGCTGGAGGCACACTGGTTGTGAAACACTGAGTTAGGTAACAAACTCTGTGTTTTGCAACCAGTGTGCCTTCAGCTGTTGCAAAACTACAACTCTCAGCATGCACTTACAGCTGAAGAGCATGCTGGGACTTGTAGTTATGCAACCCTTGTGTGCATGCTCAGAGTTGTTGCTTAGCAACAGCAGGAGGCCAGCCTTACCTCCTGCAGCTGCGCAGTGAAGATCTGCCTGCTGTTGCCGCCTTCGCTGCTAGGGCTCCGATCCCACCGCCGATGCCGGGGATCAGGTGCCCCAGCCTCAGGTGAGGGTTTCTGGCACCCGCTCTCGCCCTCCGGAACAGGGGCGGAGTGGGTGCCGTTAGGGACACCCCCACAGCAGGCATCCTGATTCGTCGGCCGCCTTACTCCTGCTGCTAAAGGATGATAGATGCCATCTCGGACGGCACCTATCATCCTTTTTTTCCGGGTCACCGGGACCCGATTGACCCGGAATTGCTTCAAATCGCTGACCCCCCAGGCGTTGTCACTGAATGCCTGCTGAATTATTTCAGCAGGCATCCCGGTCCGGTCCCCGCCTGGTGAGCGGTAGGGACCAGAAATACTCAGGTCCTTAAGGATCAGGGATGCAAGGCATATGCATACACCCTGCGCCCCCAAGTGGTTAAGAAAGAAAGCCAAAGATCTCCAATTCTGAATTTAGGCCATAAGGTGCCAGTGTCTGAAATTCATAAATATTGCGACTTTCAATCTGGGACATCTTTGCTATGTGGTTGCCACCAAGTTTCTAAGTTAGAAAAATGCCCTTCTCATCTGCCCCAGTGTGACAGCTGCTATTTCAGAGGTGACCAGAGAGGTGCCGGAAGTCCCATAAACAAGTTCAGCCCCCCCGGTCGAGGTCCTTCTGTTCGTGCTGCCAGCCGCAGCATAGAGGGAGACAGTAAGTGAAAGTAAAAGTCTCCTCAATGAAGTAAGGAACAGAAAGTTCTGCTTTGTGGGTCCTCAGGGGGAAGAATAAAGCTGTGGCTGCTGTTTTACTCAGCAATGTGGGTGTCTCTCACCCAGCACCAACCAGCAACAGTCTGTGGGTCTCTGTATTGTTGCACCATACTTAATAAAAATAAGACATCCCCTGGAAATAAGCCATAGTGTGTCTTCTTGAGGAGCAATAAATATAAGACTGTGTGTTTGGGGGGGGGGGGGATTGGGGATAGGGGGATATTCGTATGATTTAGCGCCACTTTTTTTTTGCTTTAGCTGCGCCACATTTGCTTAAAATGTGGCGCGCACTATTAGCACCTGTTAGGTATGCCCCCCCCCCCCAGTGGATAGGCAGGTAGGGCTCTCCGGTAGGTAGATGGGTCCTCAGATAGATATGTTCCCCAGTAAGTAAACAGCTAGGGCTCCCCATTAAGTAATTATACCCCCTTAGTAAATAGGTAAGCCCCCCGTGGTAGACAGAACCCTTCTTTAAGTAAGTAGTCAGAAAACGAGTGACGTCATCGCAAGCGCCAACACTGTGACCCTGACGTCCTGTGCAACTCTCTGATTCCTGTAGACGGCAACATACAGCTACGGTCTGTATAGATAGCCTGTCATAAATTTCAGCTGTATGTGCGAGTGATGTTCTGCAGTCCCATGACTTCCCCCCTAATGCCGCCCCTGGGGATCTGGGACAAGTGTCTTGGATCCCCAGTAGCAGCAGCGGTCAGTCCGCCCCTGCTTACAGATACCCTAATTTGCTATGTAATTGGATATTTTCCTATCCTTGGTGACAGAAAATTTAGATTTTATTAAGGACAAGAGATGAACATTATGCTAATCTTTCTTTACTGAAAATTGTAGCAGCAAACAGTTAAATTTATACATATCAAGAAAAAATTCAAACTGTAGCATAGAATGATACATAGGGTATAATGGTACAGTCCAGCATATATAATGCAGTAATCAGTGAAACTCCTCCTCTTTCTTTGATGATTTAACTTGATCAGTAGGAACTGAAGATCCAAATAACGAACAACTGTAACAATAACTTCTACTATAGATAAATCCACTTTATGATGAGGAAAAACTTTGCAACTGGAAATGCAGTTTAGATTAAACTGAAAAATAAAAGAATTACGTCAATGGGAAAGGGGTCGGGAAGAAAGGGAGGGATAATGTTCGACTCCTGTCCTTAATAAAATCTATATTTTCCGTCACCAAGGATAGGAAAATCTCCAATTTTATTACAGGACGGATACTTCACATTATGCTTGTTTAAAGTTTAAATAATAATAATAATAAATATATATATATATATACACACACACATTTAATTGCATAATAAACTAGGATGTATTGAATAATGACATGAGGATCTGATCTAAAATACAAAGTCTTAAACATGGATTCTGAAAACCACTTTCTGGCTTTTAGAATATCAGTTAAAGTGCCGCCAGCTTGTCTGACTTTTGTTTACATAGCTACTCTGGTGGAATGGGCGACATAAATTGATGTATCAATTCCAGCTAAGGACATGGTTTGTTTTATCCATCTAGCTATTGTAGGGGAAGACACAGGTAAGGCTGCATTCACACCTCGTTTTTGCAATACGGTTGCCATATCCGGTTTGGTTGAACCGTAGTGCAAACCGTATACATAGACATTTCATTGTAAACCGTATGCGAAACGTAGTATCAGGTTGTGTACGTTTTGCATCATTTACGGTTGTATACGGTTTTTAATGGTACACCAAACCGTAGTCTACTACGGTTTTGTGTCCCGGTCAAAAACCGCATCCAACCTGTATACGGTTATTTTAAAATGGAGTTCTATGGTAACCGTATGTAACCGTATGTGCATAGAGTTACATCGTGTTTGCACAATACGGTTTTTCATTTTTTTCTTTTTTTTGGGGGGGAAATTCAATAAAAACAAGAAGAACTTTATTTAAAATGTTGACAAACTTTAAAACCGCATATATTTTTTTCAAGAAAAACGTATTAAAACGTAAAACGTATGCAAGCGTATGTCCGTTTTTAAACCGTAAACAGTTTAAAAACGTGAGGAGGCATATAAGGTTGCATACGTTTGCATACGTTTCAGTCCGGTTCGGTGAAATACGTTTTTTTAACAGAAACTGGATACGGCAACAGTATTGCAAAAACGAGATGTGAATGCAGCCTAAGTATGGTTTACAATAGGAAATAATTGGCTGATAAAAATTAGGCTTTCTTAGTAAGACTGTTTTCTTTTCATAAGATCTTAAACATCGGACAACACAGAGGTTACATTGATGAGGAAATGCCGGATAAAAGACACTTTTCCGGTGAGTCTTTGTTCTTTTATGAATGGTAAAAGTAACTCCTTGAGGAGAAAATTGTCTATGAGAAAATTCTAGGGCTCTGACATCTGAAACCCTTTTAAAAGAAATTAAACATGACAACATGGTAAGTCTGTAGGATAATAGTTTTATAGGGAGAAGATCATTCTCACCCCAAGAATCTAATACATTTTAGAACTAAATTGACATGTGGACTGATATTTTGGTAAATGAGGTTTTTAGAATGTTATACCTTTTAATAATTTACAAATTAAAGAATGTTTTCCAATAGGTAGTGCATGAATGGGAGCATGGTAAAATGATATGGCTGAACAGTATGCATTGATAGTTCTATAAGATCATTGATTGCACCAATGAGACCAAATCTTCCAGGCGGATTCATAAGCTGTTTTGGTACCTGGGGCCCATGTGTCTGAAAGGATGTTTCACGCTGATTCTGAAAGTTCAAAATCAGATCTTGATGACCCGATATGAACCAAGCTACTAGACATAATTGGTCTCACAATATTAGTGGATGAGGATTCCCCGAAGGGTCTAGTAATATTGAAGGATGATGAGGGAGAATCCGAGGAAAATCTATAGCCATTTCCAATATCTGGGGAAACCAGGTCTGAGTTTGCTATAATGGTGTTATCAAACCTCCATCGATTTCTGATATCTTGTCAGAATGATAGTCCGGGGAATCAGAGTGAATGGTGAAAAGGTGTACAGTCTCTCTAATGGCCAGGTTTGGAGAAGGGCATTTGTGCTCTGAGATTCCGAATCTGTGCGCCAACTGAAGAATCGTTGTACTTGATAATTCAGACATGAAGCGAAGAGATCTAGATGAATGGGACCCCATAGATTCAATTGGAAGAAGATCAGAGGATCTAACCTCCAATCGATGTTATCGCTTAGGAATCGAGAGTTCCAATCCACTATGGAATTGGATAATCCTGGTAGATATTCTGCTTTCAAGATTATATCTCTGTCCAGACAGAAATGCAAGAATTCTTTGACGATGTTGGTCAAAGATTTTGATTTTGTGCCTCCTAATCGATTTATATATTGGACTGCGGATATATTGTCCATCTATAATAGTATACAACAATTAGTTTTGTCTTTGACAAAACTTTTCAGGGCAATAGAACCTGCCAATAGTTCTAAACAATTTATATGCAGAAGGGATTCTGTCTCTGACCATTTTCCTCCCGTGGAAAGAGGACCACATCGAGCTCCCCAACCGGATAGACTGGCATCCGATTCTATAATCAAATCCGGTAGAGAGATGAAAATGGTTTTCCCATTCCAAGATTGGATATGGTGAAGCCACCATAAAAACTCCTCTTTGGTGTCTGAAGTGAGACCAGTATGCCAGACCTTCACTAACATGTTTTATCTTCAAGCGTTGAAGAGCTCTGTAATGCAGGGGAGTGGGAAAGATAGCCTGAATGGAAGAGGAAAATAGGCCCACTAAACGGGCAATTGAGCGGAGGGAAACTAGTTGTTTGTTCAATAGTATACGTATTTCTCTGTGAATAGTCTTCAATCTTTTGGAGGGAAGGCTCAATATTGTTGTCTGGGTGTTGATAAGAAACCCAAGGAATTCTAATTCTTTTGAAGGTGTCAGAATAGATTTCTGGTGATTGATTAAAAATCCCAGATCAGATAATAATGAAATTGTCCATTGTGTGTGAAGTTTGCATAGCTCTAGAGAGTTGGCCATGATAAGAATATTGTCCAGATATATTATTAGACGAACGTCCCAAGTTCTCAGGTTTGCCGTTACGGGCTTCAATAGTTTGGTGAAACACCAAGGGGCGGATGAGAGACCGAATGAAAGACTGGTGAATTGTCATTTCTGACCCTTCCATACAAATTGGAGGTAGTATTGAGACATTGGATGCATGAGGTAGGCGTCTTTCAAATCTACTTTGGTTGAGTAGTCGTTTTCTAGTAATAGGTCTCTTAAAAGATGGATTCCCTCCATTTTTAAATGTTGATAACAAACAAAATCATTGAGGGATTTCAGATTTATTACTGGTCTGTGACCTCCATCTTTTTCTTCACTAAGAATAGGTTGCTCAGAAACCCTGGGGAATTGAGAGGAACCTGTATAATTGCGCCCTTGAACACGGTTCCCTGATCTCTTGTACAAGATTTTGATCTGACAAAGCAAACTTTATAGGGTTAGGAGGTTGAAATTGAAAGGGAGGGGATACAAATTCTGTCTGATAACCTAGAACCGTATTGAGGATCCATGAGTCTGATCATGAGTTATCATAGACCAATTTTGGAAAACATGTATTCTGCCACCCAGTGGAATGGGAGAAGAATATTGTAGAAAGGTTCTCACCTGTGTTGGGTCTTGCTCTGAAAGCTCCTCTGAAACCTCTAGCCTTCCAGGGCCATCCTTTTGTGGGGAAGAATGGAACTTGATTGAAGGTAGTTGTTGGATACTGGAATCTGTCTGTACGTGGAGGGTATGTGGGTGGAGCCCTAAAATTTTGATTGTCTCAAGATTGTTGACTGGGAAATTGGGCTCTTCTTTTCCCAGCCCTTGAAAAAACACACCCTCTAAAAACTCGTTTTAAGTTAGTTTGGACTTTATCCAAAGTAGAAAAAAAGGGCAACATATTTATTTATTTTATTAAAGATTCACCAAATAAATGGCCGTCTGTTGAAGTACTCTCTTTGGAATTGGTTAAATGAATAAGCTGTGGATCTAGTCTCATTAAGACGGATCTCTTCCGTTCAGTACAAAGGGAGGCATTAGCATTCCCAAAGAGGCATATGGCTCTCTGAGCCCAACCTCTCAATACAGTTAAATTCACAGGTTCTCCTGATAGGGATGCCTCCTCTGTGAGGTCTAATATCTTGGTTAGCGGACCAAAGAGGTCTAAAAATATATCCTGAATGGATCTAAATGATCTATCTACTAAATTTTTTGTGTTTTTACCCGATTTAGATATTTGACCAGAGTTGGGTCTAGATCAGGAGTAATAGAAAGTTTCTGTGGGAATGTAGGCTTAGGGCACTCAGATTTTAGTTTACTCCTGGCTGCCTTGTCTAAAGGCTTTTTTACCCATAAACTTACATACTTGGGGATGGGGTAACCATTCCCCTGATCTAGGGTGCTTTATGTTTTCCTGGATCAAAATAAGGGGTTCCCTCACTATCTAAGATAACAGAACCAGAATCATCCATTTCAAGGATGTCATCATTCTCCCCAACATCAGAGATGTCTTCATAGATTGATTGATCCTCTTATTCAGAGGAATGATCCTCATCCTCATTAGAAGAATGTTTAGGGGAATTAGGAGGGGACATCCGCAATCTTTCATGCAACACCCCACTATCATTAGCCTCCAGAGCGAACATCACTCCGGGTCTGATGAATCACGATCACGGGGCCGGAGTATCGTGATGTCACGGCTCCTCTTCATTGTGACATCACACTCCGCGCCCTTAATGCAAGTCTATATGAAGTGGAGTGGTGGGTGTCACGCCCCCTTCCATAGACTTGCATTGAGGGGGTGGAGCCGTGAGGTCACAATACTACGGCCCCGTGATCATGATTCATCAGACCTGGAGTGAAGTTTGCGCCGGAGGCTGATGATAGCGGAGCGCTGCATGAAAGATTGCAGGGGTCCACAGCGGCGGGACCCCAGCGATCAGGCATTTTATCCCCTATGCTTTGGATAGGGAATAAGATGTCTTAGGGCCGGAGTACCCAGGGCTTACATCAGAAATTTTGGGGTCCCTTACACAGCTCAAAGCCTGGGCCCCTGACCTCTTGTAGCTGCCCCCAGGGCACGACTGCCGTTTTCCCCATCATCCATTTAAAAAAATCTTTTAAACACAGGACAAGAAAAACAAGAGCCCGTGAGTCCAATGAGGAAGGAAGGAAAGAGGAAAGATCACCATACATATTACCATCATACTGTTACTGATCAAATCCTGTATACTACAGAGCTTAAAGGGGTACTCCCCTACCTTACTTCTTTTCCCCTATACACAGGATATATATCATAGTGTCCCGCAATCGCAATGCCTGTTTTATACTGGCCGTGGTTTTGGCAGCATAAAACAGGTTCCCTTTAACTGTAAGTAACTATATTAAAATATACTTAATTAAAAGACAATAAACAACTTAAATTGCAAAAAAAAAAAAAAAAGAGAAACAGTGCCTCCCCAACACAGTAGTAACAGCAAATCTTCACTCCCAAGACACCCCCCCTTATAACAGGTCTCCCCTCTCCAGCCCCCCCCCCCCCATTTATAACAGGTCTTCTCTCTCCAGCCCCCCCCCTTTAACAGGTCTCCCCTCTCCAGCCCTCCCCCTTTATAACAGGTCCCCCCTCTCCAGCCCCCCCCTTATAACAGGCCTCCCCTCTCCAGCCCCCTCCTTTATGGCAGGTCTTTCCTCTCCAGTCCCCCTTTTATAACAGGCCTCCCCTCTCCAGCCCCCCCCCCTTATAACAGGTCTCCCCTCTCCAGCCCCCTCCCCTTTATAACAGGTCTCCCCTCTCCAGCCCCCCCCCTTTATAACATGTCTCCCCTCTCCAGCCCCTCTGCCTGCTTATAACAGGTCTCCCCTCTGCAGTCCCCCCTTTATAACAGGTCTCCCCACTCCAGCCCCCCCTTTATAACAGGTCTCCCCTCTCCAGCCCCCTCCCCTTTATAACAGGTCTCCCCTCTCCAGCCCCCCCCCCCTTTATAACATGTCTCCCCTCTCCAGCCCCTCTGCCTGCTTATAACAGGTCTCCCCTCTGCAGTCCCCCCTTTATAACAGGTCTCCCCACTCCAGCCCCCCCCTTTATAACAGGTCTCCCCTCTCCAGCCCCCCCCTTTATAACAGGTCTCCCCTCTCCAGCCGGTCTCCCCTCTCCAACCCCCTCCCCCTTTATAGCAGGTCTCCCCTCTCCAGCCCCCTCCCCCCTTTATAACAGGTCTCCCCTCTCCAGCTCCCCCCTTATAACAGGTCTCCCCTCTCCAGCCCCCCTTATAACAGGTCTCCCCTCTCCAGCCCCCTCCCCCTTTATAACAGGTCTCCCCTCTTCAGCCCCCCCTTATAACATGTCTCCCCTCTCCAGCCCCCCCTTATAACAGGTCTCCCCTCTCCAGCCCCCCTCCTTTATAATAGGTCTCCCTTCTCCAGTCCCCCCCCTTATAAACAGGTCTCCCCTCTCCAGCCCCCCCCTTATAACAGGTCTCCCCTCTCCAGCCCCCTCCCCCTTTATAACAGGTCTACCCTGTCCAGCCCCCCCCCTTTACAACAGGTCCCCCCTCTCCACCCCCTCTATAACAGGTCTCCCCTCTCCCGCCCCCCCCCCTTATAACAGATCTCCCCTCTCCAGCCCCCTCCCCCTTATAACAGGTCACCCCTCTCCAGCCCCCCCCCCACTCACACAGCAGGACTCTCTGCCCCCCCCTCCTCAAATAGTAATAAGATCAGGTTCTCTTCTTACCCAGTGTAGCAGATCTTCCCCTGAGCAGCTTCTGTTCTTGTGTGCCGTCAGCAGGAGGAGCCAGAACTAGTGAGGAGAAGGCAGACAGTAGAGGCAGCAGTGAGTATTCTGTCTGTACAGTATATAGTACAGACCCTGTAGCCTCTGTACCTCCAGTCACTGTGTCAGCTGTCAGTCTCAGGACCTGTGTGTGATGCTGCGGTGCACACAGGTCCTGAGTTATCAGACTGACACACTGACTGATCTATATGTGTGTCGGGACTCCTAGCCTCCAGCCACTGCCACTGTTCCGACCCTGGTTGCTGCAGGAGGGTGCAGCGGGCCGGGCCCGCTTGGGAGCTGGGGCCCCTTACTGGAGTACTGGCTGTACCCCCCTGACAGCAGCCCTGGGAGTACCCCTTTAACTATCTGGGAAACAGAGGCTGTTTATAGACCTCAGGTATAGTGTTGAGCGGCATAGGCCATATTCAAATTCGCCATATTATGCGAATATATGGAGGTATATTCGTAATATTCGTAAAATTATTCGTAAAATTAGCATATGCGAAAATTAGCATATACAAGAATTAGCATAAGCGGAAATTCGCATATCTTTACACCACTCAAGCTGGAAGCAGAGAGGGGGGATCACTGTGATGTGTACTGAGGGGAAAAAAAAAAAAAAACAATATTCGTAATTACGAATATATAGTGCTATATTCGCGAATATTCGCGAATTCGCGAATATGCGATATTTGCAAATAAAATTTGCATTGCGAATATTCGCGAGCAACACTACTCAGGTATATAAACCAAAATATTGTGAACAAGAAATTAAGAATGGAGACCATCCAGACAGTGAACATTATGCCACTATATGGTCTCCTCATGCTAAGAGTGGATTACCTATCATCTCTGGATCAGAAGGACGCTGATTTTACAGCTGTACATGTATTCAGTAGAAGATTCTTCACCTGCGAGTCAGGGTCCTGCCGTGCGGCATATCAACTGCTCCCTTTGTATTAACCAAGATAATTTAATCTGTAGCAGGGTAATTCCTTATCTTGACCATTGGCTGATACTAGCAAGCTCAGAGGACAATATACTGAAAAATACAGATTTTATGCATCCTTCTTTATCATCTAGGATAGATAATAAAACTGGACAAATCAGACCTGAATACATCTACTAGAAAGACCTTTTAGGTTTTGTATACAATATAAATTCCTTTAAAGTGTACCTGTCATCATCAAAAACTTTTTATATAATACTGTTATATGTATATTTGTAATATACATTGGTTAAAAAATGTGTATATTTTTGTCCCTGCAGCTTTTGCCTGTGTATCTCTGTCAGGAGTCCAAATGCAAGAAGTGTGGGTGGACAATCCAGGAGCCTGCACACTGAGCCCTGCTTGTCCTGTCCTCACTACCTGTATTTGGACTCCTCATACAGACAATAGCTACAGGGACAGCATTTTTTCAGCCAAAAATATACACTTTTTTTTAACCAATGTATATTTTATCAAAAGTTTTTGTTGACAACAGGTACACTTTAAAAGCCTCACAATGCGGTTTATGGGACTCATGTCGTTTGTAGTGAACACTAGAGATGAGCAAATTTAAAAAAATTTTTAGATTCGGCCAATTCAAATTTTCCGAAAAAATTTGTTCAGTCCAAATTTATTTGTGGTGAATCTGTATTAAAAACAGCTATTTCTGGCCTACAGAGAGCCTCAATAGGAATACTTTGCCTTGCGTAGGGTGTATGCTGTGTTAGTGAAATAATACTGTTATTCAGTATGACATGCAGATTAGAGGCGTCACTATTAGAATCACTGCGGCACATTGACAGAGCCTGGAGGTGGCATCAGTATGAGGAGACCATATAGTGGCTGAATGATGCAGCGTGGAGGTGGTGGCAGAATGAAGAGACCATATAGGGCCTGAATGACACAGCGCGGAGGTGGTGGCAGCATAAGGAGACCATATAGTGGCTGAATGACACAGCGTTGAGGTGGTGGCAGCATGAGGAGACCATATAGTGGCTGAATGACACAGCCTGGAGTTGGCGGCAGCATGAGGAGACCATATAGTGCTTGAATGACACAGCTTAGAGGTGGCGGCAGAATGAGGAGACCATATAGTGGCTGAATGACACAGCATGGAGCTGGCGGCAGCATAAGGAGACCATATAGTGACTGAACGACACAGCGTGGAGGTGGCGGAAGCATGAGAAGACCATATAGTTGCAGAAGGAGATACCCTGGAGGTGGCAGCAGCATGAGGAGAACATATGGTGTCAGTATGAGACAGCCTAGAGCTAGTATCAGCATGAGGAGAACATATGGTGGCAGTATGAGACAGCCTGGAGGTGGCATCAGCATGAGGAGAACACATGGTGGCAGTATGAGACAGCCTGGAGATGGCAGCAGCATGAGGAGAACATATGGTGGCAGTATGAGACAGCTTGGATGTGGAATCAGCAGCATCAGGAGTCCTGAACTGGGAAATGGCAGTGTTTGTAGGTGGAAATAGGGAGAGGTTCCTGTGTGGGGCCACCCTTTTTAGAGCGAGTAACACATGCCAAGAAGGGAATTAATAATGCGAGTTACAATGAACCATACGTTGTTCCCTTCCACTTTTTAGAGGTCTTTGCATCACATCAATACTTGGTGGTGTAGGTGGCAAATGGTGCTTTTTACACACCGTTCCTTTTGTTTGATAAAAAATAATAATAATTTGGGCACATATATTTTATCCTAAGAAAAGTTAAGTTTTAGCTAATGCATATCCTCAATACTTACTTGTGTTCTGATGCGGAGGAATGTCTGTAACTGGGGAGCAGCACCTTAAATATGTTTTGCACTATCCATATTTGTGAAGTGTTGGTGTGGCACCATGGTCAATCTACTCTAATGCTTCTGGATGGAAATCCTGGCTGATCCATACCTGATTCATCTTCACAAAGGTCAGTCTCTCCACACTTTTTGTGGACAGATGAGTTCTCCTTGGGGTTACTATGGCCCCCGCCACACCAAACGCTTGCTCTGATGGCACACTATTGGCCGGGCAGGACAGCTTTTCCAGGGCAAACTCTGCTTGTTGTGGCCGCAAATCAAGTTTGGCTGCCCAGAAGTCCAGCAGATCTTCAAGGTGTGTTGGCATGGTCATGTCAAGGTATGCCACCACCTGCTGGTTCAGGTCCTTCTCCAGGTCTACCTGCTGCTGATGAGTTGCTTCACTCTGTGGGTGATGAAAGCTACTCCTCAGCAACTGTAGATGGAGCTGGTACTGCTGATGGAGCTGGTACTACTCCTGCCACCCCACCCCTCCCAGCAGCCATGGCAGGGGAAGCTCAGAAATAAAAAGACAAAAAACGAGAGACAGGGGGCGCTCCCTTTGTAACAGGTAAAAGTTCTGTAAGAACCCTCCACCACACCTAGGTGATATTACTCACCCGTTGGTGCAAATCTCTGTGGAGGATTGGTGGGTAGAGGTATTAGCAAGCTGCTGCACTTAGACCGGGACTGGACTCTTAGCAGGAAGAGCCAGTGTTTACGACACGAATATCTCAAAAAGAGGCAAAAGCAGTCTTATGAGGCGCTGCTTAGGAGATCACAAAACGGAGAGACTCAAGCCAGCACAGGACAAGTGATTTTTATTTGCAAAAAGGACAACGCGTTTGGCACATACAAAGTGCCTTACTCGGGTCCAAACGTACAACAGCACTCTTCCAATGCTGATGGGTGCAAGAGATGCTGGTAAGGATTCCTGTGTGTTGCGGCGCTGGCATGGTCAGACCACTCCAGGAACCCCTATTTCACTACCTCCTGGGAAGTTAGGCTGCCGAGAAGCAGGTGGTCTACCCCGGGCACATTTGACTCCAGACTTTCCACTTCTGCCACCATGCTGATTGCCAACCATGCTACCACGTTGTTGGCTTAGCTGCTGCCTCACTGGCAACCTGCAACCTTTTTCTCCTGATGATGATGAAGGCCCTTCTGCACCCGGCTCCCAAGTGCGATCGGCTTCATCATCATCAAGTTGTGTCTGCACATCACTGATGTCCTCCTCAGGTTCCTCAACAGTGTCTGTTTCAAGAGCCTGAACGCTCGCAACACCACCTACCACGTCACCCTCCTCATCACTACTTGCCCGCCTACGGAGGAAGTGGCGATGTCTCCTCCACTTCTTGGCTGGGCAGTAGCTGCTGAGCTGACTATCCTCTAGTAGATCGTCCTCTCTAAATAGTGGAGCTGAACCCACAGCATAAGATACTTCTGTGGGGGAGGGAACAACATAGGACAGAGGCAATGGGAGGACAGGGACTGCTCCCAGGCCATGCCAACTGAGGGTTGTGTCTGAGGAACCCACCGACCATTGACTGGGGTGTCAGATGTAACTTGTGATGAAGTGGATGACCGTGTTAACCAATAGATGACGGCAGATGGGTTGCTGGTCGAGACACGACCACTAGCTAATACTGGGAGCTCAGGCCTCTCGATGCGACTCCTGCTGCTACTTGCCCCTAGTCTGCTGCAACCTCCTGCCTGATGAATTTAGGCCTCTGCCACTCCTCTTTGCATGTCCTGGCACGTCTCTGCCTGAAGAACAATACGCTTAAAACAGTATTTGTCTACAACACCAGCAGGGGTGTACTTTTGGCTGGCCTTTCACAGTGTCTAGGCCCTTAAGACTTTAACAGCAACAAAATGGTACACCACTTAGATGTACGTATGTGGTATGCACTAATGAGGGGAGTACAATGCGTTCCAGTACGCTTAAAACAGTATTTGTCTACAACACCAGCAGGTGTGCACTTTTGGCTGGCCTTTCACAGTAACTAGGCCCTTGAGACTTTAACAGGAACAAAATGGTAAACCACTTAGATGTACGCACAGGTTACACTTAATAGAGGACAATACGCTTTTAGTGCTCTGCTCACCCTAACTGGCTGGCTATTATTAGCTTTCCATTGTTGTACACACCAGTGCTGCAGCACACAGTCGCTGTGTAGTACACCCAAAATTGCACTTTCTCTCTCAATCTCACTTTCTTCCCTATCAGTGCTTCTAGGCTGGAATTGGGCTTGAGGTAAATCACTGCTGTAATACACCCAAAATTGCACTCTCTCTCTAAATCTCACTCCCTTCCCTGTCAGTGCTTCTAGGCTGGATTTGGGCTTGAGGTGAATCATTGCTGTAATACACCCACAATTGCACTTTCTCTCTCAATCTCACTCCCTTCCCTGTCAGAACTTCTAGGCTGGATTTGGGCTTGAGGTGAATCGCTGCTGTAAAAAAGCTTTTCTGTGCAACACACTGCTCTCTGTCCCTCTCTCTCTGCCACAGAAAACTGATGTGAGTGGCCGCAAGATGACTGCCGATAAAATAGGGCTGTGACATCACAGGGGTGGTTGGCTGCTGATAGGCTGCATGCTACATGTGATTCAGGGTCATCCTGCCGACCCTTCCCGTCTTCCCAGGATTCCTTGCCCCATGTCCTCACATGTGGATCCACCATTTTAGATTCCCTGGAGCCTGAACCACACTAAATGGAGTCTAATAAAGCGATTCGCGTGATCGAATCACAGCGATATTCGCATTCATTGCAAACTGAATTCTTCCTGAAATTTGTAACAAATTGGATTTGCCAGATTTCGATTTGCTCATCCCTAGTGCACACTGTTCCATGGGCCCTATTGCATTTGAGGCCACTACAGTCAGAGATCCTGGCAAATTTAAACAGACATTCAAGGAGTGTAGACACCTACATAAGTCTAGCAGGTTTTTGGGAGCCCCCCCCCTAGTGTCTCTGGGGTCCCTTACCCTAGTTACCTCACTACGCCCGACAGGCGGATCCCGAGCCTCCGCTATCAGGGAGCTGGGTTACATGTCTGCGGCAGTACCTCCACCCAGCGGAGCATCTGGGGTAAGTGGTCATTTTAGATGCTGCCTGCGTCAATGGGACATAACTGGGCTCTCCTATGTTATCATAAACTAGGGCCCTAGGGGGTTGCCGCACTCTGGTGCTGTGTCTCAGTTCTCACTGTGGGAGAGGGTCTTGGGACAGCAAATGTGGAACTTTGGCTCCTACCCTCGAACTAGAGTCTCTAAGGGAAGTTCCAGGCCCACAACATGGACTTTCTGGGTTCAACCTTGGAGAACTTCGTGACTTTGCGAAACCACAGGAGTTAAAGGAGGCAATTGCTGTGTTTCCTCAGCAGGAGATGACCACCACTGATCCTCTGTACTGGGAGTTCCCGGGGTCTCCTCTGCCCCATTTACAGGACTCTCTGTTATGTTTTCCCCCAGTTACTCACTACTCTTCTTCTTCATCAGCATATGCAACTGGAAGCAGATGATTTCTATGCCAAGCCTTTATTCAGCCCACCGGGCCCTTGATGTTGTACACTGGCAGTCCTTCCAGTTTAGACACAACTTCAAACAGGATATCTTTCCATCTGTCAGCCCGTTTGTGTTTTCCAGGCACTCCTAAATTCCGGAAAAGAACTTTATCTTCTGCTCGAATCTCCCGATGTCTCAACTTAGAATCATACCTTCTTTTGTTCTGTTCTTCCCTTTTTGCTGCAGCTTGGGTGGCTAACTCATAGGCCTGATGAATGTTTTGTTTGAGGTACCTCACATATTGAAAATGTGAGGTTGAATCGGTTCCATCAGGAGAAACTCCCTACCAGACATCTATCGGTAACCGGGCTTCTCTTCTGAACATTAGGAAATAGGGTGAGAACCCTGTAGATTCATGCCTTGTACAGTTGCATGCGTGGACCATGGCTTCCACATGCTTACTCCAAGATTGCTTCTCAACTTGCTTGAGAGTCTCTAGCATGTCTAGGAGGGTCCTATTGAATCATTCTGGCTGTGCTTCACCCTCCGGATGATAAGATGGGGTTCTGGACTTATGCAAGTGTAACATGTCCAACAGTTCCTTGATTGACTTGCTCTCAAAGTCTCTACCTTGATCAGAGTGTATCCGATTGGGTAGTCCATAGTGCATAAAATACTTCTGCCAAAGGACTTTGGCTACAGTCACAGCATTTTGATCTTTCCTGGGGAAAGCTTGAGCATATCTTGTAAAGTGATTTGTTACCACCAGCACATTCCCAATCCCCGCTGTATCATTCTCCATACAGAGATAGTCCATTCACACAAGATCCAGGGGTCCCATACTTTTCAGATGACCCATAGGGGCAGCTCTCACAGGCAGGGTCTTCCTCTGGATACACCTTCTGCAGGTCTTTACATGTTGCTTGACATGTTCCCTCATGCGAGGCCAATAGAACCGATTTTTTACCAGGCCATAGGTCTTGTTCACCCCGAGATGCCCATGTTGATCGTGGAGGGCTCTCAGGACCATGCCCGGTATCTTTGTGGTAGTACCAATTGTTTTCTGCCAGGGTGATCATGAGACTTCACAACCCTATAGAGGACTCTAGGACTCCATCTTCCTGGCTTAGTCGGTTCTGTTCTCTTCGGTATAACGCTCTCAGACTCACAGGGAGAGAAGTCAGCAATTTAGGATTCTTAGTCTTCATTGCCCTGAGAACTGTCCCAATATACTAGTCCTGTGCTTGAGCCTTCCTCTTGTCTTCTGTGGTTATGCTGGACCACTGTTGAAGCATGACTGGAGCATGGAACACCTCCGGCACTGCTTTTGGGGAGTGACTAATAGAGTCTATCCCTCTTAGCTCAGCAAATTCCTCTTGACTCTCAGCCACTACATATGTTTGACAAAAGGCTCCCACCCCTGGCCAAGGATCTCTTCCCATTCCTCTTCTTCTTGGTGAGGAGAGAGTCCAGGTCTGTGTGACAGGGCATCCGCACTAACATTCTTGGGTCCGGGCTTGTATTTCAGGCGGAAACTGTAGTTTGACAAGGCAGCCAAACATCTATGTCCTTTGGCATCCAGCTTGGCTGTAGTCTGAATGTAGGTGAGTGGATTGTTATCAGTCCTTACTTCAAATGTTGCTCCATACAAATAGTCATGCAGCTTATCCACGATGGCCCACTTGTGTGCCAGAAATTCCAATTTATAGACTGGTTAGTTCTTCTCAGCACCCATAAGACTTCTACTTATGTAAGCCACTGGTCTTGATCCTTTTCGATAAGTTTGGTGCAATAAACCCTCTAGGCCTTCCATGCTGGCATCCACATGGAGGATATTTGGTTTCTCAGGGGCTGTAAATGCCAAGACAGGAGCTTTTGTAAGTCTCTTCTTCAATGTCAGAAAAGCTTCTTCACATCCTGAAGTCCATTTCTCCAAAGGGAACTTTAAGACATGGTGCCTTAGCACCTTCCACATCAGAGGTAATCTTCAGCAATCTTCGAGTAGTTTTTCACGAACCTTCGGTAGTAACCACAGAATCCAAGGAAGGACCGCAATTTGCTGATGTTATTGGGTCTTCGCCAATTCAACACTGCTTCAATCTTAAGTTGGGTCTGTGGCTACTCCTTTAGCAGAGACTATGGGGGGTTATTTATCATTGTGTTCTATTGCTTTTTTTGGTCTTCATTTGCAATTTTTTTTAATTTTTGCGCTAATTGCATTACATTTTTTCTTCTGTTTTTTTTTTAAGTTCTAAAATCCGTCATTTTGACCTTAGGAGTTGCTAGCCCATTTTTTGAAGTGACGGATGCAGTGGTCACAAATTTATAATCTGCGTGTTTTTTATTTTTGCGTAAATTTTGCCGCAAATGGAGCAAAAAATTAAAAAAAATACCTGCAAATCTAGACCACCTCCTGACCAGGTCTAAAAAAAGATTACTACTCCTGTTTGTTTGCCAAAAATAAAAAATCATCAGCCAGAGTGAAACAGAGGGAGAAAGGAAGGGATCGAGAGAGAGAGAATAAGGTAGAGAATAAGAATGTTTAACCCCTTAAGGACATAGCGTTTTTACCTTTTTGCATTTTCATTTTTTCCTCATCACCTTCTAAAAATCATAACGCTTTCAATTTTGCACATAAAATTCCATATGATGGCTTATATTTTGCGCCACTAATTCTATTTTGCAGTGACATTAGTCATTTTACCCAAAAATCCACGGCGAAACGGAAAAAAATTAATTGTGCGACAAAATTGAAGAAAATATGTCATTTTGTAAATTTTGGGGGCTTCCGTTTCTACGCAGTGCAATTTTCGGTAAAAATAACACCTTATCTTTATTCTGTAGGTCCATACGGTTAAAATGATACCCTACTTATTTAGGATGGATATTGTCGTACTTCGGAAAATAATCATAACTACATGCAGGAAAATTTCTACGTTTAAAATTGTCATCTTCTCACCCCAATAACTTTCTTTTTCCATGTACGGGCAGGTATGAGGGCTCATTTTTTGCGCTGTGTTCTGAAATTTTTATCGGTACCATTTTTGCATTTTGCTGACTTTTTGATCGCTTTTTATTCATTTTGTTATGATATAAAAAGTGACCAAAAATACGCTATTTTGGACTTTGGAATTTTTTTGCGCGCATGCCATTGACCGTGTGGTTTAATTAATGATATATTTTTATAGTTCGGACATTTACGGACGCAGCGATACCACATATCTTTATTTACACCGTTTTTTTCATGGGTAAAGGGGGGTGATTCAAACTTTTATTAGGGAAGAGGTTAAATGACCTTTGTTAACTTTTTTTTTCACTTGTTTTTTGCAGTGTATAGCTCCCATAGGGGCTAGAACACTGCACACACTGATCTCTTATACTGATCCCTGCAAAGCCATGGCTTTGCATGGATCAGCGAGATAGGGGCTCGATTGCTCAAGCCTGTAGCTCAGGCTTGGAGTAATCAAACCCAGATCGGATGCGACAGAGCAAGGTAAGGGGAACTCCGCTCGCGTCCTAGCTGATCGGGACATCACAATTTTATCACGATAGTCCCGATCAGCCCGACTGAGCTGCCGGGAAGCGTTTCCTTTCATTTTCTGCGTGGCGATCAACTTTGATCACCGTATCTGAAGGGTTAATAACAGCCGGGACCGACCCGGTGTGATGCAGGGTCACGGCGTGACCCCGTTTTAAACACCGAGCGCAGGGCGTACAGGTACGTCCTGCGTCCTTAAGAGGTTAAAGACATAAAAAGTAAAACATTTTAAAAACTAAAACAAGCAAAGGAAAAATAAAGCATTTGTCCATATGAAACAATCAGATATATTTTTTAAGGTACAAAAAAGAAATGGTAAAGATGTAAGAAACAATAAGATTGTTAGCAAAGTCACAATTTCATGTACCCAAGTTTTAAAAAATATTCGACAAAGTGATCATAACATTATAAAAAAGGTGAAAGGAAAAAAAAATACCTGTTCAACTAAAACATCTGTCTCTCGAACAATAACTATTTTGTTCCTGCGGCAAGGTAAACTACTACTCATGTGAGGGAGACTCTCTTTGCAGATCTTCTGTTAGACATTAATTTGCCTTAAAATGAAAACCAAAACCAATAAAGCCAAACGCACAAACAAGCTCCTCAGAAGCAGGGTAGACATGATCTGAAAGCGGCTGTAGAAAATGATCTTGGTGCAGATCTGCGCTAAATTTATCATGGCCACTTCGACAATATGATAAATTTGGAGCAGCACCACCAAACGAAAACGCATCTAGACCAGTGGTTCTCAACCTTTTTAACCACTGTACCCCCAAAGTGAATGTATGTCCGCGGGTACCCCTCGCACGTAAATTTACACGGAACTTACGCGCGAGGGGTACCCACGGACAAAATAAGTAATAAAAGTAATTCATTTCATAATGGCGTGTGCTTACCTTTCTAATGCGATACTTAATCCCCTTGTGCCATTATTCCCCCCTCCATCTTAATCCCCTTGTGCCATTATTCCCCCCTCCCTCTGATCCCCTTTTGCCATTATCCCCCCTCCATCTTAATCCCCTTGTGTCATTATTCCCCCCTCCGATCCCCCTGGGCCAATATATGAGATACATACAATAACACCCTCCCATACTGCGGTGTTACACGTTTAACATGCTTACCAGGCCTGTGTCTATCCCGTTCGCAGGTCCCTGACTGCGGTACAATATAGTGACCTGCCATGCAGTGGCGTCTCCAGCATTCATATTTAGGGGGGGCACATGGGGGGCCAGTGACAAAAGTGGGGGGCAATTTTAAAACGTGTGTGTGTATATATATATATATATATATATATATATATACACACACATATATACACACACACACACACACACACACACACACACACACCATGCAGAACATGTTTAATTTACCTTACCTTACCACAATACAGACCCCTGAATCATCACCACTTACCATAAAACAGACCCCATAATCAGACCCCACTATAATACAGACCCCAGAATCAGATCCCTGCATAATAGACCTCATCCCCCTGCATAATACAGACCTCAGTCGTGTTGCGCAATAATATACATACAGTTACATTAACTGATTCACAATTCACATCTTTTATGGTCGGCGTCATCCTCTTTCCTTCTGTTCTCCATCTGGCTCAGACCGCCATGACGACTTCTTCCAGCCAAAACCCCACACTGCAGCATCTGCAAGACCAACATTTTAGTTTCTGCATTTTTTCCAGTGCCCTCCCCAGAAGTGCAGAGGTCAGTGTAGTTTATCCCATTCCAAACAGTGTTACAGAGCAAGCAACGTTTCAGCGACCTGTCTTCACCTTTGCCAAGCACTAGAAGCGACGAATCGTAGCCTGCTCCGTAACTCTGTTTAGAATGGAATAAACTCCACTGAACTGCACTTTATACTTTGGTGTGCTGAGATTGTCCTTGGATATAGGTGGCTTGCTAGGTTGGTAGGCAGCCAATTAGGTAGGTCGGTAGCTATGTAGATATGGAGGTTCATAGGTAGGTAGCAAGGTAGCTAAGTAGGTAGCCAGGTAGGTAAGTGGGTAGCTATGTATGTAGGTAGGTAGCTGGGTAGCTAACTAGCTAGGTAATTAGGTTGCTATGTAGGTAAGTAGCTATGTTGGTAAGTAACCAGGAGGCTAAGTAGGTGGGTAGGTAGCCAGTAATAAGGTTGGAAGCCAGGTAGGGAAGTAGCCAGGCAGGTAATTAGGTAGGTTTCAAGGTAGGGAAATAGCCAGGCAGGTAACTAGGTAGGTTGCCAGGTAGGGAAGTAGCCAAGCAGGTAATTGGGTAGGTAGCCAGGTAGCGAAGTAGCCAGTGCTCCTTCACATCATCACCCCCCTCTCACCTACACCCCCCTCACCTCCTCCACATCATCACCGCCCTCTCCTCCTCCACATCATCACCCCCCTCTCCTCCTCCACACCATCACCCCCCTCTCCTCCTCCACATCATCACCCCCCTCTCACATGCACACAACCCCCCTCACCTCCTCCACATCATCGCCCCCCTCTCCTCCTCCACATCATCAAACCCCTCTCCTCCTCCACATCATCACCCCCCTCTCCTCCTCCACATCATCACCCCCCTCTCCTCCTCCACATCATCACCCCCCTCTCCTCCTTCAAATCATCACCCCCTCTCCTCCTCCACATCATCACCCCCCTCTCACCTGCACACAACCCCCCTCACCTCATCCACATCATTGCCCCCCTCTCACCTGCACCCCCCCTCACCTCCTCCACATCATCACCCCCCCTCACCCCTCCACATCATCAGCCCCCCTCACCTCCTCCATATCATTGCCCCCCTCTCCTCCTCCACATCATCACACCCCTCTCCTCCTCCACATCATCACCCCCTCTCACCTGCACACACCCCCTCACCTCCTCCACATCATCACCCCCTCACCTCCTCCACATCATTGCCCCCCCCATCTCCTCCACATCATTGCCCCCCCCATCTCCTCCACATCATTGCCCCCCCTCCCCCCTCCAGCTGATGCCAGGATGATTAAAAAATTAAAAATACACTTTTACTCACCTATATGCAGGCTCTCCTCAGCAGCACAGGGGGCTGCGTTCTTCTCCAGCTATAGTGCAGGCGCTGATGAGTGACGTCATTGGCGCCTGCACTGCATGGGGGCAGAGTTCACAGGTCTCCTCTCAGTGAAGCGGCAGGTCCTGCGGCTCACACTGAGAGGAGGCTTAGCTGTGTGTGCGTGTGTGCACACAGCTGAAAGCGGCGCTCGCTCGCCTGGGGATCCGAGACAAGTGTCCTGGATCCCCATTAGCGGAGTGAGCACCTCTCCGCCCGGAGCCCCTCGTGCCATGAGTGGTTGCTGACCCCTGACTTAGTTTATTTTAAATTGGGGGGGGCACAAGGGGGGCACAGCCTGATCTAGGGGGGGGGCATGGCCCCCTCTGGCCCCCCTGGCGATGCCACTGCTGCCATGGTGACTGTGGCGCCCAATCCCCGCTCTGCGCTGACAAATTCTGGCCAATGCATGGCCGGTATTTGTCAGCCAATTGCCGTACCCCTGCATAATCCTTGGTTGGGAACCCCTGATCTAGACAAACAACAAAAATGATCTAGCCAAGACCATTATTGATAAATAACCACCTATGTGCCCTATGTAAGTGACAGAATTCTGGGCAAATCGGCACATGTCCACTGATAGCTTCAGGCCCTCTGCTTGACATCGATCCAACACCTTCAACAATATCTATTCATGCTCCTCTGGTGTGTTCCCAAACACAATTAGGTCATCCAGATACACTAGACACTATTTGGGATTCATATACCCCACAGTTTTCTCCATCAGCCTCTGAAAGGTAGCAGGAGCTCCTGTGACTCCTTGTGGCATTCTGGTGAACTGGAAGAATCCCAAGGGGCAGATGAAAGCTGTCTTCTCCTGATCCTCCTTCTTCATGGGTACCTGATAATACTTAGATCTCAGGTCAAGCACACTGAACCACTGGCTGATAGATAGGGTGTTCAGCAGATCATCTATCCGGGGCAAGATGTACTAATCAGGCACAGTCCTCTTGTTCAGAGTATGACAGTCCACGCATTGTCGAACTGCACCATTCTTTTTCCTCACTACTACAATGGGTGAAGCATAGGGACTTCTGGACTGTGTGATAATGCCTGCTCCTTCCATCTGTTGGAGTATGTCCCGGACATCTTCCACATCTCAAGGGGGTATTCTTCTTGACCGTTCTCTAAAAGGAGTAGGATCAGAAAGTCTTAGAACATGGGTGGCACTATTAGAACACCCCATGTCCATTTATGCACTGGAGAAAACTCCAATCTCGAGTAGGTAGTTTAGAACGAAGGCTGTCTTTCCACTGTTGTGGTAGAGGAGAATCTTCCAAATGAAGATCTTCCAGTGCTTTCACACGATCCTTCTGTTCTGCACTCACAGACATGATGGACGAAACATGATCTAATAGGTGTATCACACCGATCTTCTGATGACGATCAATCCGGACTTCCGTGGGGGTTAAATTCTGTACCATCACAGGAAAGCTCAGACACCAATTTTTGCGCCATTCTTTCCCAGAAAACACCTTTAGTTTTCGGTAACTATGGGTGGAGTTTGCTGTCACTATTGCCTCTGAGAGCTTTTGTAGTATGTCAGATACATCACTACTTCCTGTAGACGTGCTATTCAATACAGGGTTGTCTTGTTTAGGTAATGCTGGAGATGGGGAAGACTCTGTTTCAGGAATAATCATCCCCTGTTCTCTATAAGGCGGGCAGCTTGTTTATGAATGGCTCCAGCCTTTACCGGAGATGGGAGTCAGGGGCTGAGAATAATTTTCTGCTGTATGAATGTGTGTTTACGTATGCAGGTGTATGGTTCTAGACAGCACACATGGCAGGTATTACTGTTTTGCTCTGTACGAAAATGTTCTGTAGCATGTCATGACTTTTCACATTCATACAAAAGTACATGAAGGCCCTATACCCCTATCCCTACGGACTCCTTAATGGCCCTAAGCTTGGGACCTTTAGTGTCTAGATATTGAGTTATAGAATATTTGAAATTAATTATATTAACTAATAAATATTTGCAAGCTCTAAAACCCATGTAATGCTTATTAGATTGCCAATAATGCTGAAAGCATGGGTCATGCAACCGGTCAGCTTTTTTTCTTCAGAACTTGTTTGCATGTATACTTTTAAGAAATGCATGTTTTACTTTACATCTTATTCTTTAAACGTATTGCTTCCAAAGGTTGAGATACCACACACCCTGAACACATGACACAATACCAAAAATGACAAAGTCTGTTCAGATGTCTCAATTAGTCCTTCCTAACTGACCGCATGGAGTAGAGACCTAAAAAAGGGTGGCTGTCCTTATCTCAGACTACTCTTTAAAAAAAAAATTCAGCAATATTATATTTCTTTTCTGTGAAAGCTTTTATGTATAGATTAAAGGATAGGGGATAAGATGCC
The DNA here is from genome assembly GCF_029499605.1 of Hyla sarda. Lineage (NCBI taxonomy): Eukaryota > Metazoa > Chordata > Amphibia > Anura > Hylidae > Hyla > Hyla sarda. The sequence continues at coordinate 118,051,951 of NC_079189.1, read as the reverse complement.
TGATCACGGGAGTCCCGCCGCTGGGGACCCCCGGGATCATGCACTCGGCACCCGTTTGTAATCAGTCCCAGGAGCGTGTTCGCCGACTACAGGGCGGGCGGCGTGTGATGTCACGCCTGCGCCGGCGTGTGACATCACGCTCCGCCCCTCAATGCGAGCCTACGGGAGGGGGTGTGATAGCTATCACGCCCCCTCCGGTAGGCTTGCATTGAGGAGCGGAGTGTGACGTCACACGCCGCCCGCCCTGCAGTCGCCGGTAATCAGTCCTGGAGCGAACTTGCTCCGGGGACTGATTACAAACGGGGTGCCGCATGCATGATCCCGGGGGTCCCCAGGGGCTTTAAGGGGTTCTCCCGTGCTTAGACATCTTATCCCCTATCCAAAGGATAGGGGATAAGATGCCTGATTGCGGGAGTCCCGCCACTGGGGACCCCCGGGATCTTGCACGCGGCACCCCGTTTGTAATCAGTCCCCAGAGCGTGTTCGCTCCGGGTCTGATTACGGGCGACTACAGGGCCGCCGGCTGAAAAATAGTTAAAAAATAGTTACATGTCCCTGAGGGCTTTATCTCGGTCCATGTACAGATTCCTGCTTATAGCAGCCAGATTGGTGACCCCCCAATAGTGGAAATGTACTACCCTTCTGTAACAAATTGACTTACAGAAGTACACTGTATTCATCATATAGAGGAGCTCTTGGTGGCCCAAACACCCTGAGAAGCAGGCAATTCTATGGTTCCTATCTACAGTTGACTATTGGACTTTATTTCTTCCTTCTTCTCCCCACCGGTAGGTCCTCTGTGTTTTTCTCTTCACCTGAGGCAATTGATTTTGGACGATCTTCCTCAACTATCTGTCTCTTTGCAATTCTACCTCCCATTTGTCCCTCAATATTAAATGCTTGTCTTGTATTTGTGTGCTTACACCCTCCCGTCCAGATCTCTTTTTTTTTATTGACAGCTACCTATCCTTGTCTAATATGCCACATGGGGATTGCCTAGTCTATTAGTCATCACACCTATAACTTTTAGGTCCCCTTTAGTGCTGCGGTGGATTTTGTTTTAATTCCTGGTTTCCCTTTTTACTAAGATTGTACTCAATGATCTTAATCCTGCTTCCCCTGTGTAGGGCTTTTATTTCTTTGTTTATTATTCTGTTAAAAAAAATTAAAATCTTGAATATAAAAAATTGTTCCTTAGTTTTTCTTTGTTTAACCTTTATTCCCTGTAAATAACTGCAGTCGTCCCAATAAGGCCATGTTAACATTTGAATTGCATAAGGTGATTTAATAGCAAGAATAGCACAAGGACAGCCACCATCTAATACTATATTTCCTCCCGCAGCACCCTCTGCAGGGTAAATGCCAGACTGGCAGTGGCTTTCTCCGGCAAAATCATCTGATCACCGGGGGTTCCCGAGAGTTGCATTTTACATGCAATTGTCTCTGAAGAATATGAAAGGGAAAAACCTTGTGGTAGAGGAGGATCAATGACAAACTTCTCAAAGTGTCAGTCTTTAAAAAGGCCTTAGTTTGATGCACATCTGAGTTTCTGGCTATATGTGAGATTCATAGGAAATGCCATAATTGTCTGATAAATGTGGGCCCAGAGGGTATAAGGGCTCCTTGGCCTTGTCCAGCCTATTTGTGGAAGCCAAAGATAGTTGGGAAATCAAAAATAGCTTGTTTTACACATTTACGCAACTCCCATAATGGTTAATAAGAGTTGTGAAACAGTGAAGTACCGCAAGCTATGTTTTTGTAGTCAATTATTTTATTTGTACACATCTCCCATCTTTCGTTATCTTTTCTTTCCTCACTGTTTTACTTCTTGTCAGATAAGGCCCTGATAGGGATTTCTAAGACCATTTTATGCACTTTTGGGACATATCCTATGCACCGTTTGTGTCACTTACAGGGATTACAGATTTGTGGGTTATAAAAAAAAAAGCTATTTTTTTTTCTGACATGGATAGCTTGTATTATTGCACATTTCTTACTATGTACTCTTTTTAAACACTGTTTTTAATTTAAAAAATAAATAATCAGTACGAAAACAAAAGCTGGACCACCGCTGTGCCTGTATTATAGAAATTAAATACATCATACAATCCGCTATCCTATTTATAAAGGTGATGCCCTCAGACAATGGCTGGCAAAGAAGGTTAACTGGAGGTACACTGGATTTACAACATGGTCTATAAAAAGGCACATTTTAGGATCTGTCACTAAGAGCAGATATTTTAAAACTCCCATATTCCCATCATTCATGAGAAAAAGGGAAATGGATTTTTACAGGAGGGTGAGAAAAGACGGAGGAAACAATAGTATTAAGTCACAACAACTGATGTCCGCAATAAAGTTCCCTTGTGACCAGACTGTTGTACCTTTTACAGGAAAGGCAGGAAACAAACACAAAAATATCAAAGTCAAATCGCAATGTCATGGGAAATAGGGAGGTGGAGAGCAATCTGACCAGGCTGTAGTTCCCGTCATCATGTGCAGTTTATTGGTAGTGCCCAAGTGGCAGCAGCAAATTGTAACGGATGTTAGCGATATCCGATCACTTATATTACTTTTAGATATCATGATAAGATAATATGCTCTATTAGTTATAGCTATGAACAGCCCCTCCAGCTCAGCTTAATTGGTTAGTGTTATTTAAAGGGTTATTACAGGAAAAAACATATATATATATATATATATATATATATATATATATATATATATATATATCAACTGGATCCAGAAAGTTAAACAAATTTGTAAAATGCTTCAATTAAAAAATCTTAATCCTTTCAATAATTATCAGCTGCTGAAGTTGAGTTGTTGTTTTCTATCTGGCAACAGTGCTCTCTGCTGACATCTCTGCTTGTCTATGGAATTGCACAGAGTAGAAGAGGTTTGCTATGGGGATTTGCTTCTAAACTGGGCGGTTCCGGAGACATGTGCCATAAGAGAGCACTTAGACAGAAAAGAACAACTCAACTTCCGCAGCTCATAAGTACTGAAAGGATAAAGATTTTTTAATAGAAGTAATTTACAAATCTGTTTAACTTTCTGGAGCCAGTTGATATAATTTTTTTTTTTTCCTGGATAACTCTTTTAAGGAAGTCTGAAATTAGTCTGCTGCTCTGTCCTCCCCTATGCTTTACACTGCAGCTCTGTGTCTGGATTGGCTGCCAGAGGTGAATATACTTGCTACAATTTCACCTGAATGTCAGAGCCTTGGTAGTAAACCACTGATGAGAAAAAGACACATAACTGGCACACATTCGGTAATAATAATAATTTCTTTATTGATCCTCAATCAATAATGATTCACTATAACGTATGATTGATCATGCAACATTATATACCATATATCAAGCCAAAATTAGAATTTTGGTTATTTGAATATTTGACAATTAGTATGGCGAATACTGCACAATGATACGTGATTTTACTTTTCTTAGTGTATAAGAGTGGTACCTTCTTTCTGCCTCTAGATGTCACTGTTGTATTTATTGTGCACAAAGGACTTGACCAGTGGATAGACCACGGCATCAAATCAGCAAGGTCATCGACGACTAAAACCATTGGAAATACAAGTGAAAATATTCATAGGGAAATAAGTTATTTCTTGTCCTGGGTAGTGCAGTCCAGACAATTGCTGTAGCGCTCCCCTCATAATTTCACCTGACTTATAACTACAGGTGAACTCATTGTTAGGTGCTATTTGCCAAACAAATAGCATTCTTCTGCATAATATGTAGTCACAAGAATCTTAGTGACCAACTAGTTGGTTGATGTGTCCACATACCCCACTGCATGTTGGATGAAAGGGGTAATTGCGCTCTGTTATTTTAGATGTGTGTGTTTCCCCCATTTTTCCTTCTTTGTTCAATAAAGTTAGTAATTATACTTTTTTAAATAGTGGTTGGGAAATAAGGCTATTGTGACCATCCAGGTGGTCCCTCGGTTAATTTTGGATAAATTAACCGGACAACCAATTGTCTCCTAGTTTTGGGTTATTTGCCAAACTCCACATTTTCTGCGCCATTAACCCCTTAATGACGAAGGACGTATATTTACGTCCTCCGCCGGCTCCCGCGATATGCCGCAGGGTCACGCGGTGTCCCTGCGTCATTTTGGGTCGGTCCCGGCGGCTATCAACGGCCGGGACCCGCGGCTAATAGAGATCAGTGTGTGCAGTGTTATAGGTCCCTATGGGACCTATAACACTGCAAAAAAAAAGTAAAAAAAACAAGTGTTAATAAAGATCATTTAACCCCTTCCCTAATAAAAGTTTGAATCACCCCCCTTTTCCCATCCCATAAAAAAAAATAAAACAGTGTAAATAAAAATAAACATATGTGGTATCGCCGCGTGCGTAAATGTCCGACCTATAAAAATATATTGTTAATTAAACCGCACGGTAAATGGTGTACACGTAAAAAAATTCCAAATTCCAAAACAGTTTATTTATACCAATAAAAAATGAATAAAAAGTGATCAAAAAGTCTGATCAAAACAAAAATTATACCGATAAAAATTTCAGATCATGGCACAAAAAATGAGCCCTCATACCGCCCTGTACGTGGAAAAATAAAAAAGTTATAGGGGTCAGAAGAGGACATTTTAAACGTATACATTTTCCTGCATGTAGTTATGATTTTTTCCAGAAGTATGACAATATCAAACCTATATAAGTAGGGGATCATTTTAATCATATGGACCTACAGAATAATGATAAGATGTCATTTTTACAGAAATATGCACTGCATAGAAACGGAAGCCCCCAAAAGTTGCAAAATGGCGTTTTTTTTTTCGATTTTGTCGTACAATGATTTTTTTTATCCGTTTCGCCGTGAATTTTTGGGTAAAATGACTAATCTCACTGCAAAGTAGAATTGGTGATGCAAAAAATAAACCATAATATGGATTTTTAGGTGGAAAATTGAAAGGGTTATGATTTTTAAAAGGTAAGGAGGAAAAATCCCTGGGGGGGGGCTGAGTCAATTCAGACCGGCGATTAGTGGCCATTCCTTGTCAGTCGGGCCACCGGTGACCCAGAAAAAAGGGTGATAGGTGGCGTCCGAGACGCCACCTATCACCCTTTACCAGCAGGAGTGTGGTGGCACAGGCAAGTCGGGGGTCCCTTACCTGTCCATCGGAGTAGGTGGGGGTCCCTGGCATCGATGTGGAGGGTCCTTGGAGTTGGCAGCATCGGCGGAGGACCCCGGGCGGCGGCGGCAGCAGCGTCCTCAGTGGCGGCGCAGGATACAGCAGGAGGTGAGTTGTTTGCCTCCTGCTGTTGCTAAGCAACAACTCCCAGCATGCACAGCCAAAGGGCATGCTGGGAGTTGTAGTTTTGCAACAGCTGGTGGCAAAACTACAACTCCCAGCATGCCCTTTGGCTGTTCGTGCATGCTGGGGATTGTAGTTTTGCAACAGCTGGAGGATCTTTTTTATATTGCATAACTACAGCTCCCAGCATGCCCTTCGTCTGTCAATGCATGCTGAGAGTCATAGTTTTGCAACAGCTGAAGGCACATTGGTTGCGAAACAGAGTTTTTTTTACCTAACTCAGTGTTTTGCAACCAGTGGGCCTCCAGCTGTTGCAAACTACAACTCCCAGCATGCACTGACAGACCGTACATGCTGGAAGTTGTAGTTTTGCAACAGTTGCAGGCACACTTGTTGTGAAACACAACAGTCAAGTAACAAACTGTGTTTTGCAACTAGTTTGCCTCCAGCTGTTGCACAACTGTAACTCCCAGCATGCACGGACAGCCAAAGGGCATGCTGAGAGTAGTACGTTTGCAACAGCTGGAGGTTTGCCGCCCCCCCCCCATGTGAATGCACAGGGTACATTCACACAGGCAGGGGTTTACAGTGAGTTTCCCATTGCAAGTTGGAGCTGTGGCAAATTTTCCGCCGCAGCTTAAACTCCCAGCGGGAAACTCGCTGTAAACCCCCGCCCGTGTGAATGTACTCTAAAATCACTACACTACACCTACACAAAATAAAAAGTTAAACACTACATATGCACATACCCCTACACAGGGACCCCCCCACCCAATAAAAAAAATGTCTTGTACGGCTCTGTGTCCAAAACGGAGCCTCCAGCTGTTGAAAATCAACTACTCCCAGTATTGCCTGACAGCCACTGACTATCAAGGCATGCTGGGAGTTTTGCAACATCTGGAGACACCCTGTTTGGGAAACACTGTTGTAGGGTATTTTGGTGGCAGATGCAAATCCCCAATTTAGGCCTCAAATGCGCATGGCACTCTCTCACTTTGGAGCCCTGTCGTATTTCAAGGCAACAGTTTGGTGCCACATACTTGGGAGAAATTGTGTTACAAATTTTGGGGGGCTTTTTCTCCTTTTACCCCTCAAGAAAAGGTAAAGTTGGGGTCTACACCAGCATGTTAGAGTAAATTTTTTTTCTTTTTTACACTAACATGCTGGTGTTGCCCCATACTTTAAATTTTCACAAGTGGTAAAAGGAAAATAAGGCCCCCAAAATTTGTAACGCAACGAGAGTGTACCATGTACATTTGAGGTCTAAATTGGTGATTTGCACAGGGGTGGCTGATTTTACAGCGGTTCTGACATAAACGCAAAAGAATAAATACCCACATGTAACCCCATTTTGGAAACTACACCCTTCATGGAAGTAACAAGGGGTATAGTGAGTCTTAACACCCCACAGGTGTTTGATGAATTTTCATTAAAGTTGGATGTGAAAAAAAAAAATTTCACTGGTGGTGTTACTCTACATTTTTCATTTTCACAAGGGAAAGTAGGAAAAAAAGCCCCCCAAAATTTGTAACCCCATTTCTTCTGAGTGTGAAAATACCCCATATGTGGATGCAAAGTGCTCTGCGGGCGAACTACAATGCTCAGAAGAGAAGGAGCTCCATTGGGCTTTTGGAAAGAGAATAGCCCTTATTTACTAAGAATGGAGTGTTTATCTTGGAGTGATTTCAGGTTTACTCTGTGTATTTTTCACTCTGATTTACTAATCTGCCGCACGTCAATTTAATTTTGTGTCGCATGCGTTGAAATTTGTCTTGCACGCTAAATTGTGTGAAAGGGAATGGCCATGATTGATAAGTATTTTTATTTTATTTTATTTTTTAATGATTGGGGCTGCCTTGATAAACTTATTTTTGGTTGTATTACACCCTGAAACCTGTTGAATTGTAATTGAAAAAACATTAAAGAAAATATTAGATTACAATAAATATAATCCTGATTGTGATGTCTTATGTACAAATTTTAATTATAAACAAACATTTTTATAAGTAATATAAATAGGTAATTAACAGATATAATTAAATACATTTCCAGGTCTATATTAAGGTTTTCAACATAAACACTCTATTTTAATTACTTTACCGACTGCTCAAAGGTGTAGGGTTTTGGTTTCAACAAACTCACATGTTTTTATGTGTATTTTCTCACACACTCGGAGTGATTTTTTTGTTTTATCGGGAACACACCCCTTTTTTCAAAAACCTTTTTGTGGGGTTTTAAAACCACTCGGAGAGATGCTGGTTCATGTCGGTAAAATGTGTCGCATAAAGTGTCGCACGAGCTGTGCAACACAATTTTAGTCGCACAACCCGACAAAAAGTGACGGGATTACCTTAGTAAATGAGGGCTAATGTGTCCGAAATTGAAGGCCCGCATGGTGCCAAAACAGTGGACCCCCCCACATGTGACCCCATTTTGAAAACTACACTCCTCACAGAATTTAAAAAGGGGTGCAGTGAGCACTTACACCCCACTGGTGTCTGACAGATTTTTACAACTGTGGTCCGTGAAAATGAAAAATTTTATTTTTAATTTGCATAGCCCACTGTTCCAGAGATCTGTCAAATGCAGTGTGGGGGGGTGTCACATGTGGGGGTCCACTGTTTTGGTACCACGGGGCTTTGTAAACGCACATGGCCCCCCGACTTCTATTCCAACCAAATTCTCTCTCCAAAAGCTCAATGGCGCTCCTTCTCTTCTGAGCATTGTAGTTCGCCCACATAGCACTTTACATCCACATATAGGGTATTTCCTTACTCAGAAGAAATGGTGTTACAAATTTTGGGGGGCTTTTTCTCCTATTACCCCTTGTGAAAATCTAAAATTTGGAGTAACACCAGCATTTTAGTGAAAAAAATCAAATTTTTCATTTTCACGTCCAACTTTAGCGGAAATTTTTCAAACAGCTGTGGGGTATAAAGGCTCACTGTAGCCATTGTTACTTGCCTTGAGGGGTGTAGTTTCCAAAATAGTAGGCCATATGTTTATTTATTTTTTATTTTTTTGTTGTTCTGGCACCATAGGGGCTTCCTAAATGAGACATGCCCCCCAAAAACCATTTCAGATAAAATCACTCTCCAAATTCCCATTGTTGCTCCTTCCCTTCTGAGCCCTCTACTGCACCCACCGAACACTTCACATACACATATGAGGTATTTCCTTACTCGAGAGAAATTGGGTTACACATTTTAGGGCTAGTTCTCTTCTTTTACCCCTTGTAAAAATTCAAAAACTGGATCTACAAGCATGTGAGTGTAAAAAAATGAAGATTTTGAATTTTCTCCTTCACTTTGCTGCTATTCCTGTGAAACACCTAAAGGGTTAACACAATTTCTGAATGTCATTTTGAATACTTTGAGGGGTGCAGGTTTTATAATGGGGTAATTTATGGGGTATTTCTAATATGAAGGCCCCTCAAATCCACTTAAGAACTGAACTGGTCCTTGAAAAATTCAGATTTTAAAAATGTTGTGAAAAATTGGAAAATTGCTGCTGAACTTTGAAGCCCTCTAATGTCTTCCAAAAGTAAAAACATGTCAACTTTATGATGCAAACATAAAGTAGACATATTGTACATGTGAATCAATATATAATATATTTGGGATGTCCATTTTCCTTATAAGAGAGTTTCAAAGTAATAAAAAATCTCGGAATCAGAATGAAAAGTAAAAGCATCCCAGAGTTATTAATGCTTAAAGTGACAGTGGTCAGATGTGCAAAAAAATGCTCTGGTCCTTAAGGTGAAAATGGGCTGGGTCCTTAAGGGGTTAAAACCCTCTTCTGGATTAACAAGATCTTTCAGGGAAGACTGACCTGCTGGATTGGAGGGACCCTTTGTGATCAGGAAATGAGTTGGCGGCAGGCTGGTAAATTCTAGACACAACTATCTTTTGCCACTCTAAAAAAAAAGATTTTTACCTGCCACCCACTCATAAGGTTCTGTCATTGGGAGTTAGACTTTTTGGATGAGGACTTGGGCTGATTGAACACAAATCCACTGCCCCTACGAGAAAACTTCCATCTACCTAACTGGTCTCTGCACTGACTGGTTTGGGAGGACTGAACAAAAAATTTACTCTCACACAGAATAGAGTAAAGCTTATTTTTAACCCCTTAAGGACTCAGGGTTTTTCAGTTTTTGCACTTTCGTTTTTTCCTCCTTACCTTTTAAAAATTATAACCCTTTCAATTTTCCACATAAAAATCCATATTATGGCTTATTTTTTGTGTCACCAATTCTACTGTGCAGTGACATTAGTCATTTTACCCAAAAATTCATGGCGAAACGGAAAAAAAAATCATTGTGAGACAAAATTTGAAGAAAAAACGCCATTTTGTAACTTTTGGGGGCTTCCGTTTCTACACAGTGCATATTTCGGTAAAAATGACACCTTATCTTTATTCTGTAGGTCCATACGGTTAAAATGATACCCTACTTATATAGGTTTGAGATTGTCGTACTTCTGGAAAAAATCATAACTACATGCAGGAAAATTTATACGTTTAAAAATGTCATCTTCTGACCCCTATAACTTTTTTATTTTTCCACGTACAGGGCGGTATGAGGACTAATTTTTTGCGCCGTGATCTGAAGTTTTTATCGGTACAATTTTTGTTTTGATCGGACTTTTTGATCACTTTTTATTCATTTTTAATGGTATAAAAAGTGGCCAAAAATACGCTTTTTTGGACTTTGGAATTTTTTTGCGCATACGCCATTGACCGTGCGGTTTAATTAATGATATATTTTTATAGTTCGGACATTTATGCATGCAGCGATACCACATATGTTTATTTTTTTTTTTATTTACACATTTTTTTTATGGGAAAAGGGGGGTGATTCAAACTTTTATTGGGGAAGGGGTTAAATGACCTTTATTAACACTTTTCTTTCTTTTTTTTTGCAGTGTTATAGGTCCCATAGGGACCTATAACACTGCACACACTGATCTCTCATGCTGATCACTGGCGTGTATTAACACACCTGTGATCAGTGTTATCGGCGCTTGACTGCTCCTGCCTGGATCTCAGGCACGGAGCAGTCATTCGTCGATCGGACACCAAGGAGGCAGGTAAGGGCCCTCCCGGTGTCCTGTAAGCTGTTTGGGACACGGCAATTTCACTGCGGCGGTCCCGAACAGCCTGACTGACTAGCCGGGATAGTTTCACTTTCACTTTAGAAGCGGCGGTCAGCTTTGGCCGCCGCTTCTAAAGGGTTTATACCGCACATTGCCGCGATCGGCGATGTGTGGTATTAGCCGCGGGTCCCGGCTGTTGATAAGCGCCGGGACCGATGCGATGTGATGCGGGGTTGCAGCGCGACCCCGCTTCATATCGCGGGAGCCGGCGCAGGACGTAAATATACATCCTGCGTCGTTAAAGGGTTAAAACTAATGTCTTCTGAACAATTTTTAAAACACAGGGCACGTCTGGCGGAATTTCAGAGAAAGTGCAGTAGCCCATAGCAACCAATCAGATTGCTTCTTTCATTTTTTTAAAAGGCTTCTGAAAAATGAAAGCTGGAATCTCATCGGTTGCTATGGGCAACTGCTCCACTCTTCCTTTACATATGTTTTAATAAATGTCCCCCAATGATTGTTTTGAATATCTGTGGTCAACTGGTCTATCCAAAGTAACATGGACACTAAATTATCCACAGTGTTTGGCCTAAGGGCTGCCCCTGCCGTTTCCAGACCCTATTAAATAAAAGCTCTGCCTTTTTTGTCCATGCGGTCTTTTAAAAACCCCAGGTCCTCAAATGACAAGGGTCCCTTCCTTGAGAATTTGGCAATTGCTACATCTATTTTAGGTAACCGATCCCAGAAACTAGTGACTGTATTGTCAAATGGATATTTCCTTTTGATGGCCACATGGATAAAAGCCATATCAGGGTTTTCTCACTCTCTTTTAGTCAACTAAGATACTGTTTATGGACTGTTTTTACTTCCAGGCGTTCAAACGTGATGTCTTGCATCAATCCGGGTTTCCTTGGTTCCTGCAAACTCTTGGCCTCCTGAACCACTTTGTGTTTCCAGGACATATTGTCCTCTGACACTTAAGAATCGTGTCGTGATCCTGACATTCTTCTACTAAACCCTAAGACCTTAGTGGTAGTTAGCTTACCTATACACACTGCACAATTAGGTTTGTCGTAAACCGTAGCTAGACTAGTTTTACATATGCTACACTTTGTTCCTCCTCTTTTTAGTCACTTTCTTTTACACCTTATCCTATAAATCTAACCAAAGCTTCAGTCAGGACACCTCATAATGTAAATTGGTACACTCACCCAGTCGACCACATCACTAACAAGTTGATTCTTTTAGCAGAATGGACTTGTTCAGAGGTGGAATGCCCACCACTGAAATTCCATAGTGTTCACTGTGCAGCGGAATCCCATTACCGTACTGCTGTACCGGAATTTCTGACTGAAATCCCAAGCGGAATTCTGATCAGAAATTGCATAGTGTGAACCTAGCCTAACAGTCTAAAGTTCTTTGCAGCAAACGGAGTTGATTAATTCCTTTTCAGACATATCCCATGCAGCTTCGACAGTGTTTCCCAAGCAGCGTGTCTCCAGCAGTTGCAAAACTACAACTCCCAGCATGCCCAGACAGACGACAGCTGTTTGCACACTAGTTGGAAAACACTAAGCTAAGAGCAGGAGGATAGAGAAATAAACCAGATGGTTTAGTGATCTACAAAAGCAATGGATTGTGGCTTACGCTGTGCTCACATGTTGCAGTTTTACAGAATTTTTCCACAATAATGAAACCTACGGAAAAAAACACGACACTTGTAGAGCAAGTTGCATAATCATTGTAAAATAGCAACAATTTTTCCGAAATTTTAGAAAGATTACAGCAAAAATGAAGTCAAAACGCATTAAAACCGCAACATGTGAAAAAAGTATAAAATCAGTTGTGAGGGGTACGAGGGTGAGGAAGAGAGAAAGTGATGTAGATAGCATCTTCTGAGGAGCTAGTCTAAATGCACACAGCTAAGGCCAAGTTCACATCTGCATCAGAACTCCATCGCAGAGTCCAGTCCAGAGAGACAGCAGAACTGGATGGTCCGTTGCACAACAGAAACTAACTTTCAATGGGGTCTGTTGGATTTCTGCCTGTTGTTCATTGTTTTGCTGGAGTCGAGTGGAGAAATAAAAAAAATGTATTTACTTAATATTTAGGGGTTTGCTGATATGTCTCCATATTCACCTTGTTTTAAATTTTCTGGCTGTTTTTCATGTCAGTTTAATATATCTCTTATGTTACTATATTTGTAAAAATATGTAAAGGGTTAATCCCACCTGACCACAACACCTGTGCTTAAGCGGGATTGCTCCACCTTTATATACCTGTGTTTTCCTTGCACTTGTTGTATGACTAAGAGCGCTTGGCGCTTGAAACGCGTAACCTCTGCTGTTCCTTGCATATCCTTTGAATAAAGACTGTTTTATTGCTATTGAAGCTGGATCCAACTCTACTTTCTTCTCTACATTCTCGGTGTTGTCCAGCACCTGGATCCGTGCTCCGGTTGTCCAGGCAGGGTGAGCTGGTTTGGACTTTCTGTTTCACTTTGTGGTACGCCAGCCTTCAACCTTGAGACGCTGATGTGGAATTCATCCCACCTGTTCTCACAATGTCCTCTACCAGCACTTGCTTGAAATCACGAGAGGACAGACAGGCACATACGGACAACATGTTGCAAGCCTTGGATGTTTTCAATCCGGACACACAGGAACTTGTGGATCTTAGGATGCACATGATGAACTTGGAGACTACTCTCTTACAAGAATGTCGCATATCACTGGATTTAGCATCACTCCAAAGATATGTCTCACAGGATATGATCCTACGAGGGCTAAGAATTAAGAAGTTCCCTACGACCATCTATTCAGAGCAATTCAAGGCTGAAAGGCAGGATCTCCTGTGCGACTTATCTATGCGTTTTGTCAAGCTCATTATCCGGCATGAACAGCAAACTCTCGAAGAGGTGAGAGAAAAGATTACTAAACTACATGTTACTAAATTTGCTGAACATGAACTGTTTAATGAACTTGATGCTACAATTAATGATAAGCTCACCCAGTTGGAGACATCTATTGCTGAAACGAAACAGATCAAATAACTTAGAGATCTGCAAGATTATAAATCCAATACAGTCTTCAACTGGCCACAGCTTACCCACAGATCTGACACTCCATGGTCTATTTTGAAAAAAATCATATACTAAAAATCGTTACAACAAAAATTCCAATAACAATAAACGTGGAGATGTACGGGTTAATTTTAGCTCGACAGAGCTTGAATCTTCGGACTCTGCTTCCGAACGAGGTGAAGTAATGAGGGACACTAACACTTCAAATGATATACCACCTGTTAAATCTATTGCACCCCGTTCACACCATGCATCCTCTTCAAAAAACACTGAGCGGGCCGCAAGCATCGAACCAGAAAGGCGCAGTCCCCAGTACCGCAGGAAGAAATGAGTCTTCCCATCTTGAATATTTCTGCCAAAATTCTTTCCATGCACCAGTTATCCGTATTGTCACGTGGACTTTCTTTTTCTCCTACCAGTCGATTTGATTTTTTTCGGACTTTGCTAGATGTTAACCGTTTTGTAAGGGGTATTACTTTGCGGAAGAATTTTGATGTTATCCGCAATTTGGATGATCTGTCTGTTGATAAGTCTAATGAGATAAAAATTTATGATACCAGCATTTCTGATATGGACTCAGATACATTGAATATTCAATCAAATAACGCACAGTCTGTACACATACCTACTACCAGATGTATTAACTCTTCATTTCAGGATTTGATAGTGGTTTCTCACTTAGACCAACTACATAATCGTGCTTCTGATGCTCCTGGCGAGAGTCCATCATTTCAAATTACTAATAAGAACTTTTATCCTGTATCTTCTAGAACACCCATCTTGGACTCTTTTCAGGAAGCAATAGAACGTGATCTTACGATTTTAGCCAGTTCTAGGTCTAATACTACATTTAATTTGACCCTACAGGAATGAGACGCTCTTGAGAGCTTGTCTATAGCCGATGATATTGTCATACGACAGGCCGATAAAGGCGGCGCTGTCTTCATCCTTGACAAAGGTTTATATCAACGTATTAATATGGACATGCTCTCAGACCGTGACACTTATCGTATACTCCAGTCAGACCCTACTCCTATTTTTAGAAAGCAAATTACAGAGCTTGTGAATCTTGGTAAAGCAGAGGGCTTTCTTTCACTTAAAGAGGCCGACTATATATTAGTAGAACATCCCATCATTCCCATTTTTCACTCTTTGCCCAAGATTAACAAGCTCTCCTTTCCCCCTCCTTGTAGGCCAATTGTGGCTGGTATTGGTTCTTTGAATGAAAATCTCTGTGCCTGGGTTGACACCCATTTACAACCTCTTATACCACAAATACCAGCACACATTCAAGACACAAAACATCTTTTATGTCAACTTGAAACACAAAAATGGCACTCTGACTAATCCTGGGTTACAGCTGACGTCACATCTCTTTACTCTGTCATTCCTCATAATCTAGCTATTGTAGCTTTGCAGTGGTTCCTATCGGTTTACTCATCATATTCTCCTGAATTATGTGAATTTGTGTGTGTTGCAGTTACCTTCCTTTTAGAACATAATTTTTTATGTTCGATGGAGGTTTCTTCCTCCAAATTACAGGAGCTTCAATGGGGGCCAAATTCTCCCCCTTGTTAGCTAATATTTTCATGTCCTGGTGGGAATCTACCTGCTTGTTTTCTCCTGACAACCCCTTTGCTGCTCGGTTGGTCTGGTACGGTCGCTACATCGATGACCTCTTATTTATATGGGGTCCTGGTGTAGCGACCGTACAAGATTTTTCATCCTATCTTAATTCTAATCATTGTAATTTATGCTTTACAGTTACCCACCATCAGCATATGGTCTAATTTTTAGACGTCAATTTACAAGGTGATCCCAGCACCCAAGTTATTTCTTCTACTACTTTTCGTAAAAGCACAGCAGTTAATTCGATCCTGTTTGCCTGCTCATGTCACCCACCGCAGGTTACTAAGAACCTGCCGGTGGGTGAGATGATTCGGGCGCGCAGGAACTGCTCCACTGATTCTGATTTCATCAAGGCTGACTCCATCAAAAAACGCCTGCTGTCCAGGGGCTACCCACGTTGGTCTCTTGACAGAGCTAAAAAGATTGCTCATGACAAAAAACGATTGGAACTTCTGCACAGACAAAATATCCACTTTACAAACTCTACTTCTTCCAATCCTTCTCCTGTCATCTTTACTACCCCTTACTGTACGGATTTTTCTACTATTTGCAAAATCATTCATTCACACATGCATATGATTCTATCTGATCCTTTATTCTACGCTGTCAAACAATCCGGATACCGATGCATAGCCAAACAGGCACCTACTATAGGTCAAAAAGTTTCTCCAAGTCTTTTCTTCAGTACCCGACCCTCACCTCCAATGTGGCTTTCTTATCCAGGATCATACCGGTGCGGCCATAACCGATGTATATGCTGTTCGGTGATGCATGTGACCAGAACTTTCACTTCTTATGCCAATAACAACAGTTTTTTGATAAAACAATATATCAATTGTAATACCACCTATGTGGTCTATCTGGTCTCATGCACTTCTTGCCGTTTACAGTATGTAGGCTGTACGATCAACCCGTTGAAGGTGAGGCTACGTAAACACCTCTCCGATATTCCCCATTTCTCTTCAAAAAAACGTCTCTGCAGTTTCTAAACACTGTGCAGAAAAACACCAGGGTAGTTTTGCTTCTCTCCAGTTTTCTGCTATTGAGAGGGTTTATCCATCTAAAAGAGGAGGTGACCACAGACAGAAACTTCTGAATAGAGAAATATTTTGGATCCTGAAACTTTCTACACGCACACCTTCTGGTCTAAACAGAAGACAAGAGGTCATACTGCATTATTGATAATTATGAAGTTTTGTGTCAGAATACTGACTTATTGGTCTATTACCTTCATTATTACCATTTATATTTACATAATTTTTATCTTTATTCATTCTAATTATTTATTTCTTGTATTTCTGACACATCTCTCCCATATACATATATTATTAGTATTGTTTTTGTAATGCTTTATTTTATTTTGATATCTTTCTGTATATTTGTCTGTGATTTGCGTTTTTCAATGTATAGTTGCTACATTGCATCCCCTACTATACATATTTATTTATTTATTCTATACATACATTTTCTTATACTTATTTACTTAATATTTAGGGGTTTGCTGATATGTCTCCATATTCGCCTTGTTTTAAATTTTCTGGCTGTTTTTCATGTCAGTTTAATATATCTCTTATGTTACTATATTTGTAAAAATATGTAAAGGGTTAATCCCACCTGACTACAACACCCGTGCTTAGGTGGGATTGCTCCACCTTTATATACCTGTGTTTTCCTTGCACTTGTTGTATGACTAAGAGCGCTTGGCGCTTGAAACGCGTAACCTCTGCTGTTCCCTGCATGTCCTTTGAATAAAGACTGTTTTATTGCTGTTGAAGCTAGATCCAACTCTACTCTTCTCTACATTCTCGGTGTTGTCCAGCACCTGGATCCGTGCTCCGGTTGTCCAGGCGGGGTGAGCTGGTTTGGACTTTCTGTTTCCCTTTGTGGATTATCCGTGCTCCCCACGCCAGCCTTCTACCTTGAGACGCTGATGTGGAATTCATCCCACCTGTTCTCACAATGTCCTCTACCAGCACTTGCTTGAAATCACAAGAAGACAGACAGGCACGTACGGACAACATGTTGCATGTTGGATGTTTTCAATCCGGACACACAGGAACTTGTGGATCTTAGGATGCACATGATGAACTTGGAGACTACTGTCTTACAAGAATCTTGCATATCACTGGATTTGGCATCGCTCCAAAGATATGTCTCACAGGATATGATCCCACGAGGGCTCAGAATTAAGAAGTTCCCTACGACCATCTATTCAGAACAATTCAAGGCTGAAAGGCAGGATCTCCTGTGCGACTCATCTATGCGTTTTGTCAAGCTCATTATCCGGCATGAACAGCAAAATCTCGAAGAGGTGAGAGAAAAGATTACTAAACTACAAGATAATGTTACTAAATTTGCTGAACATGAACTGTTTAATGAACTTGGTGCTACAATTAATGATTATAGAAATAGAAAAATCATCCAGCTCTCCACCGCCGCCTCAGTGCACGGACTCGTGCGGACACCACGAAGACGAACAGTAGAAAAGTAGAGCAATGTCCAGCACAAAGCACGATGCAAGATGGAAATTTATTGTAGATACACACAGCAAACAGCAACATGGATCATAGAGTAAAGTGACGCGTTTCAGCAACCTTGGTCGCCTTAGTCATACCAAGTATGTTGTATGACTAAGGCGACCAAGGTTGCTGAAACGCGTCACTTTACTCTATGATCCATGTTGCTGTTTGCTGTGTGTATCTACAATAAATTTCCATCTTGCATCGTGCTTTGTGCTGGACATTGCTCTACTTTTCTACAATTAATGATAAGCTCACCCAGTTGGAGACATCTATTGCTGAAACGAAACAGATCAAATACCTTAGAGATCTGCAAGATTATAAATCCAATACAGTCTTCGACTAAGAGTGCTTGGCGCTTGAAACGCGTAACCTCTGCTGTTCCTTGCATGTCCTTTGAATAAAGACTGTTTTATTGCTATTGAAGCTGGATCCAACTCTACTTTCTTCTCTACATTCTCGGTGTTGTCCAGCACTTGGATCCGTGCTCCGGTTGTCCAGGCGGGGTGAACTGGTTTGGACTTTCTGAGAAATAAAAATGACCCATAGTAATTTATTCTCTGCTCAACTTCCATAATTTGATAGGAATCTGCAAATGGAGCTCCAAAGCAGATGTGAACAAGCCCTAAAATGTAGCACAAAATAATGAACATGGTAAATGGTTGAAAGCAGGCAGTAAAGGAAGTAAAGGCGTGCAAAATATATTTGACTTACATTTCGGTGATTAGTTCCCTCCTGGTCCAGCACTGCCCCAATTCAGATACATGCACACAGGTTTTTTTCTGGCATTTTTTGAAAAAATGCTACTGCACTTTTTGAGCCAAAGCCAGAAGTTTATTTAAAATGAATATGGGAAATATAAAGCAAGGACTTATCCTTCTCCTTCCTACTGGATCCACTTCTGATTTTGGCTCAAAAACTTCAGTGGCAGTTCCCCCCCCCTCCCCCAAAAAAAAAAAAAAAACACCAGAAAAAAAAAAAAAACAGGCAAACCAGCCTTAAAGGGGTTATCTGGTGGGGGAGCTGGATAAATTCAGTTACCTCCATTGTCATGCTCTGGTCCTAAGCTGCGATCCTCTTCTTGAGCTGCAGCGTGACACCTTAGTGATGTCCTCCCCTGGCCAGTAATTGGCAGAGCGGCAGTATGACACCTAGGGCCCAAATGTCATGCTTTCTCTTAGGAAAAGGATAGCAGCTGGGGACAGAAGCAGACACCGGAAGCACTGCAGGAGCACTGGAGGTATTTAAAGGTTTATTTTTTTTATATACTATAGTATTATGATTCTTATAGAATATATAAAACATAACTCACCTCTCACAGCACTCCCCTGCAGCTCCTAAAAAGTTGTGCTCACCCAGGGATCTGGGACATGTGCAGAGGGTGCAACCGTGATCATCCCTCTGGCTCAGCCCACTCCTAAATACATTTATGATATCTGTTGTGGGCATACATTAGACATATATCTTGGGGACTTCCCTTGACATATACGTCTAATATACACTGCTAGCACAGTGTGGATCTATCCTTATTTGAGACCTATAGCATTACCACTGTGTGAACACAACCTAACAAAATGTATCAGTAACAGAAGCAGTCAATACTACCTGTGTGTAAATATTCCACATCAAACTCAGCACATTATCTGCTGTGCATAGTTTGGTGCTGATATTCCACTTAAGGGTTTTTAACAGAAAAAAACTTTTTGTATTTTTCTGCCATTTTTTTATTTGTACGGATACCCCCCTTTTCAGTGCATTCAGCTCACCGAGTGTAAGGAAATAGTTGGTGATGCATAGTATCACTACTTACCTCCACCAGCCATATGGTATACAGTGATGCATAGTGCACTGCTGTATACTATACCAAAACCTGGACTCTCCTCACTTTACTAATAGGACTCTCTGTTCCTAGCAAGGCCGAGCTGTGCCATTGGGGGGGGGGGGGGGTACCCCACACTTATTTTTTAATAACAAAAAAAGAAGCATGGCAGTCCCCCTATTTTCACAATCAGCAAGATACTAAACAAGCAGCAGCAGCCTGATGTTACCAGCTTGTGAACGCCCAGGTCCCGGAGCACTAATTGTGATGCTCTGGGCCTGACAGTACCTGGCACTTCCTGGTGCATCTATGCTAGTGGGTACCAGGGTAATAATGGGGGGAAAGCTGTTTTGGAGGCTAACAGTAAGCCCCGGCTTACTAATGGACTCTGTCAATGAGATGGCTTCCACTACCAAGCCTTTAAAGTAAGTTAAAAAAAAAAAAAAAAAAACAGAGCCTGAGCCTATTTCTATTCTGACAGCTTCATCTGTAGTCCTGCATTCATCACTAGACCAAGAGGCCAGACAGCTACAGACCAAGAGGCCAGACAGCTTCATCTGTAGTGACCATGACTTCATCACTAGATGCAGGGCTACAGACAAAGAGGCCTGACAGGAACCTTTAAAGGGGTTATCCAGGAATAGAAAAACGCACTTATGTCTTTCAAAAACTAGTGATAGGCGCCATGAAGCCAGAACTATGGCGCATGACCATAGAGGCCACCGATGGGCTGCAGCGGTTTTGTCAAAAGTTTTTTGCAAACTCATGTACCTTGTAAATTACATCATTTACAGATGGATAAGATTTAAAATCAGAAGGTCATCCAGATATTGCTTGCAGTTTTTTGAGCCAAAGCAAGAAGTGTATTCAAAAGGAATGGGGAATATAAAGGAAGGACTTATACTTCTGCTGGATCCAATTCTAGCTTTGGCTTTTTTGAGTACCCATTCTGGTGAGCATCGAGCTTGTGGTCCCCCGTGAGGAGAGCCACCATCTGTTCCAGCCCCTGCCTCTTAGCACCACCGCCCCCCCCACCCCCCGACTGTTTTACTCTGTGTGGAACTGCAAATGTTTCATTTAATCAGTTATAGTTCATTGTTATCACTCCAAACTGTTTCATTGGATTCTTGTGGTAATTTCAGAGGTAAAATATGACGACGACTAGAGAGGATTGAATTTTTTTTTATTAGATTTGTCCGATTTGATTCGCTCATCTCTATTGAGATGGAGGGCAAGTCTGGTGGCAGCAGCCGTGGTAATTCCAGCTCCAATAGTATAAAATTTGCTGCAGTGTATAAGTTGCTGTAGTGAAAAAGCTCGTACTTGTATCTTAAAATCGAGCTGGTGGTCTGCCGTGAGGCCAGCTACTGCCTGTCCCAGCCCCTGCCTCTCAGCGCACCCCCGTGCTCATGACTGAGTGCCCACTTCAAAAGGGAGGGACTGCCTCCCCAACAACTTGGACAGGAGCACATTTAGCTTCTGTGCCATTGGATAAGTGGGCACATAAAGCTAGAAGTGGATGCAGTGAGAAAGCTTGTACTTGTATCTTAAAATCGAGCGGGCGATCCCCCGCCAGGGGAGGTACCACCTGTTCCAGCCTCCTCCTCTCAGCGCCCCTCCCCCCCTGTCTGTGAAAGTGCAAATGTTTCATTCAATCAGTTATGGTTCATTGTTATAGCTCCAACCTGTTTGATTGGATTATTGTGGAAATTCCAGAGGTAATATATGATGTCGACGACCATAGGGCCTCAGTCTTGAAAAGATTCCATCAATTTTTTAAAATTTAAATTAAAGACTTTGATTAGATTCACAAGTTTAATGTCCCGGGTGCTTGAAGCGTTTACTTTGAACTAATACTGTATAACCACAAAACCCAATATAACAAGGAGTCACATTACGGAATAATGACAGAGCCTAGAGGTGGCAGCAGCCTGACAAAACCATAGGGCCTCACAATAGAAAAGATTAAAGATATTATTAAAAATTTAAATAGAAAATTTTAAGTTTAAAAAGTTTAATTTAAAGGGGTACTCCGGTGGAAAACTGTTTTATTTTAACTCAACTGGTGCCAGAAAGCTAAACAGATTTGTAAATTACTTCTATTAAAAAATATTAATCCTTCCAGTACTTATTAGCTGCTGAATACTACAGAGGAAATTATTTTCTTTTTGGAACACAGTGCTCTCTGCTGAATTATGAGCACAGTGCTCTCTGCTGACATCTCTGTCCATTTTAGGAACTGACCAGAGCAGCATATGTTTGCTATGGGGATTTTCTCCTACTCTGGACAGTTCTTAAAATGGACAGAGATGTCAGCAGAGAGCACTGTGCTCGTGATGTCAGCAGAGAGCTCTGTGTTCAAAAAGAAAATAATTTCCTCTGTAGTATTCAGCAGCTAATAAGTACTGGAAGGATTACATTTTTTTATAGAAGTAATTTACAAATCTGTTTAACTTTCTGACACCAGTTGATTAAAAAAAAAAAAGTTTTCCACCGGAGTACCCCTTTAAGGTGCCAACAGCATAAGGAGACCATTTGGAGGTGGCAGCAGCATGAGGAGACCCTAATCTGGCAGAATGACACAGCCTGGAATTTGCAGCAGCAAGAGGAAACCATATAGTAGCTGAACAACCCAGCCTGGAGGTGGCAACAACATGACGATAATTTAAAATACAGGGTGGGCCATTTATATGGATACACCTTAACCTGTTAAGGACCAAGGGCGTAAACTTACGCCCCTAGTCCCGCTCCCGTGATATAACGTGGGGTTACACGGTAACCCTGCATCATATCACGGCGGGCCCGGCATCATAGTGAAGCCGGGACCCGCAGCTAATAGCGCGCGGCACTGATCACGGTACCGCGCCCTATTAACCCTTTAGCCGCGCGCTCAAAGCTGAGCCGTGCGGCTAACAGTGAAAGTGAAATGTGCCGGTAAAATGTCCGCGGTATAAAATGTCCGCGACATCCCGAACAGCTGTACTGCAGGAGGAAGGTCTCTTACCTTCCTTCCTGCAGTCCGATCGCCGAATGAATGCTTCAAGCCTGAGATCCAGGCTTGAGCATTCAATCGCCGAAAACACTGATTGATGCATCAATCAGTGGTAAAGATCAGTACATGCCATGTTATAGCCCCCCCTGGGGGCTATAATATGGCATAAGAAAAGTGTAAAAAAATCATTAAGCCTTTCAATGATCCCTTCCCCTAATAAAAGTTTGAATCACCTGGCATTTCCAAGAATAAAAAAAAAAAAAACTGTGTAAATAAAAATAAAAATAAACATATGTGGTATCGCCGCGTTCAGAAATGTCCGAATTATAAAAATATACTGCTTTTTCAACCGCACGTTCAATGGCATACGCGCAAAAAATTCCAAACTCCAAAATAGCGTATTTTTGGTTACTTTTTATATCATGAAAAGATGAATAAAAAGCGATCAAAAATGGTACCAACAAAAACTTCAGATCACGGTGCAAAAAATGAGCCCTCATAGCCCCCTGAACATGGAAAAATAAAAAAGTTATAGGGCTCAGAAAATGACAATTTTAAACGTATAAATTTTTTATGTAATGTGCCAGCAGCATGAGGGGACCACATGGCGGCACAACGACACAGCCTGAAGGTGGCACCAGCATGAGGAGACCGAAATGTGGCAGAATGACCAAGCCTGGAGGTGGCAGCAGCAAGAGGAGACCATATGGTGACAAAATGGCACAGTCTGGAGGTGGCGGCAGCCTGACCAGACCAAAGGGCCTCACAATTGAAAAGATTTAAAGATATTTTTTTTGAATTGCCTGTGGCTATGTTAACATCCTCCATATACTTGATGAAAAATTGACACACCACAGAGTAGCTGATTTTCCCACCAACAGTCCTCACTGACTGACTGCTACTGCCATGGACCCCTGTTCCACTACCTCGTGGGCAGGCATGCTGCCATGAAGCAGTTGGTCTACCCGGTCACGTTTGGCTCCAGACTTCCCACTGCTGCCACCATGTTGACTCCCAACCATGCTACCACCTTACTGACTCAACTGCTGCCTCATGGGCAACCTGCCACCCTCTTTTCCTGATGATGGTGAAGCCCCTTCTGCACCCGGTTCCCAAGTGCGATCGGCTTCATCATCATCAAGTTGTGTCAGTACGTCACTGATGTCCTCCTCAAGTTCCTCAACAGTGTTTGCTTCAGGAGCCTGAACGCTCCCAACCCCACCTACCACGCCACTCTCCTCATCACTACTTGCCCGCCTAGCGAAGGAAGCTGGGGTGTCTGACTAAAAAGTGGAGCTGAACCCACAGCATAGGATATTTCTATGGGGGAGGGAACAGCATAGGATAGAGGCAATTGGAGAACAGGGACTGCTCTTCATGCCAACTGAGAGTTGTGTCTAAAGAACCCACCGACTGTTGACTGGGGGTGTCAGATGTCACTTGTGATGAAGTGGATGACCGAGTTCACCAGTCAATGACAGCATATGGGTTGCTGGTCAAGACACGACCGCTAGCTGATACCAGGACCTCAGGCCTCTCGCTGTGACTCCTGCTGCCACTCACCCCTAGTCTGCTGCGACCTCTGCCTGTGCCTGATTAATTTAGGCCTCTGCCACTCCTCTGTGCTTGTCCTGGCACTTCTCTGCCTGACATACTTAGTGTGTATATGAGGGGAGTACAATACGCTCCACTACACTTAAAGCAGTATTTGTCTAGAACAGCAGGTGTGTTCTTTTGGCTGGCCTTTCACAGTAACTAGGCTCTTAAGACTTTAACAGGAACAAAATGGTACACCACATAGATGTACGTTTGTGGTATGCACTTATGAGGGGAGTACAATGCGCTCCAGTTCGCTTAAAACAGTATTTGTCTACAACACCCGCAAGTGTGTACTTTTGCCGGGCCTTTCACGGTAACTAGGCCCTTAAGACTTTAACAGGATGGTACACCATGTATATGTACATATGTGGTATTCACTTATGAGGGGAGTACAATGCGCTCCAATTCGCTTAAAACAGTATTTGTCTACGACACCAGCAGGTGTGTACTTTTGGCTGGCCTTTCACAGTAACTAGGCCCTTGAGACTTTAATAGGAACAAAATGGTACACCACTTAAATGCACATATGGGATATGCACTTATGAGGGGAGTACAATGCACTCCAGTACACTTAAAATAATATTTGTCTAGAACAGCAGCAGGAGTGTACTTTTGCCTGGCCTTTCACAGTAACTAGGCCCTTAAGTATTTCACAGGAACAAAATTGTACACCACGTAGATGTACATAAGTGGCATGCACTTATGAGGGAGTACAATGCGCTTCTGTATGCTTAAAATGGTATTTGTCTACAACACCAGCAGGTGGGTCATTTTGGCTGGCCTTTCACAGTAACTAGGCCCTTGAGACTTTAACAGAAACAAAATGGTACACACAGGTTATATTTAATAGAGGACAATGCGCTTTTTGTGCTCTGCTCCCCATAACTGGCTGGCTACTATTAGCTTTTCAGTTGTTGTACACACCAGTGCTCCAGCACACAGTCGCTGTGTACTACACCCAAAATTACACTTTCTCTCTCAATCTTACTCCCTTCTCTGTCAGTGCTTCTAGGCTGGATTTGGGCTTGAGTTGAATCACTGCTGTAATACACCCACAATTACACTTTCTCTGTAAATCTCACTCCCTACCCTGTCAGTGCTTTTATGCTGGATTTGGTTTGAGGTGAATTGATGCTGTAATACACCCGTAATTGCACTTTCTCTCTCAATCTCTCTCCCTTCCCTATCAGTGCTACTAGGCTGGATTTGGGCTTGAGGTGAATCGCTGCTGTAAAAATGCTTTTCTGTGCAACACACTGCTCTCTGTCCCTCTCTCTCTCTGCAATAGAACGCTGATGTGATTGGCTGCAAGATGGCTGCCAATTATATAGGGCTGTGACATCACAGGGGTAACTAGCTGCTGATAGGCTGCATGCTGCGTGTGATTCAGGGTCATCCCGCCGACCCTTGTTCCAGCCTTCCCAGGATTCCTTGCGCCATTTCCT
Organism: Hyla sarda; assembly: GCF_029499605.1. Classification (NCBI taxonomy): domain Eukaryota; kingdom Metazoa; phylum Chordata; class Amphibia; order Anura; family Hylidae; genus Hyla; species Hyla sarda. The sequence continues at coordinate 118,026,484 of NC_079189.1, read as the reverse complement.
CGCAAGATGCCCTGGAGCCTGGACCGCATTAAATGGAGTTTAATGAAGCAACTCTCACGATCAAATTGCGGCGATATTCGCATTAGTTGCAATTCAAACTTTTCCTGAAATTCGGAACGAATTTGGATTTGTCAGATTCGATTCACTTGTCCCTAGTGATCGGGTATAATGTGAACGAGCTATGATAATTTCTGCCGAGCCAAGAACTGCAAGGCAAAATGTGCAGTCACTTAGGGTATGATCACAGTAAGTTCTGGCCCCATTAATCGTATCTGTTGGCATATACTGTTAATTGGAGGAGTGGACCCTATTACGTTCTATGGCCAAACTGAGTTTGGCCATAGAATTTAGTCCACTGCTCCAGCCTTCAGCATCTCGTTTCAGTGGGATGCTAACGGCTAACAATTAACAGAAGCTAGAACATAGTGTGATCGTACCCTTAACCGTCAATTCTTCAAGTGCAAGTAAAGCATGCTGTTTTATGCTCTTCATCGGCAATTGCGATTTACCAATTTTGCTCTGGTGGCATGCCGCATTTAGGAAGCCCCTATGGTGCCAGGGGCACCATATATTTTGGAAACTAGACCCCTTGGGGAACGTAACAAGGGGTAAAGTGAACCTTAATACCCCACAGGGGTTTCACGACTTTTGTATATGTAAAAAAAATAAAAAAAACAATACCGAAAATGCTTGGTTTCCCAAAAAATTTACATTTTTACAAAGGGTTAAAGCAGAAAATACCACCCAAAATTTGAAGCCCAATTTCTCCCGATTCAGAAAACACCCCATATGGGGGGGAAAAGTGCTCTACTGGCACACTACAGGTCTCAGAAGAGGAGTAGTCACATTTGGCTTTTTGGAAGCAAATTTTGCTCTGGGGGCATGCCGCATTTAGGAAGCCCCTATTGTGCCAGGACAACAAAAAAAAACCACATGGCATTATATTTTTTCAAAACTAGACCCCTTGGGGGACATAACAAGGGGTAAAGTGAACCTTAATACCCCACAGGGGTTTCACGACTTTTGCATATGTAAAAAAAAGAAAAGTACCTAAAATGCTTGTTTTCCCCAAAAAATTACATTTTTACAAAGGGTTAAAGCAGAAAATACCCCCCAAAATTTGAAGCCCAATTTCTCATGATTCAGAAAACACCCCATGTGGGGGTGAAAAGTGCTCTACTGGAGCACTACAGGTCTCAGAAGAGGAGTAGTCACATTTGGCTTTTTGGAAACAAATTTTGCTCTGGGGGCATGCCGCATTTAGGAAGCCCCTATGGTGCCAGAACAGCAAAAAAAAAAAACCACATGGCATTATCTTTTGGAAACTAGACCCCTTGGGGAACGTAACAAGGGGTAAAGTGAACCTTAATACCCCACAGGGATTTCACGACTTTTGCATATGTAAATAAAAAAAATAAATTTTTCACTACAATGTGGGTTTCCCCAAAAATTTCACATATTTGCAAGGGTTAATAGTAGAAAGGACCCCCCAAAATTTGTAATCCCATCTCTTCTGAGTATGGAGGTACCCCATAAGTGGACATCAAGTGCACTACAGGCGAACTACAATGCTCAGAAGAGGAGTCACATTTGTAAGCTTTGCTGAAATGGGGGGGGGACATGTCGCATTTAGGAAGCCCCTATGGTGCCAGAACAGCAAAATACCCCCCACATACCATTTTGGAAACTAGACCACTTGAGGAATGTAACAAGGGGTAAAGTAGGCCTTAATACCCCACAGGGGTTTCACAACTTTTGCATATGTAAAAAAAAAAAAAAAAACATTTCGCTAAAATATGTGTTTCCCCCCAAATTTTACATTTTTACAAGGGTTAATAGCAGAAAAGACACCCCACAATTTGTAAATACATTTCTTTGGAGTAAGGACATACCTGATTTTTTGATGATTTAGGCTTGGCGGGTGCACAGCAGGTCTTGCTTGAGTGGGAGCGCAGTCAGCTTGATATGGAGCCAGGATGTGGGACCCCCCCTCAAGGAGCGTTAATGGGGGGAGCACTGAACCCTAAAATAGGGGAACACTATGGGGGAAACGGGCCATAACTGGGGTAGACAGGTGGGGTACAGAGGCCCGTAAATATGGGGTACAGTGGGCCAGAAAACTATAAATCATAAAATAATAAAACAGGATATGTTCCCAGAATGATGACCCAGAGCATAGCCAAAACAAAAAAAAAAATATGCCCGCCCCAAACCCTATGCTCTGAGTCATCATTCTGGGAATGTGATGTGTGTGGCCGTCCCTAACCTGTTGCCTCAAATGCGCACCCGCTCAGGTGGAGAGAGAGCGCTGCGCATTTGAGGCAACATAAAAAGTCCCCGATGATAGTGACTCAGTGACCTATGACCCATTTCTGAAAAAACACCCCCAGAGGTCTTATCAGGTTTTTGTTTTTTTAAGGATTTTTTGGGCAATTTAGTGGTTTATGGAGGTTATATTTTGGAATGTACTCTGGACTTGGTACATTGGTCAAATTATGGAAAATTCAAATAAAAAGGGAAAATTTAGGGCTCCATGGAAGTGTGATACTCCCTGAAGCAGCCTATGCAGAGGCCCGGATTATCTGGGCAAGTGTCACATTGGTACCTGGTGTCCCTCCGAATTCCCCTCCTGTAACACACTCTGCATCTTTTCTGGGATCGTCCCTTCTTCCCAGTGGGGGGTGGGGTGGGATCTCACCTGGAAAGTGTTGGCCTCGGACGATCCTGGCGCCTATAACTCCAGACCCTTGGGAAGTCCGGCCTGCTCTTTACCGGTCAGCAAAGATCAGGAACCTTAGGACTTCTTCTTGGTACTGGAGGAAAGTCCCTGTGTTGCCAGCGTACTGAGACAGCACAAAAGCGTTGTACATGGCAACCTGTACCAAGTAGACCGCAACTTTTTTGTACCATGCCCGTGTTTTCCGCATGGCGTTATATGGCTTGAGGACTTGATCTGAGAGATCAACTCCCCCCATATACCGATTGTAGTCCAGAATACAATCGGGCTTGAGGACCGGTCCCACGGTACCTCGCACAGGGACAGGGGTGCTGCCATTCCCATGAATAGTGGTGAGTATAAGGACATCCCTCTTATCCTTATACTTCACCAACAACAGGTTATCATGGGTCATGGCACGGGACTCACCCTTGGGGATAGGCGTCTGGACCAAATTTAGAGGGAGGCCTCTCTGGTTTTTCCGCACGGTCCCACAAGCGGATGTGGATCTCGCGGCAAGGGATGTGAAGAGAGGGATGCTGGTATAAAAGTTGTCCACGTACACGTGGTAACCCTTATCCAGCAATGGGTACATAAGGTCCCAAACGATTTTCCCCGCTAACACCCAGAGTGGGGGAACAATCTGGGGGTTCAATACGGGAATCTCGTCCCTCATACACTCTAAACTTGCAAGTGTACCCGGAGGTACTCTCGCAAAGTTTATAGAGCTTCACGCCATACCGCGCCCACTTCGAGGTAATATACTGGCGGAAGATGAGTCTCCCCTTAAAACTGATGAGAGACTCATCTACCGAGAGGTCCCTGAGCGGTACGTAGGCCTCCAAAAATTTGGCCCCAAAGTGATCGATGACCGGCCTCACTTTGTAAAGCCGGTCATGGGCGGGATCACCTCGGGGCGGACATGCCGCATTATCTGCATAATGCAGGCATTTCCGAATCGCCTCGTACCGCCTCTGTGTCATCACCATACTGTAAAGCGGGGTCTGGTAGAGGACGTCCCTGCTCCAGTAATGGCGTGCACTTGGTTTTTTGTCCAGGCCCATATGCAGCGTGAGGCCCCAAAATGTCCTCATTTCCGCTGCATCAATGGCGCGCAATTCATTGGGCCTGGCCAAAAGCGAATCTGGGTGGTGGGCAAAGAACTGCTGGGCGTACAAGTTCGTTTGCTCCATCATGTGATTGACCAGGCTGTCACTGAAAAAAAACTTTAAAAAGTCCAGATCAGTGAACCCAGCCATGTCAATCCGGATTCCTGAGTCGCCAACAAACTCAGGAATCCGTGGCTGATAACCCTCTGGGGGGCTCCAGACAGGGTCACAGGAAGGGGGCTCCGGGGCACTTGTCTGGGGGGCCGGACTCCTATTACGAGCGGCATTGCCACTCGTACTAGTGTTGGCCACTGGGTCACTCTCATGGGGGGTGCGTGGCCTCGCCTGGCGGCGTCTCCGCCGCCGTGCAGGGGGCTCATCATCACTACTAGATGATGAGGAGGGCGATGAAGAACACAAAAAATTTGGATCTTCATCGTCCTCACTGGCAGATTCGGAGTCGGAGGCTAAAAAAGCGTAAGCCTCGGCTGCCGAAAATGCCCGGCGGGCCATCGCCTTTTTTCTACGTTGGCGGGGGGAGGGGCGGTGGATGGGGAAGTATGTACTGTGTGGTGCTTGGTTTAAAAAGTGTAGAACAGTAATAGAATAGAAAAAAAAAAGCTGTGGCCAAAAAAAGGGGTGGCAAACGCAGCTCCCTGAACCCCTAATAGGACCCGGGGTAAGGGATCAGACCCTAATAGGACCCTGGGGGACCTATTAGGGGGTCAGGGGGGGATTTTTTTTAATAAAAAAAAAAGGGGGAGCGCACGCAGCTCCCTGAACCCCTAATAGGACCCAGGGTCAGGATCAGACCCTAATAGGACCCTGCAGGACCTATTAGGGGGGGGAGGGGGGATACTTTTTTTTTTACTTTTATTTCACTTTATAACTTATTCAACTCCTACCTGTCCCTGCAATGATCTATTGGCCTGCGTATCGCCGGCCAATAGCAGCGTTGCTGGGGCGGTGACAGTATTGTCACCGCTCCCCAGCAACAGCAGGTGATTGGCGGTGAATTGTACTCCGCCGATCACCGTTTATTCCCGGGTCAAGTGACCCGAATCGCCGAAGATCGCTTGCGTGATTTCGCAAGCGATCTCTGGCGATCGCCGACATGCGGGGGTCCCGGGACCCCCCTCGGCATTTGCACAGCATGCCTGCTGAACGATTTCAGCAGGCATGCCGTTCCGATCTCTGCCCGGAACGCGGCAGGGACCGGAAAATGCCATGACGTCCTGGGACGTCATTCGTCCTTAAGGCCCAGGGTGCCTGTTACGCCTAGCGCTCCGGGTCCCCGCTCCTCCCCGGAGCGCTCACGGCGTCTTTCTCCCTGCAGCGCCCCGGTCAGTCCCGCTGACCGGGAGCGCTGCACTGTTTTGGCCGTTGGGGATGCGATTCGCACAGCGGGACGCGCCCGCTCGCGAGTCGCATCCCAGGTCACTTACCCGTCCCGGTCCCCTGCTGTCATGTGCTGGCGCGCGCGGCTCCGCTCTCTAGGGCGCGCGCGCGCCAGCTCTCTGAGACTTAAAGGGCCAGTGCACCAATGATTGGTGCCTGGCCCAATTAGCTTAATTGGCTCCCACCTGCTCCCTGCCTTTATCTAGTCTCCTCCCTTGCACTCCCTTGCCGGATCTTGTTGCCTTGTGCCAGTGAAAGCGTTAGTGTGTCCAAAGCCTGTGTACCTGAACTTCTGCTACCCATCCTGACTACGAACCTTGCCGCCTGCCCCCGACCTTCTGCTACGTCTGACCTTGCTTCTGCCTACTCCCTTGTACCGCGCCTATCTTCAGCAGCCAGAGAGGTGAGCCGTTGCTAGTGGATACGACCTGGTCACTACCGCCGCAGCAAGACCATCCCGCTTTGCGGCGGGCTCTGGTGAAAACCAGTAGTGGCTTAGAACCGGTCCACTAGCACGGTCCACGCCAATCCCTCTCTGGCACAGAGGATCCACTACCTGGTAGCCGAATCGTGACAGTAGATCCGGCCATGGATCCCGCTGAGGTGCCGCTGCCTAGTCTCGCTGATCTTCCCACGGTGGTCGCTCAGCAATCGCAGCAGATTGCCCAACAAGGACAGCAGCTGTCGCAGTTGACCGCCATGTTACAGCAAATTCTGCCTCTGCTACAGCAGCAACCATCTCCTCCGCCAGCTCCTGCACCTCCTCCGCAGCGAGTGGCCGCTCCTAACCTCCGCTTGTCCCTGCCGGACAAATTTGATGGGGACTCCAGACTCTGCCGTGGATTTTTGTCTCAGTGTTCCCTGCATATGGAGATGTTGTCAGACTTGTTTCCTACTGAACGGTCTAAGGTGGCATTCGTAGTAAGTCTTCTTTCAGGAAAGGCCTTGTCTTGGGCCACACCGCTCTGGGACCGCAATGATCCTGCCACAGCCACAGTCCAGTCCTTCTTTGCTGAAGTCCGAAGTGTCTTTGAGGAACCTGCCCGAGCCTCTTCTGCTGAGACTGCCTTGCTGAACCTGGTCCAGGGTAATTCTTCCGTTGGCGAGTACGCCATACAATTCCGTACTTTTGCTTCTGAACTATCCTGGAATAATGAGGCTCTCTGCGCGACCTTTAAAAAAGGCCTATCCAGTCGCATCAAGGATGTGCTGGCCGCACGAGAGATTCCTGCCAACCTCCAAGAACTCATCCATTTGGCTACCCGCATTGACATGCGTTTTTCTGAGCGACACCAAGAGCTCCGCCAGGAAAAAGACTTAGATCTCTGGGCACCTCTCCCACAGCATCCTTTGCAGTCTTCGCCTGGGCCTCCCGCCGAGGAGGCCATGCAAGTGGATCGGTCTCGCCTGACCCAGGAAGAGAGGAATCGCCGTAGAGAAGAAAATCTCTGTCTGTACTGTGCCAGTACTGAGCATTTCTTGGTGGATTGCCCTATCCGTCCTCCACGCCTGGGAAACGCACGCACGCACCCAGCTCACGTGGGTGTGGCATCTTTTGCTTCTAAGTCTTCTTCTCCACGTCTCACGGTGCCCGTGCGGATTTCCTCTACAGCCAACTCCTCCATTTCAGCCGTGGCCTGCTTGGACTCTGGTGCCTCCGGGAATTTTATGTTGGAGTCCTTTGTTAATAGATTCAGCATCCCGGTGACCCGTCTCGTCAAACCGCTCTACATTTCCGCGGTCAACGGAGCCAGATTGGACTGCACCGTGCGTTACCGCACAGAACCCCTCCTGATGTCTATCGGACCCCACCACGAAAGGATTGAGTTCTTCATTCTCCCCAACTGTACCTCTGAGGTCCTCCTCGGTCTGCCTTGGCTCCGGCTTCATTCCCCCACCATTGATTGGACCACCGGGGAGATCAGGAACTGGGACTCTGCCTGCCACAGGAAGTGTCTCTCCCCCCCTCCCAGTCCCATCAGGCAAGCCTCTGTGCCTCCCCATGGCCCCCGTCCTGGTGTCACACTGCCCCGTGCCAGGCCTCGCCCTCTGCCCTCCCTCCCCATTCCCACTCCTGCTGTACTGCCTGCCGTTGAGGAAACCCTCCATTCTTTCCCGGTGTCCTCATCCCAGGGGAGGCAGTTACCGGACAAAGAGAAGGGGAGACCTAAGGGGGGGGGTACTGTTACGCCTAGCGCTCCGGGTCCCCGCTCCTCCCCGGAGCGCTCACGGCGTCTTTCTCCCTGCAGCGCCCCGGTCAGTCCCGCTGACCGGGAGCGCTGCACTGTTTTGGCCGTTGGGGATGCGATTCGCACAGCGGGACGCGCCCGCTCGCGAGTCGCATCCCAGGTCACTTACCCGTCCCGGTCCCCTGCTGTCATGTGCTGGCGCGCGCGGCTCCGCTCTCTAGGGCGCGCGCGCGCCAGCTCTCTGAGACTTAAAGGGCCAGTGCACCAATGATTGGTGCCTGGCCCAATTAGCTTAATTGGCTCCCACCTGCTCCCTGCCTTTATCTAGTCTCCTCCCTTGCACTCCCTTGCCGGATCTTGTTGCCTTGTGCCAGTGAAAGCGTTAGTGTGTCCAAAGCCTGTGTACCTGAACTTCTGCTACCCATCCTGACTACGAACCTTGCCGCCTGCCCCCGACCTTCTGCTACGTCTGACCTTGCTTCTGCCTACTCCCTTGTACCGCGCCTATCTTCAGCAGCCAGAGAGGTGAGCCGTTGCTAGTGGATACGACCTGGTCACTACCGCCGCAGCAAGACCATCCCGCTTTGCGGCGGGCTCTGGTGAAAACCAGTAGTGGCTTAGAACCGGTCCACTAGCACGGTCCACGCCAATCCCTCTCTGGCACAGAGGATCCACTACCTGGTAGCCGAATCGTGACAGTGCCATGACGTTCCAGGACGTCATTGGTCCTTAAGAGGTTAAATGTCCTTTATTGGTGTTTATGATATTTTCTTTGCTTTCTATTTAATAAATGTGAATAAAAACGTGGATGTATGACCTTATTTGATTTTTCTGGGAATCTAAATAATGTTATATAAAGTGATACCACATCATCTTTGTAGCTAGTTTGCTGTAAGCAGTATTTCATACCTGCAACTACTAATTTAATTACCTATATTTCAGTAATACTATTTGCTTTGCTAACCGCCTATAAATTAAGCAGATAAGCTCCTTCTGGTCTTCATACTCTGATGCCAGCCGTGGACTGTGCCAAGCATCTGTTCTATCATTAGCTCCATTCTTGGCTAGACTTTTGGAAGAGACAAACTAATTTTTTTGTCCTGACCCGAAATCAAAACACTAACTCCTCTGTGAAACTTAGCACATGGCCAGCAAGGGGATCATTTATTTTAATCAGTGCACTTAACCATCTGATGTTAACAAAATTAATCACGTCCCAAGCTATCATTTATATTCAATATCATTAACTTTATAGAAGAATAATGTCCAAATCAGAGTTCTGTATCATTCAGAAGTATATAGCTGTAAATAGTTGTATGCACAACGACTGGGTCAGTTTCTCATGGATCCTTGTCTGTAATTTATTTGTGGGCTTCAGGAAAAAAACATTAAAAGAGCATAAATATCTGGACCATTCTGGATTATCTTGCCAGGAAAAATCCTGCAAGCTGTGTAGTCCTCCATCATCTGAAACCATTTTAACTATTTCTAGGAGTTGATTCCCAAAAGTTTTACATATATTGTTCAGACTCCTGAATAGCAAATTTGCCTAGTTGTCTAGTACTGTAAGGACAATCTGGTGGCTTTTACCTCCAGAGCTGTAGAAAGGCGCCAGAGGGAAACTGATGGTAGAACTGATTGTATTCATTTGAATGGGGCAGTTCACAATCATCCGGCACCTCAATTCAAATGCCGGATTGTCCAACACTCCTCATGGCACCAGACGGCAGAACGCAACTTACTGGCCCTCATTTACTATTCTAAACCCGACCTCTTTTGTCGGGTTTTTTTGGCGCATCTTTGTCTGCGCCATGTCGCAGACATAGTGCGCCAGTCTGCGACACTATGCGACATTTTTTCCCGACGGACCCGATGTGGATTCTCCCAAACCCGAAAAAGGGGCGTAACCCGACATTTCTGAGCTTTCCCACGTATTTATTAAGGTTTCCAACCCGAATTTGTTGAATTGTTGTGGATTTTTTCCCGACAGCTCAGAGGAGTTGGAAACCAAAACCTACAAAACCCACGTGCGACAAACAGGATGCGACATAATAATAAATACCAGGGGAAAAAAGCAGTCGGGTAAGAAAGCAAGATAGACTTACAACCCGATTTTCTTAGTAAATGAGGGCCACTGTGTTTCTCTGTCCAACCTGCACAAATAATGACCACTGAATGCTAGACAACTGATGCCAACTGATGTACTTTGTCATTAGTTGTAGCATCAGTTACGGGCAGTTTTAGACTAGGATCACTTCACTTGACTTCATTTTAATGCTGCAGAAACTGACTACAAAATGAATTCAATATTTCTTAAAAAATTCTGCAACAAATCTGCCATCCAGTATGTGAACATTTCTTTGCAACCCCCCCTCCCCCATTCCCTCAGTATTGCCATATGTCAACCACATTGATTGTCACTCAAAATACCCAGGGACTGTTCTAACAACAGAAGAAGGCAAGTAGGCAACCAATATTACTTTTTATATTTGTATTTATTTATTCATTTATTTTTAGAACACCCGTTAAAGAAAGGACAGACAAAATTTTGGTATAAAAAGGGTACAATTCTCCATATTTTTTGCTACTGTCCTATAGTAAGGAGGAAGTTCCATATCTGGGAATATAGTCTAACTAGCTTTTGCCCGCGTCTAAAGAGTTAATGCCGGACATCTGCTGGAATGGCGATGTCCAGCATTAGCCACGGGTCCTGGCTGCTAATAGCAGCTGGGACAGTGCGGATATGATGCAAGCTCAGCTCCTGAGCTGGCTTCATAACCCTCCCGTGCTGAAGTGCCTGGTATACCCGATGTTCTGTGGAAAGGGGTTAGTTCATATAAACTTTGAAACCCCGTTTCACCCCTTCAGGGGGGGAATTTTAGAAAACGTGCATTAGCCACGGTCCTGGCTGCTATCAGCAGGGAGCGCGGGGGTATGATGCAAGCTCAGCTCCTGAGCTCGCTTCATAACCCTCACTTGCCGCAGCGCCGGGTATACCCGGCGTTCTGCAGCAAGGGGTTAAGTCATACAGACTTAGAACCACCGTTTCACCCCTTCAGGGGTGGAATTTTAGAAAACGTTAAAATACGTGTTTCTTTATCTCTGTTAGCCTAAAAACAAAGTTTCATGCTTCTAGCTTCAAAAATGAAGGACTTCCAAACAAACTTTCAACCCCTTTTTCACCTCCTTAAGGGTTTAATTTCGAAAAATAATTTCTTATTCCTCGTCTACGTCTTAAAAACAACACCTGTGAAAAAATTCAGCTTTCTAGGTCCAAGGGTTTAGGCTGGTCGTTGATGAGTCAGTGAGTCAGGCCTTCTCTTTTTATATATATATATATATATATATATATATATATATTTGTAGACATACGGTAGATACTTTTACAGAGACATTCATAGGGCTCTGTAGCTAAATGAGATGGAATCACACCATTAAATGAAAGGAAAACAACTGTATGATAGCAAGAATTAAATGTATGGATAATTGCTCTCTATTTTTGAGAACCCACATAACTGAAAGCCACACTGAGCCCCTTTAACCTTAGGGCACATCCATAGATACCCCATCTACTACTTTGAAGATGTATTTTTAGCACCCTTTGTTCTACATCTTTAAGTCCAAAGCACCTTAGACAACAACAGAAGGCTACAAAGACCATGGGGGACATTTATCAAGGGATTTGGAGCTTTTTTTTTTGCTTACAAAAGTCGCACAAAAAGTCGCATTATCACTCAAGCAATTTTTGGTGCGACTTTTGGCTGTAAGCAAAAAGCTACAAAAAGTAAAGTATGAAAGTAAATTTTATTTTTTACTTTGCAATGGTCAGGGATTTATCAAGTGCGAAGGTCGCACAAAAAGTCGCAAGCCCTCAAAAACTGCGTAAATGTAAGCCAGCCTATAGTTGTCTTACAAAACGGCTTTTGAGAGCAAATTTTATATTTCCCGCTGGCAGCCGTGATCACAGCTCCAGCGAGGGGGGTGACAATCTCCCGCACCACATGACTACAACTCCCAGCCTGCCCTTACTGTAAGGGCATGTTAGGATGTTTAGTCATGCGCGGACGGGTGACAATAAATGTATTAATCTATTTTTCTTTTTTTTGTTCTCATTTCAGATCCGTGTATCCTGTGGACTACTTCGGATTCGGTGGACTGCTTCGATGACCAGCTTTTAAAAAAATCTGTTTAATGTTAATAAAATGTTTAATGAGGGCTTGTGGGGGAGTGTTTTTTGGAATAAATTTTTTTGAAACGTGTTGTGTTTTTTTTTTATTTACTTGAAAGGCTTAGTAGTGGAAGCTGTCTAATAGACGGAATCCATTACTAAGCCTGGGCTTAGTGTTAGCCCCCAAAACAGCTAGCACTAACCCCCAATTATTACCCCGGTACCCACCACCACTGGGGTGCCAGGAAGAGCCGGTACCAACAGCACGGGAGCATCAAATATGGGAGCCTAGGCGGTAACAGGCTGGCGTTATTTAGGCTGGGAAGGGCCAGTAAAAATGGTCCTCTCCCACCCTGGTAACGTCAGGCTGTTGCTGCTTGTTTGGTATTTGGCTGAAAATAAAAATACGGGGAACCCTTTGCGTTTTTTTTTATAATTAATTATTAATGCAAAAAAATTTATGCAAAAAAATAAATAAAACTTTCAACCCCTTTTTCACCCCCTCAAGGGTTTAACTTCAAAAAACCCTTTCTTATTCCTCATCTATGTCTTAAAAACAACACCTGTGAAAATAAAAATACGGGGAACCCTATGCATTTTTTTAAAATAATTAATTATTTATGCAAAAAAATTTATGCAAAAAAAAAAATGATAAGATTCCCCCTATTTTTATTTTTAGCCAAATTCCAACCTAGCAGCAACAGCCTGACGTTACCAGGGTGGGCGAGGACCATTGTTACTGGCCCTCCCCAGCCTAAATAACGCCAGCCTGTTACCGCCTAGGCCCAGGAGCACCATATGTGACGCTCCAGGCCTGTTGGTACCGGCTCCTCCCGGCACCACTGTGGTGGTTGGTACCGGGGTTAGCGCTAGCTGTTTTGGGGGCTAATGCTAAGCTCAGCATAGTAATGGATTCTGTCTATAAGACAGCTTCCACTACTAAGCCTTGTCAAGTAAATTAACCCCGTCCCGACCTATGACATACCTGTACGTCATGGGTGGCAAGGTGTTCCCGACCCATGACATACAGATACGTCATGGACATTACTGCCGCTACTCGCGGCATCCCGCAGCGCCCGGAAAGATGGTGGCTATCACTGATAGCCAGCCATCTTACCGTGCGACCACGGGGGGTTTCGTCCCCCACCCCCCCCAGCGATCGCTGCTATCAGCTGGTCAAATCTGACTAGCTGATAGCAGCGTTTCGCTATCAGAATACTTAGCAGCGCGGTGTGTGAGTCCGGATCACGGGGATCGGGACACACACCGCTCTGCTAAGTGTCCCTGACCCGTCCCCCGGCATCACTTACCCGTCGGAGCGGTGTCCCGAGCGGTCCCGGCGTCCTCCGTGCGGTCCCGGCGTCTTCCGTGCGGTCCCGGCTGCGCTGCGTTCCGGAGGTGAGTTTCCGGCAGCAGTGCGGCATCTTCATTGGCAGCAGTGAGATCGCCGTAAAGCGATCTCACTGCTGCCTCTGAGAGTTTCAAAACTGCAACTCCCAGCATGCCCAGACAGCCTTTGGCTTTCTGGGCATGCTGGGAGTTGCAGTTTTGCAATATCTGGAGGTCCACAGTTTGGAGACCACTGTATAATGGTCTCCAATCTGTGCTCTTCCAGATGTTGCAAAACTACAAATCTCAGCATGCTCAGTCTGTCCAGGCATGCTGGGAGTTGTAGTTCTCTAACATCTGGAAGAGCACCGATTGGAGACCATTATACAGTGGTCTCCAAACTGTGGACCTCCAGATGTTGCAAAACTACAACTCCCAGCATGCCCAGACTGCCCAAGCATGCTGGAAGTTGTAGTTCGGCAACATCTGATCCTTCAGATATTGCCGAACTACAACTTCCAGCATGCCTTGGCAGTCTGGGCATGCTGGGAGTTGTAGTTTTGTAACAACTGGAGGCACACTAGTTGGGAAACATTGTCCGTTTCCTACCTCAGTGCCTCCAGCTGTTGCAATTGTTGCAAAACTATAACTCCCAGCATGCACTGACAGACCATGCATGCTGGGAGTTGTAGTTTTGCAACAGCTGGAGGCACACTGGTTTGGAAACACTAAGTTTGGTTGCAAAACACTTGAAAGTTTATTACTTAACTTAGTGTTTCCAAACCAGTGTTCCTCCAGCTGTTGCAAAACTACAACTCCCAGCATGCACGGACAGCCAAAGGGCATGCTCGGAGTTTGCAACAGCTGGATGTTTGCCCCCTCCCCCCAATGTGAATGTACAGGGTACACTCACATGGGCGGAGGTTTACAGTGAGTGCTGCAAGTTTGAGATGGCGCAAATTTTGCGCTGCAGCTCAAACTTCCAGCGGCAAACTTGCTGTGAACCTCTGCCCATGTGACTGTACCCTAAAAACACTACACTACACTGACACTAACCTAAAATAAAAAGTAAAAAACACTACATATACACATACCCCTACACAGCCCCCCTCCCCCCAAAAAATGAAAAACGTCTGGTACGCTACTGTTTCCAAAACGGAGCCTCCAGCTGTTGCAAAATAATAACTCCCAGTATTGCCGGACAGCCATTGACTGTCCAGGCATGCTGGGAGTTTTGCAACAGCTGGAGGCACCCTGTTTGGGAATCACTGGCGTAGAATACCCCTATGTCCACCCCTATGCAAATCCCTAATTCAGGCCTCAAATGTGCATGGCGCTCTCTCACTTTGGAGCCCTGTCGTATTTCAGGGCAACAGTTTTGGGACACATATGGGGTATCGCTGTACTCGGGAGAAATTGCCTTACAAATTTTGGGGGGGTTTTCTTCTTTAACCCCTTATGAAAAGGTGAAGTTGGGGTCTACACCAGCATGTTAGTGTAAAAAAATAAATTTTTTACACTGACATGCTGGTGTTGCCCTATACTTTTCATTTTCACAAGAGGTAAAAGGGAAAAAAGACCCTCTAAATTTGTAACGCAATTTCTCCTGAGTACGGAGATACCCCATATGTGGACGCAAAGTGCTCTGGGGGCGCACAACAAGGCCCAGAAGGGAGAGTGCACCATGTACATTTGAGGCGATTTGCACAGGGGTGGCTGATTGTTACAGCAGTTCTGACAAACGCAAAACAATAAATATCCACATGTGACCCCATTTTGGAAACTACACCCCTCACGGAATGTAATAAGGGGTGCAGTGAGCATTTACACCCCACTGGTGTATGACAGATTTTTGGAATAGTGGTCTGTGAAAATGAAAAATAAAATTTTTGATTTGCACAGTCCACTGTTTCAAATATCTGTCAAACGCCAGTGGGGTGTAAATGCTCACTGCACCCCTTATTAAATTCCATGAGGGGTATAGTCTCCAAAATGGGGTCAAATGTGGGGGGGTACACTGTTCTGGCACCATAGGGGCTTCCTAAATGGGACATGCCCCCCAAAAACCCTTTCAGAAAAACTCACTCTCCAAAATCCCATTGTCGCTCCTTCCCTTCTGAGCCCTCTACTGCGCCCGCCGAACACTTTACATACGCATATGAGGTATTTCCTTACTCAAGAGAAATTGGGTTACCAATTTTAGGGTGATTTCTCTCCTTTTACCCCTTGTAAAAATTCAAAAATTGGGTCTACAAGAAAATGCGAGTGTAAAAAATGAAGATTTAGAATTTTCTCCTTCACTTTGCTGCTATTCCTGTGAAACACCTAAAGGGTTAAAACACTTACTGAATGTCATTTTGAATACTTTGGGGGGTGCAGTTTTTATAATGGGGTCATTTATGGGGTATTTCTAATATGAAGATCCTTAAAATCCACTTCCAACCTGAACTGGGCCCTGAAAAATTACGATTTAGAAAATCTTGAGAAAAATTGGAAAATTGCTGCGGAACTTTGAAGCCCTCTGGTGTCTTCCAAAAGTAAAAACTTGTCAATTTTTTAATGCAAACACAAAGTAGACATATTGTATATGTGAATCAATATGTAATTTATTTGGAATATCCATTTTCCTTTCAAGCAGAGACTTTCAAAGTTAGAAAAATGCAAAATTTTCAAAATTTTCATGAAATTTTTAGATTTTTTACCAAGAAAGGATACAAATATCAGTGAAATTTTACCGATAACATAAAGTAGAATATGTCACGAAAAAACAATCTCGGAATCAGAATGATAAGTAAAAGCATTCCAGAGTTATTAATGTTTAAAGTGACAGTGGTCAGATTTTCAAAAAATGCCCAGGTCATGAAGGTGAAAATGGGCTGGGTCATGAAGGGGTTAAAAAAACAACACATTAAAAAAAAAACTTATTCCAAAAAAACACTCCCTCAAAAGTCCTCATTAACCATTTTATTAACATTAAACAAAAAAATGCTGATCACTGTACTCCCCTGAATCTAAAGTAATCCACAAGATACACGGATCTGAAAAAATGAGTTGTAAAAAAATGTAAAAAACATATATATATATATTAAATATGTCACACATAAGCAAAACTAAAAGCAAGAAAAAAATGCCTACAGAACTCGCTTACCAAAGCAACGATGATAAATGTCCCCGCATGACACTGACTGTCTTTCTATGTTCAGGGCCCTTTGTGTTTGCAGCTTGCGTTTCTCCATTTCTTCCTTCCACTTTATTTTTTCCAAACTGCAATTTTTAAACATGCTCTACACATGATATATAACTCACAAAAGGAAAAACCCCATACTCCTAAAATATAACCTTTATTATATACATCTAAAAAAGACTACTATAATGATTTACATGTGGACAGTAATCCAGATGGGCCCCTCTAGGCTACAAATCACATATAATTATGATTTAGTATAGAATGCCAAAACATTGAGTATAAAGTGTCAATATCAAAGAGAAAAATTACCATATGTCAATTGGCAACACCATTAATATTCTTCATATGCATTCAGAAATATTCATATATAACACTTGATATGCTATAAAGTACCTGGTAAAATTTAGGCAGGTTCCATAGAAGTGTTAGGCAAATGTAAGATGATTCATTTGTATCACACAAGCAATACATATAGTAATAATTCGTCCAGCTTTACATATATGGTAGTGTTTAAGAGAGATTCCAATTGGTATGTTTAAGATACTGTATTGAATATATACAGCACTTAGAAAACATCCAGATTGCATATAATAATTGTAACAGATATAAACTAAGCAGTGTATTTAGAGTTTTAAATATGTATCAGGAAGGCAATGCAAAGCAAGGCAATGCAAGGCAATGAAAATACATACCATGTAGTATACACATATGTATAGTGCCACAGCAGATCAGACTGACTCTAAGGACATTAAAAGTTTTATGCTCACATTCCCAGTAAAACCTGGTAATTGGCCTAGGGTGAAAACTGCACTATTTCTAATAATGCTGTATAAAGTACCTGCCTAACAGTAGAGTTACCAAACCCCGATAATGGCATCCCTGCTCATAATATTAGCTGTACTTGGGAGTCCTAAACTATTTACGTGACATTTCTCATTGCCCAACATTTTTCTCTTTGTATTCAGCAAGGTTCTTCCTGGGGCCAAGCTAGATAACATGAACGCATAATATCTGCTATTAGTAGGTTAGTATGACACATGTAAAAGTCATAAAATATCATATGAAATAACTGCTAACTCAAATAATAAATTCTTCCAGTTGCACTTGACATGTGTGTTTGCCTAAGAGTACATGTTTATTTTAATGTGGAAAATGGAATTAGCTGTTGTTGCAGTAAAAAAAAGAAGCAGTTGTCACATCTGGGGTAGAGATAAATGCAGACTAGTTCTGGCCTCAACCACTGTCCCTACCTACTTGGACAAACTGAGCAATGGTCCCTACACTCGCTAAGTGCACAAGGTGTCAAGAAAGTTAGGCCAGATCAGCAATGCTAGGACAAGGTAGTAACAGAATCAGCAAACAAGGGAATAACCAAGGAAAAAGGTAAACCTGAAGAGGGAGCGCAGTACAAAATCAAAACCAGCCATGGATTCAGGAGAAGCAAGGGTCAAGCTGGAAGGGCAGCATAGCATAAAATCAGTGGGTAAAGACATGGTCAGGTCACAAGTAGAGATAAGGTCAGGTTCAAAGGGAATATAGGGGCCAGGAATGCTGGTTACAGGTAGAACCTCAGTCGCTGACATAAGACTAAGTAAAAGACAGTTTACATATGCTGGCACTGGGAGGTGAGGGCACCCTTTACGCAGCTGCTAAATGGCTAGTGACGAATGGCCCTACGACATCCAGGGCTGTTGCTTGAACAATAAGGAAAGATGCCGAGCACCATTAAAAGAAAGGCAGCGCTGGAGCCGGGCCAGGTAAGTTTATTACAGAAGCAATGTTCTAGAGTGTTCTATGTTGTTCTGTAGTATGTTATGTAAAAAAATGTGCGTAAAAACAGTATTATCTATATGTCAACATAGCACAGAGTTTGCACTGTCTGAAGCACTCTGACGTCTTGGAGAACGAAAATAAGATACTTGGATGTGCGATACCGCTATCGGTATCTTATTTTATAGGAGGTATATAAATGACTTGATCATCCTGTGGGGTGGCTCCGAACAGGAAGCCATAGAATTTGTTAATACCATTAATATAAATGATTGGGGTTTAGTGTTCACACCAAACATATCCGATAAATCAATAGTTTTTCTGGATTTGGAAATTTTTAAGAGAAATTATGTCGATTTTTTGTTCACCCGAACACATTTTAAATAAGTTGATGTGAACAGTTTCCTATCCTTTGATAGCTGTCCTTTCCCCAAGTGGGTCAAAAACATACCATATGGACAATATCAGAGGGTTCGGAAAAACTATTCACTCAACAGAGATTTTATGAATCAAGCGAAAATCTTACAAAGTCGTTTTATAGAAAAAGGCTACCCAAAGAAATTACTTTAAACAGCGTATAATAAGACAAAGGCCTTAAAACAAAGTGATTTAGTGTCCAATAATATACAAAAAACTATACAGAATGAAAAATCTAAATATTAGAATGACAGAAGAAAATATAATTTTATAACAAATTTTAACAGTTCTACAATTCAAATCCATAATATTTAAAAAAAACATTGGGCGGTACTGACCCCTTATTGAAACATAAAATTCCTACCAAACTCCTGATCACTTATCGGAGAGCTCAGACCTTGCACCTGGTTGCCTTAAGACTGTTCTACCTCAGAATAAAATAAATGCACCTTCCCTTTGCACTGGCACTTTTAAATGCGGTCATTCTCGGTGTCTGTGCTGTCTGTGGGTCCCTAAAAACAATACCTCAATGTTCAATTATTTTTTCTACAGGTGAGATTTTCTCTATTAAAGGAAGATAGGATTGTTCCTCCATGTATGTCATTTATCTACTCACCTGTAAATGTGGGATACAATATATTGGCCGGACCGTACAGACACTTGAATAATGAATAATCAATGAATAATAAATGAATAATCACCGCCACAACATCCATATTAAATTCATGCAACATAGTGTATCAAGACATGTGACATGATTCATGCAAGTGACCCCCACGGTTTGTCAGTACATATATCGTATTTATCGGCGTATAACACGCACTTTTTAGGCAATTTTTTTTAGCCTAAAGTCTATGTGCGTGTTATACGCCGATACACCCCCAGGAAAGGCAGTGGGAGAGAGGCCGTCGCTGCTTCTCTCTCCCTGCCTTTCCTGGGGTCTAGAGCCCTGCTGCCGGCCCTTCTCCCCCCCTGGCTATCGGCACCGCTGCCCGTTCTGTCCCCCTGACTATCGGTGCCGGCGCCCCATTGCCGGCGCCGATAGCCAGGGGGAGAGAAGCGGTGCCGACAGCCAGGGGGAGAGAAGGGGCAGCGGCACCCATTGCCGGCGCTGCTGCCCCGTTGCCTCCCCCCATCCCCGGTGGCATAATTACCTGTTGCCGGGGTCGGGTCCGTGCTGCTTCAGGCCTCCGGCGTGCGTCCCCTGCGTTGTTGCTATGCGCTGCACGGCACGGCGGATGACGTCAGTGCGCCGTGCAGTGCATAGCAACGACGCAGGGGACGCACGCCGGAGGCCTGAAGCAGCGCGGACCAGACCCCGGCAACAGGTAATTATGCCACCGGGGATGGGGGGAGGCAACGGGGGTAGCGGCGCCGGCAATGGGTGCTGCTGCCCCTTCTCTCCCCCTGGCTGTCTGCGCCGCTTCTCTCCCCCTGGCTATTGGCGCCGGCAATGGGGCGCCGGTACCGATAGTCAGGGGGACAGAACGATAGCCAGGGGGAGAGAAGGGCCGGCAGCAGGGCTCTAGACCCCAGGAAAGGCAGGGGGAGAGAAGCCGGCAGCGACGGCCTCTCTCCCCCTGCCTTTCCTGGGGGTGTATCGGGGTATACACGCGCACACACGCACCCTCATTTTACCATGGATATTTGGGTAAAAAACTTTTTTTACCCAAATATCCTTGGTAAAATGAGGGTGTGTGTTATAGGCCGGTGTGTGGTATAACCCGATAAATACGGTAATTGAATCTATTCCTGAAGAGATGCATAATAGATATCAGAGACTTATTAATAGAGAGTCATTTGGGATTTTTTATATTAATTCGCTTTGGCCTCATGGGTTAAATGAACTGATAGAAAAGACTACTTTTTAGCTCTATATATGATTAATATATATTTTTTTATTCTACTCTGATTTTCTTTCATATATATATATATATAATATATATATATATATATATATATATATATATATATATATATATATATATATATATATATAGTAGTTAGGAGTAGCCGTATTATTCCAGTGATGCAAAAAGCAAAATCATCGGTAGTTGCAGTATCTTGTAATACCTTTTTTATTGGACTAACAAGATTATGTAGAGACAAGCTTTCGGGATTCCTCCCTTTATCAAGTCATAAGCATGTCTGAGCTCACAAGGAAAAAACACAGGTTCTATCTCACAAAATATGCAGGGGTTAAAACAACATATGTGGATCCATGGCTGGTTTTATATATATATATATATATATATATATATATATATATATATATACATATATATATATACACCGTATTTTTCGCCCTATAGGACGCACCGGCGTATAAGACGCACCCAATTTATAGGTGCAAAATCTAAAAAAATAAAGATTTTGAACCCAATAGTGGTCTTCATCCTGCGGACCTCCAGATGTTGCAAAACTACAACTCCCAGCATGCCCGGACAGCCGTTGGCTGTCCGGGCATTCTGGGAGTTGTAGTTTTGCAACATCTGGAGGTCCGCAGATTGAAGACCACTGCATAGAAGGTAATACTCACGTGTCCCCGCCGCTCCGGACCCGTCACAGCTGCCCTGGATGTCGCTCCATCGCTGTCGCCGTGTCCCCATCGCTCCAGAAAGTCTCTGCTGCCGGCCGGGTATCCTCGCTCTCCGTCGCCGCCATCACGTTGTTACGCACCCGACGCAAGTACGCGACGACGTGATGACGAGGAAGGAGAGCGCCGGCCATACAGGGGATATCCCGGCGGTCCCGAACAGCCCGACTCAACAGCCGGGTTAGTGTTACTTTCCCTTCAGACGCGGCGGTCAGCTTTGATCGCCGCGTCTGAAGGGTTAATACAGGGCATCACTGCGATCGGTGATGTCCTGTATTAGTCGCGGGTCCCGGCCATTGATGGCCGCAGGGACCGCCGCGATAGGGGTGTATTCGCCGTAGAAGACGCACCGAAAAATAGTGTGTATATATATATATATATATATATATATATATATAAAAATAAATCTCTTATACGCGTCTTATACCGCGAAAAATACGGTGTATATATATATATATATATATATATATATATATATATATATATAAATAAATCTCCGAAATAACAAGACGGCACTCTAGTGATCCAATATAAGTGTGAACTGCAACGTTTCAACCTGCTCAGTGAGGTCTTTTTCAAGCAAAAAGACCTCATTGAGCAGGTTGAAATGTCACAGTTCACACTTGGGGGAATAAAATCACTTTTTATATTGGATCACTAGAGTGGCGTCTTGTTATTTCGGAGATTTCTAATAGTTGGGACGTGGTCAAGTCTAACGCAGGACTGAGCACCCGCCTGGATCCTGGGATTTTAATCCCACGCAGTGCCACTTTCACTCAGTGATTATCTATCTATCTATATATATATATATATATATATATATATATATATATATATATATATATACACACATATATATATATATTTATTTATTTTTTGTTACCATTTATGAATTTCATAGTATTGTATTTTACCATGCCTCCATGTTTTTCCAAGCTTTACTATGTTCTTCCATGTTTTTTTAAATACACAACACGTCACATCCGTTTGTGAAATTTTTTGATCACATCCTGTATAAATTACATCCAGGCTCCAGTATGATCACCCCTGATGAAAAAAAACGGATTGGTTTTGAAACACGTTGCGTGCACATGTTCTATGAATAAAAGTATATGTTACTACAGTCTTGGATCCACTCACCTCCTTCCTTGATAGCGCGGTTCCAGCTTCCATTTCCTTGTTCTTCCTTCGTTCTCCATTGTCTTCACGCTTACTGGTCAGCATGGGTAGCTGTTGCCATCTACCGCATCTCTCACACCCGTCTGAGCATTGTGCCTCTACAGCACAACGGAACCAGGTGAGCGAGTTTCGTACAAGATCTCCACCACTGCATGTTCATCGTTGATTCTACACAGGGAGCGCTCCGTGTTCTTTGGTTTTTGTCTGAATAGCTTGGCCTGGTGCCTACTGTATAAAAACACATAGGGTACATTTCTGAAGCAGAGTTATTGTGACACATTAAAAGAGGTAACTCACTACCAAACTGTGCGAGGCACCATTTAGTACATTTTTGCCAAAGAAAATCAAACTGGATGGAACACCCAAGAAGGGAGAGGTTGTGAGTACATTAACACATTATCAGACTAGTTCACTTTGAATTACGTTGTTTGGCGCTGCTTTATTTCTCTTTCATCTACAGTACAATGGAAATCATATGGCATGTCTGTATATTTTATGCATATAGAGACAGAGTGTGAGAACTATCGATGTTTCAAACAATGTCTGACCTTTCATGCTGCAATACATAAGACTTCATATCACCATAGGCATATATGTCACCTGCAGGTGAAAGAGCACCACCATGTTCCTTATTCTACCATTACTACTTTGCTGTTGAATACTAAAGAGTAGTCCACAAGAGACTGAAAATTCATAAGACAATAGGGGGGTTGGGGGTGGGGTGAGATTTATACCTGTTCTCCTGCCTGGACCGAGTAGTGATGTCAGACAGTCTGGAGAACATATATTAAAAGAAGCGAAATGGAAACCACATGCAGAATTACCTGAAGAACTTACCAGACACATGGACACATCAGTTCTCATATTCAATGGTGATGAAAAGTCTAAAGCTATGTTAAAATCATCAAACAGAAAGAAATGTCATGGCATTTGCTCACCCAAAAAAGATGCAAAATTGTATACTATATCCCATTACATGATACAGCCAGCATTCCATCAACTCGTTCACAACACTAAAGGGATGCACTCTATCTGACTTGGAGTAGAGGGAAGGTTCTATTAACATCACGTTTTAGGGCATCCGCCGAGCTTTACATTAGCAAAATGCCAAAAAAGGGATACTAACATAATAGAATATACTGGGTTGTATACAGACATTGCTCCAGTGTAGGTGACAGAGCTGATAATATCCAATGGCTCCAATTGTGACCTGCCAGTCACTTACCCCCTTAGGGACTCAGCCTATTTTCACCTTAAGGACTCAGCAAATTTTCCTCCTTCTTTTTTAAAAATCATAACGCTTTCAATTTTGCACCTACGGACCCATATAAGGGCTTGTTTTTTTGCATCACCAATTGTACTTTGCAATGACATCACTTATTTTAGAATATAACCTGTGGCAAAACCAAAAAAAATTATTAGAGTGGTGAAAAAAAAACCAAAAAAAAAAAACTCCTTTTTGTAACTTTTGGGGGCTCTCGTTTCTACGCAGTGCAATATTTGGTAAAAATTACACCTTATTTTTATTCTGTAGGTCCATACAGTTACAAGGATACCCAATTTATTGTTAGGTTTTATTTTTATTTTAATTATAAACTACATGCACAAAAATGAATATGTTTAAAATTGGCATCTTATGACCCCTATAACGTTTCCATTTTTCCGTGTACGGGGGTGGTGTGAGGGCTCATTTTTTGCGCTGTCATCTGTAGTTTTATAGGTACCCATTGTTTTGATGAGACTTTTTGATAGCTTTTTATTAACATTTTTATGGTATATGAAATGCACAATTTTGAACTTTGATATTTTTTTTATCATTTTATTCTCATACAGCTTTATGTTTGCACCACCTTTTGATGTTTTTTTTCAATGTCCATAGTCTTATTGGGGGAGATTTATCAAGGGATTTAGAGCTCTTTTTTTGCTTACAAGAGTCTCACAAAAAGTCGCATTAGCACCTAAGCAAATTTTTGTGCGACTTTTGGCTGTAAGCAAAAAACTACAGAAGAGCTTACCAAAGTAAATTTTATTTTTCACTTTGCAGTGGTCAAAGATTTATCAAGTGCAAAAGTAGCACAAAAAGTTGCAAGCCCTCCAAAACAGCATAAATGTAAGCCGTTATATGTTTAAAGGAGCCAGGGGTGGCATCACTGCAGCTTTCCAGGACTCCATCATATATTATCCCTGCAGGGCCATGGTAAGGAGCTGGACTGACATAACTCTGCAGACTCCCGCAGCCGGGCGGGAGATGTGTAGGAGTCGTCCCTGCCATCCCTCAGCACTGCAACATAAGCTGAGAGATGCGGGAGTCCCAGGTGGCTGCAGTGTTATGTCAGCCCAGGCTCCTTACCATGGCGCCGCAGACTTTACTGTAATTTCAAATTTCCCGCTGGGTCCCGTGTCACTGGACCCAGCAGGAAATATGAAATAACAGTGATTTTCTGACCACCACTGGCCAGGGAGCAGAGCGCATTACCGCTCGTTCCCTGGCTTGCATGACTACAACTTCCTGCATGCCCTTACAGTAAGAGCATATTGGGAGTTGTAGTTGTGGGGCGGGTGACAAGCCTGACCCCTGCCGCACAACTACAACTCCCAGCATGTCCTTTCTGTAAGGGCATGCTGGAAGTTGTAGTCATGTAGCGGGGGGTAGGTAACAAGCTTGTCACTCGCCCGCACATCTCCCGCACCACATGACTACAACTCCCAGCATGTCCTTACTGTAAGGGCATGCTGGGAGTTGTAGTCGTGAGGCACAGGAGATGCGCGGGCGGGTGACAATAAATGTATTAACCTATATATATATATATATATATATATATATATATATAGATATATATATATATATATATATGTATTTTTTATTTTTTTTTCTCATTTCAGATCTGTGTATCCTGTGGACTACTTTGGATTCGGTGGACTGTGTCAATGACCAGCGTTTTTTTTTTTATCTGTTTAATGTTAATCAGGGCTTGTGGGGGAGTGTTTTTTGGAATAATTTTTTTTAAACGTGTTGTGTTTTTTTTTTTCACTTTACAGGCTTAGTAGTGGAAGCTGTCTTACAGACGGAATCCATTACTAAGCCTGGGCTTAGCATTAGCCCCAAAAACAGCTAGCGCTAACCCCCAATTATTTGGTTGGTATCTGGCTAAAAATAAAAAATAGGGGGAACCCTATGCGTTTTTTTAAAACAATTAATTATTTATACAAAAAAAAGCAAAAGGTTCCCACTATTTTCAGCCAAATACCAACCAAACAGCAACAGCCTGATGTTACCAGGGTCGGCGAGGACCATTATTACTGGCCCTCCCCAGCCTAAATAATGCCAGCCTGTTACCGCCTAGGCACAGGTGATAAATGTGTCATACATAAGCAAATCTAAAGCAAAAAAAAAAAATGCCTACAGAACTTGCTTTCCAAAGCAACAATGATAAATGTCCCCAATTGTGACTACATTTTGTCTATTTCCTGAATGTATAGAGACTATCTGTGTGGGATTGAGACATGGTAGGGATGAATAATATAAATTGTAGATTCTTATCAAAATCCATTCTGATATATTGACATTGGTGTTTGTTGTCCAAGTATGCTTTTTAACATCTCTATGTCTCTTTTTTTTTATGCACTCCCAGTTTTGGCTTCAACCTGCATTAACACTGCGCGTAAGAGATCATCCTTATATATGTAAATCCAGTTCTTACAACACCTCTATCTTTCCTATGAAAGGTATGACAGTACTTGTGCAGAATTCAACCAAATCAGTCAAGTTCTGAGGTAAAGAGTATCTAAGCATGCACAACCATATGGGTTTTGTGTCTACCCTTACTATAGAACTTCTGTACTGTCTATTTGCCTTATACCCTTATATATACTCTACCTAATCCAGTCTTTTCCCTAAATAATAAAACCTAACAGACAGATATTTATATGTAAACTGCCATCACACTGTTGCACATTCTCTCTAGCTAAGCTAGTTGCTGTTTCACAGAGAGCAGAAACAGTGTTTCAGTTGATAATTCTTAACTTGGAAGTTCACCATTTTTATAAAAGGTCATTTTTGAGAATTTCTTCTATATTTGATTCTGTTAGGATGTAACTGCCCTCCACCCTTCCTTTTCCGCCGAGCTCCTCCAATGCTTGTAGGTAACTATCATGTATATGTATATTGTTGGCATGGATGGATCTATTTGGTTGGGCTTCCTTTCATTTCCTCTGGGACTTTTCATCAGTTTGTCATGCTAATCTGGTAAAGCTGGTGTTCTGCAGTGAAGTCATCAATATTCTTGGTAATGCCATGGTCCTCTTCAATCTATAAATGTTATTTTTACTAAAGAAACTTGATCTATTCCAACAAATGTGGCTGCTCAGGTTACTAGTCAAGCAATGTGAACGCATTATTTAAGCTACATGTGTAGCGATGGCTTAAATGCTTTAGAAAACCAAACATCTGACTTCTTTTCTACCAGTTAATCATGGATTTCAAATTTCCTGAGAATGAGTTATGTGATACAGGAAAAAGTAGTAATGACTTCTGAGCGACTCCGGCTTGTGGCAGCAATGATAAATGTGTGACAATTTAGCTCCACAAACAGGCATCACTAGAGGGAAACCTGAGTATTGCTCGTGTTTGGGATCAAAGCTTTTCACTTAGCTTGAGGACTTGTACATAGACAGTGCAGGGGCCAAAGAGTTTTCAATGGTTCTAGTGACAGGTTAGATGTTAGAGGGCCAATGATACCTTAATAAATGTAAATAAAATACACGGTATACTTTGGGAAAGGAAATACATCTTTTTTTCTACTTATTTTATAATTTGCTTATATAGAATATAGGGACAATAAGCAATATAGTGAAATATGTTCAGCCATAACCTAAAAACCTTCTCTGTCGTGTAGGTCCTCCTAGTACCACCAAAACAATTTTGACTTGTAGGGGCATGGACTACACAAGACTTCTAAAGGTATCCTGTGGTATCTGGTAGCAAGACCATAGCAGCAGATCCTTTAAAGGGGTTAGCCAACTAATAGCATTTATCAGCATTTAACTAATGTAGGATTGGTGGTGTTCCAAATTATGGGACCCTTATGTAGTGTCTATGGGTGAAATGTGGTTAAACTGTACACTTTGTGACGCCAGGGCAACATTAACCTACACGTTCCGAGGATGACGTAGCTCTCCTGGGCCAAGTGCAGGCATAATTAAGACCAGGATGCTAGGTTACAGAAAATTATCTTTACTGGGGCAGGAATGTTGTCACAGCCTTCACAGTACAGATTTGTGCAGAGGAAGGTGCAGAGTGAAACCGAGAAGCCTGTCATCTTGCTGGGACTTGTAGTTGCTTAAGCTGCAGACTTGTAATTAATGACAGTCCATGCTGAATTTGAGACTTTAGACTGACTGACTGAAGACTATTTATCCCCCGGAGCTTTGTGCTTACCTCCAGGCTTAAATTTCACCTGAGCGATGGGGTTTTCCTGAGGTTGGTGTGGCTGCAGATTTTAGGTTTCTCCTCCTTAGGCCTCCTCAGACTACTCCACACACTCCTCAGCTCTCCACACTCCTTTGCTTCTCACGCACTCTTACTAGACTGACCAGCTCCTTTCCCCTTCACTACACATGGACAATGCTGGGGGGCTCCCATTGGGGCATCAGGGTCATCTGGGTCGCTCTGCAATACTTCTTTAAGGGGGCAGTAACATCATTAATGATAACATAGAAGGAAATTACAGTACAATGCAACAGAATACGCCATGGAGCAGTGGGCCCAGAACAGTGGGATGACTGAGGCAACATGTAGCCCACAGGATGACATCCTGTACTGGGACACCACACTTATTGCTCATGAGAACCACAGTGTCGAGTGCCCAGTGTTAATAGAATAGAGGCTTGTCTGTGTGACTGCAGCTCATCGCTACCACTGTAGATTAGTATTGTTAGTTGACCAGCCCCCTTAACTCCTCTAAATTGTAAGGCGCAGCTACTCTATGGAACAGAATAGTTTTTCCAGCACATCCTACAGATGCTTGACCACAAATGATTCCTGAGCAACTCTTTCGGTGTGACAGAACAGATTATTCTGTTGAAAGTAGTTGTGGGCAATACTGCTGGCAAGGAACATAGGTACTTGGTCTGCAATAATGTTTAGGTAGGTGATATGTGTCAAAACAGCATCCACATAAATGCTGCTGCCAGCTTGTTGTTTTTTTTTTTTTTTTTTTTTTTTACCATAATGACTCTTAGTGCCATCTTCAACTAAAAAAACATGATTTTATAGACTAGGACACCTTCTTCTATTGTTCTATGGAAAGTTTTGATGCTCAGAAGTCACCATGTGCATTCTTACCAGTATATGGCTGTATGGCCTTATAGGCAGAAAACTGTGTAGCACAGTATAATCTGTCAACTTTCCATAATAGTAGGGCCCCACAAGAAAACCTGGAGAGGAGCCCATCACATTGATTCACAGTGTTATGATAGCATAAGGCTACGCTTACAATATGGAATATCTGCCTGGAGATATTCCGGGTGAATATTTTGAGTTCAGCAACCATTATTGCTAGGAATATGCGGACTTGTGGTTTCACCATTGATGGCAATACAGTCCGTTTAGATTTCCACTGGAAGAATTAGCATATTCATTCTTTTGGCTGGCCCAAAGTCCGGAATTTTTGTGGAGGAACACAATTTCCACAGTGGAGATTCTGCAGTGTGAATGGGTAGGAGGAAAATCAACTCACATTAATGTTAGGCTGGCTAATTTTTGCCAGTATCTGGTTTTCTGACCGGACCTAAAACTGTGGTCTGTTGCGGTTTTAGGTCCGGTCACAAAACCGGAGCAAAAATGACTCCGGTCGGCTCATTGAAATGAATGAGATATGAGTCGGATCCGGCTGGGATACGGGAGGGCCTTCACTCCCCTCCAGCTGGATCCGGTTCCCGTATCTTCAAAACGTAGTGTGAACCCAGTCTTACCAGTATAAGAGAAATGCAAGTTGGCACTGCTGTATCAAGCTGTCCAGACATACAACACCCGGTTATGCAAGCTATTCAGGCACAGTCATGATTCTGAAGCTGTGTCTCCTGATGGTGTTCAGTCCCAAAAAGTCCAGTAGCAATCAAATCCAGAACGTGAGACATGAATGGACGGCACTCACCATTGCTTGCTATGACAATTAATTCCATCAGATAAAAAGCAGGTACGTATTACAGGTGCGTTCAATAAGCAACAATTGTTTCACACTAGTTGCGCTTCTTCCCGGCTTACACGCTTTTTATCTGATGGAATAAAGTATCACAGCAACCAGTGGTGAGTGCTGTCCATTCATTTCTCATATGTTTTGGATCATGACATGTTTGTCATCGTAAAATGATGTCCAAGGC
This sequence comes from Hyla sarda, assembly GCF_029499605.1. Classification (NCBI taxonomy): domain Eukaryota; kingdom Metazoa; phylum Chordata; class Amphibia; order Anura; family Hylidae; genus Hyla; species Hyla sarda. The sequence goes on along the minus strand of NC_079189.1, from coordinate 117,997,046 downwards.
CCCCTATGACTGGCAGGAGTCTCTGTTCAGCTATAACTTATATAGTACTCTTTTACTACTATTGTAGGCTACTCTCACATAAAAAAAAATTGTAGTTGTTCTCTGAAATGTTATTAGCTACAAATAAAATGTCTCAATAGTTTTCTTCCCCTTTATCACAATTTCTAGCTGCCTTTCATACATTCTTCAAAATAAAATTCCTTAAATCTGTCTCTTCTGTAAAAAATAAATATAGTAAATGATCCAAAATCAACATTATCCTGAGCGCTCCAAATAATCCTACACATAACTTGTCAAGGCTGGTGATATGAAATAATGCATTCCCGAAATCCATGAAAGTCGCCCAGTTTAACGCTTGCATTTGCAATTTCCTTGTGATACATTTGGCCTTAGCGTGTGCAGTAATTGTCTATGTGAATGATAAGCACACACAATGTACAAGTGGATGTACTTTAGCCAGTTATGAACCATATGCTTAATCTTACTTTGTATGAATCCTATCAATATGGTCTGTTATAGTAACATTTACAGGGAGTCATAAAAAGGAATTTAAAAGTGAATCAGACTGTAAGGCATATACTGTAAAAATGAGCAGTTTTATAGAGCTCTTACCCCTGAAATAAAGAAAATCTGAAAATAGAGGTCCCTAAGGCTGGTTTCACACCTGCTTTTTCTGCAGCATATTTTTTACTCTGCAAGTAAAATATATACTAACAGCATGCATTAGGGTTCCCATTATTACCTAATGGTGATCAACCAGCTTGCTTGATGGTCTATGTACTATACCGTATATGTAAAATGAGCAGGAATTTGTTCTGTAGAATAACGTCTGTCCATTTTCTGTTACCTTCTGACAGCAGCATCACCGGCACTTACCGCATTTTTCGCCGTATAAGACGCACTTTTTCTTCCCCAAAACGTGGAAAAGTCGGTGCGTCTTATACGGTGAATACACCCCTATCGCGGCGGCCATCAACGGCCAGGACCCACGGCTAATACAGGACATCACCGATCGCGGTGATGCCCTGTATTAACCCTTCAGACGTGGCGATCAAAGCTGACCGCCGCGTCTGAAGGGAAAGTGACACTAACCCGGCTGTTCAGTCGGGCTGTTCGGGACCGCCGCGATTTCACCGCGGCGGTCCCGAACAGCCCGACTGAATAGCCGGGTTAGTGCTTACAGGACACCGGGAGGGACCTTACCTGCCTCCTCGGTGTCTTCTCCGTTCAGGGATCCCCTGTATGGCCGGCGCTCTCCTTCCTCATCATCACGTCGTCACGTATGTGCGTCGGCGTGCGTAACGACGTTATGGCGTCGACGGAGAGCGAAGATACCCGGCCGGCAGTAGAGACGTTCCGGAGCGACGGGGACACGGCGACAGCGATGGAGCGACATCCAGGGCAGCGGTGACGGGTCCGGAGCGGCGGGGACACGTGAGTATTACCTCCTATGCAGTGGTCTTCAATCTGCGGACCTCCAGATGTTGCAAAACTACAACTCCCAGCATGCCCGGACAGCCAACGGCTGTCCGGGCATGCTGGGAGTTGTAGTTTTGCAACATCTGGAGGTCCGCAGGTTGAAGACCACTATTGGGTTCAAAATTTTTATTTTTTTAGATTTTGCACCTATAAATTGGGTGCGTCTTATACGCCGGTGCGTCCTATAGGAGGAAAAATACGGTACCTGTTTATACAGGATAATATGCGGGTGATTCTAACACAGGTTACCTTTTTCTAAATCCGTTGCACTGTTCCTGGGACATAATATGCAAAATATCTTCCTTGGTGTTCCCAGCCTGTTTGTGCACATTTCTGCCCATACTTAAAAGGGTATTCCAAGAAAAAACGTATCAACTTGCTCCAGAAAGTGTAACCGATTTGTAAATTACTTCTATTAAAAATCTTAATCCTTCCAGTAGTTATCAGCTGCTGAAATTGAGTTGTTCTTTTCTTTCTGACAACAGTGCTCTCTGCTGCTGACACTTCTGTCTGTCTCAGGAACTGTCCAGAGTAGGAGAAAATCCCTATAGCAAACCTCTAAAGCTTCGGACAGTTCCTGAGAAAAGCAGAGGTGTCAGCAGAGAGCACTGTTGTCGGAAATAAAAGAACAACTCAACTTCAGCAGCTTATAACTACTGGAAGGAGTAAGATTTTTTTTTATAAACGTAATTCACAAATCTGTTTGTTTTTTCCCTGGAATACCTCTTTAACTTCTTCTCTCGAACACGTCACCGATCAGTGATATGTCCAACACAAAAATATCAATGCAAAATCTTTTATGTGTAGTGCATCTTCATTTTAGTAATATCTGGTTACATAAAATACGCTTATTACAGGACTGTTTAAAACTGTGTGAGATGCTAGTCTTCTAGGTATACTGTTTTTCGCAACTAAATGCTTTTCTTCTCCAGTTTAAAGTATTACGGCAACGTGTTTGAGTGACTCCTGCTCCTTTCACTGCTATGAGACTAATATCAATGCCATAGCTGTGAATGAAGATGTGATCATGCAAGCACATTTCTGCCCCATTATCAAGGGGCACTCAGGAACCCCCTTTATTTAGATAGCTAGGGTTCCCTACTATCACCCCCAGTTATTACAAATGTTTTGCCTAAAACCCCTTTAAAGGGGTTCTCCGGTGCTTAAACATCTTATCCCCTATCCAAAGGATAGGGGATAAGATGCCTGATCGCGGGAGTCCGCTGGGGACCCCCGGGATCATGCACGCGGCACGCGGGATCATGCATGCGGCACTGATTACGGGTGACTACAGGGTGGCCGGCGTGTGATGTTACGCTCCGCCCCTCAATGCAAGCCAACGGGAGGGGGCGTGATAGCTATCACGCCCCCTCCCGTAGGCTTGCATTGAGGGGCGGAGCGTGACATCACACGCCGGCGCAGGCGTGACGTCACACGCCGCCCGCCCTGTAGTCGCCCGTAATCAGACCCGGAGCGAACACGCTCCGGGGACTGGTTACAAACGGGGTGCCGCGTGCATGATCCCGGGGGTCCCCAGCGGCGGGACTCCAGAGATCAGGCACCTTATCCCCTATCCTTTGGATAGAGGATAAGATGTTTAAGCACCGGAGAACCCCTTTAAGGCTCAATTCAACTTCTCTGTTTTTTTCAGTTTAGAAAGTTATGCATTTTTTTTTTTAGAAGAACAGAAAGAGTTTCATCTATTCTTGCAAACTTTTCCTATTATTTTTAGTTTGAAGAGAACACGGGAGCAAAGCAATTTTCTTTTGACACCATGTCCGTGTAAAGTGACATTAGGTTTGGATTTACACTTGGCTTCAGTGCCACAGGTTTGGCCCCTGCTTACAGCTGTGGGTTAAGCAGCATGAAATATGAAATAAATCTCTCTGGTGTGGTCAATAGTAAGTTTGTCTTTTGCCAACTAATGAGTTAATGATATAGCCAAAATCATTTTCTTCTGCTTTTTTTGGACAAGTTTATATTTAGATAGAAAACAAACACATTTTTGTTAACAAAACAGCTATGTTGAAATTTCTGTCAAATAAAATTCCACTAGTATCATAAACTTTCTACGTTATACTACACATAAACATCTAAAAGAAAAGAACATCTAAGTGCAAGGATAAGTTTAGTTCTGGGTACAATAGAGCTACACAGCTGGACAGCTAAGGGGCCGCTTGTTCTTTGCATGGGACTTTTTTTTGTTTCCTAAGCATACAATGGTTTGGAATTGAGAAACAACATTATTTGTGAATTTAGCTGAGAAGTGAAACATTTTAATAAAGCTTTATCTACAATGTTGGTGTTTTCCATCCTCCACCCTCTTCCGTCTTACCATTGCAGTCGACAGACTTATTCAATGCTTCTTTGTATGATGTAATGGGATGATCTGCATGATACAGTACATGCTTGGCACAACTATCTCTTTGGCCATGTTGATCACTTACAGGGCAAGCACAGGCCAAAAGAGGTGGTGCAAGGTTTGCCTGATAAAGTGCCAAGGAGAGATATGTCAGGCTCAAGTCATTTGGATCATTCAATGCATAATGGAAACTATTGTGCCTTCTGCACTAAAATTGATGGGGCTGAGCAATTGCCAACACACTAGATTAAAGACAGGTCGTGACTTACAACACAGATCATGTGCAAGAAGAATAATTCAGAAGATGTTGGAGCAATGTAGCTTGTTAAAGGGATTATCCAACCTGCAAAAATTGATGATGTCCTCCAAATAGGCCATCCATATTAGACTGGCAAAACTCCAAGCCCCAGACCCCTTGCCAAACAGTTTTTCGAAGAGTCCAAAAGAATTATTAACAGTGGTGAAAGGAACCACACCATTGTCCCATTGACTTGAATGGGACTACACAGCATTTCCTTATACTGACGCCACTGAAAGTATGGAGATTGCAAGGACAAGTACAAGTAAAAATAAAGTATCGCAGCTTCTTCAAACAGCTGATCTGCACAAGTGCCAAAGTCAGACCCGCAATGCCAATGTAATGCTTATGGCTAAGGCCATCAATTTTTACAGGCCGTATAACCCCATTAATGGATGCACCTAATATAGATGCACCTTTCCACAAGTTGTGTTAAAGGCTCCAATTGCTCATGACACACATTGAATCCTCATTAATCATCATGACATGATAGCAAAAGCATTTAAAGGCTGCATTTCATTTATCAATTAGTGTATGGCCACTTACCTGTGATACCTGAGTTTTCCAATAACTTTTGACATGTTATAGGTACATATAAAAAAAGAAGGTAGTCTAAAATGCTATTCAGTTTCAACCCATATACACTGTGTGGGTCCCACACATTGTACATGGGTCAATTTATGATGAATAGGGTGCTGGACTATCTTCTTTCCTTATTCCTCAGCTGGAAACATAGAATATGTCAACAGATAAAAACCATTTGGCTAATCTAGTTCGCCCAATATTCTGAATACTATCAATAGTCCTTAATCCTAAATGAAGGTTAGCCTTATGCCTATCCCATGCAAGTTTGAATTTCTTCACTGTATTTGCAAGTGAGTCCATCTAGCTTTGGTCCATCTGCCCCTCTTGGGTGATAGGGGTGTAGTTCTGCCTGTGAATCTATTTTGATGTTATAGGGATGTGCCAAAAATCTTGCTCAGTTACACTCTGGGTAGTCAGCCTCCGACCAATTGCTTGACCTATTGGTAAGAAGCACACAACCTAAGCTGGTCCCACAGAATAACTGTTACGCCGAGCGCTCCGGGTCCCTGCTCCTCCCCAGAGCGCTCGCGGCGTTCACCCTCTTGCAGCGCCCCGGTCAGACCCGCTGACCGGGAGCGCTGCATTAATGTTAACGGCGGGGATGCGACCCGCGCAGCGGGACGCGTCCGCTCGCTGCTCGCATCCCGGTCGCCCCATCCGTCCTGTTCCCCGACGGCTCAGTCCCGGCGCGCGCGGCCCCGCTCCCTAGGGCGCGCGCGTGCCGTCTCTCGATCTCGCGATTTAAAGGGCCAGTGCGCCACTGATTGGCGCCTGGCTCAATTAGTGTTCACACTTGTGCCCTCTCCATAAAACCTCACTTCCCCTTCCCAGCATTGCCGGATCTTGTTGCCTCAGTGTCAGTGAAAGCGTTGCCGTGTATGTCCCAAGCCAGTGTTCCAGACCTTCTGCCGTTGCCCCTGACTACGATCCTTGCTGCCTGCCCTGACCTTCTGCTACGTCCGACCTTGCTCTTGCCTAATCCCTTGTACCGCACCTGTCTCAGCCGTCAGTTGGGGTTGAGTCGCTATTGGGTGGAACGACCTGGGGGTTACCTGCCGCTGCAAGTCCATCCCGCTTTGCGTTGGGCTCTGGTGAAAACCAATAACCCCTTAGACTCCGTTCCCCTGGTACAGCCCACGTCATCACCCCACTGACACAGAGGATCCACCACCAGTATCCTCACAGTATCCGGATCCTGACAGTAGATCCGGCCATGGATCCCGCTGAGGTCCTGCTGCCAGTTGTCGCTGACCTTACCACGGTGGTCGCCCAGCAATCTCAACAGATAGCGCAACAAGGACAACAGCTGACCCAACTGACTGTCATGCTGCAACAACTCCTGCCACAGCTTCAGCAACCATCTCCTCCGCCAGCTCCTGCACCTCCTCCGCAGCGAGTGGCCGCTCCCAGCCTCCGCTTGTCCCTGCCGGACAAATTTGATGGGGACTCTAAACTATGCCGTGGTTTCCTGTCTCAATGTTCCCTACACTTGGAGATGATGTCGGACCAATTTCCCACAGAACGGTCTAAGGTGGCTTTCGTGGTTAGTCTTCTGTCTGGAAAGGCCTTGTCATGGGCAACACCGCTCTGGGACCGCAATGATCCTGTCACTGCCACTGTCCAGTCCTTCTTCGCTGAGGTTCGTAGTGTCTTCGAGGAACCAGCCCGGGCTTCTGCCGAGACTGCTTTGCTGAACCTTGTCCAAGGAAGTTCTTCTGTGGGCAAATACACCATCCAATTTCGTACTCTCGCCTGGAATAATGAGGCTCTCTGCGCGACCTTCAAGAAAGGCCTATCCAGCAACATCAAGGATGTACTGGCCGCACGAGAAATTCCTGCTAACCTGTCTGAACTTATCCATTTGGCCACCCGCATTGACATGCGTTTTTCTGAAAGACGCCAGGAGCTCTGACAAGAGAAGGACTTTGTTCGCACCAGGCGATTTCTCTCCCCGGCTCCTCTCTTCTCAAGTCCACTGCAATCTGTTCCTGTGCCTTCTGCAGAGGAGGCTATGCAAGTGGACCGGTTCCGCCTGACCCTACAAGAGAGGACTCGCCGTCGTAATGAGAATCTATGCCTGTACTGTGCTAGTACCGAACACTTCCTAAAAGACTGTCCTATCCGCCCTCCGCGTCAGGAGAAATGCACTTCGATTCCGCACAAAGCTGAGACAGCTCTAGGTGTGAATTCTGCTTCTCCATGTCTTACTGTGCCTGTGCGGATTTCTCCTTCTGCTAACTCCTCCTTCTCAGGTGTGGCCTTCTTGGATTCCGGTTCTGCAGGAAATTTTATTTTGGCCTCTTTCGTTAATAGGTTCAACATCCCAGTGACCAGTCTCGTCAGACCACTCTACATCTCTTCAGTCAATGGAGAAAAATTGGACTACACTGTGCGTAACCGCACAGAACCCCTGCTAATGTGCATTGGACTGCATCACGAAAAAATTGAATTTCTTGTCCTACCCAACTGCACCTCTGAAATTCTCCTCAGCTTGCCATGGCTCCAACGTCATTCCCCTACCCTTGACTGGACCACCGGGGAGATCAAGAGCTGGGGTCCTTCTTGTCTCAAACAATGCCTTACGTCTGCTCCCATCAGTCAAACCCCTGTGGCTCCACCTATACCAGGTCTTCCCAAGGCCTACCAGGACTTTGACGATGTTTTCTGTAAAAAACAAGCAGAGACTTTGCCACCTCATAGGCCTTATGACTGCCCTATTGACCTCCTTCCTGGTACTACTCCACCCCGGGGCAGGATCTACCCTCTGTCCGCCCCTGAGACTCAAGCCATGTCTGATTACATCCAGGAAAATTTAAAGAGGGGATTCATTCGCAAGTCCTCATCCCCTGCCAGAGCGGGGTTCTTCTTTGTTTCGAAAAAAGTCGGTACCCTAGGGCCATGTATTGACTACCGCGGTTTAAATAAAATCACCATCAAAAACCGCTATCCCCTGCCTCTAATCTCGGAACTCTTTGACCGCCTTCGTGGCGCCAACATCTTCACTGAATTGGACTTAAGAGGCGCATATAATCTCATTCGCACCAGGAAAGCTGATGAGTGGAAAACCACATTCAATACCAGAGACGGACATTTCGAATATCTTGTTATGCCCTTTGGGCTCTGCAACGCCCCTGCAGTCTTCCAGGACTTCGTTAATGAAATATTTCGGGACTTGTTATATACCTGTGTTGTGGTTTACCTGGACGACATCTTGATTTTCTCCTCTAGTCTAGAGGAACACCGTCGTCATGTCCACCTAGTGCTCCAGAGACTCCGCGAAAATCAACTGTATGCCAAAATGGAGAAATGTCTCTTTGAATGCCAATCTCTTCCCTTCCTAGGTTACCTAGTCTCTGGCCAGGGACTTCAAATGGACCCAGACAAACTGTCAGCGGTTTTAGATTGGCCACGCCCTTCTGGACTCTGTGCTATCCAACGCTTCTTGGGATTTGCCAACTACTACCAACAGTTTATTCCCCATTTTTCCACCATTGTGGCTCCTATTGTGGCCCTAACCAGGAAGAATGCCAACCCTAAATCCTGGCCTCCTCAAGCGGATGAGGTCTTCAATCGCCTCAAAACTGCCTTCGCTTCTGCTTCAGTGCTGTCCAGACCTGATCCATCAAAACCTTTCTTGCTGGAAGTGGACGCCTCCTCAATCGGAGCCGGAGCCGTACTCCTTCAAAAAACCTATACCGGACATAATATTACTTGTGGTTTCTTTTCTAAAACCTTCTCTCCGGTGGAAAAAATTACTCCATTGGTGATCGTGCATTTCTGGCCATCAAGTTAGCTCTCGAAGAATGGAGGCATCTACTGGAGGGTTCCAAACACCCCATTGTCATCTACACTGACCACAAGAATCTCTCGTATCTCCAGTCTGCCCAACGTCTGAACCCTCGCCAGGCTAGGTGGTCGTTGTTTTTTGCCCGCTTTGACTTCGAGATTGACTTTCGTCCTGCTGACAAAAACGTCAGGGCTGACGCCCTTTCACGTTCCTCTGATGCTACCGAATCTGAAGTCCCTCTACAACACATAGTACCTCCTGAGTGCCTGGTCTCCTCTGCTCCAGCTTCTATTAGACAAACTCCTCCTGGAAAGACCTTTGTCCCTCCACGCCAGTGCCTCAAAATCCTCAAGTGGGGACACTCCTCGCACCTCGCTGGCCACGCTGGCGTCAAGAAGTCCATCCAACTTATTTCTCTTATTTCATCCCCAATCCAATGGGCAAGTAGAGAGAGTTAACCAGATCCTTGGTGACTATTTGCAACATTTTGTTTCCTCCCGCCAAGACGATTGGGTCGACCTTCTACCCTGGGCTGAATTCTCGTACAATTTCAAAAACTCTGAATCCTCCGCCAAATCCCCATTCTTTGTAGTGTACGGCTGTCACCCTCTGCCCCCCCCCCCCTCCCCATTCCCACTTCTTCTGGATTGCCTGCCGTTGATGAAGTTACCCGGGACTTCTCTGTCATCTGGAAGGAAACTCAAAAGTCGCTCATACTGGCCCCGTCTCGTATGAAGAGACATGCTGAGAAGAAGAGAAGAACTCCTCCTGTCTTCGCTCCTGGGGACAAAGTGGTGCTCTCTGCCAAGTATATCCGCTTCCGTGTTCCCAGCTATAAGCTGGGACCACGTTATCTTGGACCTTTTAAAATCAAGAGTCAAATCAATCCTGTCTCCTACAAATGTCTTCTTCCCTCTTTTCTCCGTATTCCTAACTCCTTTCATGTTTCTCTTCTCAAACCTCTTGTTCTTAACCGATTCTCTCCCAAGGTTGTCACTTCAGCTCCTGTCTCTGGCTCCTCCGATGTCTTTGCTGTTAAGGAAATCCTCTCGCCCAAAATGGTCAGAGGTAAAAAAAAAAATTCTCGTAGATTGGGAGTATTGTGGCCCCGAAGAGAGGTCCTGGGAACCCGAGGATAATATCCTCGACAAGGAGCTCATTCGCAAGTTTTTGGGTTCCAAAAAGAGGGGGAGACCCAAGGGGGGGGGGTGCTGTTACGCCGAGCGCTCCGGGTCCCTGCTCCTCCCCGGAGCGCTCGCGGCGTTCACCCTCTTGCAGCGCCCCGGTCAGACCCGCTGACCAGGAGCGCTGCATTAATGTTACCGGCGGGGATGCGACCCACGTAGCAGGACGCGCCCGCTTGCGGCTCGCTTCCCGGTCGCCTCACCCGTCCTGTTCCCCGACGGCTCAGTCCCCGCGCGCGCAGCCCCGTTCCCTAGGGCGCGCGCGTCGGCTCTCTGCGATTTAAAGGGCCAGTGCGCCACTGATTGGCGCCTGGCTCAATTAGTGTTCACACCTGTGCCCTCTACATAAAACCTCACTTCCCCTTCCCAGCATTGCCGGATCTTGTTGCCTCAGTGCCAGTGAAAGCGTTCCCGTGTATGTCCCAAGCCAGTGTTCCAGACCCTCTGCCGTTGCCCCTGACTACGATCCTTGCTGCCTGCCCTGACCTTCTGCTACGTCCGACCTTGCTCTTGTCTAATCCCTTGTACCGCGCCTGTCTCATCTGTCAGTTGGGGTTGAGTCGCTATCGGGTGGAACGACCTGGGGGTTACCTGCCGCTGCAAGTCCATCCCGCTTTGCGGCGGGCTCTGGTGAAAACCAGTAACCCCTTAGACTCCGTTCCCCTGGTACGGCTCACGTCATCACCCCACTGACACAGAGGATCCACCACCAGTATCCTCACAATATCCGGATCCTGACAATAACATTATGAGACCATCTCGGTAATGTGGTAGAGAGACAGGAAAGATCACACGTTGTCTCCTCCCAGCTTGTTCTAGCAATCAATTGAGTTCTGGACCCTGACCAATCTATCCTTAGCACATGCCAATATATTTTTTTGAAAGCTCAGTCACCTCTTAAGGTTCCCACCCACCGTATACTAAATGAGATCAAACCCACAAACTTTGGCAGGTTCAACTGATGAATGTCAGCATCCCAACTCTTCACTGACAAATGATGTCAGTGGAGAGAATAGTCAGGTGTCTTGAATCTTGATAAGTCAGTGCCAGAGCAGTTTATCTTGACTTACCCCTCCAATCCCCAACGACAACACATGAACATTTAGCCTTGAAAAAAGTTCATGTCTATAGGATTGTCAGAAAAGATAACTGTTGACTGAATTAACATTCAGCCAACAGTTATTGAAACTGTATTTCCATCTATATACACACATAGGGGAGAATGTATCACTGTTTGAACTAGGTGAAGACTGCCAGATTTATTAAGAGGTGCATTTAATGAGACAATGAAAGGTGGAGTCTCCATCACAGATTATCCATTGGGGCCCAGCTTTAATGCCTCAGTTTACCTATTTCAATAGCTCACTGACATCTCAAATTACTCAATGTGTAAAATTTAAAGGGACAATGGCCCTCATTTACTTAGAAAATCGGGTTGTAAGTCTATCTTGCTTTCTTACCCGACTGCTTTTTTCCCCTGGTATTTATTATTATGTTGCATCCTGTTTGTCGCACGTGGGTTTTGTTGGTTTTGGTTTCCAACTCCTCTGAGTTGTCGGGAAAAAATCCACAACAATTCAACAAATTCGGGTTGGAAACCTTTATATATACGTGGGAAAGCTCAGAAATGTCGGGTTACGCCCCTTTTTCGGGTTTGGGAGAATCCACATCGGGTCCGTCGGGAAAAAATGATGCATCCTGTCTCAGACTGGTGTACGATGTCTGCGACATGTCGCAGACAAAGATGCACCAAAAAAACCCGACAAAACAAGTCGGGTTTAGAATAGTAAATAAGGGCCAATGCCTTCTCATGCTGTGGCTAACTTTGGATTCAGAGATGCAACCTATAAGCCAGTGCTTCTCAATAATTTTCTGTCATGCCCCCCCTAGGAAGAAGAAAAAAATTTGCACCCCCTGCGCGACTGTAAATAGTATCATTTGTCTATAAAATTGTTATAAGTACACCTCTGCATAACACTGTATCCTTATTAACGCATATGAGAATAAAAAAAGAAAGAAATGTGGATCAATTTACAACAAAGAATAGCTTTATTAGCTTAACCTGGGGGTGGTCTATTGTATGGGGGGGGGGTTCGTATCTACTTGCGGCTCCTGTAATGGATATTGACCCTTATTATTGGTATCCTCCTGCGGTGTGCTTTGTACCCCTTCCACTCCTGCATTCCTGCTATTATGCCCTTTTTTTTATCTAAGTTACCTTCAGGGCTTAGTAACTTTATCTGAAGAGCATCTTTTTGCACCTTCCCCCTCCTCCTTTTGATCCAGGGTACTGTCTTCTAGTTTGTATACTTTTTCCTCCTCCATCCCCTGGTTACTATTTCTTTTCCCCTTTTCAGTTTTATTATCAGATTTTGTGTTGGTCCTACCTCCTCTCCTTGACCCCTGCTCTTTATCTTCTTTCTGTGCTTCAGCTCTTGTTTTCCCACCTGGTGATGCTGCGGATGTATCTTTGCGACTCTGCCTTGATCACATGCCGGCGTCCTGCTCTTTCTCCTCTGTGAGTGGCACTAGGAACCGGCGTATTGATTCCTGTATGTCTCCACGGGTCCTCTGCATGTGTCACGTGTGTTGGCGGTCACGTGGTCCTCCGCATCGGGCTGCTACTGGGGCTGCGCTGGGACAATCTCCAGTGATCGCGCCGCGCTGCTCCCTTTCTCCAGCCGTAGAGTTGCTAGGCAACCGACGCCGTGTGGGACGCTGCTTGCGAGTGAGTATTTGCTGAGGTCAAACGAGCCCCCCTTTACGGAGCCCCTTTACGCCCCACTATTTGAGAAGCACTGCTATAAGCTAACCTACTTTCTGCCCTCTGGTCTACATATGGTTGATTAGCAGATGACTGGTGGTCTCTACTCTGTATCATTAAAGGGGCATTATGCCCCTAGACATCTTATCCCCTTGCCCCCTCGTGATGTCACTCCCCTCCCCCTCAATGCAAGTCTATGGAAGGGGGCTTGACGGTTGCCACAACCCCTCCCATAGACTTGCATTAAGGGGGCGGGGTGTGGTGACCCACTGGCCCCTGCATCACCAGTCATCAGGCATGGAGCAAAGCTCGCTTCTTGTACCAGATGGCAGGGGGTGCTGCAGGAGAGATCACAGGGGTTCCCATGATCAGACATCTTATCCTCTATCCTTTGGATAGGGGATAAGATTTCTAGGGCATCTTAATTCATCTTAATTCTGGGAGGATCACATGCTGTATATATTCCGTTTCTGGCTATAAAATAAACTCTAAGACTATTTATATAGTAGAGAGCTCTATATCTGGGCATGGGGATAGTTAATATTCTCTTGTCTTTTTTGCCTCAAAGCATTTGATAATGATTTGTAGAAAAATGAATCATGTCAATAGTATTAAAAAATGAAGCCAAATCTATATAGGATGATTATTATATGTAGTGTGCCCACCATGCAATAAATCCAGAGATTAATGCTATTCACGCTCCATAGCAGGTGCAGACCACATCTCCAGAACTGGAAATAAACAATGCCTAACAGATAATATATCATATATCATGTACATCTGTAATACCGCCCCATATTTCTTAATTCTTATAAGACAGAACCCTTTTTTCTCTTTAGTATCAAAACCACATTTAGATACACGAACTGCAACACACGACTTTACAGGATTCTTGGATTCCTTTACGGCCTTATTAAACATCATCTTTTTGCACACATAAATAACATCTGTACCATATGTATTTATTTTACCTTTGCTTGCAAGTAAATTGTAGGGAGAGAGCGCACTTCACTGTCAATTTCCCATCAGTACACAATCTGATATCCATTGCTGTGAATGGATACTTTAAAGTACACACACTGTATATTTATGTAAATGTTATGTTAATGGTTACAAAAAGTCTTCTAAATATTATGACAAGTTGCAATCAAGGACATTTTTTGCTATCGGGAGCAATGTAATCTCAATGTTTGAGAAGGCGTGAGAGGTCGTAATTGATACTGTGTTCATCAAACTGCAATGGATGGGACTTGATGGCTAAGAGGAAAGAATATATTACATGAACCAGTAAATGTAACATACAATACACATTCACATTGTACAGTAAATCACAGTTCTCTAACCAGTATCTCTTGATCCCTCTGCATGTGGCTTCCTAGCTGGTGGCAGCCGTAGATCCCATTCTGTATTCTTGGTACCAATGATGTCATTGCATTATTTAGTGCCAGAAGTGAAACCATATCATTGGCAGTCAACACTGGGGTAAAAGCCATATAACTAGATTATGGGCCTCATTGACTAAGAGTTTCGGGTTTTTACTAGTGGGAAAAGTTGTTTCAAACTTGCAGGATTCCTCTCTATTTACTATTGGGAAAAGTCGGGAACATTTTCTGACCAGCTTTTACTAGGTCGATATTTCCAGCCATTTACCCACAGGATTTTCTGTGAATTGAATAGTAAATCGGTCGGGTTATAAAACCATGCCCCTTTTCGGACAGACCACACCCCCTTTGTGGCTTTTCACAGTGCAATGTCGGGTTTGTTGGATTTTTCAGGCGCACACTGTCGCAAACTGGTGCAGACTGGCGCAGACATGTCTCAGACACTCTGCGCCAAAATAACCAGACAAAAACCAATCAGTTTCAGCTTAGTATTTGTTAAATAGGACTCTTTCTTTTTACTATTCAACAAGAGCATAAAAGGTGGCACAGCATACCAATGAAGTAATACCCAATGAAAAACAAGAGGCACAATACATGCGTGAGAATCATGATAACCTCAAGTGGTTGTGCAACACCAGGCACAACACCTTAAAGAGCTTGAAAAAAATAAAATAAACATGTCGGGGTTGCAGCTCCCCTCAGCTTTCTAGCCTGATCCAGGCAAAGGATATAAGTTGCATAGAAGTAGTTCAAAATAAAAGAAGATCGATGTATAAGAGAAGAGAAGAGCAGAATGTATGTCAGAAGAGAAAATTGATGTTTATGGAAGCGTCACATACCAAGGAATCCTTCAGGACTTCAATTGTTTATTGCAGAAAGCCGACAATGCATTCTTACCCTGCAGAAATGTGTGTTATAATAATGTATAAGACAGGAGAAAGAAAACAAAGTACAACAAGAAAGTACATTTGTTATTTAGCTTTACTTTACTATGTTCTATTCTCCTGAATGAGAACAATTTGTTCACAGTATTTGCCTTCTCCTAAGTAGGAAGACATTAGACTGCTAGAGAAATATATGCAGGAGAGACATCTGTCCAATATGAAGACATTTGTCCAATATGTGTGTTATATAACAAGTCCTTAAACAAATCTAGACTCAAGAGTTGGCTGCTTGCCTGGGAATGTGGAGCTACCAGAGGTATTGCCTTCAATCTGTAGAATGGGTGTCCATTACGACCAGTAAACTAGAGTGGAATAGACAGACAATGTAATGTCAATAGAGTTTAGTGCTGGGCGGTATGACCAAAAATGTATATCACAGTATTTTTCAAAATTATGGCGGCTTCACAGTATTTAATCTTATTTTTTTTTCCATGCACGACTGGGGGTTATCCTTATTTTCTAATAATTTAGACAGTAATTACTGCAGTAAATTTCCTTACAATTACCTATTTTACTGTCATGAGTACTGAATATTGTAGAAAAACATTTATATTCAACCTAGTATTAATTCAGGTTTAATGCAACAGATATGGCTCCTTGTTATTTGGTACCATTTCTTCTGTTTCATTTTCTGCCCGATCTGAAACTTCAGTTTCACTACTTTCACCAGGGTTGTCCATTTTGTTCAGCGCTCAGGCTGCCGTGCTCTCACTCACATGGTGCTTGTCTGGTGCAACTGCAAAACCAGGCTCTTCTCAAACAATGTCCCGCGGCACGACATTCCTTCAATCTGCTTTCCCAACTTCTTGTATACACTCACCAATATTTCGGTATATGAAAAATTCATATCATTAAAAAAAAACACACCGTTATTTGGTATGAACCGGTATACCGTCCTGCACTAATAGAGGTAGAACAGTCCTTGTTGAAAGGCTGCAGTTAGATAAAACATTTTAGATTAGACAGCTTTTACTTACCCCTTAGCTCCAAAGGTTTCAGATCTCCTTTTGCACTACTTTCACACTTTTTTTGTTATTTGCCTCTCAATTCGATTCTGTACAAATAAGTTTCACATATGTATCATGTATAGTAAGAGCCTTTGGTTTTCCCACAGGCCTTTGGTTTTCACACAGGCAATCACATCCTCCATTGTATGCAATTTTTGCTGGGGATCGCCCTTAGCAACGGTTTACAAGTGCAGGATCTCCTCCCCAGTAAAGGTGCACAACTGCACTTGGGGTTGAGTTTCCTGCTATAACCACATTCATGTCTTTGCTTAAGGCTTATACTAATGCACCCTTTTATCTTGCTGGGTAGCATTAGGGTTTCACCTATGAGGCCTGCTATAAATGAACCAACCAGGGTGGGTCTTGTAGCTTGCCTCCTCCCTCCCATTGTATGTGTGCCCAGGCCACACTGGAGGTAACTGAGGAGCAATCTGCAAGTTGGACCTATGGCTGCCGTAGTTTGGTTCCTGGTTTTATTTATCTGGCCAGGTAGGTTAGTTGATAGGTCCCGCACCATTTGAGAAACCTTGGCGTGGTGTGCGGGCTCAAGTGTGTCCTTCATATAAGGATATACTGGCTAATGTCTCAATTTTACATCAGTTTTGAGGGTTAGCTAATGTCATTGTTTACATTAACCACAGCAGTGAAACCACATAGTGATCCATAGGTGCAGTTCCTCCACTCCAACGTAGGTGCACAACTGCACTTGGGGTGGAGCACCTTGTATCACCTTAGATCACATCAATGTAATTGTTTCAATCACTTTTATAGCCTATTTGCTTCATAGAGCTAACGGTGCTGTAAAAACAGAAGATATAGAAAATGCGTCCGCAGTCAAATTATGCAATGTGGTTTTTCCTGGAACTGAATGACTAAGTCCAAACGTAATCATATTTCACCCTCTACTGCATTGTCTTTACAGCTTCCCAAAAACCCGGTTCTGCTCCAAGAAAAGGCTTAGTATCTGAATTTGGCATAATCAATCTGTATCCATAGGACATCTTAAAGATACAGCGGCATTCCTTTTGTTCTCGTATCATGGAAGTGATTGACTTTTGGAACTATTGTGCTTAGCACCATTCCAAACTCGTCATGCACAATCTGCTTGACCATCTATACAAGTGTACTAATGACTCATGTCTATTCAATCCTTATCAATCTTTCCCTCTTTTGGAGCATAAGTATTTGGCATGTAAAGAATATGTTTTAACAACCAGAAATTGCTAAGGATAGAGCATATTGAAAAATAATAACTTGCAGCCAATCTTATTTTGGACATGTTTGCAAATTCCTAGCATTGTTTGTGTTTTCTTTTTCCCCCCCTATATCTGTTCTTTTGTAAACTCCAAATAATGATGTACTTATGCTGCAATGTTATTTGCTTTTGACTGAACTTTACGTAAAACTATAGTCATTTTTGTAATCTATAAAGTCATTGTAGAAAGAGATTTGTGAGCTGTTTATTATAGGGCAGTCTTAATATTTATATCATCTAGAACACAAGTTCATCGTATGTGTTTAGTATTCTTATTTATTGTTTAATAAAACAATATCACAATGATACTGCTCAATGTTGTGCTAAATCCAGCATAAGTCATTACAGCGTTACAAATATTAGAAAGGTCACATATTTTCTTTCTTTAAAATGGATTAATTCTTAATAAAGTAATAAATATCTAATACTTGTTGTTATGAGTGTGGAGCAATGCCTAGTATGAGTGTCTCTAGGGCCAGGGGTAATAACATGCTTACATGTTAGCCACTAGTTGCAACAGGGCCAAGACCAATGTACAGCTTTGTTTAAGCAGGGGCATGCCTTTTCAATATTTTTAGGTAGATTTAAGTTTGCAGGATAGGACCCTGTATCTGAGGGATCCTGCTTGTTTTAGTTGAAAGTGTTTTAATAATGTTTATAATGTGGTGACATATTTGTCACATGAGTGGCATATGTCTGCCATGTCTGGTTTATTTGCTCTGTACAATGTGTGTGGTTGTAACACTCACATATCAGAAGACAGGAACACCGGTAGATGTGGATCCGCTGGACCTGTGTGGCAGAGGACTCGGACTGTACCAGGGAGGGGAGTTTAAGGTGCCGCTGGTTTTCACCAGAACCTGCCGCAAAAAAGGATGGACTTGCTGCAGCAGGCGGCACCCAGGTCGCTACCCCTGGCATGGCTCAACCACGCAGACAGCTGAGGAGATGCGAGGCACAGGAGGGATAAGGCAACTCGTAGTCTGGAAAGCAGAAGGTCAGGGCAGGCGGCACAGTATCGTAGTCAAGACGTAGCAGGAGTTCAGTAGGCAGGTGGCAGAGGAGCAAGGTCAAAGTCACAAAGCAAGGGATCAGATACACGGCAAGACAATACTAAGGGACTCTTTCTTAAAGGCACAAGGCAACAAAGATCTGGCAGGGGAGTGAGGAGCCACAGGTGAATTACACTAATGAGCGTACTGGCCCTTTAAATCTTAAAGCTCCGGTGCGCACGTGCCCTAGGGGACGGGGAGCAGAGACGGAGGCAGGAGAAACACCCAGAGAGTGACGGACTGGGGCTTGCATGCGGGCACGTTCCGCTTTGCGAGTCCCAGCCCCGTCAGCAGAAGCAGGTAAGGGGACCATGCACTCACGGCCAGAGCGCATTACGTAACAGTGGTGAAGTGTGCCTGATTGTGTGTACCGTATGTGTCCAATGTGTGTACTGCACTTGCCTGCTGTGTGTGCATGTGTTTAATGTGGCTGATGTGTATGTCCGGTATGTGTATAGTATGTGTCCGATGTGTCTTGAATGATGTATGTACCGTATGTCCACTTGTCTGCCATGGGTTTGTCTATTGTTTGTCATGTCTGTTGTAGGTTCTGCAATTGTTGTATGGCTTATTCAAAACCACAGAATTATGTTCAGTGCTGTAAAAGCCATTCCCTTTCACCTGGTAATAGTGGTTGTGTGGTGCAATAGGTAAAGATTGTATAAGTTATGCAATGCTCTTTCTCTGTGTGGGCTGGTGGGAGTAAAACGGTGGAAGTAGAATTAAGGCATCTCCCTTCCTATTGGGCTCTCCATCAGTCATGATGTGTAATTGTCAAAGATGGTTAGTGGCAATGGACTAGTCAGTAAAGGTAGGGAGGCGAGAATAGAGGAAATCGGGCTGTAGCCTATGATGTATCCAGCATTCTTTCGGCTGGACAATTAATAGATGGAGGACCACTGACCTCTAGCCCCATGAAGATGATCTGTATATAAAAAAATAGTGAGAGCAGAAGCCATTTAGACTGCTTAGGTATAGACGGAAAACTTAAATTTCTGTGGGGATTAAAAGGAAGGATTGCTCTGCAGAGAAAAGATTGCTAAGAGCTGGTGAGAGGGATAAAGCACAAGGACAGATTTACGTAAAATTTTCCCACCACCAACCCTAAATGACTATACTGTTACATTAGATGGTTAAAATTAATTTTCTGTTTATATTATTTAAAAATGTTGGCCCTCAGCCAAGATGTCGAAAAAAACTGTACTGTATGGGGATTACTCTGTTGCGTCTCCAGCAGCATACATAGATGTCTGCTAAATATATCCATCTCTTTCCATTGATAAGCTGTCCGTAGTTATGTACAGTACAGCACAATATATGTTCATGATGTACACTATACAAATGAGTGTTGTGAGGATCTGTGTGTGGAAGACATGATTGGTAATAACAACTATATGGGTTTAATAGTTCAAACTTGGCTTTATTTAGTCCAATGTAAACCATGGAAGGCCAGTCTGTCAGGTGCAGTTCTACCTGAATATTAGGTGGTTTTCTTAGCTATATAGAAGTCAGTGAAGACAGTGTCAGAGAGACAAGAAAGACATGTATGCCTGGTGTGGGAAGTCTGATCATTTGTATGCTATACATGCTAATAACCACTGCAGATAACTCCTTTTTCCAAGCTTTGATGCATGGAGATGGCAGTCAAATTATGGTACTCTTGTACTGACATGGCATGTTTTTTAGGTCGCTGTACTGTCTTGCTTCCTGACCTTGTATGTCTGCTGCCTTTTCAGACCTCCAACCATTATCCCTTCTGAAAGAACTCCACTAACCCTTTGCTTTTGTCCATCTATTGTTGTTGAGTGAACTTTGTCTGCCTTACTTTAACTTATCTGAGTACACTTCTCATTTACAGTTTTAGTGTTTTAGAATTTATAATTTAAACTGTATTTAATGGGCACTACTATGATTCCCATCAGCAAAGTCCAGTAAAGGTGTTGACAGGTGAAAATCTCAGGTTAGCCCTAAGCCAAATCCATTGCAATCTAGGGATCTACATCTGCTCAGATAGACTTTCTGTCATCAAGTGATCTGTAACCCTCAAGACTTGGATGCCTTCCCTCTCTACTTCACACTTTGATCCAATTAACACTAAGACAAGGAAAGGGAAAGCAGAGAAAGCCAACATAGCCTACAGCAGTGTGCTGTCACATCTGTCAGAAGCAGCAGGACAGCCTAGTATGTGAAGGAATTATACATACGCTACAACAGAACATTAAGAAAGTTGCTTATTGTGCATTTAGATGGCAAATTAACAATAAAATACTCATTGCAAAGGTGTCTGTAACCTAATTATCACGTGTACATTAACATCTGTATTACTTAAAGGGGTTATCTAGCTTTTAATATTTTTTATTAAAGAGAGAAGTGCTCATGCCACTGTACAGAACACTTGGTGAGACCTCACTTGGAGTATTGTGCGCAGTACTGGAGGCTATATCTCCAAAAGGATATAGACACTCTAGAGAGAGTTCAGAGAAGAGCTACTAAACTAGTACATGGATTGCAGGATAAAACTTACCAGGAAAGGTTAAAGGACCTTAACATGTATAGCTTGGAAGAAAGTAGAGACAGAGGGGATATGATAGAAGCTTTTAAATACATAAAAGGAATCAACAGGGTAAAGGAGGAGAGGATATTTAAAAGAAGAAAAACTACCACAAGAGGACATAGTTTTAAATTAGAAGAGCAAAGGTTTCTGCAGTAATATGAGGAATTACTTTACTGAGAGAGTAGTGGATGCATGGAATAGCCTTCCTTCAGAAGTGGTCGCTGCAAATACAGTGAAGGAGTTTAAACATGCATGGGATAAGCATAAGGCTATCCTTCATATAAGATAGGGCCAGGGACTATTGATAGGATTCAGATTATTGGGCAGACTAGATGGGCCAAATGGTTCTTTTCTGCTTACACATTCTATGCTTCTATGTCCCAAAATGCTGCAAAATGACAAAGCAATGGTTACTCACATACGATCCAGTATAAGCTCCCGTCAGTGGCCTGGTATCCCTTACAAGTAGATGGAGAGCAGGGAAAGAAGAGCAGAGATGGCGCTCCAATAGTGAATTACGTTTTCAAAGGGTTAATCAGGAAAAGGATGAAATGGTGCTCACCTTATTGTGTTGTGCTAGCAGGCACAACACTGTGGAACGCTTTAAATATATTTGTCGGGAGGCAGCCATCCGTCGGTCCCGCTTAGCAAGCGGGCTGGAACAGGAACACAGATGTGGAATCTGGGTTGCCTTGCAGAGCTCGCCAGATGTCAGGGAAAAAATCCGACTTGATGGCTTCGTAGACTCAGTGTCATCCTCGGGCGAGCGCCTACGAAGCCATCAAGTCGGATTTTTTCCCGGACATCTGGCGAGCCCCGCAAGGCAACCCAGATTCTACATCCTGTATTCCTTAAAAGTAGATGTCACGGCAAACAATCAGTGGCTCAGTAGTCAAGCGTCGTACTCCTGGCATCTTGATTTCTATGCCAGGTTCCTTAACTCTAAAAAGTTAAGTATGCTTCCGATTACTGAACTTCTTTTTCCCTTTAAAAACTCGGGAGTTGTACTCTTACTCTCTCGGCTATAACAAGAACTGAGCTAAAACTTTAAAAATCCTAGGTATTCCTTCCCTCCTATCATTGTTGTTTTTACTTTCTTTTCTATGTTATGTTACATATTTATAAATCAGTATCTAACAATACAGTATGCATAAATATAAAATAGTCCTTGTTAAGAACAGGCACTGTGTCAGGACTCCTGGTCCAAACCGGTGCTATGCGTCCCCTAGGCCTTATCCAGTACAATGTATCCAAGGTAGAGAGGTGGCACTCTAATGTTGGGTGAATAAAATCACTTACACCATTACAAAATTACACCATTGGATTGCCGCCTCTATAGTAGTCCTCGAATTCTTAGATAGAATGACTGGTAGCAAAAGAAGGGAAGATATCCAAAATAGATTATGAATGTAAAATGTTATATGTTGTAATGTTGAAGTGCCTAAAACATACTTGCCCTACCCGTAGCCTATTATTTGCAGTATACATATATTCAGTTCTGTTGTATATTCAGTAAGAGGAGAATTTGAGGTAGGGGTAATAGAGTTACTAATAAGGGTACACATACCACAAGTTTAAAAGAGAGAGTAACATAGTAATTGAAAATTGTTATCTAAAGATGGAAATTCTGACTAATCCATCCCATTATACATTAGCTCCCAAAAGTTTCCATGACATCTTTGTCATTGTTTGTCTGCTCTGTTGCAAAATCCACATTCCAGATAAAGTATCCTATATTAACTTTAAATTAAATATCCCATAAAGGGAAGGGGGGCACAAAGTTCAAAGTCTGCTTTGGATGTTAGATGCGTTTACTTCAATGGACAAAAAAAATATTAGCATTTCATCATTATTTTATTTTTCATTTTCTCCAATGGGTTTTGTGACAGGCAAAGCTATAGTCACTGAATTTACAGCCTGCAATCTCTACCAAGTGATTGTTTGGTATTTTATATTAGAAAAAGGTATTGAAACATAGTAAATCACTTTTTTTTCTCTTGGTATAAAAATGTTAAGTGATATTGGCTGCATAACTTAGTTGCCTGTTTCTAGTTAGGTTAATGACCTTAAGAATATGCTAAAAGAAAAGGAATTTAGCTGACCTGTGAACATTTTTTATTAGGGCAATACTTTCACAACATAAATGTATTTTCAGAAGATCAACGATATACAACATAGTGTATTTACATTGCATGCTAAATAGTTTATATTTCCAAATATTTGTGCATTTGCATTGAGGTATCTTTTTAAATCTTTCCATCGGCATGGTATAATTATAGAAATAATAATGTACATTGTGTATGTTATGTAGTCCAGATATGTGACCTATGAAAGGCTTTTTGTATGATTGTTGTACTGTCCGTTAACCATAGCGATGGAATGCAAAGCCAACTTGGATACGAGAAGAGAAAATTGAGAACGTATGCAGATCTTACTCATGAACAGATGGATTCTGCATTGTTGTGGCTGAAGAAGCCACTGAATTGCTTTCTGTGTTGTGTTTATAAAATTGGTGGGGAAATTTAGTGTACTCAACATTACTTTATATTATTATTTGTGCAAAGGTTTAAGGATATTAGTTTTGTCCTAATTTTCTATTTGTTTTCTTTCTCCTTGTTTTTATTTTTACTATCTATTTTTAAATAAAAATCTTGTAGTTTTCATTCTGCCGTTAAGCCTAATAATAAACTGAAGATTCTTGTTCTGCTGGGAAAATTTTCAACAGTCTTATCATTATCATCACAGGCAGCAAGAGTTGAAAGGAGACACCAGTAAATAGATAAGATGGGATCAGACCAGTCACAACAGGGGACATTCACAACTGTAACGGTACTGACGGGTCTCTAGACTGCAGAACCAGCCTTCATGTTTAACTGTTGTCTTTCCTTTGTCTTAACAATAGCACCCAGTATTCCAATACCCCCAGGACTTATGGTAGGGCCAAATAGTGGGACCAATCAGCCATCACAAATTGCAAAATTTATGCAAGCTTATATCAATGTCAGAATCAAAATGGCTACTTACCATAAGGTAGCCTTCCAGGGAGCAGAAGTCTTGCAGGATGATTCAGATAATGTGCCAACACAAGATTAAACTGACTAAATAAAATATCTGACAACAGCACGAGAAACTCAATAGATGGAACTATGTAGTACACCAGAGAAATTAATAAAACCAAGTGCTAAAATCCACATGAGGCAGACTGGACAAGGCATAGAAAGCACAAACCAAACAATAATAATCCATATGATACAATATAACCAGACTGAGACAGACTGGACAAGGCAGAATTACTGGCCAGCTCATAGCAGCAAACAACCAATCAAACAAACAGTAAGACCAATACTGAGACCTAGGATATGGTTCCTTCATATATGAGGAATCACCTCAAGCAAAATACAACAAAAAGTGTTGCTAGAAAGTGACTTAATATATCAGCAGAAGATGATGACAACTGGAGGACAAAGACAACAGCTCCTGTCTTGTTCCTCTTGCTTATTGATCTCTGCACAGGTCACAAAGCATGCCTAGAAAACTTTTCCATAGAAGTTAATGGGGGAGATTTACTATCATTGTCTATTCTCCGCAGTACTTTAGATGAGAAAAGTCTCTGGGCATGGGTCTATTGTCCGTGCAATTTATCAAGTGTCGCACAGCGTTTAGTAGATCTTGGACATTGTTGTCTATTCTACACAGCATTTTAGATGAGAAAAGTTGCATAAAAGTCTCAGAGCTTGAGACAAATAGATGAGGAAAGTCTCTCTCATAAAAGCCACAGTGCCTATTTTGATGGACTTCCCACAAAAAGTATGCTATAAAGCGAACATCTTGTATGTCTTCTGTGAGGTGCCGACTGGTTCCACTTGCTTTCGTACTTAGGTTCAGATATTTGTACACTAAATTTAACCTCTTCGAACCACATTTTTCTTAAAGTATATCTCTATCTATTCTTTAATGTTTATAATTGTTTATCATTTTTTTTAAAGAATTCTAAGTTAGCCCTCAAATCTGTTAGTTTAAGTTCAAATTGTAGGTTAGGTTCACACAATGAAAATTAAATTCCGATTTCTGGATAGGAAATTGGGACAGAGATTCTGCTGCAGCAGAGTCAAGTTTAATTCAATGTGACCCTCATGCTCAGTGCACACGGTGGAATTTACATGCCGGATCTTTCCTGAACGGAAATTCCTTTGTCTGTGTCCTCACAGAATAAACGCAGTCTATTAGACAGCGCATTCCTTTGCCAAGCGCCGTAGATTCTGCCAGTGCACGCACTGTGCGGAACATGCGCTTATTCTCCATGTGGACATTTTGTCGTGAGAACATAGCCTTATGCACATTCATTATTCAGCAGCATAGTGTTCTGGAGTTAAAAAGGGGGGGATTGATTGAGCAACCAATTAGATTGCTTTCTCGTTTGGCTCCATTGGGGGACACAGATACAGTGGGTATATGCTGCGGCCACTAGGAGGCTGACACTAGACAACAAAAGAAAGTCAGCCCCTCCCAGCAGCATATACCCTGCCTACAAACTCTGAGCTATCAGTTTTAACTTAGTGTCCGTAGGAGGCCGACACAGGTCTGGAATTCTCTGAACCTTGTCGTTTATTTTCTTATTTTTTAGTTTAGGGACGTGTATTTAGATTTTTCTCCTCCTTTAATTTCTCTCTTTTAGGTGGGGGCTCAGGAGCATAGTGCTCACTGTTTCCCCATTTGCGAAGAAGGGGCAGGTCCAGGTCCCCTACCTACCCTGCTCTTCTCGTTGTCTCAGCCCGACATGATGCAGGTGTATAGTAGCTGGCCGAAGACTTCAATATGTAAGTTTCTCGGGACAAGGTGAGTATTCCTTCTCTTCCCCTCCCCTACCCTCTTGTTTTCCTAGGTTTATAGCGTTTATTCAGGATTCTCAACCTCTGTGGCCCCCCTGTTTTGGGCCCACTACTTTTTATTCTTTCTATGGGCAGTTCCTGCTCGTCAATTCTGAACGTAGGGGGCATGTGCAGTGGTGCTTAGGACATGGTTAATACTATTTTCACTGAGTGTTTTTACAGCCCTTCTTGCTGCTTTCACTTTGACTGTCTCCTCAGAGAGGCGACCGGAGAGCCGGGGGTTTATCTCCTCTAGCGGCTGTGCTTCATGCGCCCGGCCGGCAGCTTTTTCCCTTCTCCAGACGCACTCCTGGTAAAGCGTTCGGAGCGCAGGGGGTATTAATTGAGGCCGCATTTGGCTCCGCCCACTCCCCACCGGCCGGCTTTTCGGCTAGGATCCGGCCCCTTTTCTCTCCTGGCCTATAGTTTTGCTGCAGGGGTCATTATTGTCCAATGAGGGCCTGGCTATTCCTGGCTCTGCCCCCCTGCTCTTTAGGTTGTGCCTCCTTTTTCTCTCTCTCTCTGCACTGTGGGTCGGCTCTTCACATACAGCCTGCTTCTCCTCTCCATCTGAGGGACACAGACACCAGGTGAGATTGGTCCATTTTCTTTTTGCCTTCTTCCTTTTGTTACTCCTATGTCTGAACCCAGACTCGTAGCGTAATAAGTGACCAGAGCCAAAGTGACCTGTCTGGCAGGGGGGCTGCCAGACAGGTCACTTTGGCTCTGGTCACTTATTACGCTTGTGTGGGTTCTAAAACTAAAATGTCTGGTGGTTCTGCTAAACCAACCATTCCTGCCTGCACCACTGCGCGCCCCCGGGGCCCCCTGGTACTTCAATTCCAGGATGTTGGAACATGCGGGCTCTGCTCCCCCCCCCCCCTCGGAATAGGTTTCCTCCCTTTCTCAGTTGATCTCCAACCTGGCGCAGGTTTCCTGTTCTGTGGTGACTGCATTGGAGAGGTCTTCCTTACGACAGACCTCCAGAGAAGCTTGCTCACGATCCCCTGATCATTATTTTGGGTGATCTCACAAATGCCCTAGGGTATTCTCCTCTGGTTCCTCTCCAGACTCCTGGACTTGGGACAGACTTTCTCCCCAAAGGCCTCGCTCTTCTTCCCTGGCCCCCCGGAAAAACCCTGTTCTAAGGGTCGCTCTCCTGGTTGACATCCTAGGTCTCCAGGTCTGCGTTCCAGGTCCGTTTCACCTTCATCTAAGGCTGCCTCCACCAGCTCCCACTCTCCTGGGGAGCTGGAAGATGAGGCATCAGGTTCTGCCTCTGATCATGAGGACCGAGCCAGCGTGTCCGACATAGTAGACAACTTGGTCTCTGCCATCAGGGACACCTTCCACCTAAAGGACTCCGGAACTTCAGACCTAGCTCCAGAAGTTTCCTTTCACCGCTCCTGTCGCTCGTCTAAGGTTTTGAGCTCTCATGCTGAATTTGACACCTAACTGGAAACAGCATGGAAGCATCCAAATGCTTTCAAGTGACTAAGAAGGTTCAGGCGCAGTTTCCCTTTGCCCAGGACCTCATTGCAAAATGGACATCTACACCGGCTGTGGATCCTCCGGTTTCCCATCTGCCGAAAGCTACTACTCTACCTTTGGTGGATGCGGCATCCTTTAAAGACCCACCAGACAAGAGAATTAAAAATCTGGCCAAATTCACCTTTAAAGTGGTGGGTTCTTCTTTGCTTCCTGCCTTCGCTTCTGCTTGGGTGTCCAAAGCCCTTTCTATCTGGGCTTCCCAAGTCCGCCAGGGCATTTTGTCCGGGTCCCCTTCGGAAGATTTGGCGGCTCTTGCACTTCAACTCTCCGATGCTGGAGACTATTTGTGCTCTGCTTCTATGCAGTCTGCCCGTTGTACAGCTTTTGCCACAGGTAACCTAGGAGCGCTTTGTCGCTCCATGTGGCTCAAGGCCTGGGACGCCGATGCCGCTTTCAAGAAATGTCTCACTGAGCTTCCTTTTGCTGGGACCCAACTCTTCAGGAAATGCCTGGATTAAATTATATCCGAGGCTGCTGGAGGTGAAAGCTCCTTATTACTGCAGAATAAGCCTCGCCGTACCTATTCCCGCAGGAAGTCAACCACCTTTCGGTCCTTTCGATATTTTAGCTCGGGTTGTGCGTCCAGACCGGCGCCCTCACAGGATAAGAAGGCTCCTTCCTTCAAGGCCCGTCTCTCCTGGAAATCGGATAACCATACTGGCCATTTTGTGGCCAATTCGGGCACCCGTAAGCATCCCTCCGC
The DNA here is from genome assembly GCF_029499605.1 of Hyla sarda. Classification (NCBI taxonomy): domain Eukaryota; kingdom Metazoa; phylum Chordata; class Amphibia; order Anura; family Hylidae; genus Hyla; species Hyla sarda. Next base: position 117,969,271 of record NC_079189.1, on the reverse strand, counting down.
CTGAAGGGATGCCCCCACCCGAACGTTCTTCTCGGGTGGGAGGTCGTTTGACCGTTTTCTGAAATGTTTGGTCTGCCCACGTGCAGGACTCTTGGGTCCAAGATGTCGTTTCCAAAGGCTATCAGATCGAGTTTGCTTCCTTTCCAAGGGATGGCTTTTTTCGATCCTGCCTTCCTCGTTTGCCTTCCTAGCGCTTCAGAACCCTTCTCACTCAGGAAGTTATCGGCCCAGTTTCTCACAATTTTTCTGGGTTCTATTCAAACCTGTTCGTCATCCCCAAGAAAGGGGGTTCCGTCCCACTGATTCTGGATCTGAAGCTCCTCAACCGTCACCTACTCCTTCGTCATTTCCGTATAGAGTCTCTCCGTTCTGTAGTGGCGTTCATGGATCAAGGGGAGTTTCTTTCCTCAATGGATATCTGAGACGCCTACCTTCACATCCTGTTTTTTCAGGCACATCAGCGCAATCTCCGCTTCGCAGTTCTGGAGGGCCATTTTCAGTTTGTGGCCCTTCCTTTTGGCCTGGCCACGGCCCCAAGGGTCTTCACAAAGGTCCTGGTGGCAGTGATCGCCATCCTGCAAGCCTGGGGTGTGTCCATAATCCCCTATCTGGATGACCTCCTGTTCAAGGCTCCAACCAGGACCCAGAATCAAGAGAGTCTCCGTCTCACTCTTCAGACCTTATCCCATTTCGGCTGGGTGGTCAATCAGGACAAGTCCAACCTGATTCCCACCCAGTCTCTGATCTTCTTGGGACTCCAGTTCGACATGACGACTGCCCGAATTCGGCTTCCGCCGGACAAGAGCCGTACTTTGTCATTGAGAATTCGTCTTCTCCGGCATCCTGTTCCAGTTTCCATTCAGTTCTGCATGGAAGTCATGGGTCGGATGGTGGCGGCCATGGAAGCCATTCCCTTTGCCCAGTTCAACTTTCTCTTCTGTCCTGGTGGGACAAGGCTCCACTATCCCTCGCTCGCAGGATCATTCTTCCTAACAGGACTCGCTGGTCCCTCCTGTGGTGGCTCTGGTCCCCTTTTCGACAGGGAGAAATTCTTTCTGCCCCCTCCACTGGCAGGTCATCATGATGGATGTCAGTCTCAGACGTTGGGGGGAGTTTTCCGGGATCGGACGGTCCAAGGCCGTTTGTCCTCCCATGAAGCTCTCCTCCCCATCAACATCCTGGAACTTCGGGTAATTTACCTTCGTCTCCTCCATTGGGAGCGCCTTCTCCAGGACCGTCTGGTTCGTATCCAGTTGGACAACTCCATGGCTGTGGAATCTGTCAATCGTCAGGGCAGCACTCGCAGCCCCGCAGCGATGGCTGAGGTCTCCAGAATGCTTCTCTGGGCAGAACTCAGAGTGCCCTCCATCTCGGCGATTCACATTCTGGGAGTGGAAATTTGGGAGGCAGCCTTCCTCAGTAGCTTCTCAGCCAACCCCGGCGAGTCATCTCTTCATCCAGAGGTGTTTGCGGAGATCTGACAACCTCTGGGGCACTCCGAATGTGGACCTATTTGCATCCCGCCACAACCAGAAAGTTCCTCGCATCGTCGTGAAGTCCCGGGATCCCCTGGCCTCAGCCGTAGATGCCCTAGTGATCCCCTGGTCACACTTCGTCCTCCCCTATCTTTTCCATCCTCTTCATCATCTTCCAAGGGTCCTGAGGAGTCTCAAAGTGGAGGGCATCCTCGCCATTCTCATGGCTCCAGACTGGCCCAGGCGAAGGTGGTACGGCGATGTGCTTCGACTAGTGGACGACGTGCCTCTGCGCCTCCCAGTTCGTCCTGACCTGCTCTCTTAGGGTTGCCTTTGCCACCCCAATTTACTGTCGCTGCATTTGGCTGTGTGGCAGTTGAGACCGCGGTTCTGAGGGCCAGGGGGTTCTCTCCCCAAGTGATCCACACTATGATCAAGGCGCGCAAGCCTTCCCCTGCAAATATTTATCGCCGTACTTGGCGGTCCTACTTTCGATGGTGTGAATCTCACTCCTTCTCTCCAGATGTGTTCTCCCTCCCACGACTTCTTTCCTTTTTACAGTCTGGACTGGAACAACGCTTGGCTCTCAGTTCCCTTAAGGGTCAGGTGTTGGCTCTCTCCACTCTCTTTCAGCGTCCCCTGGTGTCCGATCCTCACATCCGGACTTTTCTGCAGGGTGTTGCTCATGTGGCCCCCCCCTTACAGATTCCCATACTACCCCTTGGGATCTGAATCTGGTTCTCAGTGCCTTGCAGGGTACTCCCTTCGAAACTCTCTGGGACATTCCTCTTCATATCCTTTCCTGGAAGGTGGCCTTCATCATTGTGGTCACTTCCATTAGGATATTTTCGGAACTGGCGGCTCTCTCCTGCCGTTCTCCCTACCTGGTTTTACACCAGGACAAGGTTGTTTTCCATCCGATCCCGTCCTTTTTGCCTAAGGTGGTCTCCGCCTTTCACCTAAATGAGGATATCATCCTTCCTTTTGTCCAGCTCTGTCCCATCCCAGGGAATGTTTGCTTCATGGTCTTGATGTTGTACGGGCCGTTCGGATTTATCTTTCGGTCACTTCTTCCTTTCGCCAGTGTGACTCTTTCTTTGTGCTTACTGAGGGTCATCGTAAGGGACTTCCTGCTTCGAAGGTGACCATTTTGCGGTGGATCAGTTCTGCCATCTCGGAAGCTTACCATTGCAAGGGGAAGACTCCTCCTTTCCAGGTCTCAGCTCATTCCACTCGCTCCGTCTGGGCCTCCTGGGCTCTCTGCAATAGGGCTTCGGCCTTGCAAATCTGTAAGGCGGCCACCTGGTTGTCCTTGCACACATTTACAAAATTGAACCAGGTGCATACCTTTGCATCCGCTGATGCTGGTTTTGGTCGCAAGGTGGTACAGTTGGCTGTGGCCAACAGTTATTTGAGTTTTTGCCACCCCGGGGACTTCTTTGGTACATCCCATGGTCTCTGTGTTCCCCAATGGAGCCAAATGAGAAAAGTAGATTTTTATGCTTACCGTAAAGTCTCTTTCTTGTAGGATCCATTGGGGGACACAGCACCTACCCATTTGTTCTGGTGTCCTTGGTTCGGTTACCTGTTCGAGGGTTGGTTCGGTTAATTTTTGTCTGTGATTTCCTCGGACAGTTACTGTTTTTTCTTTACCTGTCGGTCCTCTGCCACTGCTTTGGCACTAAGCTGATAGCTCGGAGTCTTTGGCGGGGTATAGCCTTCTGGGAGGGGCCAACTTTCTATTGTAGCCCAGTGTCAAGCCTCCTAGTGGCAGCAGCATATACACACGGTCTCTGTGTCTCACAATGAATTCTCCGTGAAAGAGACTTTACGGTAAGCATAAAAATCTACTTTTTTCAATTTTTAAAGAAGGAATCGGATTGGTTGCCATGGGAAACTGCACCATGCTTCCACTACACATGTTCAGAATTCTCCAAAGACTAAATTGCACCATCATTGGAATTAATATGTATTATTTTAGAATTTTATATATTATTTGATTAGATTACCCTTCAGATTCAAGCTAAAATGTCATTTGAAACGTAAACTACACTGTGTCGCATAGCACATCCCAAAAAATTGATAAAAGGCTTCCTACTAACTATTTAGATTGGATTTCCGCCAGCGCTGACATGGCCTGACATTTTGGCGTATTTTCCGTTGATGCAACTTTTTTGAGACTTTCTAATAAAAGTATCAGTTAATAAATTCCTGACCACTGCATTTTATCCTCTACTAGCTGAGTACCCGGTGTTGCCCGGTTTTTCCTTCCTCATCCTTGTTGGGGAGGAAAATCAACAAAGGAGGAAGCTTTTGACTTTATATCCCATCCCCATATATTGTTGTCATATCCCAACCCCATATCCCGTCCTCATTCGCCGACCTCCTATCCCAACCTCCTATCCCGCCCTCCTATCCTGACCTCCTATCCTGACCTCCTATTCCGACCTCCTATCCCTTCCTCCTATCCCGACCTCCTATCTCGACCTCCTACCTCGACCTCCTATCCCGACCTCCTATCCCGTCCCCCTATCTTGACCTCCTATCTCGACCTCCTATCTCGACCTCCTATCCCGACCTCCTATCCCGTCCTCCTATCCCGTCCCCCTATCTCGACCTCCTATCTCGACCTCCTATCCCGTCCTCCTAACTCGACCTCCTATCTAGACTTCCTATCAGGACCATCCCGTCCTCCTATCTTGACCTCCTATCTCCACCTCCCATCCTGTCCTCATATCCCGATCTGTAATATGTGTACCAGGTATTGAAATATCTCCAGCCGTACAGAAGTTATGTGAGAACATACATTTCCCATTGATTTGACCCTCACAAATGGGGGTAGTTAAGGGTTAAATTAACTATCCTATATTTTAAGTGGACATATAAGTAACATGAGACCAAGTATTATCGAAATATCTCCAGCCATTTGGAAGTTATGCAGTAACATATATTTCCCATAGACTTGTATGGGACTTCAAACAAAAACCCCAACCCTGGCAAATGGGGGTGAGTAAGGGTTAAATCACCTATTCTATGTTTGTTGTTGACATATAAGTAACATGTGTGCCAAGTTTCATGTTAATATCTTTAGCCGTTTGGACGTTTTTGTGGAACATACATACTAAGGTATTTGCTAAGGTTTCTCTACATTTTCCACTTTCCCTACACTTTGCTTTTTTACACATTCTCTGATCTGTCTGATTTTCCTCAGCTCAAATCCACCACATTTTATGTGGAAACCTTAGTAAATATGTTGTTTTTTTTGTGTAAAAATGTCGGGAACACGCCCCTTTTTGGAGACCACGCTCCATTTCCTGGTGGCTACGCCCCCTTTTCGGGTTTTCTAAGCAAATGGAGAGTTAGTCTGGGTTTTTTCAATTCTGGTGCAAATCCTGGCACAAAATCTGTTGCAGACAGAATTTCAGGCGCAATGCGACAGAATCTGTCGCACAACCTGACAAAACAAGTTGGGTTTGCAATATTAAATGAGGGCCAATGAGTTTTATATATATATAGATTGCAGAAAACTATACTATTTCTGCGGGGAAGGGCTCTAAAGCAAAAGTCTCGTAAAAGTCTCAACTAAATAGACTGGGACTTTGGAGAGACAAATATAGACCGTCTAAACTGGTCTAAACAGTTTGATAAATCTCCCCCAATGAGTCAAATCCAGTCTATTGTTTTTTCATCACCATGTGGTTGCTGTAAAGCATCTCTATATTTTTTTTTTAAAAGAGCAGAGCTGAAGCTCAAAAAAAATCTAGCCACTTACAGATGTCAAAGGGAGCACCATTTTAGCATCTCCTCCTGTGCAGCTCAGTCACAGCTGCTGTTTTCCTATTTTTTGCTGTTAAAAGAGCAGTCCAGCTTATAAAAATGTATCACCTATCCAAATGAGGCTCTCCTCCTACACGGGCAACAGATCGCAGGGGGGTCCAGTGGACCCCACGATCTGACACTCATCCCCTAGTCTTTGGATAGGGGATACATTTTAATAAGCTGGATAACCCCTTTAAGAACCTATACCACACAGAGATCCTTGGAAACATACAGTATGTGACTGTAGTTCCTCCATTTTACTCATCATGAAATTTCTTCTTGAGTTTCTCTTTAACATTTTGAGAACAGTAAAAACATGTTTATACATTAAACTTCTTTTAAGCAATTACGCAGTTATCATAGCTTCCCGAATCTCTGCTTCTGTAGTCAAACATTACACGCACAATCTAGTAGGTTTATATTATAACACACTGCGGCCAAGCTTAGTTTGCTCATAACACAACTACTTAGCTGCAGCAGATAAATATTTGGAGCGCATGAATGTAACACACGACTTCAAAAGCAGATACATACAATGACTTAATGCAGCACAAGCTGGATAATACAAGTGTACATTAATTCTAGACTTTACAACATATGGAAGAAATCGGGTTGTGTCAATGTGTTTTCTCTCATTGACACACCCTTGTAATCACTTTCATCATAGGACCACAAAGATCAAAATCATGAATTGCATGATGGTATCAAAAGCAATTCTGTCTCTTCAATCCTAAGTCAGGCCCATATATTATGAGGCTTTGTTATTCTGGCTTGATATCTTTATATTACGATGGTACATGAAGTATTCTTGAAGGACGGCATTCCAGAAACAAATCATCTCTTCTTCATTTCATGATTAAACTTTGGGATAATGCATTGTGCCATGTTTGACAAAGTTTGCCAGGTATTCTTGATTTACGGTACTTTCTTCAATAGAGAAGAGAGTTCAATTTGGTCCATATGTTATCTGTATGAACGTTTTGTGCTCTCACCCTATAACCATTTGTATCGGATGTGGATGAAATGCCAGAAAGTACAACTACATAATTAACTCTAAAATGAATTCATAGATTGGGAAACCATATGACTTACGATCAATACAAGGGTGAACAAATGCACAGCCAAGAACAGTAAGACGTAAAGAAAGAAAAAATATTTTTGGGTTGTTATCAGCGTGACTCATTTACAATTAGATAATTTTCTGGAATATTGGACATAATTAATGACTAGAAAAGTATAGTTCCTGTGGTTGTAACTTCTTTGAAAAGCATATAGGTCATTTACAGTCCATCCGGAGACTCAATAACATCCCTCTTTTAATAGTGAACACCTGGCTGTCCTGCATATGGTTCATCTTTAGGACTTGTAGGTCAGCACAGATGAACCATCTGAACAACCATATGTCCACATTGTATCAGGACTATATACTACCAGTGCATCTGTTTACATAATTTTGTCTTGTGTGTAGGCTAAAAAAAAAAAAGGTGAGAGAGGCAGATTCCTGATATAACCATTAAATTCTTTCACATCACTGACATCATGCAAAATCACATATGCTATTCCCTTTATGGAAAGAATTGTAACAGGTGAATGGTTTGTCCACCATCAAAAGACATATTTAAAAAAGTCTTATTTAGCATAAGCAGTTCAAGATTGCTCCACATTTTTAACAGCGACTAAACACTTCAGGCTGTTTCAAAAACTGGCATATATTACACAGTGTTCTTAGTCTATACCAGTGTTTCTCAAGCGCGGTCCGTAAGTACCCCCAACAAGTCATGTTTTCTGGATTTCCTTAGCTTTTCACAGGTGATATAACTATGGTCAGGGAATCAGACAATGATATCACCTGTAAAAGACTAAGGAAATCCTAAAAACATGACCTGTTGAGAGTGCTTGAGGATCGTGCTTGAGAAACACTGGTCTACACCACCTCTGAGGTGGTATAGTTAACACCTGTATTTTTTTTTATGTATGCTATCGATTTTTTTCCCATAATTTTAGCCCCGCTCCCTTGCCTGCTCTTTTTTCTGAGGCCCTAACCCTTTATGAGGCCACATCCCTTAAAAATGGGATGAGCAGAGTGCAAACAAGTTCAAATTATTTTAAAATGTGTGCAGCGCCATTTTTTCAACTAAACTGGTGCACACAAAGTACACACACAAAAATGATTTCCATTAAAGAAAATGATAAAAAATCACCATAAATCCACACTGGATGCGTAACAACATGCTGCAGATTTAAAATCCTTACCACTCACCGATTTCTGCTGCAGAATTTTTTTCACAGCATGTGGATTTTTTAATCTAAGCCTCTTAGCTCCTACTGTAGTAACTGCAGATTTTTTGCACATAAATGATTGCTTCATGAGTTACACTACCCATTTTCTTGTCCATAGGTCATGTTCATGTAGTCTAAAATAAAATATTAGTAACTTAGAATATGGGATGCTTTTCAATATAATTCTTTATTCCTATTTATGGACACTGATCCATTTGCCTGCTCTCCTATGCTCCACTAGAACAAACTACCGTATATACTCGAGTATAAGCCGAGTTTTTCATCACGATTTTTCGTGCTGAAAACACCCCCCTCGGCTTATACTCGAGTGAACTCTCCACCCGCAGTGGTCTTCAACCTGCGGACCTCCAGAGGTTTCAAAACTACAACTCCCAGCAAGCCCGGGCAGCCATCGGCTGTCCGGGCTTGCTGGGAGTTGTAGTTTTGAAACCTCCGGAGGTCCGCAGGTTGAAGACCACTGCGGCCTTCGACATCATCCAGCCCCCTCTCACCCCCTTTAGTTCTGTACAGTACTCGCCTCCGCTCGGCGCTGGTCCGGTGCTGCAGGGTTGTCCGCAGAGGAGGTCGTCCGGTGGGATAGTGGTTCCGGGCTGCTATCTTCACCGGGGAGGCCTCTTCTAAGAGCTTCGGGCCCGGCCCCAGAATAGTCACGTTGCCTTGACAACGACGCAGAGGTACGTTCATTGCCAACATACTTCTGCGTCATTGTCAAGGCAGCGCCTCTATTCTGGGCCCGAAGCGCGGAGAAGAGGCGCCCCCGGTGAAGATAGCAGCCCGGAACCACTATCCCACCGGACCACCTCCTCTCCGGACAGCCCTGCAGCACCGGACCAGCGCCGAGCGGAGGTGAGTACTGTACAGGACTAAAGGGGGGTGAGAGGGGGCTGGATGATGTCGAAGGCCGCAGTGGTCTTCAACCTGTGGACCTCCGGAGGTTTCAAAACTACAACTCCCAGCAAGCCCGGACAGCCGATGACTGCCCGGGCTTGCTGGGAGTTGTAGTTTTGAAACCTCTGGAGGTCCGCAGGTTGAAGACCACTGAGGGCGGATGATGACAAGAGGATGATGAAGGGGGGGTGTGGGATGATGAAGGGGGGTGGGGATGATGACAAGGGGATAATGAAGGGGGGGGTGTGTGGGATGATTACAAGGGGATGATGAAGGGAGGTGGGGATGATGACAAGGGGATGATGAAGGGGGGTGGGGATGATGACAAGGGGATGATGAAGGGGGGATGTGTGGGATGATGACAGGTGATGATGATGAGGGTCTGGATGATGACAGGCGGTGATGATGATGAGGATGTTAATGACGGGTCTGGATGATGACAGGGGGGGATGATGTATTTCCCACCCTAGGCTTATACTCGAGTCAATAACTTTTCCTGGAATTTTGGGTTGAAATTAGGGGTCTCGGCTTATACTCGGGTCGGCTTATACTCGAGTATATACGGTATATCCATTCCCCATATATAACATAAATACAATAAAAAAGAGCCTCATACAGTGCAATTCTCAGATCTGACAAACCTGAGTAATTGACTTGAAACAGCTGACACCATTCCATTTTAATGGACATCCTGAGCTGTTTCAACAAATGAGGTGACCACTGACTTCAGGGATTGCCAACAGTGACATCCAACCTAGGGAAATCTAATATGGGCTTCTCCACACCAGAGAACTCCATTTATTTTCCATAAAATGTGTCTATTAGATTATGCAAACCACTAATTTACAATTGGAATAGTTAAAACATTGCCATCTAGATATTGTTGTTGGCTTCTTGATATGGTGGCTCATGGTGTTTAATCCCTTCCCTTTGTCCAAGTTTGTCTTCAGTGTTGATGTAAGGAGCAGCTTCGCTTCTAGTATTCTGCACTCTACTTCTAGTATTCTTATTCTTTTTGGAATGAAACATAAAAAGGTACAATAATGCCTTTTTCCATGAGGTGCCACTTCGAACTTCTAGTGACCAGTATTAGAGTGTGAGAGCGATAACATCTGCTTTCCATTCACACCTGAGATCTTGTAACACTTAAGAGTCACATGACACCAAGGAGGGAGAATGATAATTGGGCCAAATTTGGACATTTACACTTAGGGTTGTACTGACTATCGTTGCCAAGGTTTAGACATCATTGGCTCAGTGTTGAGTTATTTTGAGGGGACATAACATTAAACACTGTTATACAGACTGTGCACTCACTACTTTACATTGTAGCAGAGTGTCATTCTTTCAGTGTTGTCACATGAAAAAAATATAGTAAAATAAATATTCAATAAGAAAGAGAACAGCACAGGACAAGATCACTGTGTAGGTGACCATCTGGAAAACCAGTCCAGAATCCCAAATGCAGAAAAAGTCCAGGTCACTGCAGCATCAAAGTGAAACTCTATAGTGTTTATTGGTTCCTCAATCCTGGACTTTTTGTGTATGTATGTATATATATATATATATATATATATATATATATATATAGTAAATTTGAGTAGCCGTATTAGTCCACTGATGCAGATACGAAATAAAAAAATGTTGCAGTATCTTGTAATACCTTTTTTTATTGGACTGACAGAATTTTGTAAGGACAAGCTTTTGGGATTCCTCCCTTTATCAAGTCAAAAGCAAATCTAAGCTCACAAGCAGAAGACACAGCACATGTCTTATACTATACAAAAAGAAGGTTGCACTTTGATCAAAACGTGTCTCCCCCATCCACCACGCTCATTCCACTCATTTCATACTGAGATATAACCTTTAACTAGGTGACATGCAGGATCCGTTATCAATTAAAAAAAAAACAGGAAGGGGTGCATGGCTAAAGAGGGTGCAACCCCCCTAACGTGCATTGCAAAAATTTAATAAAAATTGCCAGCACAACTACCTAATACACGGCTGCACGCTGCTGTGGTAAATACAAAGTATACAGAAAAAAGTTGCCACATTTGCACACAGTCCTCTTATGTGATATCTTCTCAGAAGTTGTCTAGGCACAAAGTAGTTAATTCTTGGGATGATATAATGAAAAAGCAGCTTGTGTTGAGCTTTCCAATCCACTTACTGTCTTACTGTCAGGTAATAACTTTTTTTTTAGACTGAGGAAAAATGAACCTCATCTAGTGTTATTTGTCAAAAGCCTAGGAGCAGTTGTTTGCATTTTGTAGTGTGAGTACATTTCATCCAACACTTTTGCCTTAACCCCCATGTTGAAGGTTAATACAATGATACGCGGACCATAAAACAATAGCTGTGCCAACTTCAACATAACCAGAGCGAGAGAATGATTCACAAGCTGCTCATGGCAGGTCTTTTGACCTCAGAGAATTGGAATTGTAATTTCCAAGGTTAGTCGGAATACTTTCCTTGTTCTGAACAAATCTCCCCAGCTCTCTTCCCTGGAAACTACAGATAAAACATCAACAGTACCTCTCCTAATATATTTGAGCACTGTTTTTTCATACAGATGGCTTGCACAGATTGTATTTACCGCTGTATGCAGTTGCTGAGCAAACATCGCCTATAACTGTGACTCAAAATGGGAAAAGAGCTAAAAATAATTTAACACACAACAGACGGAAAACAATTCTTGGGTAATGTTATGATAAAGGAAAATCGCAAACAGAAGTTACAGTTATGTCCTGGGCCAAAACAAACTTGATGGTACTGGAAGTGCCTAAATATATTTAGACCTAGTTTCGTACATTATACTGTATCTACCAAAATAGAAAACGTTTCCTCGAAACTTTTTGCCAGATTGAGGATACAGATTTTCAGCAACCAAGTCTTCATATTCTACACATGATGGAAAGTTTAGTCAATCCTTTGTGGCCTATAGTAAATACTGCAGCAGCACACATCTCTCTGCTGTCCTCATAGTTTACTACAGTGTACTGAATCCAAATGTAGCAATCCTTCAAATGTGAACAGGACATCAGGATGGGGAGCCATATCATAATGGATGAATAAAATGGATCATAATAGTCTCTGACTGATGTTCCCTATTGGCCTTGGAAATTGTGCCTGTGGAAAAGAATGTCCTTTAGGCATATGCAAGCCAGTCAAGTATCGGCACTACATATTTGTTGCTTTAATGGATATTGTATTTCCTGTACAGTAAGGAAACGTATACCACATTGGGGATATATGTCACCAACCTCCATCAGAGGTATGCATCATGATATTGATATCCTCTTGATGTTTACCTCTTAAGAGAAGGCAAGAGATTGAGTCATGTGTAAAGAGCTGGAAAATCTCCTGGCGCATATAGTAGACCCCAATCAGCCGACAGAGACCAAGACAGGAGTCATTTTGGCTTCCGTTTGAGTAGTTTCCGGAAGGGTCTGCATTTTTATTCTGGATGGAATAATCACAGACCTCTGTTCTATTCCATATAGCTGGATGCTGTAAAAGATGTATACCACATGGCATGCCTATTTTTAGGATGGGGGTCTATGTATCCATCCTCCATCTACAACATCCATCATATAGAAAGTAGAAGCAGTGGCACTCCAGGTTGGTGAAAAAAGTGGTGTCTTTATTCACTCAAAATGAGCAATGTTTCAGCCGCCTCACCCAGCCATTATCAAGCGCAAGGGCTTGATAATAGCTGGGTGAGCCGTCCGAAACATCGCTCATTTGGAGTGAATAAAGACACCACTTTTTTCACCAACCTGGAGTGCCACTGCTTCTACTTTCTATACCAAGTTTGGATCTCTGACCCAGATCAACAGCAGGAGGAACCCGTGCATATCTACACTAGAAGTGCTGCTTTCCTCTTTACCTAACCTCCATCATAGCTATACAGCAGAAGTATACATCGTGGTGTCTCCTGCCATATAACCCACTGGACACAACATAAACACAGCGTGAAAAGAGCCTAAGAGAAATGCCTTGCTCAGCCATACATTTTGTACCATTATCATATTAATTGCTTAATTTTCTGTCCAGGGGGGACAATCCTATATCCAAACATCATGTCTGCACTATGTATAGTTGTTGCCAAGAGCTACAGGATTTTCCAGTATACTTTAGTTAACAATGCCACTGATTTTACCAATATGTAGATAGCCCTCTAAATATCATATTCCCTGCTGTGTACATGTAAAAATCCTTTCACATCCCATCCAAGCAGTTATCCTAGTAATAAAAGGGGTTATCCAGGAATAGAAAAACAGAGCTAATTTATTTAAAAAATGCTCCCTGTCTTGTAGAGCTAAATTTGCAAATGTTCTTCTAGTTCCTCCTATATCATACAACTATTCCCAACCCATGTTCCTTGATTCATCTCTCTGGACTCAGTTACACATTTTCTGAATAGCTGCACGTACAAGCCCTTTGCTTTGTCCAGCAGATAGAAGAACAGCCCATGATCCAATTTATGTCCCTAAAATCTAAAATAAGATTTGGGCTGATAACCTTTCCATGAGGATGAAACAAACAATCCCATAACATTCCCAGCAATCGTAACCAAATCATCCCTCATAAATATTCTGGTCACTTGACTCCTGGTCGGCATTGAGAGCTTATTCATGAGATCTCTCCAACTGGAAACTAGACAAAGACTCAGCAATATTATTTTTTAACTCCTGTAATATGTCCAGTTCGGAACCAAGTACTAGATCCTATAACTCATAAATGATTTCGGAGTTTCAGTACTATCTAGGAATGCATAGATAAGTATTAATAGCTCCTTCTCATATCAGAAGGAATCCATATTATAAATATACTCCAAAAACATAGCAGGGAATAGAGAACATAAACATCAGACACCCTAGTTATCCAGCCCTGCTTTGTTTAACATGTCTCACTATCTGTAGCATTCACAATATAATCCTGTTTGTGGTAGAGCTTCTATAAAAACGAAATATTGACATTTGGATTGAATTCAAACTGTACAACTGATCTATTGAATAAGTCTAAACACCCTCAACAGACACAGTGAAATATTTAAAGCAAAAACACTACTCATTTATATAGGTCTAAGAGGCCACAGTTTGACACCACTGCCTTAAATGGGCACTGTCAGATACAAAAACGTTTTATATGTTGTACATCTTGGCAAAACATTAACCTTTCTAATATACCGTATTTATCGGCGTATAACACGCACTGGCGTATAACATGCACCCCCATTTTAACAGGGAACTTTAAGTAAAAAAAAAAAAAAAATGTAAAATAAATGACTTGGACTAAATGCCACATCATCCCCCCAACTTCGTTTTCTTCTGCACCTCAGCTTGGTCCCATCCCCTCCAGTGCCACATCATTCCTTCCCTTTTATCAGTCCCTGTGCCACATTTACCCCTCTCATCGCCACCCCCCATGTCTCATCATCCCCCCATGTCTCATCATTTCCCCCTGTCATAGACCACCACTAGCCATACAGACATTAAGCCTTTAGTGCCTCCCCCCACCATCATTTCCCCCTGTCTCATTATCCCACCACCCTGTCTCATCATGTCCCCCCATCATTCCCCCCCTCATCATTTCCCCCTGTCTCATCATGTCCCCCATCATTATCCCCCCACCCTGTCTCATCATCACCCACCCTGTCTCATCATGCCCCCCATCATTGCCCCCTCATCATTTCCCCCTGCCTCATCATCCCCCACCCCGTCTCATCATGTCCCTCATCATTCCCCCTCATCATCCCCCCACCCTTTCTCATCATCCCCCCACCCTGTCTCATCATGCCCCCATCATTCCCCCCTCTTCATTTCCCCCTGTCTCATCATCCCCCACCCTGTCTCATCATGCCCCCCATCATTCCCCTCCCTCATCATTTCCCCCTGTCTCATCATGTCCCCCATCATTATCATCCCACCCTGTCTCATCATGTCCCCATCATTCCCCCCTCATCATCCCCCCACCCTGTCTCATCATCCCCCCACCCTGTCTCATCATCCCCCCTCATTCCCCCCTCATCATTGACCCGCGTCTCATCCCCCCATCATTCCCCCCCCTCATCATTTCCCCGTATCATCATCCCCCCATCATGCCAGTGGTATTCAACCTGCGGACCTCCAGATATTGAAAAACTACAACTCCCAGCATGCCGTACAGCCAACTGCTGTCCGGGCATGCTGGGAGTTGTAGTTTTGCAACATCTGGAGGTCCGCAGGTTGAAGACAACTCTTCCCCTTTCCTTACCTGTCTGCACTTCGGCAGGTCAGGTCAGGTCTTGCGGGCTGCAGGGTAAGTGAAGCAGATGAGTGATGTGCAGCCAGGTAAGGAAAATAACAAAACTATGAAAAGCGGGGGGAAAGGGGGAATGATGAGGGAGGGGGGAGGTAGGGAAAGTTAAAAGTAAAACTGTCACTTGTTTTCTCCTGGACTATCCACAGGTACTGGTGGATAGTGCGGGAGACGCTGATTAAAAGGTAGGGCAGATCCGGACAAGGTAAGGCTCATTTTAATCAGAGTCTCCCGCACTATCCACCAGTACCTGTGGATAGTGCAGGAGAAAACAAGTGACAGTGCGGGGAGGAGACGCCGCTGGTCACTGATTTAACCCCTTAAGGACCCAGCCAATTTTCACTGTAGGACACGGCCATTTTTTGCAGATCTGACCACTGTCACTTTAAACATTAATAACTCTGGGATGCTTTTACCTTTCATTCTGATTCCAAGATAGTTTTTTCGTGACATATTCTACTTTATGTTAGTGGTAAAATTTTGTCGATACTTGCATAATTTCTTGGTGAAAAATTCAAAAATTTGATGAAAAAATGAAAATTTTGCATTTTTTTTTAACTTTGAAGCTCTCTGCTTATAAGGAAAATGAATATTCCAAATAAATTATATATTGATTCACATATACAATATGTCTACTTTATGTTTCCATCATAAAGTTGACATGTTTTTACTTCTGGAAGACATCAGAGGGCTTCAAAGTATAGCAGCAATTTTCCGATTTTTCACAACATTTTGAAAATCTAAATTTTTCAGGGACCAGTTCTGTTTTGAAGTGGATTTGAAGGGCCTTTTTGTTAGAAATACCCCACAAATGACCCCATTATAAAAACTGCACCCCTCAAAGTATTCACAATGACATTCAAAAGGTTTGTTAACCCTTTAGGTGTTTCACAGGAATAGCAGCAAATTGAAGGAGAAAATTCAAAATCTTCATTTTTTTACACTCGCATGTTCTTGTAGACCCAGTTATTGAATTTTTACAAGTGGTAAAAGGAGAGAAATCTTCCTAAAATGTGTAACCCAATTTCTCTCGAGTAAGAAAATACCTCATATGTATATGTCAAGTGTTCACAGGGCGTAGTAGAGGGCTCAAAAGCGAAGGAGCGACAGTGGGATTTTGGAGAGTGAGCTTTTCTGAAATGGTTTTTGGGGGGCATGTCACATTTAGGAAGCCCCTATGGTGCCAGAACAGCAAAAAAAAAAAAAACACATGGCATAATATTTTGGAAGCTACACCCCTCAAGGCAAGTAACAAGGGGTCCAGTGAGCCTTAACACCCCACAGGTGTTTGACGACTTTTCGTTAAAGTTGGATGTGAAAATTATTATTTTTTTTCACTAAAATGCTAGTTTTCCCTCAAATTTGCATTTTTTACACGGGATATTAGGAAAAAATTACCCCCAAAATTTGTAACCCCATCTCTTCTGAGTATGGAAATACCCCATGTTAGGACGTAAAATGCTTTGCGGGCAAACTACAATGCTCAGAAGAGAAGGAGTCACATTTGGCTTTTGAAAAGAAAAATTTGCTGAAATGGTTTTTGGGGGGCATGTTGCATTTAGGAAGCCCCTATGGTGCCAGGACAGCAAAAAAAAACAAAAAACACATGGCATACTATTTTGGAAACTACACCCCTCAAGGCACTTAACAAGGGGTCCAGTGAGCCTTAACACCCCACAGGTGTTTGACGACTTTTCGTGAAAGTTGGATGTGTAAATTATATATATATTGAGTATTTACACCCCACTGGCGTTTGACAGATCTTTGGAACAGTGGGCTGTGCAAATGAAAAATAAAATTTTTCATTTTCACGTACCACTGTTCCAAAAATCTGTCAGACACCTGTGGGGTGTAAATGCTCACTGTACCCCTTATTACATTCTGTGAGGGGTGTAATTTCCAAAATGGGGTATTTATTTTTTTGCGTTTATGTCAGAACCGCTGTAAAATCGGCCACCCCTGTGCAAATCACCAATTTAGGCCTGAAATGTACATGGTGCGCTCTCACTCCTGAGGCTTGTTGTGCACCCGCAGAGCATTTTACGACCACATATGGGGTATTTCTGTACTCAGGAGAAATTGCGTTACAAATTTTGGGGGTCTTTGTTTCCTTTTAACGCTTGTGAAAATAAAAAGTATGGGGCAACACCAGCATGTTAGTGACATTTTTTTTTAATTTTTTTACACTAACAGGCTGGTGTAGCCCCGACTTTCCCTTTTCATAAGGGGTTAAAGGAGAAAAAGCCCCCCAAAATTTATAGTGCAATTTCTCCCGAGTACGGAGATACCCCATATGTGGCCCTAAACTGTTTCCTTGAAATACGACAGGGCTCTGAAGTGAGAGAGCGCCATGCGCATTTGAGGACTAATTTAGGGATTGCATAGGGGTGGACATAGGGGTATTCTACGCCAGTGATTCCCAAACAGGGTGCCTCCAGCTGTTGCTAAACTCCCAGCATGCCTGGATAGTCAGTGGCTGTCCGGAAATGCTGGGAGTTGTTGTTTTGTAACAGCTGGAGGCTCCGTTTTGGAAACACTGCCGTACAATACGTTTTTAATTTTTTTTTGGGGGGGGGGGGAGTGTAAGGGGGTGTATATGTAGTGTTTTACTCTTTATTATGTGTTAGTATAGTGTAGTGTTTTTAGGGTACATTCGCACTGGCGCATTACAGTGAGCTTCCTGCTAGGAGTTTGCGCTGCGGCAAAAAATTTGCCGCAGCCCAAACTTGAAGCAGGAAACTTACTGTAAACCTGCCCATGTGAATGTACCCTGTACATTCACCTGGGGGGGGGCAAACCTCCAGCTGTTTCAAAACTACAACTCCCAGCATGTACTGACAGACCGTGCAAGCTGCGAGTTGTAGTTTTGCAACAGCTGGAGACACACTGGTTGGAAAACCTTCAGTTAGGTTCTGTTATCTAACTCAGTATTTTCCAACCAGTGTGCCTCCAGCTGTTGCAAAACTACAACTCCCAGCATGTACTGATCACCAAACGGCATGCTGGGAGATGTAGTTATGCAACAGCTGGAGGTACGCAACTACAACTCCCAGCATGCCGAGACAGCTGTTTGGGCATGCTGGGATTTGCAGTTTTGCAACATCTGGAGGGCTACAGTTTTAGAGACCACTGCAAAGTGATCTCCAAACTGTGGTCCTCCAGCTGTTGCAAAACTACAAATCCCAGCATTCCCGGGCAGCAAACAGCTGTTTAGGCATGCTAGGAGTTGCAGTTTTGCAAGATCTGGAGGGATATAGTTTAGAGGCCACTAGATAGTGGTCTCAAACTGTAGCCCTCCAGCTGTTGCAAAACTACATATGCCAGCATGCCCAAACAGCTGTCTGGGCATGCTGGGAGTTGTAGTTTTGCAACATCTGGAGGGCTACGGTTAGAGACCAGTTATCTAGTGGTCTCAGAGTGTACCCTCCAGATGTCACTAGGCAACTCACCGGCTTCCGTAGGATCCAGCTGCACGACGTCGGTTGTTTCCCCGTTCTGCCCCGCCTATTGAGGGTGGGCAGGACGGGGAAAACGAAAGTTAACCCCCCCCGCCCCCGATCTGCTATTGGTGGTCGCGTCTAGACCACCAATAGCAGGGATAGGAGGGGTGGCATCCCTGCCACCTCACTCCTATCCCTTCAGTCCATTGTGTAATGGACACCCGCAATCCCCCTTCTATTCCGGGTCACCATAGACCCGGAATGACCCGGAACTGCGCAAATTGCAAGTGTGAATTCACTTGCGATTTGCCGCGATCGCCGACATGGGGAGGTCTGATGACTGATGAATGATTTCAGCAGGCATCCCGGTCGGATCACCGCCCAGTGCGCAACGGGGGCCGGAATTCTCCTTGACGTACACGTACGTCCTGGGTCCTTAAGTACCAGGGTGTCAAAGGTCCTTAAGGGATTAAAGTGGGCGCGGCCGTGCTGTTAATACTTAACAAGCAGCCGCGGCCACTTTAAATCAGTGACCAGAAGACTGCGTATAACATTTTGCCTTAAATGTAAGTTTTAAAAGTGCGTGTTATATGCCAATAAATACGGTACTTCATAAGAAAATTTTCTTTTCTTTTTTAGAAATCATGGCTTATAAAATCATGGCTTTGTCCAAGCTAAAGCACAGGCATGGACACGTTTCAGTAAGTGAGAGTGCGCTGCACTCCTCTGTGCTCTCTTCTGTCTGATAGAACTCCTCTGTGCTCTCTCCTGTCTGATAAGACTCCTCTGTGCTCTCTCCTGTCTGATAGGACTCCTCTGTGCTCTCTCCTGTCTGATAGCACTCCTCTGTGCTCTCTCCTGTCTAATAGTACTCCTCTGTGCTCTCTCCTGTCTGATAGGACTCCTCTGTGCTCTCTCTCCTGTTCTGATAGGACTCCTCTGTGCTCTCTCCCGTCTGATAATACTCCTCTGTGCTCTCCCCTGTCTGATAGTACTCCTCTGTGCTCTTTCCTGTCTGATAGTACTCCTCTGTGCTCTCTCCTGTCTGATAGGACACCTCTGTGCTCTCTCTCCTGTTCTGATATTACTCCTCTGTGCTCTCTCCTGTCTGATAATACTCCTCTGTGCTCTCTCCTGTCTGATAGGACTCCTCTGTGCTCTTTCCTGTCTGATAGTACTCCTCTGTGCTCTCTTCTGTCTGATACGACTCCTCTGTGCTCTTTCCTGTCTAATAGTACTCCTATGTGCTCTATCCTGTCTGATAGCACTCCTCTGTGCTTTCTCTTGTCTGTTAGCACTCCTCTGTGCTCTCTCCTGTCTCATAGGACTCCTCTGTGCTCTCTCCTGTCTGATAGGACTCCTCTGTGCTCTCCTCTGTCTGATAGTACTCCTCTGTGCTCTCTCCTGTCTGATAGGACTCCTCTGTGCTCTTTCCTGTTTGATAGTACTCCTCTGTGCTCTCTCCTGTCTGATAGGACTCCTCTGTGCTCTCTCCTGTCTGATAGTACTCCTTTGTGCTCTCTCCTGTCTTATAGTACTCCTCTGTCCCAGATCTTGAGGGATCTGGCCGCTGGGACCCCAAACAATCCCAGGGCCAGTGCCACGGCCTGAAGCTTCCGTGTTCGTGATGTCACACCACGCCCCCTCCTTGTCTATGGTATAAGGGTATAAGATGTCTAGGGGCAGATTTCTGCCTAATGAGACTGTAGAGAAGGGGTATTCCCTCTTCTATTTATGGACAGCTTGTTCATCCCACAAGAAAACCATCCAATAGAAAACAAATAGTAGAGGGATTTGGGACTTTTACACCATGTTGGAGACTAGCAGACATGGCTTTCAAGTCTGTTTTGGTCTTCATTGATATGGCTGTAATATAGTTGAATTACAAAATCTGGCTTTGTTGCTATATGGTACTTTTAAAGGTAGTATGTTAGCAGATTTATACTGCCCGATCCATGAGCATCATAAAATTTCAACAGGTTCTCTTGTAAAAAACAGCTATGATATATTCTAAAATGCTATTTCATTTCAGTGAAAACATAATTTATAGCTGATCTATGGCACAAGGTAAAGAGTCATCATAACAGTCCCCTCTGGCTTCTTCTGCCTTATTGAGCAGGATTGCCAAGTCTCTCCCTCTTTGTGATGACACTTTTTTTTAAAACATAAAAGTGTAAAACATAAAAAGTGTAAACTATAAATGTTTGTAATGAGTGAGCCTGTCAGGAAATTATCATTCTTTTACACTGTGTTAAGTCATTAGGTAGGCCCTGGTGGCTTCTCCCTGTTCCATCAGCCTTGATCTATAGACATCTTCTTATACCCAAACAGGGAGAGCTCTATTATTTAAGGCTGGTAGGGTGAGGAGATGTTGCCAGGGGACACCCCAAAGACTTATGGTTCAGGCAGCATTAAAGTGATGACAGGTTCCCTTTAAGACTAACCAAAGCTCCCTGTCAATTTCTGTTGTTTACTTCTGGCAATGTCATGGGGATCTACATAAACTTCAATCCAATGGAGCCTTGCTTTTGACTCTATGGTCTGATATACTCTGTTAATAGGTCTAACATTCCCAGACACTAATAAGCTGACGGATAATGAACCTCTCTCTCCAACTACTTCTCTTGCATTCCCTTTTGTTCTTATTCTCTCTGACTCCTTGCCTCTTCCCCTTTTTCACTTCTTCCCCCCCCCTTCTTCCTCTTCTGCTCTTTATGTATTTTTATACAATGTACTGTATGTACCCTGCCCAAAGTTATACTGTACTGTGTATTATATGGATAAGCTTTATGCATGTTCTTCAAATTTACCTCTGCTTACTGTTCACATAGTAAGCTTCAACAAAAAGCACTAAAATCTATCTAAATGCTATAATAATGTCTTTCCTGATTAAAACAACTAGGATAGAAATATATAATGCAGTTTATTACAGTTGGTAATCTGCCTAGTAAAGCAACATTTTTATTTACTAAAGTTTTTTATACTGAATACAGACATCAAAGTTTTAGCAAGAAGGTTAAACAAAGTAATAGGACAGGTAGTAAGAGAAGAACAAGGAGGATTCATCCCAGGACGTACAGTACATAGGAATATTCAGAGAGTTTATGAGGCCATGCAATATCATGGGTCAGGTCCCCGCTCTATCCTGTCACTGCATGCCACCAAGGTGTTTGACAGGTTAGAGTGGGCATGTTTTGGCATGGGTTCTAGATTCATTAGTAATGTTAAATTATTATACAACCAATCGGAAGCAAATATTTTGATTAATGGCATTCCATCAAAATTTTTAGGTTGTAATCACCTTTATTATTTGCATTATATATTGAATCGCTGGCAGTATGGATTCATGAGAAGGGGAATTTTGAGGGATTCGGCGTAGAGTGGTGAGTAATAAGATCCTGCTGTATGCAGACAATATCCTTCGATATGTAACTAATCCTCGGGAAAAAGTTCCCCTAATCATAAAGATGTTTGATATCTTTAGCTTGGTTTCTGGTTTGGAAATAAACTGGGGGAAATCGGTACTATTACCATTGAATGAAGAATTATATACACCGATGGATACGCTAAAAATTCTTAGGAAATTAGAAAATTTCACGTATCTGGGGGTAAAAATATCATCTAAAATTGATGGCTCCAGAAAGATACTTGAAAATAGGAGATGGTTCAGCACTTCGTATAAATGAAGCTTTATTGAAGATCACGACACACACATAAAATGACTATACCACAGACGCGTTCCGAGCACATGTGCTCTCCCTTGGTGACGTCAGTCTGATCTCAGATGAAGATTAAATATCTGTTTGCTGGGCGGAGTGAATATACTCCAAATACCACCCACCTCACCAGAGATATGACCAACTGGTTAACAGTTGAACAATTTGTTAAAATACATCAAATCAACAAAGTTAAAACATAATGGATTAGAGCATCTGCAAAATAAGAAAGGAAAGAACATTCAGACCCGATGGGGCACGCATCCCCAACATGAATTGCCAGAATGCCTCTCTATCAGCTAGTTTTTTCCCATAAGCAACCCTTTCTTATTCCAGCATTCACATGTTCGATCTTAAATGCATTGATATTGCCTCCATGTACAGTATGGAAATGTGCTGATGCGGCCGACCTATGTTGAACAGCAGTAGTACTACTATCATTGAGATGTTCTAGTGCTCGCATTTTTTATTTGCGTGTAGTATAACCCACATATTTAAAATGACATAAAGTGCATTCAATGATGTAGACTACATTGCTGTAATTACAATTAATGTAGTTTTTTATATGGAAGGTCTTGGTACCATCCGTATTTTCAAATTGTTTGGTGGGCTTCGCACAGCGAGAGGTGATCTGGACTTTGTTCATTTACCTTGCACTTGCTTTCCAGCCATCTCGTGCTCCCTCTCCGCAGCTGACATCATCACTGCCTATTGGAGTTTGCTCACGTCCTACACACACCGTGCATATCTCGTCTATGTTGGGTCACACCGCATGCTCACCTGTTCTGCTTGCCAATATGGTTTGTGCACAGAAAGCTGAAAATCAATTTGGCAGTTCCAGTACAGCAGACACCTTGCTGGTTAACTTGAGGGTCATCATGCATAACCTGGAAAAACTACACCTACAAGAGACTAGGGTGTGGTGGGATTGCACCACTCTAATCAACTACATTTCTAAGGACATCATCCCGAAGGGGCTGCACATTAAAAATTCCCACTACATTTTTTTGCGACAAAATGTTAACCGAATGGAATGATGCCATTACCGAATGTTCCATCTGCTTCATGAACATTATTGTCAAGTACGAGACAAGAAAGCTGGAATCACTCAATGAGGACATTAACAAATTACATCAGGAGCTGGAACCCTTCAAAGGTATGACAGATAATAATTATTTATTAAGTAAGACAAATGAACATATTACCAAGTTAGATGAATAAATTATGGAAACTAAGAAACTTAAGTTACAACATGACGTGCGTGACTTTGAATTAAGGCAACAATATGAATGAGGGTGGTGGGAAACCAATGACGTCACACCTAAATCCATTATGAAAAGGAAAGAATATGGAAACAAAAAGCGTACACCTCCACATAAAGTCCCCATCAGTTCATCTGAAATGAACTCTGACCGTAATGGGGACAGCACAGAGTCTGATAATCCCACTACCTACTACCTAGTCAGTACGATAAAAAGGCAAAAAACGCCAAGGGCAGATGAAGAAACCCGGGGGGGGGGGGGGGGGGGGGGTGGAGTAGACATGCAGGAAAAAGACATTCCACATTTGAGGAGCCAGGTCCCGAAACACATGGGGTCTTGAACTTATCTAGTAGCAGTTTATCCCAGACCAGGTTTCCTTGTTATCCAAGGGCTTGAATTTTGCATCAGTAAATGGGTTAAATGTGTTTGGGAGACTGTGTGAAATAAACCGCTTCATTCGCAATTTAACTGTCAGAAGACTTTTTTTTGGTACGGAGTTGGGCAGTTCACCAAAGACAGTAATGATGTAATTTCCTCTAACATTTGGCATGTTGACAAAAAGTCCCTATTACTACCCAATTGCCTACCATACGGATGGCATTGATTTATTCCAAGGTGCTGTGGAAATTGATCTTGTTGCCCTAAGCAACAGCTTAACTGATATCGCTCCCAGATCAGACAATCTAACCAAAAAGGAGTGCTTTGCCCTCAGAGAACTCTCCTCTTATGAGGACATTTTTGTTGGAATGTCTGATAAGGGGGGGTGGGGGGGGGTTGGTAACAGTTATGGACAAGAGTATGTATGTGTCACAAATTCATGACATATTGTCTGACACTACCACACCTACTTATGGAAGGTCTGGCATTGGGTGTCATCACTGAGAGGGACAGGGACTACCTCTTTGTTGAGAAGCCTGTCATCTCAATGATGAACGCCCTTCTGAAGACACAAAAAGGTGTTATGCCACCACCCATGAGGCCTATTGTTTCTAGTAATGGTTCCCTTCTTGAACGATTGTCCATGTGGGTGGATCAATTGCTCCAACTACTGGTACAACGTGTACCTGGTTACCTCAATGATTCTAGGGATGTACTGAGAGCATTTGAGAAGATGCAGTGGGCTCCAGGATCTGGCTTTCATGTGATGTAGTTTCTCTATACACATGTATTCCATGGAATATTGCCATGCAGGCCCTGGATCATCACCTTTCATTACACATTAATTATTTCCAGGATCTATGTAAGTTCATTAAGATGGCTGTATGGTTCCTCATTTACGCAATGACCTAATTTTTGATAAAACATTTTTTTGTTCAGACCAGTGGTGTTTCCATGGGGGCCATCTCTAGCCAACCTTACCATGTTGTTTTGGGAGTCCAAATACATTTTTACTTCAGAAAATCCATTTGGTGACAGTATACAGTGGTACGGCCGCTTTATCGACAATTCCCTCCTCATTTGGAGGAGGGACATTGCAGCCGTACCACTGTTTGCTGAGTATCTAAACAACAACCCGTATAATTTTAAATTTACTCATCAGGTTAATTCAACATCCATTGTATTTTTGGACTTAGTTTTGACAGGTACACACCATGAAAACATGTCAGTTGCCATTCATTGCAAACCAATCTGTGGTAATACTGTACTCAGGGCTGATAGTAACCATTCTTTCCACACCACTCGTGCCATTCCTGTAAGAGAACTCACTAGGCTAAAAAGAAATTGTACTGAACCTGAGGTTTTTAAAGAACAAACCAGTGAGTTACACAAAGACTCAAAAGTAGGGGTTATTCCTCACACACATTAAAAAGAGCAAATCACATTGTGGCTGGAAAGGACAGGAATAAGTTGGTTTATCCCTCACATCCAACCAGAGTACAATTTCAGAAACCGGTCCTTGCACTTACATTTTCTCCTTATTTCAATAGTGTGAAAAACAAAGCACTAAGACATTTGCACTTTTTGAAGCAATATGAGGTGATGTCTGACTTATTACATGAAGGGTGCCATGTGGTCTCTAAGAGGGCACTCACTTTGGGAGATCAGTTATCACCAAGTGTCGTTCATACCCAAACAAATCTCAGCAGCAGTTGACTAGCCCAGAAGGGCTTTTTTAAAGGGGTTGTGCACTGCCCTTCCTTTCGGAACTCAGCACGCAGCGTCCGGAAGTTCATTACTCCGAACGCTGTGTGCGGGCTTCCGTGTTCGCGGCCGCTGGGCGTGACGTCACGCCCGGCCCCCTCATGATGTCACGCCCGCCCCCTCAACGAAAGTCTATGGGAAGGGGGCACGACCGCTGTCACGCCCCCTTCCCATAGACTTTGGTAGAGGGGGCGGGCGTGATGTCACAAGCGGGACGGGCATGACGTCACGCCCGGCGGCCGCAAACACGGAAGCCTGCACACAGCGTTGGGAGTAATGAACTTCCGGATGCTGCGTGCGGAGCTTCGAAAGGCAGGGCAGCACACAATCCCTTTAAATGTGGCCATAAAATCTGTCGCATTTGTCATCATGCGAAGCCCACCAAACAATTTGAAAATGTGGATGGTGCCAAGACCTTCCATATAAAAAAATAACATTCATTGTAATCACAGCAATCTATATGCAGTGGAGAGGGATCTTGTTGCTCTTGGTGATTATGTGACTCAATCCTCCTTTGTGTCTGACAATTTAATTAGAGAAGAGCGGCTAGCTCTAAAAGAATTATCTTCTTATGAAGGCATTATCATTAAAATGTCAGGCAAAGGAGGTTTGGTCACAGTAATGGATAAGGACATGTCTGTCAGGATCCGGACTGGTATGCAGCGAGGACACTGGTGGTGGATCCTCTGTGTCAGTGGGGTGATGGTGTGGGCCTTACCAGGGGAACAGAGTCTAAGGGGTTACTGGTTTTCACCAGAGCCCGCCGCAAAGTGGGATGGACTTGCAGTGGCAGGTAACCCCCAGGTCGTTCCACCCGATAGCGACTCAACCCCAGCTGACAGCTGAGACAGGCGCGGTACACATGGACAAGGCAAGAGCAAGGTCGGACGTAGCAGAAAGTCAGGGCAGGCAGCAAGAGTCGTAGTCAGGGGCAACAGCAGGAGGTCTGGGTACACAGGCTTGGGAACACACTAAACGCTTTCACCAGGCACAAGGCAACAAGATCCGGCAAGGACAGGAAGGGGAAGTGG
Organism: Hyla sarda; assembly: GCF_029499605.1. Classification (NCBI taxonomy): domain Eukaryota; kingdom Metazoa; phylum Chordata; class Amphibia; order Anura; family Hylidae; genus Hyla; species Hyla sarda. The sequence continues at coordinate 117,942,894 of NC_079189.1, read as the reverse complement.
GTTTTTATTCACATAGCGCAGGTATAGGTACTGATTGGGCCAGGCACCAATTAATGGTGCACTGGCCCTTTAAATTTCAGAGAGCCGGCGCGCGCGCGCCTTAGAGAGCGGGGCCGCGCGCGTCGGGACAGAACAGCAAAAGGACGGGGCAGGTGAGGAGATTGGGATGTGACCCGCGGGCGGGCACGTCCCGCTACGCGGATCGCATCCCCGCTGGTGATACCAGTGCAGCGCTCCCGTTCAGCGGGTCTGACCGGGGCACTGCACAGAGAGGAACGCCGCGAGCACTCCGGGGAGGAGCAGGGACCCGGAGCGCTCGGCGTAACAATGTCTATTACACAAATTGAAAAAATGTCGGCAGATACTACAACTTATAAAAAATTGCATGCTGATCCTACGGCCAATTATCTATTTGTGGAGGAACCTGTCATACCGGTGATGTACGCTCTTCCAAAAACCCACAAAGGCATTGTGCCTCCCCCCATGAGACCAATCGTCTCCAGCAATGGGTTGTTGCTGGAGAGTTTGTCCACATGGGTGGATTAAATGTTCCAACCACTTGTTCAACGTACACCAGGATATATCAAAGATTCCAGAGACGTGTTGAGGGCAGTTGAACACATACAGTGGGATCCCTGGCTTCTATGGTTGTTGTGTGATGTCGTGTCTTTATACACGTGCATACACTTGGAACACTGCCATGGAAGCCCTGGATCATCATTTGGTCAAACATAGCAACTACTCCCAGAATTTGTGTGAATTTATTAAAATGGCCATTTGGCCATTTGTACAGTGGCTGAAGTATTTGACAAACAGGCTAGTGAATTAGAACAGAGACTGAGAAGTAGAGGCTATTCTTAATACATATTAAAAAGAGTGAGGAATATTGCTTCAAGTAGAGACAGAAACAAACTAATCAACCTCACACCGGTCATTAGAGAGCAAAGCCAGAAACCCGTACTTGCTTTGACTTATCCCCCCCCCCCCCCATTTCAACAAGGTAAAAAATATAGTCCTCAAACATCTGCATTGACTATTACGAGACAATGGACTTTGTAGTATGCTACGGGAGGGATGTTGTATAGTATCAAAAGAGGCACCTACGTTGGCAGACAAATTATCACCAAGTACAGTGCAGACCACAGTAAGATCCCATCGTGGGTGGCTAGCCCAAAAGTTTTTTTTTTTTTTAAATGTGAACATAAAATCTGCCAAACTTACTAAAACATTCAAAAATGCAAGTGGCACAAAAATGTTTGATATAAAAATGTATATATTAATTGTAATTCCAACAATGTGGTATATATCATTGAATGCACATGCAATTTAACGTATGTGGGTTACACCACACGTAAGCTCAAAACTCAAAAAATTGGAACATATCAATGATATCAGCAATACCACTAGCCGCAATAGATCTGCTGCTTCTGCACAAATTTCATTCTATACATGGAGACAGCACTATGGGATTTAAGATATATGCTATTGAACATGTAAGTGCTGGAATGAGAAAAGGATTTCTATATAAAAAAAATAGCTGATAGAGAAGCATTTTGGCAATTTACGCTAGATACACATACTCCAACAAGTATGAATACCCGTCAAGAGTTGTTATTTCAATACTGAATAGTAGAAGCATTCTTTTCTCATCCCGCACATGTACTGATCAAATGTGTTTTTACATGGTTCATTTTATGTAAATCTCTTCATATATATTTTAAACTTTGTAATCAATCTGTCTCTCGGGAGGTAAATGGTTAACGTGCAAGGAGTTTTCTTGTCTCCAGCACGGGTATATAATTCCTCACCTGTGGACAGATTGACATCACCGAGGAAGAGCGCATGCTCTCAAAACACGTCTGAAGGTATGGTCGGTTTTACAGTGTCAAGTGATTTTCAATAAAGCTATCATTTTCAAGCGCTGGGTCATCGTTCTTTTCATTAATTGTAATTACAGCAATGAGTCTACATCATTGAATGCACTTTATGTAATTTGAAATATCCAAACGGACAACTCAAACCTGGAAGTAAAAAATTATTATTATGACTAAGCAATATATAAGTGACCAAGCACTATCGATTAATCCAGGTACTGGTGTTGGCTATAGGTATGTGAACTCCAAACAGAAATAGCAAATAACAAGAAAGAGAAAAACGGAGTCACTTATAAAATGTATATTATTTTATTAATTCCGTGGAATATAAGTACATAAAAATTGTATATATATTAGTTAAAAAATACTATTTTTCAAGGAGGAATGAGGCTAAAAGGTGGTGTCACCGGCTCTGCAATGAAGGCTGGGTATGGTGTATATATTACTGGATCCACCACAATTTGTACACAAATTTACAAAAACAGGATGTTTTAGCAACCTGTAGGAAACATGCATATAAATCTGGATGTATTTCGCAAAAGGACCTCAGTTAATTCTTATCTACATGCCACATCATCTCATCCGACACATACTGTGAGAGCTATACCATATGGCCAGTACCTACGTGCTCGACGTATTTGCTCCTCGGAACAAGCCTTCAAGAGACAAGCCGATGATCTAAGAGGTAGGTTTCTACAAAGGGGGTACAGTCATAGATCGCTGAGAAAAGCCTACAACAGGGCAAAACAACAATCTCGTGTCCAACTATTATGTCCAAAACCTAAAAACCATGGTGATGATACAGTACGGTTCATTACGAACTACCACTCCCACTGGGACAACATGAAATCTTGCATGACTAAATATTGGTCGATTCTGACCACGGACCCGGTCTTGAAACAGTACATTCCATCCAAACCCCAAATTACAGCTCGACGGGCGAAAAACTTAGGAGATCTCCTAGTTAAGAGTGAATACCGACCTGAACCATCCAAAAATATTTTTGGCTCAAGAGGGCCCAGATGGGGATCATCAGCTTGTGGACAGTGTGTTGCCTGCCCTAACATGAAGCGGTCCACCACTTTCACGAACTCCCAGACTACAATCACATACAGGATTAAACATCAGATTACATGCACTACACGCTATGTAGTCTACTATGCAGTGTGTCCCTGCCCAAAAATTTATGTGGGCCTTACCACACGCCCCCTCAAAATTCGCATTCGTGAACACTTGAGAGACATCCGATTGGCGCAGACAATAGGAAGTACTGAGGATTTGAAGACAATACCCAAACACTTTAAGTTGTTCCATGATTGTGATGATAGGCTCCTCCAATTCTGTGGTATTGACAGACTGTATCCTGGGATGCGTGGGGGTGATCTGGGGAAACGATTGGCCCAACGCGAGAGCTATTGGATTTGGCGCTTGGATACGGTGCAACCCCACGGTTTAAATGAACTGTTGCCATTTGGACCATTTTTATAGTTACAACATATAGACATCTTTTGACCATTGAAGCCATCTATGTATTCCTCGTCTGTTCTGTCTGTTTTTAACCCCCCTTTTAATTAATTTTCTTACCTACTTTTAACAGCTATTTCTTATTTTTTGGTTTTTTCCAGGACACGAATGCCAATAGGAGATTGCTCCCTATATTGATGTCTACATACTCAGGATTTTGGACTTGGGACTCATAGATGCCATTTTACTATGTTAATTCCCCCCTTTTTTGTATTTTTGGATATGGGTTGGTGCTTTACAAATTATACATTTTGGATTAATATTTTGGTTTATATCTCTAGCATGTAGGGGTTGGGCACAATATACGATATATTACTTCTTTATACTGTAGTTAAGTGAGCTATATGGGATTATGTGCACCATGTACACTTTTCACCCAACCATCACTTATCACTTGTTCTCATCGTCTCTTCTCCCCCCCCCCCCTTTTTCCCCCCCCCTTTTTTTCACTTTTTTCACGGTTGCATTTTATTTGAATTTTTTGACACTTCACACTATTTCTCTCTTCTTTAGTAAATATCATTATGCTATTTACATTATATCAATAACAACAATTTAAAAAAATTTTAATATATTATTTTTATGTTTTTCATTTCTCATATATTTCTATATATATATTTTTTCATATATATATAACATATATATACTTTTTCAAACACCTTTTTACTCCACTTCACTTATCATCTTCTTTCCACTGTATTTTACACTTTTACATCATTCCCTTTTCACTGTCACCTTATTCACATTTCACTCTTCCCTGGTTTGCACATATTGTATTATACTCAGATATCCTCATTTCATATAGAATTCCATTTGACCTCAGGAGATCTCCTTTTTGCCCTTTACAAATTAAATTAAATTATATATACTCCCTACATATATGTCACTAATATTTCTTTCTCTTTACATGCACATTGAACCACATACCATTTATATTTATATTTATTTTTCATTCAAATTTAAACTTATTATATGGCATCCAGTATACTCATAATTATTCATTGCAATCCCGTATTTTATATCATGTTATGTTATTGTATATATGTATGCATATGCTTAACCTATCAGTGTTCTGCTGATCACAGACACTGCTCCTGTCGCTGGTGCGCGTGCGCCGTCTCTGCGCTGCCGGGGTTCCGGGTGAGTCGCGTCTACGTCATGGCACGGTCATGTGATTCTTCGCAGTGCCGTGTCATGTGACGCGGCTCCTTCCGGTTTCCGGGCGGCGACGGGGCCGGCGTTCGCGTGCATTGTAACAGCCACAGGTGAGGATTAAATTATTTAACTCCTAATACAATCTGATTGGTGTTCTTGGATATAAATAGACAGTCGGACTGGGATAGAGCCACTCCCAGACGAAGGTTGCGTACCGAAACGTACGTTGGAGTGGTGCTGTCCCGGTCTCTGCTGATTGCTGCTGTACTCTGGTATATCGCTACACTGATTTGTATCCCCACAATGTTATGCTTGTTTACATGCACACTGCACTTTATTTTGCATGCTATATATATATAATAATTCTTTCGCTCTCACTGTGAGATTTATATGCATGTTTCCTACAGGTTGCTAAAACATCCTGTTTTTGTAAATTTGTGTACAAATTGTGGTGGATCCAGTAATATATACACCATACCCAGCCTTCATTGCAGAGCCGGTGACACCACCTTTTAGCCTCATTCCTCCTTGAAAAATAGTATTTTTTAACTAATATATATACAATTTTTATGTACTTATATTCCACGGAATTAATAAAATAATATACATTTTATAAGTGACTCCGTTTTTCTCTTTCTTGTTATTTGTAATTTGAAATATGTAGATTATACCACACGCAAATAAAAAATATGAGCACTAGAACATCTCAATGATAGTAGTACTACTGCTGTTCGACAAAGCTCGGCTGCATCAGCACATTTCCATACTGTACATGGAGGCAATATAAATGCGTTTAAGATCTATGCTATTGAACATGTGAATGCTGGAATAAGAAAGGGTTGCTTATGAAAAATGTAGCTGATAGAGAGGCATTCTGGCAATTCACGTTGAGGACGCATGCCCCATCGGGTCTGAATGTCCGCCGTGAATTATTGTTTCATTATTGATTGATACTTGCGTCTCTTTCTTATTTTGCATGTGTTCTAATCCATTATTTTTTTTAACTTTGTTGATTTGATGTATTTTAACATATTGTTCAACTGTTAACCAGTTGGTAATATCTCTGGTGAGGTGGGTGGTATTTGGAGTATATCTGCCCAGCAAACAGGTATTTAATCCTCACCTGAGATAAAACTGATGCCACAGAGGAAGAGCGCATGCATTTGAAATGCGTCTGATGGTATAGTTGTTTTATGTGTGTGTCGTGGATCCTCAATAAAGCTGCATTTAAACGAAGCGCTGGACCATCTCATATTTTCAAGTATCACTGGGTGCCTAGCCGGGCACAGGTCCGTGCACCACACAGGGAGAAGTGAGCTTGACTTTGTTCATTTACCTTGCACTTCCAGAAAGATAACCATGTGCCCTTTGTATCAAACTTGACATGTAGAGTAGGAATTTATCATATGATTTTTTTATGTCTCTAAAGTTGGCATTTATTAAGATGGTCATCATGCCCCAAATTCTGTTTCTATTTACTGCCACACCTATAGGAGTAGGTTTCTTCTGGTTTAGGAAAGTCGAAATTCAGCTTGGCAGGTTACTCTGGGGGCAAAAGCGAGTATGGCTGAAATATCAGCATTTTATGTCTCCTTGGGAGAATGGAGGTATCAATCTACCTAATTTAAAACTATACTACAGGGTGGGCCATTTATATGGATACTCCTTAATAAAATGGAAATGGTTGGTGATATTAACTTCCTGTTTGTGGAACATTGATATATGTGAGGGGGGAAACTTTTCAAGATGGGTGGTGACCATGGTGGCCATTTTGAAGTTGGTCATTTTGAATCCAACTTTTGTTTTTTTTAATAGGAAGAGGGTCATGTGACACATCAAACTTATTGGGAATTTCACAAGAAAAACAATGATGTGCTTGGTTTTAATGTAACTTTATTCTTTCATGAGTATCTGACCACTTATAAAATGTGTTCAATGTGCTGCCCATTGTGTTGGATTCTCCCACTTTTCACACACTGATAGCAACACCGCAGGAGAAATGCTAGCACAGGCTGCCAGTATCCGTAGTTTCAGGTGCTGCACATGCCGTATCTTCACAGCATAGACAATTGCCTTCAGATGACCCCAAAGATAAAAGTCTAAGGGGGTCAGATCGGGAGACCTTGGGGGCCATTCAACTGGCCCACGATGACCAATCCACTTTCCAGGAAACTGTTCATCTAGGAATGCTCGGACCTGACACTCATAATATGGTGGTTCACCATCTTTCTGGAAAAACTCAGGTAACGTCTCAGCTTCAGTGCATATAAAGGGAAACACATCATCATGTAGCAATTTCGCATATCCATGGCCTTGAGGTTTCCATTGATGAAGAATTGCCCCACTATCTTTGTACCCATATACCACACCATACCATCAATTTTTGTGTTCCAACAGTCTTGGAACACAGTCTTGGGATCTATCCAATGTGGGTTAGTGTCAGACCAATAGCGGTGGTTTTGTTTGTTAACTTCACCATTCACATAAAAGTTTGCCTCATCACTGAACAAAATCTCCTGCGTAAACTGAGGGTCCTGTTTTAATTTTTGTTTTGCCCATTCTGCAGCACCTGAAACTACGGATACTGGAAGCCTGTGCTAGCATTTCTCCTGCGGTGTTGCTATCAGTATGTGAAGAGTGGGAGAAGAGGATTGCATTGACAATCCAACACAATGGGCAGCTCATTGAACACATTTTATAAGTGGTCAGAAACTTGTAAATAACTCATGAAAGAATAAAGTTACCTTAAAACCAAGCACATCATTGTTTTTCGTGTGAAATTCCCAATAAGTTTTATGTGTCACATGACCCTCTTCCTATAGAAAAAACAAAAGTTGGATTCAAAATGGCCAACTTCAAAATGGCTGCCATGGTCACCACCCATCTTGAAAAGTTTCCCCCCTCACATATACTAATGTGCCACAAACAGGAAGTTAATATCACCAACCATTCCCATTTTATTAAGGTGTATACATATAAATGGCCCATCCTGTATATGTCATGTCAACTGCTGAAATTGATCAGCTGGAAGGAATCTGCAGCTCTTAGTAAACTGATAAACATTTTTGAACTCCTAGAACTAGGAATGATCGGGGGTTGGGTATTCTTTTGGAAAAATTCAACAAAATATGGGGCATATTAAGGGGGAGTCTAATGGGAGTAAATAGTCTGAACTTCATGTCACTGTGGGGGAATAGAAACTTTAAAGAATTTCTGACTTGCAAAAGCAAATACTGGGAAAAACTGGGGGTCTTTTGGGTTAGTCAAATGTTTGAAAAAGGAAATTTGCATGAATTTAAATACTTTAAAGAAATATTTGGGATGAAGGATAATGAAATGTTTTATTATATTCAAATTAAACACACGGTCGCTTGCACGACAGATAAAAACAGTTTTATTATAATTGCAGAATTTTTGAGGGTTTGTTAAGTTGGAACTGGGTGGAAAAAAATGTCACGTTTGTATAAACTTTTGAACTCCTGGTTAGCAGAGGATGGATGGAAAAACATTAAAAAAAAACTGGGTTAAAGAAATTGGTGAGTTGTCAAACAAAACATGGCACAACATTGGTAATAATTTGAATAAAATATTGTTGAATGTGCGGCACAAAATTACTCAGTTTAGGATGTTGCATATTATTATACTCCTATTCAAATGAAGAAATTTGGTACAGTACATGTGACTCGTCAAAATGTTTGAAGTGTGGAAGTGAAAATAATATGTGGGATTGTCAAGTAATATCTAATTACTGGGAGCAGGTACTAAGCATTCAGTAAAATTGGGGAAAAGATCCCTCATACTATCGTTTTCGCTATTCTAGGAGACGTAGAGAATATGGGGACGGCTAAAGAATTCTTTTGTAGGACTTTATTTTATGCAAGATTGATAATTGCGCATAATTGGATTAAGATAGAAGGACCCTCTATAGGTGAATGGCCATGAGAGAAATCCAGAATGTTAAGAGAAAAGAGCAAAAGAGCAATTATGGGCAAAAGAGAAGAAAGGAAAGATCAGATGGAGTAATGTATGGAAACATTGAGCCTGATAATCTGTATATATATTGATAATTTGTAGATGCAAATCATAAAATGTTGCAGTATCTTGTAATACCTTTTTTATTGGACTAACAGCATTTTGTAGAGACAAGCTTTCGGGATTCCTCCCTTTATCAAGTCCAAAGCAAATTTGCTTTGGACTTGATAAAGGGAGGAATCCTGAAAGCTTGTCTCTACAAAATGCTGTTAGTCCAATAAAAAAGGTATTACAAGATACTGCAACATTTTATGATTTGCATCTGCATCACTGGACTAATACGGCTACTAAAATTTACTACTTGATAATTTGTAGATATACATATAATTTTTTTTTCTTCCCTCCTCTCATGGGCCCCCTAGTGGGGTGGGTGGGGTTTTGAAAATAAAGGGGAAAAATGCTGTAAAAGATGCTGTAAAAAAAAAAAAAAAAAAAAAAAAAAGTATTTTACACTCCTCCAGAAATCCAGCGTTAGATTCTGTATAATTTTATTATAGTTCAATGGTTTTAAAAAAAATACACTGGGGGTTATTTATCAATAATGGTCTTGGCCAGATCATTTTTGCGGTTGGTCTAGATGCGTTTTTTTTTTTTTGCCAATGCTGCGCCAAATTTATCATATTGTCGCAGTGACCATGATAAATTTTGTGCAGATCTGCACCCCGATAATAAACGCAATTAGCATGAAAGTTAACAAGATTGGCAGATGTAGACCAAAAAAAAGAATAGAACACAATGATAAATATCCCCCAGTGCATCGGAACATTTTTTCTGACATCTATTTTCCTTCAATAGAAGGAAACCTCTATATTTCTAGCTTTATAAACTATCTATTTTTTTGTTTAACCCCTTAAGGACCAAGGACGTACCAGTACGTCCTTGGTCCTGCTCTCCTGATATAACGCGGGGTTACACAGTAACCCCGCGTCATATCACGGCGGGCCTGGCATCATAGTGAAGCCGGGACCCGCCTCTAATAGCGTGCAGCGCCGATCGCGGCGCCGCGCGCTATTAACCCTTTAGCCACGCACTCAGAGCTGAGCCGCGCGGCTAAAAGTGAAAGTGAAAGTTGCCGGCTAGCTCAGTCGGGCTGTTCGGGAAAGCCGTGGCTAATCGCGGCATCCCGAACAGCTGACAGGACAGCGGGAGGGCCCCTACCTGCCTCCTCGCTGTCCGATCGCCGAATGACTGCTCAGTGCCTGAGATCCAGGCCTGAGCAGTCATGCTGCAGAATCGTTGATTACTGGTTTCTTATGAGAAACCAGTGATCAATGATGAAGATCAGTGTGTGCAGTGTTATAGGTCCCTATGGGACCTATAACACTGGAAAAAAAAGTGAATGAATATCATTTAACTCCTCCCCTATTAAAAGTTTGAATCACCCCCCTTTTCCAATAAAAAAAAAACACAGTGTTAATAAAAATAAAAATATATGGTATCACCGCGTGTGGAAATGTCCGAATTATAAAAATATATCATTAATTAAACCGCTCGGTCAATGGCGTGCGCGCAATAAAATTCCAAAGTCCAAAATAGTGCATTTTTGGTCACTTTTTATATCATTTAAAAATGAATAAAAAGCGATTAATAAGTCCTATCAATGGAAAAATGGTACCATTAAAAACTTCAGATCATGGCGCAAAAAATGAGCCCTCATACCGCCCCATACACGGAAAAATAAAAAAGTTATAGGGGTCAGAAGATGACAATTTTAAACGTATTAATTTTCCTGCATGTAGTTATGATTTTTTCCAGAAGTCCGACAAAATCAAACCTATATAAGTAGGGTATCATTTTAATCGTATGGACCTCCATAATAAATATAAGGTGTCATTTTTACCGAAAAATGTACTACGTATAAACGGAAGCCCCCAAAAGTTACAAAACGGCGTTTTTTTTTTTCAATTTTGTCGCACAATGATTTTTTTCCCCGTTTCACCGTAGATTTTTGGGCAAAATGACTGACGTCATTACAAAGTAGAATTGGTGGCGCAAAAAATAAGCAATCATATGGATTTTTAGGTGCAAAATTTAAAGAGTTACGATTTTTTAAAGGCAAGGAGCAAAAAACAAAAATGCAAAAACGGAAAAACCCCCGGTCCTTAAGGGGTTAATTGTTCTCCATTGCTTTCCTTCATAAATGTATTATATAAGTGTTCAGTTCAGCATGGGTACCTAAAGTTTGAAAAAAACTTCTGGCACATCATAGCTACATGTCAGACATTTTTACAAGTGGGGGTCCAGGTAATAAGACCCCTACTGATCACTAAAACGAATGGAAAGCAAAAACTCCATACACTTTTTTGAATTGTGAATATGTACACCACTTAGACGATTATCTTAGCAGTGCCAAGCAGTGACACGCAGGCATGAATGCTCAGTTGAGCACTGCTGCCTGTTCATTTTAATGATCGATTAATGCAAACCTTTATTTGAATTACCTTTTAGTGCACTGGCGTCTTTTAGTATAAAATCTTAAGATCTGGTAAGGAGTCGTCATCTGTGGAAGATCACTCTTACTTGAATTTAGAGGTATTCATAATTAAAACCAAATGCTTTAATTATTGCTTGTGCCTATTACTACGTGTACTAGGTTTACAACATTATGTTGTGTTATTTTATGCAGCATACTATTCCCCATTATAAGAACTTTTTATACTGGCTGGCCTACTAAATACATTTACGCATAAGATGCATGTGCTTAAATGTTCTCCCCACACTAATCAGCTTTGTGGGCCAACCTTACTGCCAGAAGTAAACAATGAACGGGAGCTGGAAGCCTTGGCTCTATACATTGTTGTCCTGGGGGTGCTGGGTCACTGCAGCTTCCATTAACGTGACATATACAGGTAGAAACTCATATAGGGTAAAAAGCATGTGACGTGTATAGCACCCTTTAAGAGTCCTAATAGCCCCGTATAACTCTGTTAGGTCACCTAGGAGTATATCTATGTACTTTTGAGCTGCCTTAAAAAGGCAAAGTAAATTTTATAGTTACGATAACATGTAAATCTGTGGGTGAACAGATGGTAACTAGTGTTAACTAACAGGTTCAATAAAAATATACTAAAATTAATGTTCAAAATTATTATTTTCTGGAGGCTGATAAATGACAGCAATTGAAAGCCTGATCTGAAGGCATATATACATGAGCCTTCAGCTTGGTGAGGGTCCAATCGCTGGGACTTCAATTATATAATAGGATGGGAGCTTTTTTTTTCTTGAGCCGAACGGACCCTGAATTGGGTTGGAACACAACAGACACTGTTGGATCCCAATGGACCCCATTTACTTGAATGAGGTCCGTAAGGGATCCGGAATTTTAGCGGAGCAGAAAAATAGTGCATGCGCTATTTTTTTCTTGGCTAAACTTCAATCGTTCTGATGGAATTGCAGAGGGAATTGCAATGTGAATGAGGCCTTACACTTAACACCAATCCTGTGTATGTGAAGGCGGGAATTCCCATTTAAGTCATACATTTTTGTTAATGTTTTAAAAGAAAATAACTTTTAAATGAACATAAGAGTTAATAGACGAGAAAGTGATTTACTCAAATGAAATGTTCTGCAGTTCAGCATATTTTACAGTTCATTAATCAGATTTTCAATCTCATGCTTCATTCATCAGCTATCTACTCTTGGATTGTTGATACAGGAGGCGGTTAGTGACCGGATGTCAAGTGTAAGTTCTGGCACAGGTAAATTGTTCTGTATATCACGCATACAGGAGAATCAGGAGACTGCAGGAGATGATGGATAACATTTCTTGGTTGTTTTTCCCCAGAAAGATTTACAAAGAAGTGTTTCCCAATCACTTCAATTTTAACTGGCTTTGTTTTAAACATAATATAAAATCATCCAGCCACATTAAAATATAATTGTAGAAAACAGTAAAACAAGAATGTTACACAGCAGAATTTATTCTCTAAAAATAGGGTAGTAAATAACTAACTGCATCATTTACAACTGTTTTCAAATTCCCATCATTAAAAAGACTGGGAGATTGATCTGGCCTTTACTAGTTTCTCGGTGGTCTATCTATTTATACACTCATTTTAGTGGTCATTGGGCAGAAGAGCTGTGAAGGAAAAATTATGAAATGCGCTCTGTGTTCCTAGTTTTGTTTGGCTTACCGACTTTTGCAATTACAGTAACATTGGGCATCCATGCCAACAGCAAAGCTGGCTTAGCTAAGTGGTTCCAAATTTTAGTTATTAAAGGGGTAATTTGCTCCTAGAGATCGTATCCCTTATCCAAAGATAGGGGATAAGATGTCTGATCATGGGGGTCCCACCGCTGGGGACTCCTGTGATCTTAGCTGCGGCACCTAAGACATCCGGTGCACGGAGCGAACTTCGCTCCCTGCCAGATGACTGGCAATGTGGGGCGGAGGCTTGTGATGTCACGGTCACACCCCACTCGTGACATCACGGCCATGCCCTCTCAATGCAAGTCTACGGAAGAGGGCATGACGGCCGTCATGCCCTCTTCCGTAGACTTGCATTGAGAAGGTGTGGCCGTGACGTCACGAGCATAGCGTGGCCGTAATGTCACGAGCCTCCGACACTGCACCTGACACTCTAAACCAACGCCGGGTGCAGGGGCGAGACCCCTGCAATCAGACATCATATCCCTATCCTTCAATATCATCCCTTCTGTGTATTTGGATTATGTATATAAGTGGGGGTCTACCTTAAGTGCCGTGGAGTGCCTTAAAAGGGCCAAACATCAAATTCAACCAGGTCAAATGGTTTTGAATCACACATGACTTTTTTAAACAAAGGTATTTGTTGCAGGTGTTTTTACTTCTATTTTATTTAGCTTTCATATATTTTATTTACCGTATTTATCGGCATATAACACGCACTTTAAAACTTAAATTTAAGGCAAAAAGCCTGCCTGCGTGTTACATGCCGATAAATCTTCTGGTCACTGATTTAAAGCGGCTGCTTGTATTAGCAGCACGGCCGCGGCCACTTTAAATCAGTGACCAGCGGCATCTCCTCCCCGCTCTGCTTTAAATTTTTCTTACCCCCCCCCCTCCCTCATCATTCCCCCTTTTCCCTGCTTTTCATAGTTTTGATTATTTTCCTTACCTGGCTGCACTTCGGCAGGCCAGGTCAGGCGGGGAGTCTTGCGGGCAGTGGTCAGTGAAGCAGATAAGTGACATCCTCTCTCGCCTTCTCTGCGCGGCATCAGAGACGTCACTTTTCATTTCCTGTAGTTGCCGCACTCCGAACTATGACTAGCGGCGGTTACAGGAAATGAAAAGTGACGTCCCTGATGCCGCGCAGAGAAGCCGGGAGAGGACATCACTCATCTGCTTTACTGACTGCAGCCCGCAAGACAGCTGAAGCGCAGCCAGGTAAAGAAAATTAAAAAAAACTATGAAAAGCAGGGAAAAGGGGGAATGATGAGGGAGGGGGAGAATAGCATAGGAGGAACATGATGGGGAGATGATGACACAGGGTGGGGGGATGATGAGACAGGGGGAAATGATGAGGGGGGGATGATGGGGGACATGAATAGACAGGGTGGGGGATGATGAGACAGGGGGAAATGATGAGGGGGGAATGATGGGGGACATGATGAGACAGGGTGGGGGATGATGAGACAGGGGGAAATGATGAGGGGGGAATGATGGGGACATGATGAGACAGGGTGGGGGATGATGAGACAGGGGGAAATGATGAGGGGAGAATGATGGGGGACATGATGAGACAGGGTGGGGGATGATGACACAGGGGGAAATGAGGGGGGAATGATGGGGGCATGATGAGACAGGGTGGGGGATGATGAGACAGGGGGAAATTATGGTTGGGGAGGCATTAAATGCTTAATGTCTGTATGGCTAGTGGTGGTCTATGACAGTGGTATATGTTGAGACATGGGGGGATGAAGAGACATGGGGGGGTGGCAATGAGAGGGGTAAATGTGGCACAGGGACTGAAAAAAGGGAAGGAATGATGTGGCACTGGAGGGGACAGGACAAAACTAAGGTGCAGAAGAAAACAAAGTTGAGGGGAAGATGTGGCGTTTAGTCCAAGTCATTAATTTTACATTTAATTTTATTTACTTAAATTTCCCTGTTAATGGTGGTGCGTGTAATATGCCAGTGCGTGTTATACGCCGATAAATACGGTAGCTAAAAACTTTCCAAAATTGATCTGTTCTTGTTTTGGGGAGCAAATTGGAAGCAGCAATCTACAAGCATGTAAGCATGCCCCAGGTGCAGTTAGGTAAGGTGGGAGGGCACAGGATGAGGGTATGTTGAAATCCTATTGTCCCTTAAATTTTCCTGCATTCGTTTCTTTAACAGCTGGAGCTATATGCTTTGTGTCCAGGAGATGAATTGACACAGATGTCAGAGCTGAATAGAAGTCTATCTCAAACAGCCAGTAGTAAGGTACCCAGGGAACTAAGGGGCACATACACTTGGGGAGATTTATCAAAACCTGTCCAGAGGAAAAGTTGCTGAGTTGCCCATAGCAACCAATTAGAAATCTTTTGAAATCTTGTCAAAAATGAAAGAAGCGATCTGATTGGTTGCTATGGGCAACTCAGCAACTTTTCCTCTGGACAGGTTTTGATAAATCTTCCCCACTGTTCTTCCCCTAAATCCTCTTCCCAGTCTGTTTGGTATTTTTTTAAGGAGACTGGGAGAAATTTATCACCCCTGTGGAGAGAAAAAAACTGACGAGTTGCCCATAGCAACCAATCAGATTTCTTCTTTCATTCTGAAAAAAAAAGCCTCGCAAATATAAAAGATGCAATCTGATTGGTTGCTAAGGGAAACTGGTCATCCTGTTCATTGCACAGGTTTTGATAAATCTCCTCCACTGTGTGGACACTTTTACATTGAATTACATTGGAACAAGTGATAATTTCAGATGCTTAACCTCCTAGATGTCGTGGACAATGGTGACCATGGCATCTAGGTGATGAAACAAAAGAAATAGGGCTCTCTTTCTCACCCAATTGGCTCCAATATAACAGGACCATGGGGGTGCAATTGTACATATAACTGGTATGGCTGCTTTCATATAAAGGATATAAATGCAGGTGACAGTAGCAGTCATCAAGGCATCTGGGGCACGGAGCTAAAAATGCATACATTCCAGATGCCTGGTGCTACGGACACCCCGGGGTATCACCATAATAGTACCAACAAGAATATAACATTATAAAACAAAAGAATAAAAAGTTATAAATCTTGAACTATACTGAAGAAGACTAAACTAAAATAATTTAGGCAAGAAAATTATCCAACTCATTCAACATATTTTTTATTACACTTTCTACCTTGTTTTGGAACAGTTCAGATACCTGATACAATACCTTTGGATTCAATCGACAAAACTCTTCAGACCAGCTGTGGTTGACGTTTTTAGATCAGTTTAGATCAGGATCTCTATAAAGGATTAATGGTCTCTGATCACCAGACTGAATTAATTGATAACAGCCACTTTCTTCTCTATAAATGTCTTACTATTATGTATAACTTTGTTTACCACATGGTTATGAATCTGCTGACAATATTAACTAATTCAACATTTCACATCTGTTTTCCTATAGTTCTCTGTGCAATCATAGTTCCCTGAAATTATCTTAATAAAGATGAAGTATCAATCATATCTGTGCGCTTAGAGATAGTGTGAGCCTGGGACTTAGATATGCATACCGAAATGGCGGAGTATGACGCAAGCCAAATGTCAGTGTGCTCCATCATAGCGGGACATGTAAGGTGAAAACATATTGGAAGCATTATCATTTACTCTATGCTCTCACTTGAATTAGAGATGGGCAAGCAATAGTTATCTCCTAATAGTATCAAGATGTTTACCATTAATACTATAATTGTCATACTATAATAAGTCATCACAGTCGTGTCTTTTATATCACCATACTCTGAAGATACATTTTGCAATATGTCATATACAGATTAATACTACAAATGCTGCATATTTCTCATGACATTGTACACAGTTTGATCAACAGGTTTATATTTGAATACTTTAATAATTTGTCTAATCACATCATTGAGCATTTGGGTCTTCCTACTATGTGGTAAAAGGGAGAGCTAGAAATGGGCAGCTGACCATGGCATCTCCAGCCAACAACACCGGTTATCTGCTTATTACACCATCTTCTTTTTGAACAAAAATTTTTTTCAAGAGACAAGTTAAAAGAAGTCGTCTTCAAAGGCTTTTCAAGAAAAGTTCCCAGTGCATACAACAAATATATCTATAGGGCTCTATTCAGACAACGTCGATAATGTGGATTGGTCAGTATAACTTTTTTTCAACTGTGTGGGAAAGCACAGCCGACTGAAGTTACACTGTGGAATATAGTATAGCGAATTGGGAGTGATTTATAATATACAGCTTTGTTTAATATGGTTGTCTATTTGGCCCTTTTTCTGTTATATCTACACCAAATGTGCCAAATGAATCATATTGTCACACAATGTTTTTTAAATATGGTGTATTTTCTAAATCACCTTTTTGACATGTAGATATCTGTGACAACTAAAATGTTAGAGGGAAAGCTGATTGGAGCAAAGTAAAGAGATATTCTTAATAAAAAACCTGATCCAGAGTGCCCTGGTCCTCAGACTGGGCCAAATGTTTATCTTCTAACAGTGACCCTAAGGACACAGCCAAGACAACACTGGAGGCTTAGGGAAAACTCTGTGAATGTCCTTGAGTGGCCCAGCCAGAGCCCTGTCCACTGATGGTCCCCATCCAACCTGACAGAGCTGGAGAGGATCAGCAGAGAAGAATGACAGAAAATCCAAATTCAGTTGTATAAACCTTGTGGCATCATCCCCGAGAAGACTTGAGGCTGTAATCATTGCCAAAGGTGCACAACTAAGTACTGAGTAAAGGGTCTGAATACTTATGTACATTAAATAGTTTAGTTTTTCCATTTCAATAAATTAGCAATATTTCTAACATTCTCTTTCCACTCTTGATGATGCAGCAACACTTGATTTTTGTATTTAAAGAAAACTGTCAGCCTGTTCACCCATACTAAACCCAAGATTCCATAGAGGGGTCACTTACTTAAATTGCTTCAGTAGGCCCTGAAATATCAGCTCCCCCCTCCTCCCTCCCAGCTGACCGCCTTTGTCTTCCTCTGTTACATCCTAATCCCGCCCCCGCTATTTGAATGAACATAGTCTTCAACTCCACGTCCTAGTGACGTGGAGTCACCAGTCACGTGAGTGCAGCGCTCTCTCGGCAGAGCGCATGAGCCGGAAGATTTCCCCTGCTCTCACTTCATGATTAAATCTTCTGGCGCATGCGCTCTGCAGGAAGAGCGCTGCGCTCACGTGACTGGTTACTTCACATCACTAGGAGGTGGTGTTGAAGACTGCGCCTCCACTGCACAGTTCCCTGAATACTGCATGGAAACTTCAGAAGTAGATATCTCATGACCTACTGAAGCAATTTAAGTAAGTGACCCCTTGCAATTTAGAGAAGTGTATTTAGTGGGTTTAATGGGGGTGAACAGGCTGACAGTTTTCGTTTAAGCACAAGGCAGCACCAAAATGTATAAAAAGATTTTATATATATATATATATATATATATATATATATATATATATATATATATATACACACACACACACACACACTGTGGGGCAAAAAAGTATTTAGTCAGCCACCAGTTGTGCAAGTTCTCCCACTTAAAAAGATGAGAGAGGCCTGTCATTTTCATCATAGGTATACCTCTACCATGAGAGACATAATGAGTAAAATAAATCCATAAAATCCCATTATCTGATTTTCAAAGAATTTATTTGCAAATTATGGTGGAAAATAAGTATTTGGCCGCCTACAAACAAGCAAGATTTCTGGCTCTCACAGACCTGTAACATCTTCTTTAAGAGTCTCCTCTGTCCTCCACGCGTTACCTGTATTAATGGCACCTATTTGAACTTGTTATCAGTATAAAAGACACCTGTCCACAACCTCAAACAGTCACACTCCAAACTCCACTATGGCCAAGACCAAATAGCTGTCGAAGGACACCAGAAACAAAATTTTAGACCTGCACCAGGCTGGGAAGACTGAATCTGCAATAGGCAAGCAGCTTGGTGTGAAGAAATCAATTGTAGGAGCAATTATTAGAAAATGGAAGACATACAAGACCACTGATAATCTCTCAAAATTATCACAAGAACAGTGACCCGCAGAGAGCTGGGACCAAACTAACAAAGGCTACCATCAGTATCACATTATGCCGCCAGGGACTCAAATTATGCAGTGCCAGATGTGTCCCCCTGCTTAAGCCAGTACATGTCCGGACCCGTCTGAAGTTTGCTAGAGAGCATTTGGATGATCCAGGAGAAGATTGAGAGAATGTCATATGGTCAGATGAAACCAAAGTAGTACTTTTTGTTAAAAACTTAAATCTTAGTGTTTGGAGGAGAAAGAATGCTGATTTGCATCCAAAGAACACCATACCTACTGTGGAGCATTGGGGTGAAAACATCATGCTTTGGGGCTGTTTTTCTGCTAAGGGACCAGGATGACTGATCCGTGTAAAGGAAAGAATGAATGGGGCCATGTATCCTGAGATTTTGAGTGAAAACCTCCGTCCATCAGCAAGGGCATTGAAGATGAAATGTGGCTGGGTGTTTCAGCACAACAAAGATCCCAAACACACCACCTTGGCAATGGTGGCAGGCTTCGTAAGAAGAATTTCAAGGGCCTAGCCAGTTTCCAGATCCCATAGAAAACCTTTAGAGGGAGTTGAAAGTCCGTGTTGCCCAGCAACAGTCCCAAAACATCACTGCTCTAGAGGATATCTGCATGGATGAATGGGTCAAAATACCTGCAACAGTGTGTGAAAACTTACAGAAAATATTTGACCTCTGTCATTGCCAACAAAGGTTATATAACAAAGTATTGAGATGAACTTTTATTATTGACCAAATACTTATTTTACACCATAATTTGCAAATAAATTATTTAAAAATCAGACAATGTGATTTCATGGATTTTTTTTTCTCATTGTATCTCTCATAGTTGAGGTATACCTATGATAAAAATTACAAGCCTCTCTCATCTTTTTATGTGGGAGAACTTGCACTAGCACTTGCACTAGCTGTTGGCTGATTAAATACCTTTTTTGCCCCACTGTGTGTATATATATATATATATATACTGTATATCAAAATACATCCCAAAAAATAGCAGCACATCCAAAAAAATAAATAGAAGGAAGTGGGTGTACACATGCATGGGATATTGGTGAAAAATCCAAACAAATATTCCAGATAAATGCAGCACACCAAACAAAAAATCAAGTGAATGGTGATTTATTCCATAGTGTATAAAAAAATACAACGTTTCAGTAGCCTCACCTGAAAATAGTAGCATGAGGCTACTGAAACATTGTATTTTTATACACTATGGAATAAATCACCATTCACTTGATTTTTTTGGTTTAGTACGTTGCATTTTTTCTGAAATGTATATATATATATATATATATATATATATGTATATATATATAGATATAGATATATACATATATAGATATATACAGAGAGTCTTTAAATCTTTCTTTTTTTTTCTTATTTTCTTATGTTGTGGCCTTGTGCTAAAATAGCAGGCTAGCTGGGAGTACCAGTCCTATGGGGGTGTACATGGTGCTGTCAGGTGGCAGGATGGTGTTACTAACTTCGTGATCTCCTGTGAGCCCAAGTATTTTTTAGCTCCCAGTGGTAAAGTGTATTACACTTTTTAAGCACATGAGTGAAGAGTAGGTCACTGTCCCTCTAAGAATCACCTGAATAGCTGATAAACTGATTGGAAAGTTGCTCTATATACATTTTAGTGGGGTTGGTAGTGGGAGTGCAGTTTTAAACATTCCTATTATTTCAGACTGTACAGTGAAAGGCCTATACAGGCTTAAAGGAGAACTCCGGAATAGGAAAATTATCGTTCATACAGCAGTAAAAAAAATTAACAGGTGCATACCTTCCTTTGAACTCAGCCAATCACCGGCCGCAGCGAACTCCCGACTCGGCCAGCGATTGGCTGAGTGGCAGTGTGACGTTTTTGGCCCCGGCAGCAGGTGCCGGTGTAGTGAAGAATTGTGTGTCTTGAAGCATTCTCACACTGCGGCTCAGCCTATCGCCGGCCGAGTCGGGAGTTTGCTGCGGCCGGTGATTGGCTGAGTTCAGTATGACTTGCCGACCAGCGGCAACCAGGTAGAGGATCGCGGCGGAGGCCGGAGCCGGTTACCGGAGGCACTGGGGGAGCGAAGGAAGGTATGTACCTGTTTATTTTTTTTTACTGTCGGCAGTATGGACGATAATTTTCCTATTCCGGAGTTCTCCTTTAATGTGGTACAAATACTTGTACTTTTATTCATGGGTTTGCAGCACAATATCCTATATGCAGAGCATATGCTGAAGAAACTTTTGTGCCAGCCCCACAGCACCTACCCCAATCATAGGTTACTAAAAATAAGTGTATGCAGAGGGGTCTCGGTTTAGCTTTCTCTTCCATTGGCTAGTAGATATAGCTTCATACGCAGGACTTGGAGATGTTGCTCTGGCAAAAGCCAGACTCAGACTGAATGTGTTTTTGGGTCCAGCTCTCCCAGGGGAGAGGGTTGTAATGGGGACTCTTCGATCTTTCTTGCCTTTCTGGAAGTTTCTTCTTAGAAACTAGACAAGCAACGTGTCATGTGAGCAATAAATTCCTTATCTGATAAAAGGCATACATATATGTAACCCTAACAAAGTTATGAGACCTCAGTGTATGCTGATATGGCAATGTAATACAGCATACCATACATAGATTTTAATTTAAAGGGGTACTCCAGTAGAAAACATTTTTTTTTAATCAACTGGTGCCAGAAAGTTAAACAGATTTGTAAATTACTTCAATTAAAGAAAATCCAGTACTTATCAGCTGCTGTATGATCCACAGGAAGTTATTTTCTTTTTAAATTTCCTTTCTGTCTGACCACAGTGCTCTTTGCTGACACCTCTGTCCATTTTAAGAACTGTCCAGAGTTGGAGCAAATCCCCTTAGAAAACCTCTCCGGCTCTGGACAGTTCCTAAAATGAACAGCGGTGTCAACAGAGAGCGCTGTGGTCAGGCAGAAAGGAAATTCAAAAAGAAAATAACTTCCTGTGAATCATAACAACAGCTGATAAGTACTGGAAGGATTAAGATTTTTTAGTAGAAGTCATTTACAAATCTGTTTTACTTTCCCACGGCATTGCGAGATACATGTACGTTGCATGCCCTCTAGAAAATAAAGTCTAAACCTTGGTAACAAAACTGAGTTTCTTTAAAAAAAAGAAATTGCTTTTATAAAGTATTCTTTATGAAATATGATGCATTTACATAAATATAACTGAATTATTAGGTGTATCAAGTTATCCACACAACAACACTTAATAAATCACAATGAGTTTTACTCCTTGGACCCCCAGTGATATTGAAAATGTGGGTACCAAGTACCCCTGTTTTAAAGGAGTTGCAGCCAAGTGTGCTACTCCTACTCCTGCTCCATTCATGGTCTATGGGACTGCCATAGGTTACCAAGCGGTGTTCATGTCTTCCTTTTATTAGTCCCATAGACAGTAAATCAAGCAGTCATGTTTTTGAGGACCATACATTTATCTCCTATTATGTGAATAGATAATTGTTGTTGGTGGAAAAACCCTTAAAGGGGTACTCCACCCCTAGACATCTTATACCCTATGCAAAGGATAGGGGATAAGATGTCTGATCGCGGGGTCCCACCACAATATAGCATGCGGCACCCACCTGTTTCTGCTCGGGAAGCGCTGGAGGGACCCCGCGATCAGACATCTTATCCCCTATCCTTTGGATAGGGATAAGATGTCTAAGGGTGGAGTACCCCTTTAAAGTCTAATGCCAATGTGTTATTTGAAAATATGTTCTATTTTATGGCTTTTAGAATCAGTACATTACTAAAGTTCTCATAAGGTTTTCCAAGGATGCATTTATGAGCCTTATGACTTGGGTAAATAATTTACCTTATTTTTCGCCCTAAAGA
Source organism: Hyla sarda (assembly GCF_029499605.1). NCBI lineage: Eukaryota > Metazoa > Chordata > Amphibia > Anura > Hylidae > Hyla > Hyla sarda. The sequence goes on along the minus strand of NC_079189.1, from coordinate 117,920,254 downwards.
ACGCACCGGCGTATAAGACGCACCCAATTTATAGGTGCAAAATCTAAAAAAATAAAGATTTTGAACCCAATAGTGGTCTTCAACCTGCGGACCTCCAGATGTTGCAAAACTACAACTCCCAGCATGCCCGGACAGCCGTTGGCTGTCCGGGCATGCTGGGAGTTGTAGTTTTGCAACATCTGGAGGTCTGCAGATTGAAGACCACTGCATAGGAGGTAATACTCACGTGTCCCCGCCGCTCCGGACCTGTCACTGCTGCCCTGGATGTCGCTCCATCGCTGTCGCCGTGTCCCCGTCATTCCGGAACGTCTCAGCTGCCGGCTGGGTATCCTCGCTCTCAGTCGCCGTCATCACGTCGTTATGCACGCCGACGCACGTACGCGACGACGTGATGACGAGGAAGGAGAGCGCCGGCCATACAGGGGATCCCTGAACGGAGAAGACACCGAGGAGGCAGGTAAGGTCCCTCCCGGTGTCCTGTAAGCACTAACCCAGCTATTCAGTCGGGCTGTTCGGGACCGCTGCGGTGAAATCACGGTGGTCCCGAACAGCCCGACTGAACAGCCGGGTTTGTGTCACTTTCCCTTCAGACGCGGCGGTCAGCTCTGATCGCCGCGTCTGAAGGGTTAATACAGGGCATCACCGCAATCCATGATGTCCTGTATTAGCCGCGGGTTCCAGCCGTTGATGGCCGCAGGGATCGCCGCGATAGGGGTGTATTCGCCGTTTAAGATGCACCGACTTTTTCCCCCCAGTTTTGGGGAAGAAAAAGTGCATCTTATACGGCGAAAAATACGGTAGTTCCCAGAGACGTTCACCTACATTAGCAACAGCCCATGGATACACATGATCGTCATATAGCCATTGTGAACTTTTGCCTTGGATCTTCTACATGGAAACGTGTCGGACACACTGATGTGCAGATAAAAGGCCTGGGGGATTTTTTTTTTAATGCTTACTTAGGAATTTTTAAATGTTAAACACAAGTTTCCTTTAGGGGAAAGTTCTTTTCTGTTTTGTTTTCAGGGAAATGACTTCTAATTAGGACTTTGTGATGGTTTCCTTTTTTCAAACACATCACAAAGCATTTTGGTCATATACAGTATATGGCTGTGATGCAGGAGAAACTGTGTATGAAGACTGCACACATATCACGGTAAATATGCAGTCAGGACATTAAAGAGGAGTATCTGAGCAGATTGATACATATTGTAGTTTCACTTTACCTTGGGATTTATTAGTGTTCTATAAATCCCTATTCATTCTAATCTAAGAGTCCAGTGGGTGGTCCTGTTCAGTGATTGACAGCTATGTCTGTATGCTCACTGAGGAAAGGCTGTCAATGAGTGAGACCGCCTGCTGGACTTTCAAACTCAGAATAATCAGTGATTTAAGTGAATAAATGACAAGTTATACAGAACATTTGCCTTTAAAAAATGCAAGGATCTGCTCAGCTCCTCCTACTTTATAACATGCTGCCTGCAGATCAGACTGCATTTACAATGTGTCAGCCTCCATTTAAAGAGAAACAGTCAGTTCCAGATAATGCTAAGAGCTTAAAGGGGTATTCCAGGAAAAAACTTTTTTTTTTTTTATCAACTGGCTCCAGAAAGTTAAACAGATTTGTAAATGACTTCTATTAAAAAATCTTAATCCTTTCAATAATTATCAGCTGCTGAAGTTAAGTTGTTGTTTTCTGTCTGGCAACAGTGCTCTCTGCTGACATCTCTGCTTGTCTCAGGAACTGCACAGAGTAGAAGAGGTTTGCTATGGGGATTTGCTTCTAAACTGGGCGGTTCCCGAGACAGGTGTCATCAGAGAGCACTTCGAAAAGAACAACTCAACTTCATCAGCTCATAAGTACTGAAAGGATTAAGTATTTTAATAGAAATAATTTACAAATCTGTTAAATTTTCTGGAGCCAGTTGATATATAAAAAAAAGTTTTTTCCTGGATAACCCCTTTAAGTGTCAAGAAGATGTTGCCAAGCTGCAGCATGCACACATTCTCTCTCACAACATAGGCTGATTGATAAACAGGACTCATTGCAGGAAGCCAAGTAGGAAGGGGTGGGGGAGGAAGGAGGTGTGCCTACTGTAGCTCGGCACTACCTCTATGGCACTTGAGCTTGAAAGGATAATATGATTTTGTAACTTTAAAACAATCATCAGTTAAGGTATCAGCTATCTGCCCATGTCTGCAGCTCTGAGCATAATATAGAGCTGATAGATTCCATTTAAAGGAGCTCTCTTCCCAAAATTAACTCATCCCCTATGCATAGCATAGGGCATAAGCAGCTGATTGCAGGGGCGACCATGGTGCATGCTGCAGCCAGCACATGCTCTATTAATTTCTATGGAAGTGTCAAAAATACCTGCATAAGACCTGTGTCGGGGATCATCGGTACTCCCATAGAAATGAATGGAGTGTATGATGTCTACCACCCTCCTCACTGAAAGGGTCTGGGTCCCGTCCCAGAGATCGTGGGGGTCCCAGCGGTCAGAACCCCTGCGATCAGCTGCTTATCCCCTATCCTTTGGATAGGGGATAAGTTAATTTTCGCAACAGTTCTCCTTTAGGGTATGTTCACACATACAGTATCCTGCGCAGATTTGATGCATAGGATTTGTAACTGCAGATTAGAAGCTGTGCTCAGTCACTTAGTTTACATTGAAATCTGCAGCAGAAAATCCTGTGCATCAAATTCTACGCATCAAATCTGCGTACCTATGAACGTACCTTTAATGTTCAAATTTATTTGATTACTATTTATATTTGTATTCATTAACAAACACCAGCACATACAGCTATTTTACACCCCTATGCATCCTAACAGCTATGAAATGCCAATGGAATTTTTTTAGGCGCTAACATACAAAAAAAGCACAAATATTTATATAAAAGATTCAACATAAACAATTAAAAAAGAAAAAAAAATATATATATATAGTTCCAAGGTAATGTTTATACACAAAACCTACCACAAAAATTTGCTTCTACCTTATACAAAACAGGATTCCTCCATCAGTTTCAAGGCAATATAACTGCTAAGTTTTCGAAATAACTGGTGTTTATTCACTAGCTTGCTAGTTCTATACTTTTACAAGTATAACTTAGCAATATTTTACTGACTCGAAGACAAGTGGTTGCCCTTAGTCCCTGAAGGCAATGGTGGAAAAAAAGCCTCAAGAGTTTTAAGGAGACCTGGCTGACTATTGAAATACCATACTTGCCCACAATGTGGTCAGTGGAATATTAAAAAGAAAAAACAGCAAAAGAAAAAAATAGTTAATTCAGTTAAAAGCGTAAATTAAGTTTCACTATTTTCCTAGGAGTATCAAGGTTTTTGGCCCTGAACAAGCTGGGCATGAAATGTCAAGTGCAGGATGTGACTTACTACAAGAGGTTATAAAAGTTTGAAGCCATTGTACTTATCGAGTACAAATCTACTCAAATGTTAACTGTTCCAGTTGTTCAGTGACCTAAAAGCAAATACTGAATTTATTTGAACCACATTAGAATATGAAATAGTATCCTTTGGGCAGGCTATTATAAACAGGTTGAAGGCTATAGTGGTTTTCGTAAATGGGACAAGTGAATCATGTAGTGATCAATTTTCAGTAATGTTTAAACAGCAGAGAGGAATATAAAAAAAAAAAAATAATCAAAACTTGACAAGCACAAGTCATTTTTTTAAATAAATTCCATGTTTCATGTTAAATACATTCCGATAAGAAAATCAATGTAAAATAGGAAATATTTTTTTAAATATTTAACTTCTAAGAGTTTATAGACGCTTATGAACTATTTATAAACCACGCCATAAATAATACATAAACAGGAATATATAATAAATAGGATTTTATTGTCTACTAAGAAAGAAAACATAAACATGAACATTCTGCTTTATATACCAGAAAGCCATTTTGAATTATTTGAAAAGGAAAAGACAGGGGAAAGTGGTTATGTAATTAGGATTGTATCATTATTCTAATGTAGTAGGTTGGTAGTAATGTTGAAAACCAGGTTAGTCGGATGTGTATACTAGCTGAGTACCCGGCGTTGCCCAGTTTTTCCTTCCTAATCCTTGTTGGGGAGGAAAATCAACAAAGGAGGAAGCTTTTGACTTAATATCCCTTCTTTATATATTGTTGTCATATCCCAACCCCATATTCCGTCCCTATATGCCATCCTCATATCTCAACTTCACATCCCATCCTCATATCCCGACCTCCTTTCTCGTCCTCATATCCCATCTTCATATCCTGACCTCCTATCTTGACCTCATATCCCGACCTCCTATCCCGTCCTCCTATCTCGACCTCCTATCCGGTCCTCATATCCCGACCTCACATGCCATCCTCATATCCCGACCTCATAGTCCCACCCCATATCCCTTCCCCACATCCCGTCCGCATATACCAACTTCATATCCTGTCCTCATATCTCGACCTCATATCACGTCCTCCTATCCCGACCTCATATGCTGTCCTCATATCCCGTCATTATGTTCCATCCTCATATCCTGTCCTCAGGTGGGACTGATTTGTGATGAAAATATTGTAAGCTGCAAATAGAAGGGGACATGGCTTTGTGGGACTGGGCATGATTTTCAAGCCGGACCGATGCACAAAAAGGGTAGAGATTAAAGTCGGTGGGGCTTAAAGAGTGGGCGTGTCTTTGTAAGATGGGCTGTGCCATGTGGGGAGGGCGTGGCATGACACATTCACCAGGAGAGGCAGAGCCATGTACTATTGAAATATCTCCAGCCGTACAGAAGTTATGCAGGAACATACATTTCCCATAGATTTGCATGGGACTTTAACCCCTTAAGGACCCGGGGTTTTTCCATTTTCATTTTTTTTCCTCTTTACTTTTAAAAAATCATAACTCTTTCAATTTTGCTTATTTTTTGCGCCATCAATTCTAGTTTGTAATGATGTCAGTCATTTTACCCAAAAATCTACGGCGAAACGGAAAATAAATCATTGTGAGACAAAATTGAAAGAAAAAACGCCATTTTGTAACTTTTGGGGGCTTCCGTTTGTATGTAGTAAATTTTTCGGTAAAAATGATACCTTCTCTTTATTCTGTAGGTCCATACGATTAAAATGATACCCTACCTATGTAGGTTTGATTTTGTCTTTCTTATGGAAAAAATCATAACTACATGCAGGAAAATTTATACTTTTAAAATTGTCATCTTCTGACTCCTATAACTTTTTTATTTTTCTGCGTATGGGGTTGTATGACGGCTCATATTTTTGCGCCGTGATCTGAAGTTTTTAGCGGTACCATTTTTGTATTGATCAGACTTATTAATTGCTTTTTATTCATTTTTTCATGATATAAAAAGTGACCAAAAATACACTATTTTGGACTTTGGAAATTTTGTGCGCGTACGCCATTGACCATGCGGTTTAATTAATGATATATTCGGACATTTCCGCACGTGGCGATACCACATATGTTTATTTTTATTTACACTGTTTTTTTTTTTTTTATGGGAAAAGGGGGGTGATTCAAACTTTTATTAGGGAAGGGGTTAAATGATCTTTGTTCACTTCTTTTTGCAATGTTATTGCTCCCATATGGGGCTATAACACTGCACACACTGATCTTTTACATTGATCAATGGTTTCTCATAGGAAACCATTGATCAATGATTCTGCCGCTTGACTGCTCATGCCTGGCTCTCAGGCACTGAGCAGTCATTCGGCGATCGGACACAAGTAGGCAAGGTAAGGGACCCTCCTGCTGTATCTCAGCTGTTCGGGATGCCACAATTTCGCCGCAGACATCCCGAACAGCCCCCTGAGCTAACCGGCAATGATTTACTTTCACTTTAGAAGTGGCGTTCAACTTTGAACGCTGCATCTAAAGGGTTAAAAGCACGCAGCACCGAGATCAGTGCCGCATGCTATCAGCCAGGGTCCCGGCCCCGACGCCTTGGCCCCGCGTTATAGAAGGGGAGAGGACTCATGACATACCGGTACGTCATGGGTCCTTAAAGGGTTAAACAAAAACCCTGACCCTCGCAAATGGGGGTAGTTAAGGGTTAAATTAACTATTCTATATTTTTATTGTACATAACATGTGACCAAGTATTATCGTAATATCTCCAGCCGTTTGGAAGTTATGCAGTAACATATATTTCCCATAGACTTGTTTGGGCCTTTAAACAAAAACCCCGACCCTGGCAAATGGGGGTGAGTAAAGGTTAAATTACATATCCTATGTTTGTTGTTATTGACATATTAGTAACACTTGCACCAAGTTTCATGGTAATATCTTCAGCCGTTTGGACGTGATGCTGGAACATACACACACACACACACATACACACAAACACACACACACATTGGCCCTCATTTACTATTCTAAACCCGACTTGTTTTGTCGTTTTTTTTTGGCGCATCTTTGTCTGCGACATGTCGCAGACATCGTGCGCCAGTCTGCCACACGATGCAACATTTTTTCCCGACGGACCCGATGCTGACTCTTCCAAACCCGAAAAAGGGGCGTAACCCGACATTTCTGAGCTTTCCCACATATTTATAAAGGTTTCCAACCCGAATTTGTTGAATTGTTGTGGATTTTTTCCCGACAACTCAGAGGAGTTTGAAACCAAAACCTACAAAACCCACGTGCGACAAATAGGATGCGACATATTAATAAATATGAGGGGAAAAAAGCAGTCGGGTAAGAAAGCAAGATAGACTTACAACCCGATTTTCTAAGTAAATGAGGGCCATTGAGTTTTATATATATATATATATATATATATATATATATATATATATATATATATACATAGATTAAAGGGGTACTCCACCCCTAGACAGATGTCTGATTGCAGGGTGGGGGGCGCTGGGACCCCCCACAATCTCCAACCCAGCGTTCTGTACATTTATGTTCAGAATTCCGGTTTCGGGCTGCCATGGTCGTGAGGTTACACCCCCTGCATTCATATCTATGGCAGGGGACGTGATAGGAGATAACATTTTCCAAAATTAAACAGCTCAAGCCTAGACTGTTTCCCTGTTTTGTTTGTTGGAAAATAAAGTTTAACATGTTTTTTCAATTGGTAATTCAAATTTTTTTAGCATTGTTTTTTGGACCACATGGATTTTATATTATTGGAATTTATATTTGTTTTTGTGAAATCAACTGAAAAAACTGAATTTCTCAAGATATTCACTATGAAGAAAAATAAATGGTGCACAGTGCCCAACTTTATAAGTCCACGGGTGCTCAGTCTTCAAGGCAAGACCACAGTAACCAATACAATATAAAATAAAAATGGAAGATTGGGCACTGCAAGACAAAAATAGTGAAAACACAAGTGTTTATTCAGACATTCAGTACAAAAAAGATGCAATGTTCCAACTTCAGAATGAAGTCTTCTTCAAGCACAGTGAACACATTTTATTAGGTCATCAATCAATGACATCATGAGACGTTGGGTGACAAATCAATTCAAATCAATGTGTAAATAAGTAAAATATACAGTATCCAAACCTTGTGTACATAATGTAATTAACATATCTGATAAATATCAATATGTGTTCAGTGTAAATCAACACCCACGTGAATCTAAAATCATCAGTAATTCATTTACAGATATAAATAAACATTGTTGACAGAGGAGCTGGACTCACCATAGTGTGACCGAAGGAAGCATGGTCTCCTGTTTGTAAACAAAGCTACAGTGCAGTAGCGGACGAAGCTGCACACAGTGGAATGAAAGTGTAGTGGAGATATCATGCTCACGCGCGCTCAGTCTAGGAGCAGTGTAAACAGAGTCTCACATCAAGAATCACTATGCAAGGCCCAGGATAGTGGGATAGTGCAGTGGAACAGTCCAAGTCTGCCATACAACAGACTGGGACCGCAGCAATCCCGGCATCCAAAAGATCTCAGACAATAATTATTTTTAGATTAGAACTATTGAGAAATTATATAAGATGATAAAAAAAGTATTTTTTTGTACTGGATGGGTGAATAAACACTTGTTTTTTTTTTACTATTTTTGTCTTGGAGTACCGTCTTCCATTTTTCTTTCTCAAGATGATTGCTTCAGGGGGGAGCATATCTCCATATTGGCCCTCATTTACTAATGCAAACCAACATGTTTTGTCTGGTTATGCGCCAGATTCTTGCGCGTTGCGCCAGAAATTCTGTCTGTGACAGAATTTGCGCCACAAATTCTGTCCGCGCCAGAATTTGTGCCAGAATTGAAAAAACCCTAACTAACTCTCCATTTTGCTAAGAAAACCCTGAAAAGGGGCGTGGCCATCGGGGAAAGGGGCGTGGTGTCAAAAAATGGTCGTGTTCCCGATATTTTCACCAAACCCAACATATTTACTAAGGTTTCCACAGAAAATGTGGTGGATTTCAGGAGGAGGAAAACCCTACAGATCAGAGAATGTGTAAAAAAAGCAAAGTCTAGGGAAAGTGGAAAATGTAGGGAATCCTTAGGAAATTCAGTGGAAAATAAATTGTAGGGAATTAAAACCTACAGAGAAACCTACAGTCCACTCTTAGTAAATGAGGGCGTATGTTACACCTTACAGCAACACATGAAATTCCCTTTGCTCCATAGTCACTATTTGCACTTATCGTTGCCTAGCATTATGCTTACCTGAAGTATGTAGGAGGCTATATGACTTTAAATCTGTAACAAGAAGTATGATAGTATCTTTGTAGCTGGGAAAAGTCCCAAAATTATTTTTGTGAGATAATCTAAAATCCCAAATTTGCAGATGTTTTTATGTGTGCACAATAAATGTAGCAATAGTAAAGCAGTAATTTTCATAAGATGGGTGTTGGTTTTTGGCATTCTTGGCATTATACCAGTAGATTTATATTTGACCCACTTCATGTACACAATGCGTTCAGAACCCCTCAGCAGTATCTTCCCTCCTACTGTAGGCTCTGTATATAATAAAAGGCCAGTCCGAAAAAAACATTGTTGAAAGGATTTCAGGAAACAATGCACTTCGAGTTGTTTACAAATGTGACTAGAGTTTGGTTTGGCAGTGCACGGACATTTGCGGAGGTTTGTTCCACTTGCACTGAGAAGGAGTATTTTCCTCACAATTAAAGGAAATCTCATTTGGTAGATTAAGAATTATAACTCTTATCTCTTTGAGCAATTATTAGTAAAGATACAGAGCAAGGCTAAATGTTATCCAGTGGAAAAAGCCAAACCATGACCTTGTTGTTCGGGGTTAAACGTAGGTGATGCAAGCACTGTACATAAGTAATATGAAGTTCAGCTGAGTTCAGCTACAAGGATATATTACAAAGTGAGGGAACTGTTCAGCGACGTGTGATCAGATTTCATGGAGGCATGAACCCCTTCAGGAGCGGCTTATTTTAAAACTTAAAGGGGTACTCCACTGGCTCAGAGTTCGGAACATTTTGTTCTGAATGCTGAGGCAGGTGCTGGGGCTCTTGACGTCACGAAAACGTCCCTCGCGATGCCACACCATGCCCCCTCAATGCAAGTCTATGGGAGTGGGTGTTTTGGTCATCACGCCCCTCCCTTAGACTTGCACTGAGAGGGCGTGGTGTGACATCACGAGGGTGTGTGTTAGTGAGGTCATGAGCCCCGCACTCAGCTTTCAGAATAAAATGTTATGAACGCTGAGGCAGTGGAGTACCCCTTTAAGAACAAATATTTTTAAAGAGCCATTATTTTTTTCCATCAATGTAGCCATATGAAGGCTTATTATTATTATTATTATTATTATTATTATTTTATTTTTTTGCAGGACCAGATAATCAGGGCCAGCACTATAATGGCTCCTGCTGGGTCCATTGAACTCGGACAGCACTTTAATGGGGACAGCACTTTGCCATCCAAAATTTTTTTTTAATAGATTTTTTTATGCACCGTTGCAGGGGCAGAATTAATGGCAGAATTATTAGTTCCATGTCCAGGGCCTGCACTCCTTTCTAAACAAGCGTCCTGCAAGCCCAGATTAGCATAGCTCTTAAAGGGGTACTCCGCCCCTAGACATCTTATCCCCTATCCTAATGATAGAGGATAAGATGTCTGATTGCAGGGGGTTGCTCGACCATAGACATGAATGGAGGGGGAGTCGCGTGACGTTACAAACAAAGCCGTCTAAAGGCGGCATCTTGACCCTCCATGATCAGACATCTTATCCCTTATCCTTAGGATAAAGGATAAGCTGTCTAGGGGCATAGTACTCACAGTGCTCCTCCCAGTCCTGTCTCTTCCCCATGTCGCCACCGCACCGCCATTTTGTGGTGTGATAGCCTGGGGGATGTAGGGTATGGGGAGTGTAGCTGTGCGGTTATTAAAGGGTGCTTGTTAACCCTTGCTATTCGTGATGCCAGTGTGAAGGCTTCTCAGTACTGCTTGTCCTACCACCACCCTTCCCAAGAGCGATAGGGAGGTAGATAATAATAGATTGTCCACAACCGGAGAGTTTTCTGACACAGAATGAACTTTTACTACGTTGTTCCACTGGATTTAGGGGAATTAGTTGTGGTCCAGTAGTCACGCTAACTTTAGCAGGGAGTTAGATTTGAACTCACGGTTTTAGTTCAGCTGAGGCCGGCAGGTTTTTGAGGCCTAGCGTGTCTAAGTTGCGTAGCACCGTCCTGTTAGTCCGGCATCCACGAGAGCAGCAACCCAAGAGAGCAATAATTGGACGCAGCTCCCTTACATGGGCAGGGGCTGGACTAATGCTAATTGATTCATACTGATGTCAATCACCATTACAGAGATTTGTGGGTAACACGTGACCCAAGGACCTCCAAAGGTCCTACAACATACCATAGAGGTTACTAGCATGGTCACATGACCGAAGGTCCTGCGATGCTGAACAAGGTAAGTACTATACATTACTATAATATATATATATGTATAATTATTAAATATCTACATATATTAGCATTATAGATAAACTTGAGTAGAGGCCACTAGGGGCTGCCCCACCTGAGGAACCCTACCTGAACGTAGTTACTCTGACTTTGGGGACCTCTACACTAGGTACAGTATGCAATACGGTACCGGGACACCACAGTGGCTTGCTCAGCCTGCCCTAGAGGATCGTCTACTCTGTACTCCATCTTCTCCCGCCGGCCTGGTAGGTCAGAGCTGCCACCGATGTTACTCACAATTCATGCTGTGCTGCGGCTGGGTATGTAAGAGACTGCATCTGTTGGAGATCCTCCCAGCCAGGGCCTTTGTCTGCACTGCTATTCACATGGGGTAAGTGCACTGCAGAGCATTGCTCCCTAGTGTCTTCTACAGACCCTAGAGTGCAATTCTCTGCAGTCTGCACATACTCACGATGTGTATAGCAGTGTGTTTAGTGTACATTCCTATACAGGTGGGGGTATGTGCAGAGCATTGCATCGGTCAGTGACCTAGGGCCTCTGAGTCTGCAGTCACTGCTATTCACATCTGTACATACACTAGAGTGCAATGCTCTGTCCATACCCACATGTATAGCAGTGTGTGTACTACACACACTGTTATACATGGGGAGTATGTGCAGAGCATTGCACCCAAGTGTCTGTACATTCCTATGTTAGCGGATGAGATTGAACAAAAATCATCGGGAGCGGGCTGGAGCAGGATTGAAAAACTAGTCCCACGCAGGTCTCTACTACAGAGTGTATAAGGAGAACAACAGGCAAACTCCAGTAATCATTCTTCCTCTCTGTGTAACATATGCAGCATAAAACCAGAGAGGACAGGGTTACAGAGCAAAGTGCATTGATTGGCTGACAGCTCAGTGACACAAAGTGAGGGAGGAAGCTCAGTCATGTACGTACAGAGAGGGCAAGAGAGGGACATGCCCCCTGCCTGAGAGAAGATGGAAATTCAGTATGAAGTAATATAAGCTGAATTAAAAAGAAATACTGAAGCTAGAGACATAAAAGTTATATGTATATGATCAGGATGTATTTTTTTCAGGATATTTTTTTTTCTGTGATATGATACAGTCATGGCCATAAATGTTGGCACCCCTGAAATTTTTCAAGAAAATTAAGTATTTCTCACAGAAAAGGATTGCAGTAACTAGTGTTGCTCGCGAATATTCGCAATTCGAATATTATTCGCGAATATCGCATATTCGCGAATTCGCGAATTTCGCGAATATAGCGCTATATATTCGTAATTACGAATATTCGTTTTTATTTTTTTTATTTATTTTTTTTTCTTCACAGTACACATCACAGTGATCGCCCCTCTCTGCTTCCAGCTTGTGTGGTGTAAAGAAGGCTGTAATACTACTGTGTGAGACTGGCGTGCGAAAATTCGCATATGCTAATTTCCGCATATGCGAATATTCGCATAAGCGAATTTTCGCATATGCTAATATTCACATATGTTAATATTCACATATGTTAATTTTCGCATACGCAAATATTCGCATATGCGAAAATAAAACGAGAATATAACGAATATGCGAATATTCGCGAATATATGACGAATATTTGTCCATATATTCGCGAATATTCGCGAATTCGAATATGGCCTATGCCGCTCAACACTAGCAGTAACACATGTTTTGCTATACACACGTTTATTCCCTTTGTAGGTATTGGAACTAAACCAAAAAAGGGAGGAAAAAAAGCAAATTGGACATAATGTCACTCCAAACTCCAAAAATGGTCTGGGTAAGATTATTGGCACCCTTAACTTAATATTTGGTTGCACACCCTTTGGAAAAAATGACTGAAATCAGTAACTTTCTATTACCATCAATAAGCTTCTTACACCTCTCAACCGGAATGTTGGACCACTCTTCCTTTGCAAACTGCTCCAGGTCTCTTATTGGAAGGGCACCTTTTCCCAAAAGCAATTTTAAGATCTCTCCACAGGTGTTCAATGGGATTTAGATCTAGACTCAGTGCTGCCACTTCAGAATTCTCCAGCGCTTTGTCGCCATCCATTTCTGGATGCTTTTTGATGTATGTTTGGGATCATTGTGCTGCTGGAAGACTCAAGATCTCAGACACAAACCCAGCTTTCTGACACTGGGCTGTACAGTGTGATCCAAAATCCGTTGGTAATCCTCAGATTTCAAGATGCCTTGCATACATTCAAGGCACCTAGTGCTAGTGGCTGCAAAACAACCCTAAAACATCATTGAACCTCCACCATATTTCACTGCAGCTACTGTGTTCTTTTCTTTGTAGGCCTCATTTAATTTTCAGTAAACAGTAGAATAATGTGCTTCACCAAAAAGCTCTATCTTGGTCTCATCTGTTCAGAAGAAATTTCCCCAGAAGAATTTTGGCTTCCACAAGTTCATTTTGGCAAATTGTAGTCTTGCTTTTTTATGTCTCTGTGTCAGCAGTGGGGTCTTCCTGGGTCTCTTGCCATAACGTTTAATTTCATTTAAATGTTGACGGATAGTTCGCGCTGACACTGATGCTCCCTGACCGTTACCCGCCAAAAAGGTATGTTGTCCTTGTTCCTCATTTGTCAGGCCCGGCAGCGCAACCACGACTCATCTAGAGGCAATCTCCGCCGATGATGATCTGTCCGGGCCGAGAGTGTCACGTTGCCTAGCAACGCGCTCTCCGTCAGCTGACCGCTGACACAGTACTATAGGTTTCTTATTCCGGTGCTGTGCCGGCAGTTGGAGTGGGCGTGACCAAGCAGACACCCGCGAAACAGAACCCATAACCCACGAGCTCCACGGAGCTCACGTTCTCCTCTCCTCCCTTATGTTGCCGTAATCCCTGCCAATAAAGTGATGTTCAAGCTGCAATACCTGGTGAGTGCTGCACGGCTCATTTGTCTTTTAGTGACTGATGCTCCCTTCAACAGTTTGAATATCGTTGGAACTTGTTTGGGGCTGCTTATCCACCATCTGGACTATCCTGCGTTGACATCATTCATCGATTTTTCTCTTTCGTCCACTCCCAGGGATATTAGCTACAGTGCCATGGGCTGCAAACTTCTTCATAATGTTGCGCACTGTGGACAAAGGCAAAACTAGATCTCTGGAGATGGACTTGTAACCTTGAGATTGTTGATATTTTTCCACAATTTTTGTTCTCAATTTCTCAGTTCTCTTCTCCTCTTTCTGTTGTCCATTCTTAGTGTGGCACACACAGACACACAATGCAAAGACTAAGTGAATTTCTCTCCTTTTTATCTGCTTTCAGGTGCAATTTTTATATTGCCCACACCTGTTACTTGCCCCAGGTGAGTTAAAGGAGCATCACATGCTTGAAACAATCTTATTTATCCACAATATTGAAAGGGTGCCAGCAATTTTGTCCAGCCCATTTGTAGAGTTTGGCGGGACATTATGTCCAATTAGCTTTTTTTTCTCCCTTTTTTGGTCTAGTTCCAATACACACAAAGGGAATAAACAGGCGTATAGCAAAACATGTTTTACTGCAATCCTTTTGTGCGAAATACTTCATTTTCTAGAAAAATTTCAGGTGTGCCAATATTAACGTCCATGACTGTACGCTTTAACTACTATATAAGGGTAGTGTGGGAATCCTGAATACTATATAGGGGCAGTGTGGGTCCAAACTACTATATGGGGTCAGTGTGGGGTCCTAAATACTATACAGAGGTACAGATGTGACCTAATACTATATGGGGCAGATACTAGCATAAATACTATATGGGGCACAGAGGAGACCCAATACTATATGGAGGGAAAGAACAGCCTAACTAATATATGTGGACAGAGAGGATCCTAATACTATATGGGGCACAGAGTGACCCAACTACTGTATGAGGACGGTGTAATAAAGATAAGAAGTTTGTATGGAGGTGGGGACTGTGTTGAGATCAGGAGCCTAAAATATATATTATTGCCAGGAAAAGTCTTCATGATGGCCTGAGCTGAATGATGGAGAAAAGGAAAAGTGACTAAGAAAAGATATCACCTGAGTCACTGAATATAACTGTATGTGAGCACTGAGCCAGGGAAGTGATGGTATCTATCTCTATATGGTGATTGTATGGGGAAACATTGGTTTGTACATAGTCAATTTTATTTAATAACTGTATAGTGGTATTATCCATTCACTATGTTATGCAAAAATATTGAAATTAATATGCAGAAAGAAAGAACAGACAAGACAGATGCTATCTAAGTGCCGTTATATCCCAAATTGTGTACAAGATGATTTGTTTAGAATCTATCAGTTTCACCTATAGAGGGTATAGTGAGATATGCACTCACCTATCAGTGTTGCGCGGCAGGCACAACACTGTTGATCACGTATATGAATTAAAACTCAAAGGTATCCACGCGGCAGCCTTGCATCCATTCCTGGTCATCAGAGATGGTGGTGTGGTTACTGGAGTCAGATATGTGAGAGAGGAACTACTCACTGAATTCCGTCTGCAATTCCAGCGCTTGCGGGGGACCTGTGGTACCAAGTAAGGCACAGATACCAGCCGTAGTAAAACCAATAGGTTTATTTCAGAGGATAGTTAAAATGAACAGGTAGACAACGCGTTTTGTGAGGGAACACTCGCTTCATCAGGTTCATCAGTTCATCAGTTTCATTTACTGAACCAATTTTGTTGTATATGCTATCATATGTCAGTGTGTGTCAAGTAAAGGATCACCAAGACACGTAGAGCATGTGCAGAAAATACATGGGGTAACACTTCTGTATTTTAGATATTGAACAAGTGTTTGCAGAGAACGGTCAGAGTAGACAGAGTAAACTACTGTTTTTAGAAGTATTTCTTGTTTTGTTGTTTCACAAGCTTACGTGAGTTACTACTTACTTCTTCCTTCTTGAATCTTTTCATTAGACACTAAGAAATCATTGTTAATCAGTTCATTTCTAGAAAGTATTATCTCTTATGTTCAGTAGTACTAATCTACTGATAAACAATCGCTGTTGGACCATCCGTGATGTAATATGGCAATATCTTTCCAGTGTTTATAGTACATACAATGACTTTGAAGCTGCCCACTAAATAACTATATCACAATGTCCATTGCTTCCCTCTATTCTACAGACTCATCAGTTTCTGGTTATATAAGCTATTTCCTCTATTTTCAGGCCTTATCTCTGATAGACACTTGGAAACATGTTGGGAAGGATATAATATATATATAGCAAAAGTGATATGACTTAAAAGAAAAGAAAGTTGCCTAAATGCTTGTAGTTGCACTAGATTTCTGGATGGCGTAATGTAACCCAAGATCAGATGCATCAAAACGGATTGCATTAGTCACATTATGTCTGAGCCAAATGATAAAGTATTGAGGAAAGCTGTATCGATTTCATTCATGATGGTGATTTGCAGAAGAGCAAACAACAGCATGTCCTGTTCTATGAGTCACACAGAATGGGTTGTTTGGGCCACATTTAATGATCTATTTCAACTTTGAGATTTTGTGATAATAAGATAAATATGGGGTAAATAACCACATCTGCAGAATATCAAGGAGTTCTTAAAGAAGAGTCAAATTCAAATGGTTTTGTTTGTATAAAAGCAGACAGGATCATGTTTCTATTCACTAAACGTACTATACTGTGCCAATTAAGTGGTCTATTATATTGTTCTTAGTGTTCATAGAGTTATTTTTTTTTTTTTTACTTGGTGCAAGAAGAAAGAAAATAACTTAAATGTATGACATATTTAACATGCATAGTATATATCTAAATAATGTGAATTCCAATAGATAAAAAAACAGACATGGTCACACATCTACAACATGCACAGTGTTCTCACTGGAGCGGCTCAGGGTCTGGTTCGGCAGCACTGGAGCTGCCCTACCAGTGGGTTGTTCCCCCTGTAGGCACTAGTGTTGCGGTGGTGGTGGTCAGTGCAGCACCATTTTATGCTAGGGATGTTAAGGACCCACTACTTACAGGGGGCCGTGACGTGGCTAGTAGACTTGCACTTCATGATCATTAAATACTCTAACGACCTGTTAGTTTAATACATTTTGATGAGAAGCCTTAGATCAAGGTGCATGTTGTAGATGTGCGACCATTTCTGTTTTCTCTGTTTGAATTTATATCTAAATAAAGTTTACATGATATGGGAGTTAATGTTTATGCCATATAGTTATTTTCTGTTGCTTTCATAGCCCTAACATATTCCATAGCACTGTACAGAAACTGTCACTATTCAGATCAGTTTGAATTCACAATGGGACTTCTGTTCTAATTTCCCTATGTCTAGAACGAGCGGGTAGAAAGACGCCCTGCTTGGTGCTTCTCTCCCTGCTCTGTATCTATGTGAGAGAGGTGGTTCTATTAATTCACATTATTCAATTGTCTTGTATCTCATTCATTTGAATGAGCCGACCGGAGTCAGAGGGCAACGCCCCCTCCCATAGACATGAATGGAGGGGGCGTGGCGTGATGTCACGTCTCCGTCTCGGAAGCCCGGCGGTTTCCGAAACTGCAGACGCAGCTACGCATAGAATGCGGGCTGTTGCAGGGAGATCGCGGGGGGTCCCAGCGGCGGACCCCACCGCGATCAGACATCTTATCCCCTATCCTTTTGATAGGGGATAAGATGTTTTTGCCTGGAATACACCTTTAATCAGTATTCTTTCTCTAGGAACTGTTCCTCAGTGTGATTAACCCCCTAAAGACCAGGCCATTTTTCATTTTCAAACACTTTCAGATTTCCACCTACAGACCAATATGAGGGCTTGTTTTTTTTGCGCCACCAATTTTAGTTTGTAATAACATCAATTATTTCACCACAAAATCAATGGCAACACCAGAAAAAAATTTATTTGTAGGGCAAAATTGAAAAAAAAAAAAAAATTAGTTTTGGAGGCTTCCATTATAGGTTTGATTTTGTTTTACTTCTTTTTACAAAATTATACAAAAATAGTATGAAAATTAGCATGTCTAAAAACGTCCTCTTCAACCCCTATAGCTTTTTTATTTTACCGTATACAGGGATGTGTGAGGGCTCATTTTTTGCACTGTGATCTGTAGTTTTTATCAGTACCATATTTGTTTTGATGGGACTTTTTGAACGCATTTTATAGAGCATACAAAGTGACAAAAAATACGCAACTCTGGACTTTGGTATTTTTTTTTACATATTTGCCATTGACCATGCAGGTTAATTAATATTATGTTTTTTATAGTTCGTACATTTACACACATGGCAATACCACATATGTTTATGTTTAATTTTGTTTATTTATTCATTTTATGATACATCACCTTTATCAACTCTTTTTATTTACTTTTTGTACACTATTTTATAATCCCCACAGGGGACTATTACATGCACTCTTCAGATTGCGTACACTGTTCAATGCTATGCCATAGCATAGCATTGATCAGTGTTATCGGTGCTCCCTTGCTCCAGCCTGCCATGGCTGACTGGAGCTTTGGATTACTGATCAGATGTCAAGGAGGCAGGTAAGGGCCCTCCCACTGTCCTCTCAGCTCATCAGGACATGTCGGTTTCACCGCGGTGGTCCTGATCAGCACTGCTGGAAGTGTTTTTTTTAAATTTTAGACATTGCAATCAACAATTAAATTTGATTGCAGCATCTATAAGGTTATTGTCAGGTATCACTGCGATCAGTGATGTCTGGCATTAGCCATGACCATGGCCATGTCCAATACCGGAGTGCATGTCATAGAAGGGCAGCAGGACAAGGGCATACAGGTATGCCCTTCGTCCTTAAGAGGTTAAGGCTTTTTTTTCCTGGAGTGCCATTAGGCTACTAGGCTGCTCCTTCCAAAGCCAGGTTCACACAGCGGAATTTGTGCGGAATGTCCACACGGAAAACATGTGCAGACATTTCACACATTTGCCCGATCCTGTGGGAGCTAGGACTGCTCGGAAATGTGCCGTCTCATAGACGACAATACATTTCCTTGCTGAGTCCACAGAACGAATAGACTTGTCTATTCTTTCTGTGGACACTGAAATCGGAAATTCTGCCATGTTGATAGTCCAGCAGAATCCAATTGAATTCAAACATCAAACATCTATTGACTATCAGGAAATTGCAAAAGCCAAATGATTAAAAATAACTTTAGATGCCACAAACATTCAGTGTATAAACCATATTTATGGCTGGGATGGAGATTCTGTAACTGATAAACTGAACAGACTTATTAAGTAAAAGTAAAAGGATTTGCAATTATTGCTTGCTATCTGTATGATTTCATCACAGTATCTTTCCAAGTGCTAAAACATTGCTGTATCATTTCCAATATCTATTACTTATATTTACAAGCAAAGTCACATATAGTGCAGGTTAACCAATACACTATGTACTATTAAAATATTTTCGCTGACTAGTTTGTGCCAGAATATAATGCTGCACTAAAAGGCACCACATTGCCAGATGAGATTCCTGCTCAGTGAAATACATTTTGGACTATCACATTAAAGCCATTAAAGACATACTGTAAGTTTTGGGAAAAACATGAAAAAAAAAAATGATCTTAAAGTGTTGCCGGTGACTTTTCAGGATGAACATGAGGAATGAGGAATCCCATGTACATGAGGAATAGCAGTATTTCTGACCATTATGTTAATTGCATGCACCATCTCCAGTTATTAGTTTTCCATGAGCTCCACTTCAGAGTGGCTGGAGACTGGCTGCTATGATGTCTCCCATTTAGGCTGGGTTCACACATGTCTGAGATCCGGCATAGGTGAACATAGCCTAGATCTGGACACAACTGATGACAACGTGCATAAGGTTAAACTTCGCATGCCAAAATTGAGTTGAATAGGTGTAGATATTTTATTAGCAATCCAAAGAGTGAAATATACTAATGTTTTGGTCCTAATCCTGGATCTTCATCAGACTGGATTGCTGCGGAGGTAAGGAGTGAATCAGATGGTTTAATGCTGTTATAAAGGTGTAAAAGGAAGTGCAACATATTTTCTCTTGTATGATTAAAGGAAAACTGTCATATGTTTTCTCCCGCACTATCCACAGGTACCGGTGGATAGTGCGGGAGACACTGAACATTTTGAGTCCTACCTTGCCCGGATGCGCTGCGCCGTTCGCTCATTATAGCAGTTTTTCTGTATATTTAAATTAGCTGCTAACTGGTATGGGCGGGGTTACTGCCTTCATCTGGCACTGTGACGTAACCGCTGCCCGGCCCGCAGCACCGCCCGGCTAATGAATATTCATATAATGTCTTACACTCTCCTCCTCATCCTGGCCGATACTGCGCATGTGTGGGATTTCCTACTATACCCGGAAGCGGTCTTCAGCGCTGCTTCATTAGTCTGGAGCAGCGCTGGAGTAAATCCCGCACATGCGCAGTATCGGCCGGGATGAGAAGGAGAGTGTAAGACATTATATGAATATTCATTAGCCGGGCGGTGCTGTGGGCCGGGCAGCGGTTACGTCACAGTGCCAGATGAAGGCAGTAACCCCGCCCGTGTTAGTTAGCAGCTAATTTAAATATACAGAAAAACGTCTATAACGGGCGAACGGCTCAGCGCATCCAGACAAGGTAGGACTTAAAATGTTCAGCGTCTCCCGCACTATCCACCGGTACCTGTGGATAGTACGGGAGAAGACATATGACAGTTTTTCTTTAAGGATTGGGATTCACACTTCAGCACCCACATGTCCAATAGTGTGACGTATTTTCGATACAACGTGCATAAGTTGTCATCAGTTGTATGGCATCCGCCATCTGGCGTGTCCTACCATCCAGCATCAAATTTGAGATGCTGAATGATTGTGAACTGTCCCATTCAAATGAATGGGATCAGTTCTAGCATCAGTTCTCCTCCAGTGAACGGCGGAGGTAAACTATGCAGGATGCCGGACATATGTGAACCCAGCATTACTGAGCACATGCTTGTATTCTATTTCTCTAATCAGAAAAGCAGCAGAATGCAGGACATTGTACAGAAGTAATGTGCAAAGTTACTTAGAACCCAGCACTGGGGGAGATAGAAAACATATTGGGGGAGGTTTATCAAAACCTGTCCAGAGGAAAAAATGCCAATAGCAACCAATCAGATCCCTTCTTTCATGTTTAACAAGGCCTCTGCAAAATGAAAGAAGTAATCTGATTGGTTGCTATGGGCAACTGGGCAACTTTTCTTTTGCACAGGTTTTGATAAATCTCCCCCATTATAACCAGCAGCAAAGTATATACAGTATGTATGTCTGCTTCTGTTTCCTCCCAGCAGCTCTCTTCTCATCACCTCACTCTCCATAGACTTTTATGGGTAACAGCGGTCACCTGTTCTTTCTTCCCTTGTAGTATGTGATCAGTGCAGGTGTCACGATTCGGCTGGCAGGAGGTGGATCCTCTGTGCCAGAGAGGGATTGGCGTGGACCGTGTTGGTGGACCGGTTCTAAGTTGCTACTGGTATTCACCAGAGCCCGCCGCAAAGCGGGATGGTCTTGCAGCGGCGGTAGCAACCAGGTCGTATCCACCAGCAACGGCTCAACCTCTCTGACTGCTGAAGATAGGCGCGGTACAAGGGAGTAGACAAGAGCAAGGTCGGACGTAGCAGAAGGTCAGGGCAGGCAGCAAGGATCGTAGTCGGGGGCAACGGCAGGAGGTCTGGAACACAGGCTAGGAACACACAAGGAAACGCTTTCACTGACACAATGGCAACAAGATCCGGCGAGGGAGTGCAGGGGAAGTGAGGTATAAGTAGGGAGTGCACAGGTGAGAATACTGATTAGGCCTGCTGCGCCAATCAGTGGCGCAGCGGCCCTTTAAATGGCAGAGACCCGGCGCGCGCGCGCCCTAAGGAGCGGGGCCACGCGCGCCGGGACAACACAGACGGGGAACGGGTCAGGTACGGGAGCCGAGATGCGCATCGCGAGCGGGCGCGTCCCGCATCGCGAATCGCATCCCGGCTGGGAGTAATATCGCAGCGCACCCGGTCAGCAGGTCTGACTGGGGCGCTGCGAATGAGAGAACGCTGCGAGCGCTCCGGGGAGGAGCGGGGACCCGGAGCGCTCGGCGTAACAGCAGGATTATAGTTACACAGTTAGTATGGGTGGAACCAAGGAGATGAAGGGAAGGAGTACGGTGAATAAAGGGGGTGGGATGGGATTCTATATTTCTACATCCACATTTATATTATTTTGATCTAAGAATGTACCTAAGTCTGTTTTAAAGCCCTCAGCAGTTTTTTTTTGTTGTTGCTGTGACCAGTTCCTCAGGTAGGTGGTTTCATAAATCTAAAGAAGCAGTGTTGGACTAGAGTAACTTGGGTTCACTAGCGTTGCTAGGGTATTTAAAGATATGTTTTATAGCCCCCCACCCCAAACAAAAAGCCACACATTACCACTATACTGTTAGTAAATAAAAAGCTTTATACAAAGACCAATACTACCACCATAGAGTAGTAGATACCAGCTCTATTCAGGAGCTCTGAAGAGCATATAAGTGGTTACAGTACAGTTATATTCAGGAACTCACAGATGACATCTCCTATGATCATTTTGATCTTTCATTTTCCTGTTCCAGAAAACCATGGCAAACCAGCCACCACTCATCCCTTCAGAATCAAACAGGCTCCTCACTTTAACAGCAACATTCCCACCTTTATCCCACCCGTGTAAAAACTCCATATTCATAGGTCCCCAAACAGTAATAATGCTCAATACAGTAATTGTGTCCTATTAAAGGGGTACGCGCTGGAAAACATTTTTTAAATCAACTGGTGCCAGACAGTTAAACAGATTTGTAAATTAATTCTATTTTAAAATCGTAATCCTTCCAGTACGTATCAACTGCTGCAGGAAGTTCTTTAATTTTTGAATTTCCTTTCTGCTTGACCACAAGTGCTCTCTGCTGACACCTCTGTCCATTTCAGGAACTGTCCAGAGTAGGAGCAAATCCCCATAGCAAACCTATCCTGCTCTGGACAGTTCTGAACATGGACAGAGGTGTTAGCAGAGAGCACTGTGGTCAGACTGCGGTCAGACTAAGACACAGAAAAGAACTTTAGACACAGACACAGAAAATAAGTAATTTACAAATCTGTTTAACTTTCTGGCACCAGTTGATTTAAAAGAAAATGTTTTCCAGTGGAGTACCCCTTTAAGGCTCCACACAGTAATAGAGTCCTCTAAGCAGGTAATTGTGCTTCCACACTACAGTTAGGCTTCTGTGCCCCATCTCTGTAGTTAGGTCCCTTTAGTACTCTTATACCCTAGTTAATCCCCATTTTTTAAGCCCTATATATGATTCTAAAATGTTTTCAACTTAGCGTATATACTCGAGTATAAGCCAACCCGAGTATAAGCCGAGGCCCCTAATTTCAACCCAAAATCCCAGGAAAAGTTATTGACTCGAGTATAAGCCTAGGGTGGGAAATACATCATCCCCCCCTGTCATCATCCAGACCCCCGTCATTAACATCCTCATCATCATCACCGCCTGTCATCATCCAGACCCTCATCATCATCACCTGTCATCATCCCCTTGTCATCATCCCACCCCCCCCCCATTCATCATCCCCTTGTCATCATCCCCACCCCCTTCATCATCCCCTTGTAATCATCCCACACCCCCCCTTCATCATCCCCTTGTCATCATCCCCACCCCCCTTCATCATCCCCTTGTAATCATCCCACACCCCCCCCCCTTCATCATCCCCTTGTAATCATCCCACCCCTCCCCCCTTCATCATCCCCTTGTCATCATCCCCACCCCCCTTCATCATCCCACACCCCCCCTTCATCATCCTCTTGTCATCATCCGCCCTCAGTGGTTTTCAACCTGCGGACCTCCAGAGGTTTCAAAACTACAACTCCCAGCAAGCCCGGGCAGCCATCGGCTGTCCGGGCTTGCTGGGAGTTGTAGTTTTGAAACCTCCGGAGGTCCGCAGGTTGAAGACCACTGCGGCCTTCGACATCATCCAGCCCCCTCTCACCCCCTTTAGTTCTGTACAGTACTCGCCTCCGCTCGGCGCTGGTCCGGTGCTGCAGGGCTGTCCGGAGAGGAGGTCGTCCAGTGGGATAGGGGTTCTGGGCTGCTATCTTCACTGGGGGCACCTCTTCTCCGCGCTGCGGGCCCGGAATAGAGGCATTGCCTGGACGATGACGCAGAAGTACGTTGGTAATGAACGTACCTCTGCGTCGTCGTCAAGGCAACGTGACTATTCTGGGGCCGGGCCCGAAGCGCTTAGAAGAGGCCTCCCCGGTGAAGATAGCAGCCCGGAACCACTATCCCACCGGACGACCTCCTCTCCGGACAGTCCTGCAGCTCCGGACCAGCGCCGAACGGAGGCAAGTACTGTACAGAACTAAAGGGGGTGAGAGGGGGCTGGATGATGTCGAAGGCCGCAGTGGTCTTCAACCTGCGGACCTCCGGAGGTTTCAAAACTACAACTCCCAGCAAGCCCGGACAGCCGATGGCTGCCCGGGCTTGCTGGGAGTTGTAGTTTTGAAACCTCTGGAGGTCCGCAGGTTGAAGACCACTGCGGGTGGAGAGTTCACTCGAGTATAAGCCGAGGGGGGGTGTTTTCAGCACGAAAAATCGTGCTGAAAAACTCGGCTTATACTCGAGTATATACGGTATCTATCTGTTCCAGAAAACCATGGTGATCAGGCCACGAGTCATCCCAGTAAAATCAAGGGGGCTGTATCAACTCCATCAGGCAGGGTAGAGACCCATAGACACTTTTGGGGAGATTTATCAATGTCGGTGTGAGGTAGAAATCATTTAACCAATGTCAGTGCTTTCTATGTTTTGCATGTCTGTGCACAATTTATCAACCGTGCGCAAGCTTGTTGATAAATTTTGCTCAAACATAGACATTCCTTTATGTTTCTACCATCTGACACATTGGTACATGCACTCCTTGGTGTTCTATATTTGCGCAAAATCTGTTGCCTTAGCGCAAAGTTTTAATATCTAAACAAAAAATGCACAATAGTAAATTAGTGTGTAAAGCATTTTTATTTCTACGGAACATGAGCAAGTTGAGAACATCAGAATATATTCTATACTAAAAAAGCACATAAAAGACGCACTGAAAGTCACTGCGCAAATTTTTTGCGCAAATAAAATACACAAGAAAAAGGGGTAAACTCAATGATAAATCTCCCCCCCTTAAGTCTTCTAGAGCTAGACCTTGTAAGTAATAGGATGTGCTGATACATTGTCATTAGAAGAACTTAGCTTGAGGGAGACTTCTTTAGGAAACCTGATGACACAGCTTATATGTTGAGCTGGGCCCTGTTCTGTAATCTAAAAGTTCTACTTGGAATGCTAGCTTTGTTCATGAAGGATTCCCTGACAATAAGCAGCGGGTAATTTAAATTATTAAAAATAGATACAGATCAAACCTTTAAATGATGTGTCTGTGGGCCGTTCAAGTGTCAGAGAGACATGAACCAGGGTCTGCTGTGCCCTAAGGTGCGATGTCTATGTGCTGTAAATCTTCAACCACTTGTGCATTGATAGACAGTTATGGCTCAGCTTACAGCACAGAGCCCTGTTTAAAAAGTATTGTTCACCAAATAAACTTTTCTAAACTAACACAAGCTATGTTCCCTAACTACTCCTAACACCCCTCCCACCCTTAAAAATTCAGAGCATTAAAAAGCTGTGTATCTTACCTTTCTTCTTGCTCACATAGTGCAATCTCCCAGCAGGAGAAAGTGGGCATTTCCCAGCAGGAATTACATCACTGAAGCCTGCTGAGGGACCACTTCCGCCCTCACATAGTTGCAGCGCTGTGATGAATAGAAGATCTCAAGCTCTGTATATCTTTCAGTGAGGAAATTTGCAGTTTTCAGTGAGGCTCTGTGCAGCTGTCAATCAAGCTCAGTGCAGGAAGAAGCACTTCCTGAGTTTGGTCTCCTGCCAGGCTGGGAGGAGACCAAACTTACTGTCTTAATTATGGCAGGAAACAGAACAGAGCCACCTAGTAACTGTTTTTTCTATTACATTTTAAACATATTTTTGTTGATAATTTTAAAAGCAAGTGAATGGGAAAGTGTCTGCTAATAACACAAGGAACACTATATTAAAAGTTTTATTTGGTACTCTTTAAACCCTGTGCATGCGCTGTTGTTTTGTGTCACATTGTGGCACAGGAACAGCAGGTTACTAAAGACAATGTCTAACTTGTCACTCTCCAAACCAGGAAAAGATCTCTGTCCCAGCTGTAGTTCTTGCGCTGTAGTTCTAAGGCTTGTCAAACTAACTGCACATTCTCAAAGCCAGCTGTAAATCGATCCCTAATGGAGGGTGAGGATTTACAGCACAGAGGCAATGTGACCCTAGAACACAGCAGACCCTAGGCAACACCTCTCTGACACTTACACAATCCATAAAAAAGCTATTTATGGCAAAATAAAAACCCGCACAATATATATAAAATCTATATTTTTTTATTGCATACTGTCTAAAAGTGACGGTGGTTTAACAGCAATGGTCTGGGTGACAGGTTCACTTTAAAATGTTTTTTTTCTCACTTATTACAGTAAAATTGTATGATGTTTCATAGCATTGCAACAACATTTACGCCTTTAGGACCTGAAAGGTTCAGGTGATCTGGTTCAAAATGCACTTTAGATGCAATTTTTGTTAATGGCAGAACAACATATTTTATGGATCATTTGGTGTCAAATTTAAGAAAATCTCCTTTTTTAATTACCTGTAAACAACTGAAAATGGCTGCTTAATACCCTTAATGCTTTCCACATTTTACCTCGTAAAATACTGGAGTATGTGTACTTGAGCTAGATCTACTAATTCAATTCAGCTCTGAATTTTGCATATGGTAAGATGACCTTATTATGGTGTCAAGTCATATGGACCCCAGAGCCATACCTATAGAGATAACCTTCACACCCATGCTCTGGGATATAAAGGGGTATTCCAGGAAAAAACTTTTTTATATATATCAACTGATGACACCTGTCTCGGGAAACGCCCAGTTTAGAAGAGGTTTGCTATGGGGATTTGCTTCTAAACTGGGTGTTTCCGGAGACAGGTGTCATCAGAGAGGATTTAGACATAAAAGAACAACCTTAACTTTAGAAGCTCATAAGTACTGAAAGGATGAATATTTTTTACTAGAAGTAATTTACAAATCTGTTTAACTTTCTGGAGCCAGTTGATATATAAAAAAAAGTTTTTGCCTGGAATACCCCTTTAAGAGGGCTTAAGTTTTTTTTTTTTGTTTTTAATAAATTGGCACATGGTAGATGAGGGACCTTAATATATATTTTAAGTTGAGGTCCAGAAGCCTATTGTAAGCACCTATTGTAATTTAAGGGGCCATGTGGTACCTCCATAGACCTCCAATTTCATAAAAAAAAAAAATAAATGATTGTGAAACTGTGTGAAATAAATTTGACATGTTCTATCACATGCCATATAACAGACACATTATCATACAGAAGCATCATATGGCGGCACACAAAGTGCCTACGTAGTAGAGAACCATATGGCTTTGTGTGCTGCTCTACAAGTTCCTTGCACATAGCTTTGTGCACCCAAATCCCATTGCATTAGGTTAAGACCTTTATCCTCCTTCTAGTTGCTTCTGACCTGACCGTATGATGAAACAGCATGAAGCCATCAGAATGGAACCAATACGAGCTTTATAGGTGGCCTTATAGAGAACACATATTGTGCTCATCATTGTGTTCAGCCTGAGTTCAGGAATTCGGCTCATCCACCAATTTGGAAAAATGAGGGAAATTCTAGAATGATTAATTGGGTTTCAATGTTATTCTGTTTTGAACATATGTCATAATAGTTCCATCCAATGTTATAATATGAGATCATATGACAACATTATCATTTGTAAAATATTTATTCTAAGGGCTGGCATACATTGCCACGTAAATGGTAATGATCATTATCTTAATCAGAGTTCAGGGCTAAGATTACACCCCCGACCCCCCGCTCCCCCCCATCCTGCTTAGCAGCTGGATAACTGAGGTTAGTAAACATGAGTTTTGCATTAAAATGTAATGACAGCTTCCAGTAGTAATCATCCGAAATCTGAAAATGTAACAAATTATGTAATGTACAGAGCCCATCTGAACCGGACAGGAAACAATCCAGTTCCATGTTTGATAAAGTAATCTTCGTGCTGCAGGCTCCCTCCCAACATAATCATCAATGATGAAGCAGGCAGGAAACTGAGTGGAAATAATACAAGGAAGCTTTTTTTCTCAACACCCATCCCTAAAGCTTCATCTAAACAGCCATTGTTTTGCTGTCTTAGGTTAAATCTTAATAAAACAGTTAATTTCAAGCCCAAGGTTATCTGATAAGGAGGAGAAAAATATTCGTTCCATCCAATAAATATTTCGTACGTGCTGACAGTTTCACAGAAAAGTATTCCAGCCTTCATTTTCATTACATTAAGTCATAACCAGATAAACACATTCGTTGTGCAACAAATTCTGGCTGCGCAGTCTACGAAACAGCTCAGCGTGTTTTCTATTACCCACTTTTGGGAAATTATTTAATTAATTCGGGCCCCAAACACAATTTCACTCCCAAAAATGCTGATGGTTAATAGCTTGAGGTCAAAAGTAATCTGAAAATATGCACGTAAAAAGATCACTGTCAGGTTATGACCCAAGAAATAATATTTCCCTACGTTTTAATTCGACATCATAAAAGACAATGGCTTGGGACTAAGTGACGTAGATGTGGTTGGAGGTAAAAGACTCAGAGGTTACACATATACTAGGAGTTCAAGCTGTGCGTCTATAGGTTCAAATGTTTTTATAGATTTTTTTCAAGAATTTTTACAATACAATAAACAAGACCAAAAAGAAATCAGTATAAAACAAATAAAATTATAACATATCTATAGGAATCTTATTATCATGCAAATAAACACCAACTCTACTTATATTGTTACTTTGTTTTGTTATATAGGTTTTTTAAAATATTTTATAACCGATTTTACTAACTTCCATTTCATTTTTTAAGCACAGGGAATTCTTTTTATTTATTTATTTAGATGATTAGAGTTAAATACTGAAACATGTTATTTTTCTGTTTAGATTTCTATTTTGATTTTTCATTATATTTTTTGGAAATCATTATGGGGGCTACCATCTTACCTGAGCTTTTTTAACAGTATTTAGAGATGTGTTTTACAGCAGAACCCATAGACCTAGGCACCAATAGACAGGACCTGTCCTATCCACATAAATTGAAAATGTTATTGGGTATTCCCTGTGACCCCTTCTTTTATTTATTTATGTTACATGAAGTGACCAAAAATATGCTAATCTGGACTTAGGGTAGGGTCCCTGCTGGCAGTCACAAAGTTACGGCAAAGTAAACTCCCTGCTGCCGCCGATGCTCTGTGTGTCCACTAATATATGCGGATTTCCCACCAGCACTCACCAGCTGACACACAGAGCTATGGCAGCAGTAGGAGAATAACTCTACTGCAACTTTGTGACTGCCGGCAGCGCATCCGCAGTGTCAAATACGTTAGGGATGCGCTGCCGTGTGACCCTAGCCTTATAGTTCAGACATTTACACATATCACATATGCTTATTTTTGTTTACAAAATTTGATTAAAACATTGCTTAAAACATAGGAAAGTGGGGGTAATTCTAACTTTTATTAGGGAAGGGCTGCTGAGACCTCCTATTCAATGTTGTTCATTGCTCTATGCTGCTGAGGCTTCCTGGAGCATAGGAGCACCAATCAGATGGCGAGGAGGCAGGTAGGGGCCCTTCCTCTATAGTCTCAGCTCATCAGGACCCCGCATTTTTACAGTAGATATCCCGATCAGCTTCAGCAGGCACCTACGACCATTTTTTTAAAATTCAACTTTGATTGCGGCGTCTTCGGAGTTAATGGTGGACATCACCGTAAATGGTGATGTATGGCATTAGCCATGGGTCCATGCAGCTGAAAGCAGCCGGGGCCATCTCTCTATGACACCTGAATGGAAGTGGGTGCAGGGCGTACATTTATGCCCTGCGTCCTTAACCCCTTAAGGACGCAGGACGTAAATGTACGTCCTGGTGAGGTGGTACTTAACGCACCAGGACGTACATTTAAGTCCTGTGCATAACCGCGGGCATCGGAGTGATGCCCGTGTCATGCGCGGCTGATCCCGGCTGCTGATCGCAGCCAGGGACCCGCCGGCAATGGCCGACGCCCGCGATCTCGCGGGCGTCCGCCATTAACCCCTCAGGTAACGGGATCAATACAGATTCCGGCATCTGCGGCAGTTCGCGATTTAAATGAACGATCGGATCGCCCGCAGCGCTGCTGCGGGGATCCAATCATTCATAACGCCGCACGGAGGTCCCCTCTCCTTCCTCCGTGCGGCTCCCGGCATCTCCTGCTCTGGTCTGAGATCGAGCAGACCAGAGCAGGAGATGACCGATAATACTGATCTGTTCTATGTCCTATACATAGAACAGATCAGTATTAGCAATCATGGTATTGCTATGAATAGTCCCCTATGGGGACTATTCAAGTGTAAAAAAAAATGTTAAAAAATATAAAAGTAAAAGAAAAAAAAAAGTGAAAAATCCCCTCCCCCAATAAAAAAGTAAAACGCCCGTTTTTTCCTATTTTACCCCCAAAAAGCGTAAAAACATTTTTTTATAGACATATTTGGTATTGCCGCGTGCGTAAATGTCCAAACTATTAAAATAAAATGTTAATGATCCCGTACGGTGAACGGCGTGAACGAAAAAAAAAAAAAAAGTCCAAAATTCCTCTTTTTTTAATACATTTTATTAAAAAAAATTATAAAAAATGTTTTAAAAGTTTTTTATATGCAAATGTGATATAAAAAAAATTACAGATCATGGCACAAAAAATGAGCCCCCATACCGCCACTTATACGGAAAAATAAAAAAGTTAGAGGTCATCAAAATAAAGGGATTATAAACGTACTAATTTGGTTAAAAGTTTGTGATTTTTTTAAGCGCAACAATAATATAAAAGTATGTAATAATGGGTATCATTTTAATCGTATTGACCCTCAGAATAAAGAACACATGTCATTTTTACCATAAATTGTACGGCGTGAAAACAAAACCTTCCAAAATTAACAAAATTGCGTTTTTCGTTTTAATTTCCCCACAAAAATAGTGTTTTTTGGTTGCGCCATACATTTTATGATATAATGAGTGAAGTCATTACAAAGGACAACTGGTCGCGCAAAAAACAAGCCCTCATACTAGTCTGTGGATGAAAATATAAAAGAGTTATGATTTTTAGAAGGCGAGGAGGAAAAAATGAAAACGTAAAAATTAAATTGTCTGAGTCCTTAAGGCCAAAATGGGCTGAGTCCTTAAGGGGTTAAAGGGGTACTCCATTGGAAAACAATAATATTTTTTTTTTAAATCAACTGGTTCCAGAAAGTTAAACAGATTTGTAAATTACTTCTATTAAAAAATCTTAATCCTTCCAGTATTTATCAGCTGCTGTATGTTCCAAAGAAAGTTGTGTAGTTCTTTCCAGTCTCTTCGGACATGCTTTAGAGAACATATCTCTACCTGTCATGCCAATGATGTGACAGTCTTGAAGTTCGGAGGACTGGAAAGAGTCCCACAACCCGAATGGGGAGGCAATAAACATACCTTACTATTGCAACGAGATCCCATTGGATCTTGAGGTGTAAAGCCCAGGACCCCGCCGGCTTCAATCACCGTGTGGATTTAGCTTTGTTCCTTAATCCCATATAATTGTCCCCCCGTCTTTTTGTGCTTTTTGTTTTTTTCTTCTTTCTATAGTCCCCAAGCTTCTCTCTTTTACACTTTATTATGTACATAGTTTGTTATTCTTATTTTTTCAAATTTTTTCACACTCATTTATGTTTAAACACAGTCACATTCATGCCGAGCGTGTTGTTTACGTGCTGTCATGGTTACTTTCCCAGAATCACACGATTTAAGCACGCAGCGCGATGACGTGAACTAGAGGCCGGAAGAAGCATGGAGTACCGTGCGAAATGGCTAGCGTTGCCTCCAAGCGCTTCATTGTCATTCATGGACGTCTCCCAGACCTTATGCCTCCTCGATTGAATACACGTACTATGCGGTGAGTGCACATAATCGCTCCTTTCCTACATTCTTTCCAATCTGACTACAGTGCTCTCTACTGACATCTCTGTCCGTGTCAGGAACTTTCCAGAGTAGAAGCAAATCCCCATAGCAAACCTTTCCTGCTCTGGACAGTTCCTGACACGGACTAAGGTGGCAGCAGAGAGCACTGTGGTCAGACTGGAAAGAACTATTTAACTTCCTCTGTAGTATACAGCAGCTAAGTACTGGAAGGATTAAGATTTTTAAATAGAAGTAATTTACAAATCTGTTTAACTTTCTGAGACCAGTTGATGGGCCATTGGACCACTGGACCCATGTAGTCTGCCTAATAATCTATGCAATCCTGTTGTCATTTGTGGTGCATGGACATTCAAAGATGTGGCAAATGTATTAAAAGGTGTGCATAGTGTATGAAGGACAGTCTTTGTAATTTCCCCCCATATACTTGATTATACTATATAACTATGCTATAAAGCTTTTATTAACATTTTAAGTAAACGATACATACAGGTAGCATGTAAGCAGCCAACAAGAAACAAACAGGTTTGATAATTGGAATAAACAGGGCATAACAGAAAGAGAAAAAACCTAGGAGAGCTGTAGAACTTTTTTGTGGTCTTTGAGATTGCAACAGCCTACAAATATTTGTCGCAAAATCTACTTTTTTCCCCCCTCCAAATGCCGTATAGAAGAATCCTGAACTTTTCTGGTGACCTTAAAATGAAATTTCTGGGCTTGTTTGTAGCTGAGTGGTTTCCATGTAGCAGAGCTGATTGGGGTTATCTAGCAGGGCAATTATACACTAGTTAGAAGTTAATTAAAGATGCCATAAATGTCAGGGACATGAACTGTACAGTGTTCCCTGTAATTGCCCTTTAACAAGGAGAGATAAGTAAGGTCAGCTGTTATTGGCTTTCCCAAGGGAACAGTGTAGCCATGGACTCCACTATAGGATGTCCCATTCGCTATCAAATTAGAGAAAAAAGCCGCACTGGCATTTGACATTCTCCAGTTGAACTCTGCGGGCTGTGTTTATTTTCCTTTTTCTAAATATAACAGCGTTTACATCTTTCTTTGTCAAACTCCAAAGAATTCAAGAACTTGATATAAAGAAGAATGAACTTTATAAATCCGGGACCCTGGCATCCTGTGAGTTAGTGCCCCCTGAGCATTGCAGCCTTAGAGTGAAATCCAGGAAGCTCTAGGTTTCTAGGCAGCGGCACATTTCATTCACGGAATTTTGTCTAGCATGCAAGACGGTTCTAGAAAAGAGCTGGAGAAGAAGAAGAACATTCCTCATAGTCAGGTTTTATGGCATTTTTTTTTTTGACTGATTACATGGCTTGTCATGACTCTTTCTCAATAAATATTAATATTATTTTTTTTATTTTGCTTATTTGTTTGGCTTGTCAGGTGAGGAAGGTAACATTATATAGCTTGGTATTGTGAATGAAGGAAATATTCATTTTATAGACATCATTATCTTTTTTTTTTAAGGGGTACTCCGCTGAAAAACATCTTATCCCCTATCCCCAGCGGACCCCCGCGATCTCCGGCGTGGCACCCCACTGATCCGTGCACTACAGCTGCCACGCCCCCTCCTTTCATATGTATGGGAGGAGGCGTGACGGCTATGTACTAGCCTTCACACCCACTCCCATAGACATGAATGGAGGGGGTGGGGCGTGACATTACGGACGCGGAAGCTCCAAGGACCCCCGTGATCACACATCTTATCCCCTATCCTTTGGATCGGGGATAAGATGTTTTTCGGTGTAGTACCCCTTTAAGCATAGGATTGCTACCAATGACAGTATATTGTGTCATTATTCCTGGGCAGATGATAAGTCATAGTAGTTAGGGGATATTTGTTAAATCAATTAGGTCCTGATCAGTGTTTCCCAATCAGGGTGCCTCCATCTGTTGCAAAACTACAACTCCCAGCGTGCCCGGACAGCCAAAGGATATCCAAGCACGCTGTGAGTTTTAGTTTTGCAACAGCTATAAGCTGTTACTATAAGCTTCCATCTGCTATACTTGGAACTTTAAGATTTTAAGGTGGATTCGTCTTTGAAAGAAAAGTGATAACAGGAAATTTAGGAAACACTACCAAGTCAAAGTCCTCTCTGCCCGAAAGTCACCACCCTGCTGTGTACTCAAGGGATAAGAACCCCAAAAACAGCTGTCTAAATATGGGTAACTGTTCCATTTGGAGAGGATTTGGGGCCGGCAACATACGATGACAATCTGTTCCAAATGGACCATCGTTTGTTGAAACCATCGTATGTTGAGGGATCCGTGCAATGTAAAGTATAGGACAGTGCTCTACAACCTGCGGACCTCCAGATGTTGCAAAACTACAACACCCAGCTTGGAGTTGAAGTTTTGCAACATCTGAAGGTCCACAGGTTGAAGACCACTGGTAGAGGAAGTTGTACTCACCTGTCCCCGCCGCTCCGGACCGTCACCGCTCATCACCGCTGCCCTGGATGTCACCTTCCATCGCTGTCGCCGCATCCCCGGGGTGTCCATGACGCTCCGGCAAGGCCTCTGCTTCCACGGCATCCTCGCTCTCCATCGCCGCCATCATGTCGCTAAGCACTCCGCTCCTATTGGATGACGGGACGGCGTGCACAGCGACGTGATGACGACGATGGAGAGCGCCGACAATGCAGGGGATCCTGAAGAGGACGTGCCGGAGCCCCGAGGACAGGTAAGTGATCGTCAGTGGACACACGGGGCACCGTAAACGGCTATCCGGTGGCAGCTGAAGCAGTCTGTGCTGCCGGATAGCCGTTTACGCGATGGCCCCGACATACAAAAGCATTGTATGCTGATGCTGCCTTCAACATGCGATGGCCTCAGAGAAGCCATCGTATGTTGAAATGATCGTATGTCGGGGCCATCTTGGGTCGGGGGTCACTGTATTGACTAACAGGGAAGCTATCTGCAATAGGTAGCACCAGAGAGCAAGCTCTTTGTCTTCTGGAGAGGAGATACTTTGCAAACTTTTTTTCCCAGGGAGCCCTGTAAGGCCCATAAGGCCATGTTGACACAGCAGAATTCCGCAGAATTCTGGCAAAATTTGCACAAAATTTCTGTGTTTTCAAAATACAGAATTCCGACGAAATTCAAGCCCCTTTGACTTCACTGTCATTCCACCATGGAATTCCGCAAAATATAATCTCATATATATATATACATATATAATCTCAATATATATATATATACATATATAATCTCAATCTCATATTTCTGCAGAAAGCTAATTTTATGCGGTGGAGTGTCTGCCGCAAAAATTCTGTTGTCTGGATGGGACAGTGGAATCCCTTTGAAAGTAATGGTCAGTAAATTCCAGAGGAATTTCTTGCAGAATTGTTTGGCGAAATTCTGCACAGAAATTCTGCCATGTGAACATACCCTAAGACTTTCAATGCCAGCTAGGCAGCATGGCAATCTCATCTAGGAGACACATTACAATAATTATTGCTCAGTTGAACATTTTATAGGCCCCCCACTTTCAGCAGGGTTCTAGCTTATGATAGCACAATGATGGGATAAGCATTATAGATATAAATACAACACAGATTTGTTTATAATATAAAGTATTCCATCAGAAATAATTTTCTAAAAAAAGTTTTGGAGAATTACAGTGCCCACCAATATCCATAGACTGAGCAGAATGTAGCACTGCCTTTTAATTTATTCAGGGGACATTTGGCCTCATTTTTGGGATCAGTGAGTGGTCCCAAAAATCTGACCCCACCAAACAAAAAATGTAAAAAAATGTAAAAACAATATGAAACTTGGCTTTCCATGTACCATTTATAATACTGCTCACTGAGCATGGCTGCACCTGCTATCTCTGCATCCTCTATAGCTACAGTATCTCACAAAAGTGAATAAAACCCTCACATTTTTGTTAAAATGTTATTATATCTTTGTGACAACACCAAAGAAATGACACTCTGCTACAATGTAAAGTAGTAAGTGTACAGCCTGTATAACAGTGTTTGATGTTGTATCCTCTCAAAATAACTCAACACACAGACATTAATGTCTGAACCTTGGCAACAAAAGTAAGTACACCCCTAAGTGGAAATGTCCAAATTGGGCCCAAAGTGTCAATATTTTGAGTGGCCACCATTATTTTTACCAGCACTGCCTTCAAACTTTACTCTTCCCTGAAAAATTCAGATTCTGAAAATCATGTCAACTTTATGATGCCAACATAAAGTAGATATATTGTATATGTGAATCAATATATAATTTATTTGGAATATCCATTTTCCTTACAAGCAGAAAGTTTCTAAGTTAGAAAAATGCTAAATTTTCTAAATTTTCATCAGATTTGGGGATTTTTCAGAAACGATGCAAGTAGAGACGAAAATTTACCAGTATGTTAAAGTAGAATATGTCACGTAAAAACTATCTCGGAATCAGAATAAAAGGTAAAAACATCTCAGAGTTACTAAAGTGCAGAGTATTCCTGCTCCGTCCTGCCCGGGCTGCAAAAAAAATAAATGAAAATGAACCATCTCTCACCTTCCTGGGTTCCCGCGGAGCGCCACTACAGCTGATCGGTCCTCCGGTCCATCCGCGGGAACCCAGGAAGGTAAGAGATGGTTCATTTAAATTTTTTTTGCAGCCCGGGCAGGACGGAGCAGGAATACTCTGCACCAGAGTACTCCTTTAACCCCTTAAGGACTCATGACGTACCGGTACGTCATGAGTCCGCTCCCGATCTATAACGTGGGGCCACGGCCTCTAACAACGGTCGGGACCCGTGGCTAATAGCGTGTGGCATTGATCGCACTGCCGCGTGCTATTAACCCTTTAAACGCAGCGTTCAGAGTTGAACGCCACGTCGAAAGTGAAAGTGAAAGTATGGCGGTTAGCTCAGGGAGCTGTTCGGGATAGCCGCGGTGAAATCGCGGCATCCCGAACAGCTGACAGGACAGCCGGAGGGTCCCTACCTGCCTCCTCGCTGTCCGATCACCAAATGACTACTCAGTGTCTGAGATCCAGGCATGAGCAGTCAAGCGGCAGAATCATCAATGTGAAAGATCAGTGTGTGCAGTGTTATAGGTTCCTATGGGAGCTATAACACTGCAAAAAAAAGTGGGAACAAAAAGTGAATAAAGATCATTTAACCCCTTCCCTATTAAAAGTTTGAATCACCCCCCTTTTCCCATAAAAAAAACTGTGTAAATAAAAATAAACATATGTGGTATCGCCGCGTGCGGAAATGTCCGAGTTATAAAAATATATAGTTAATTACACCGCACGGTCAATGGCGTGCGTGCAAAAAAATTCCAAGTCCAAAATAGTGCATTTTTGGTCACTTTTTATATCAAGAAAAAATGAATAAAAAGCGATCAATAAGTCCAATCAATGCAAAAATGGTACCGCTAAAAACTTCAGATCACGGTGCAAAAAATTAGCCCTCATACCGCCCCATACGCAGAAAAATAAAAAGTTATAGGGGTCAGAAGAGGACAATTTTAAACGTATACATTTTCCTGCATGTATTTATGATTTTTTCCAGAAGTACGACAAAATCAAACCTATATAAGTAGGGTATCATTTTAATCGTATGGACCTACAGAATAAAGATAAGGTGTCATTTTTACTAAAAAATTTACTCTGTAGAAACGGAAGCCCCCAAAAGTTACAAAATGGCATTTTGTCTCACAATGATTTTTTATTCCGTTTCGCCATAAATTTTTGGGTAAAATGACTGATGGATTTTTAGGTGCAAAATTGAAAGAGTTATGATTTTTTTAAAGGTAAGGAGGAAAAAACGAAAATGGAAAAATGCTGAGTCCTTAAGGGGTTAATGCATAAAGTGAGAGTGGTCAGAATTGCAAAAAAAGGCTGAGTCCTTGAGGTAAAAATGTGCTGAGTCCCTAAGGGGTTAAAGCCAAGACTGCCCCCCCGGTGGTACCCCACTAGTAACAGTCACCCAATAAGAATAAGTACCATTAATAACCACCCTCTGTTTCCTATCACTGAGCCAGTTACTTAACCATAAGGTATGTACCTCTTGCAGGGAGAATTTAAGATATTTTTAAGTCTCCCATTTAGTGTCAGTATTCTTGTTTTTGAGGACATTATGCCAATTGTTAAGGGCTTCTCTGAGTTGATAAAACTTTGCCTTCCTAAAGTACATAGGTTTTGTGGCCCCTCAAGAGATTCCCTTATTGAAGAACAAGTTATAATGTATTGTATTATGATCATTATTTCCTTGGTGTTGTTGGTTAATATTAAGTCCAGTAGGGCACCTCCTCTGGTCAGGCCCTGCACCATTTGGGACAGATAATTATCTTTAGCTAAGAGTTTAATACCCCTCTTATTGAACCTGTTTTTTAAGGGAAATAAAATACAGATGATTATAGTTTAAAACATTTCTCTCAATTTAATTGTATTTGTTTTGACTTTTTGTATTCTCTATAATCCAGATGATATATTGTACAGTATAGTCCAACCAAGAGGACAGTGTGACCTAAACCGTTTCATTTCTGGCAATTTACTGCATAAAACACCCAGATCTCAATATCTTTTAGTACCATCTGTACTAAAATAACATATTGGAGAAGTGTACATGTTTTAGGTCACTTTAAATGCAAAATATGCCTTGGATACATTACAGTACTATTATTTTGCCCACCACCCATGTTGCTAAAACATATTTGGTACAGATAAATATATAGTGATTTATACTGGAAAAATACTATGTAGCCTGTCCAGCATGGAAAGATACATCACAAAGTGATAACAAATTGGCTGATATATAGACTAAACATACCATTGAGTCTTGGCACTTAGCGCAAAGCTCTTGTCTGATGTCCACAATTGTTCCAGGCTTGAGCAATGGAAAGATGACTAGGGAAAACTGAGACATATAGCAAGATAATTGATCATCATGAGAGCTCTATAACAAAACAAAGAAATGGCATTGATATATCTTTCATATAGCGCATATTGTGCAAAAGTCCATTTCTTTGTCAACTAAAACACTCAATGAACATTTTTATGAGAGAATTTAATCACAGTTCACCAAAGTAATGTAATAATGAAAAAGCTGAAGTTTCCAAAACTGGAGTTCAAAAAGTATTAGAATATAGAAAGAATTTAAAAGTCTTAACAATTATGCAACACCTGTTGGTAGATGATCCATGACCGCATGGTGGTCAAAATGTTGTTGGTTTCTGGGAATAGAATTGTCTTGTTTATACATTTAGCAATGCTACATTGGTAACAATACAAAGTCATAGAACTAGGGCATTACTGCTGTGCATACCCGACTACTAAGACTACTACTTCTTGCATTTTTGTATGTGCTGCTACCCTTGT
Organism: Hyla sarda; assembly: GCF_029499605.1. NCBI lineage: Eukaryota > Metazoa > Chordata > Amphibia > Anura > Hylidae > Hyla > Hyla sarda. Next base: position 117,880,906 of record NC_079189.1, on the reverse strand, counting down.
TACACCAACAAACTATTGCAGGCAGATAATCAGTCCTCAAAGGATAGGTCCATGCCATTAGTTTATACATGTCTCTCCAATGAGTTACTTTCACACAGTGCAGATTTGGTCACTATATTGGCCAAAACACAAAGTGGATTCAAAACATGGAAAATATGCAAATCATTCTGCTATTTCAGGTACTGCAGTCAAATCACAGTCCTTACATTTAGGTGGAGGTTACTTTGACACCTACCATCTACACCTACCATTGGATGGTAGAATGTTACTTTGACAACTACATCTACACCTACCATTGATTGAGACCAAGTCTACCTCTACTTGGCAATTGAAAGCATATTGCCCCCGGTCAGACTGCAAAAGCCTTCCATGAATGGTTGGAGGAACATGAGTTCAAGGTATTGACTTGGCTTCAATCCAATTGAGCATCTGTGAGATGTGCTGGAAAGACAAGTCTGATTCGCGAAGGCTCCACCTTGCACTTTTCAGGTCTTAAAAGATCTGCTGCTTTCATCTTGGTGCCAGATACCACAAGACACCCTAAATGGCCATGCATCAACAGGTCAGAGTTGTTTTGGCAGCACAATGGCTATTTTCACCATATTAGGCATGTTTTAATTTTCTGGCTGATCAGTATGTGTGTGCAGGACCGGTGCAAGGATTTCTGCCTACACAAGCGAAGCTCCATTTTGACATCTGGAGCGCTGGATTGCTGACCAACTAGTTGTGGGTGTGGTCATGCTTCAGCTGTGCTGTGTCAGCTGTGCCTCCTGAGTTCCAAGGAGTTACCATCTTTTCCACCTGGAGCCTGCTTCCTCCTCCCCAGGGAGGGAGTGGGTTGCCAGGAATGAGTGAGGGAGGCGAGGCCCAGGCTTCTGCTCCCCGGAATAGGCCGCAGGGGAGCAGGAGAGGCCAGCAAGCAGCCTGTGCATCGGAGGATTTGGGGGTGAGGCGCTCCACCCGGAACCGCAGCAATGTGGCTCCGACTCCCCCCACTGAGGCGAGAAGCCACAGGAATGAATCCACCTCAGGAAATCTGAGTGCTGGGTTCTTCAGAAAGAAGGCAGAGTGCTCACGGAGGTGATGCCGACCTCAGTGAGGAAGGCTGGAGAATGCTAAGGACCCGGGAGTCTATTTCCACCTATGGCTCCCGGGTAATAAGTCACCTCCGTGAGTATGAAGACGCCTGTAAAGCCATCAGGAGACTCAGAGAGGAACTGTGGTGTGCCCATTCCGTGGCTGATTTTACCCCTAAACGGAAAAGGGCAGAAATTCAGGCACAGATAAAGAGACTAATGTCTGAAGTTGAAGCTTTGAGGAAAGAAAAGCGGTATTACGGGAGATGAGTGGCCCATTTAAGGAAAAACTGGAAAATGACTGACAACAGCGAGAAAAGGTTGATGGGGCTGCAACCTGAGAGCCATACAGTGGGCCCCATGCACAGCAGCCAGCAGTGTCCCCTGCCGACTCAGGGGAGGACAGTGAGAGCAGTGGCGAGGGAGGGGCGCTGATGGCCCAGATCAGATTGCTGGAATCCCCAGTGTGTCCTCAGAATATAGTATTCAGAGAGGAACACCCAGATGAGGCACCTGGGGGTAAGAAGAAAAAAAAGAAGACCAAGCCAACGCAGCAAGAAGTGGTGAGTTACATGTTCACCCCCTCCCTGTAATTCCTGAGTCGGCTGCAGGGTCAGCTCATTGTGCGAGCCCCGTTACCCAGCCCAGCCCATGTTCTGTTTTTGACTCGGTGCACAGGTGCAGGGAGAGTGCAGGTACTAAAAGGGTGCAGAGCTCCATGCCTGTTTGCAGTAGCAGGGATGGAGCAGAGAAGTCATCGGCCAAAAGGCCGGACAGTGAGGGCGGCCCAGTGGTGGGCAGAGAGGCAGACTCCGGTGCTGTAGTTCGCTTTCCTGTGGGGTGGGGGGGGGGGGGTGACTCAGCCTCAGAGGTAGTCGCGGTGGCCAAGAACATTGTAACAGACACTCCCAAAAATAAAGGAAAAATATTGTTTTGCATTGGTGCCACTGATCCTATTGATCAGCGGCGCCCTGAAAGGACTGGAGAAATTTCTGATGAGGCGGAGGGCACGAATAAGAACAGGGCTGGGGCCTCCTCTAGAATGGGTAAGCATGCAGCCCGGTCCCTTAACCCCTTAAGGACTCAGCCCATTTTGGCCTTAAGGACTCAGACAATTTAATTTTTACGTTTTCATTTTTTCCTCCTCGCCTTCTAAAAATCATAACTCTTTTATATTTTCATCCACAGACTAGTATGAGGGCTTGTTTTTTGCGCGACCAGTTTTCCTTTGTAATGACATCACTCATTATATCATAAAATGTATGGCGCAACCAAAAAACACTATTTTTGTGGGGAAATTAAAACGAAAAACGCAATTTTGCTAATTTTGGAAGGTTTTGTTTTCACGCCGTACAATTTATGGTAAAAATGACGTGTGTTCTTTATTCTGAGGGTCAATACGATTAAAATGATGCCCATTATTATATACTTTTATATTATTGTTGCGCTTAAAAAAAATCACAAACTTTTTAACCAAATTAGTACGTTTATAATCCCTTTATTTTGATGACCTCTAACTTTTTTATTTTTCCGTATAAGTGGCGGTATCGGGGCTCATTTTTTGCGCCATGATCTTTACTTTTTTTGATACCACATTTGCATATAAAAAACTTTTAATACATTTTTTATAATTTTTTTTTATAAAATGTATTAAAAAAGTAGGAATTTTGGACTTTTTTTATTTTTTTTCGTTCACGCCGTTCACCGTACGGGATCATTAACATTTTATTTTAATAGTTCGGACATTTACGCACGCGGTGATACCAAATATGTCTATAAAAAAAGTTTTTTACGCTTTTTGGGTGTAAAATAGGAAAAAACGGACGTTTTACTTTTTTATTGGGGGAGGGGATTTTTCACTTTTTTTTTACTTTTACTTTTACATTTTTTTACATTTTTTTTACACTTGAATAGTCCCCATAGGGGACTATTCATAGCAATACCATGATTGCTAATACTGATCTGTTCTATGTACAGGACATAGAACAGATCAGTATTATCGGTCATCTCCTGCTCTGGTCTGCTCGATCACAGACCAGAGCAGGAGACGCCGGGAGCCGCACGGAGGAAGGTGAGGGGACCTCCGTGCGGCGTTATGAATGATCGGATCCCCGCAGCAGCGCTGCGGGCGATCCGAACGTTCATTTAAATGGCGAACTGCCGCAGATGCCGGGATCTGTATTAATCCCGGCACCTGAGGGGTTAATGGCGGAGGCCCGCGAGATCGCAGGCGTCGGCCATTGCCGGCGGGTCCCTGGCTGCGATCAGCAGCCGGGATCAGCCGCGCATGACACGGGCATCGCTCCGATGCACGCGGTTATGCTTAGGACGTAAATGTACGTCCTGGTGCGTTAAGTACCACCTCACCAGGACGTACATTTACGTCCTGCGTCCTTAAGGGGTTAAAGGGCCAGTGGAGGTTGTCCCAGCCCTAGTGCCCTGTGATGCCAAGACAAAACCGACTGAAAATTCATCATCATCATCATCATCATTCTCTGCTGCTGCCGGTTTATCTGTTTCTGGTCCAGCCAGTGTGAATTAGAAGGTAAATGGGGGTGTGGGGTGTATGACTGGGTAGAGGATGGAAGTTGATGTTACCAGGGAACGTTTTTTGGGGTAGGTGGTGGTGTTGCTCTTGTTAGGGGTGGTTGGGATGGGGCTAGAAAAAATGTTTTGGGGACCATGTTATTGGGGTTGGTGCTGATGTTGTTGTTGGGGGTGGTGGGGATGTTGTCATTGAGGGTGGTGATATGCTTAGAGATAATGTTATTGGGGGTGGTACTGTGATTGGTTATAAGGGTATTGTTAAAAATAGTGGTGTAGGATCTGGTCCGGTTGCGCCCCCCCCCCCCCCTCCCGGTGGTGACAGACCCTAGGAGTTATGCAAATGTCACTGCTGGGGGATGTAGGATACTTTCCTCGTCTCCTGACTCTAGGGACGGTTTATTGCAGCAACGTCTCCTGGAAGCTCTGAAAAAGGGGGAAAGTTTGATCAATGTAGAGGGTAGAGCAGTTGATCTGTCATTCTGGGTAGAGAGGCATGGTCTCTCTACCTTCCGAGAGGAAACAGGGGGGATACTATGGGGTCCCTCCCAACAGCTGGGCCAGGTAGTAACCGTAGGAATGTGGATCGTCTTCGGTGGCAGGGCAAAGATATGTGTGCATCATGGACCAAAGTGGTTGAGCTCTTTCTAAAGATGGGCTTCAAGGCCGGTGATATCTACGCCTTGATCCATCCCTATGGTTCTCCTGAATTCAATATCAGCTTTGTTCGGCCTGAGGGGCTTGAGCTTTTCTGGTCGAACTATGAATTGGTAAAGAATGAGTCAAAAGCGACGACCAATAGCAGATCGGGGGCGGGGAGGTTAACTTTCGTTTTTCCCGTTTGGCCCAAAATAGGCAAAGCAGAATGGGGAAACCGAAAGAGACCGGGCGCCGAAGTCCACTTACCCATCGGTGGAGGCTGCGGGACGTGATCGGCTGCGGTGATCGGCATGGGCGGCATGTCGTGCGGCTGGCTCCCTGGATCCTGCAGAAGCCGGTGAGTTGCCTAGCAACATCTGGAGGGCTACAGTGGTCTCTACACTGTAGCCCTCCAGATGTTGCAAAACTATAACTCCCAGCATGCCCAGACAGCTGTTTGGGCATGCTGGGATTTGAAGTTTTGCAACAGCTGAAGATCTACAGTTTAGAGACCACTGCACAGTGATCTCTATACTGTGGACCTCTAGATCTTGCAAAACTACAACTCCTAGCATGCCCACACAGCTGTTTGCTGTCTGGGCATGCTGGGATTTGTAGTTTTGCAACATCTGGAGGTCCACAGTTTGGAGATCACTGTGCAGTGGTCTCTAACTGTAGACCTCCAGATGTTGCAAAACTGCTAATCCCAGCATGCCCAAACAGCAAACAGCTGTCTCGGCATGCTGGGAGTTGTAGTTGTGTACCTCCAGCTGTTGCATAACTACATCTCCCAGCATCAGTACATGCTGGGAGTTGTAGTTTTGCAACAGCTATAGGCACACTGGTTGGAAAATACTGAGTTAGGTAACAGAACCTAACTTAAGGTTTTCCAACCAGTGTGCCTCCAGCTGTTGCAAAACTACAACTCTCAGCATGCACGGTTTGTCAATACATGCTGGGAGTTGTAATTTTGAAACAGCTGGAGGTTTGTCCCCCAATGTGAACGTACAGGGTACATTCACACAGGCAGGTATACAGTAAGTTTCCTGCTTCAAGTATGAGCTGCGGCAAATGTTTTCCCACGGCGCAAATTTTCTAGCGGGAAGCTCACTGTAAACCTCTGCCAGTGCGAACATACCCTAAAAACACTACACTACACTGCACTAACACATAATAAAGGGTAAAACACTACATATACACCCCCTTACACTGTCCCCCCAATAAAAATCAAAAAACTTATTGTACGGCAGTGTTTCCAAAACGGAGCCTCCAGCTGTTGCAAAACCACAACTCTCAGTATTTCCGGACAGCCACTGACTGTCCAGGCATGCTGAGAGTTCAGCAACAGCTGGAGGCACCCTGTTTGGGAATCACTGGCATAGAATACCCCTATGTCTACCCCTATGCAATCCCTAATTTAGTCCTCAAATGCGCATGGCGCTCTCTCACTTCGGAGCCCTGTTGTATTTCAAGGAAACAGTTTAGGGCCACATATGGGGTATTTCCGTACTCGGGAGAAATTGCACTATAAATTTTGGGGGGCTTTTTCTCCTTTTACCCCTTATGAAAAGAAAAAGTTGGGTCTACACCAGCCAGCAAGTGTAAACAAATAAAAAAAAAATACACAAACATGCTGGTGTTGCCCCATACCTTTTATTTTCACAAGTGTTAAAAGGAAAAAAAAGACCCCCAAAATTTGTAACGCAATTTCTCCTCAGTACGGAAATACCCCAGATGTGTGTGTAAATGCTCTGCGGGCGCACAACAAGGCTCAGGAGTGAGAGCGCACTAGGTATATTTGAGGCTTAGATTGGTGACATAAATGCAAAAAAATAAATACCCACATGTGACCCCATTTTGGAAACTGCACCCCTCATGGAACTTAACAAGGGATATAGTGAGCCTTAACACCCCACAGGTGTTTAATGAAAATTATTCAAAGTTGGATGGAAAAAGGAAAAAAAAAATTCACAAAGCTGCTGGTGTTACCCTAAATTTTTCATTTTCACAAGGGAAAATAGGAAAAAAGCCCCCCAAAATGTGTAACCCCATTTCTTCTGAGTAAGAACATACCCCATATGTGGATGTAAAGTGCTCTGCTGGCGCACTACAATGCTCAGAAGAGAAGGAGCACCATTGGGATTTTAAAGAGAAAATTTGTCTGGAATTGAAGGCCATGTGTGTTTACAAAGCCCCCATAGTGCCAGAACAATAGAACCCCCCACATGTGACCCCATTTTGGAAACTACACCCCTCATGTAATGTAATAAGGGGTATAGTGAGCATTTAGGCCCCACAGGTGTCTGACAGATTTTTGGAACAGTGGTCCGTGAAAATGAAAAGTTTAATTTTTCATTTGCACAGCCCACTGTTCCAAAGATCCGTCAAACGCCATTGGAGTAAAAATACTCACTGAACCCCTTATTAAATTCTGTGAGGGGTGTAGTTTCCAAAATGGGGTCACATGTGGGGGGGGGGTCCACTGTTCTGACACCACGGTGGGCTTTGTAAATGCACATGGCCCCCGACTTCTATTCCAACCAAATTCTGTCTCCAAAAGCTCAATGGCGCTCCTCCTCTTCTGAGCAGTGTAGTGCGCCAGCAGAGCACTTGACCTCCACACATTGAGTATTTCCATTCTCAGAAGAAATGGGGTTACAAATTTTGGGGGTCATTTTCTCCTATTACCCCTTGTAAAAATGTAAAATTTGGGGAAAAATCTGTATTTTAGTGAAAATCTTTCTTTTTCATTTACACATCCGACTTTAACAAAAAGTCGTCAAATACCTGTGAGGTGTTAAGGCTCACTGTACCCCTTGTTGCGTTCCTTGAGGGGTGTAGTTTCCAAAATATTATGCCATGTGTTTTTTTTTATGCTATTCTGGCAGCATAGGGGCTTCCTAAATGCGACATGCCCTCCAAAAACCATTTCAGCAAAATTTGCTTTTCAAAAGCCAAATGTGACTCCTTCTCTTCTGAGCATTGTAGTGCGCCAGCAGAGCACTTGACATCCACACATGGGGTATTTACATAATCAGAAGAGATGGGGTTACAAATTTTGGGGGGCATTTTGTCCTATTATCCTTTGGAAAAATTTTAAATTTTAGGAAAAACCAGCATTTTGGGGAAAAAAAAAATCATTTACACATCCAACTTTAACGAAAAGTCGTCAAACACCTGTGGGGTGTTGGGGCTCACTGGACCCCTTGTTACGTGCCTTGAGGGGTGTAGTTTCCAAAATAGTTGCATGTGGGTGTTTTTTTGCTGTTCTGGCACAATAGGGGCTTCCTAAATGTGACATGCCCCCCAAAAACCATTTCAGAAAAACTCACTCTCCAAAATCCCACTGTCGCTCCTTCCCTACTAGGCCCTCTACTGTGCCTGCCGAAAACTTGACATACACATATGAGGTGTTTCCTTACTCGAGAGAAATTGAGTTACACATTTTAGGAAGATTTCTCTCCTTTTACCCCTTGTAAAAATTCAATAACTGGGCCTACAAGAACATGCCAGTGTAAAATGTTTTTAATTTTTCAAAACATTTTGCATTTTCTCCTTCAATTTGCTGCTATTCCTGTGAAACACCTAAAGGGTTAACAAACCTTTTTAATGTCATTTTGAATACATTGAGGGGTGCAGTTTTTATAATGGGGTCATATACAGGTATTTATAATAAGAAGGCCCCTAAAATCCACTTCAAAACTGAACTGGTCCCTGAAAATTTTCGATTTTTAAAATTTTGCGGAAAATTACTGCTACACTTTGAAGCCCTCTGATGTATTCCAAAATAAAAACATGTCAACTTTATGATGCAAACATAAAGTAGACATATTGCATATGTGAATCAATATATAATTTATTTGGAATATCCATTTTCCTTATAAGCAGAGAGCTTCAAAGTTTAAAAAAAATTCAAAATTTTCAATTTTTTCATCAAATTTTAGAATTTTTCACCAAGAAATGATGCAAGTATCGACAAAATTTTACCACTAATATAAAGTAGAATATGTCACGAAAAAACATTCTCGGAATCAGAATGAAAGGTAAAAGCATCCCAGAGTTATTAATGCATAAAGTGACAGTGGTCAGATGTGCACAAAATGGCCGGGTCCTACAGTGAAAATTGGCTGGGTCCTTAAGGGGTTAAGTTAATAATTATGATTATTGTTATTATTAGAGTAGGATTATTATTACTGCTCTGCCAGTGGGTCGTTCCCCCTGTGGGCACTGGTGTTGCAGCAGTGATGGTCGCCGCCCAGTGTTATGCCATTTTATGCTAGGGACTTTAGGGACCCAATCTAAATAGGTGGCCTTGACATGGCGAGTGGGCTTGTACTTTTTGATCAAAATGTATATTAACAACCTGTTAGTTTTTGAATTTATGCTGAGAAGCAAGTAGATCAAAATACAAATTGTGGATGTGCGACCATGTCTGTTTTCTCTATATGAATTCTTCTTTTTATTATCATTATTATTATGATAAAGTAGTTTGCACATGTGGGGTTGTTATTATAGTGGTGTGTTTGGTGAGAATGTTGCTGGAGCAGGAAATCTTTTTATCGACATTTAAAGACTTATATCGACTCATTACGTGTGTACATTGTAAAGATTGATGTTGTTTGTATTACTTTTATGGAGGTGTTTATTATTATTGTAAAGTTTTATATATTTTTAACCCCTTAAGGACCAAGGACGTACGCGTACGTCCTAGCTAACTGGTAGTTAAGGGCCAAGGATGTACGCGTACGTCCGTGGGAATTTCGGTCCCTGCCGCGTGCCAGGCGGGGACCGGAGTGACTGCTGATCCCCCCTGAAGGGATAGGAGTGAGGTGGCAGGGGTGCCACCCCTCCTATCCCTGTTATTGGTCCTCAAGAAGCGATGACCAATAGCAGATCGGGGTCGGGAGGGTTAACTTTCGGTTTCCCCCTTTCTGCCCACCCACAATAGGCTGGGCAGAACGGAGAAACTGATGGGGACCGGCGCCGAAGTCCACTTACCCATCAGTGGCAGCAGCAGAAGAGGACGGTGATGCGGCTCCCTGGATCCTACGGAAGCCGGTCTATACAGTGGTCTCTAAACTTTAGCCCTCCAGATGTTGCAAAACTAGAACTCCCAGCATGCCCAGACAAATGTTTGCTGTGTGGGCATGCTGGGATTTGTAACTTTGCAACAGCTGGAGGGCTACAGTTTGGAGATCACTGTGCAGTGGTCTCTAAACTGTGGCCTTCTAGATCTTGCAAAACTACAACTCCTAGCATGCCCACACAGCAGTTTGCTGTCTGGGCATGCTGGGATTTGTAGTTTTGCAACATCTGGAGGTCCACAGTTTGGAGATCACTGTGCAGTGGTCTCTAAACTGTAGCCCTCCAGATGTTGCAAAACTGCAAATCCCAGCATGCCCAAACAGCAAACAGCTGTCTCGGCATGCTGGGAGTTGTAGTTGCGTACCTCCAGCTGTTGCATAACTACATCTCCCAGCATGCCCTTCAGCGATCAGTACATGCTGGTAGTTGTAGTTTTGCAACAGCTGGAGGCACACTGGTTGGAAAATACTGAGTTAGGTAACAGAACCTAACTGAAGGTTTTCTAACCAGTGTGCTGTTGCAAAAGTACAACTCACAGAATGCACGGTCTGTCAGTACATGCTGGGAGTTGTAGTTTTGAAACAGCTGGAGTTTTGCCCCCCCACCCCAGGGTACATTCCCCCCCCCAGGGTACATTCATATGGGCCGGGTTTACAGTATGTTTCCTGCTTGAAGTTTGAGCTGCGGCAAATTTTTCGCCACAGCGCAAACTCCTAGCGAGAAACTCACTGTAAACCTCCGCCTGTGTGAATGTACCCTAAAAACACTACACTACACTAATACATAATAAAGGGTAAAACACTACATATACACCCCTGACACTGTCCCCCCAATAAAAATGAAAAACGTATTTCACGGCAGTGTTTCCAAAACGGAGCCTCCAGATGTTGCAAAACAACAGCTCCCAGCATTTCCGGACACCCACTGGCTGTCCAGGCATGCTGGGAGTTTAGCAACAGCTGGAGGCACCCTGTTTGGGAATCAGTGGTGTAGAATACCCCTATGTCCACCCCTATGCAATCCCTAATTTATTCCTCAAATGCGCATGGCGCTCTCTCACTTCGGAGCCCTGTCATATTTCAAGGAAACAGTTTAGGGCCACATATGGGGTATTTCCGTACTCGGGAGAAATTGCACTACAAATTTTGGGGGGCTTTTTCTACTTTTACCCCTTATGAAAAGGTGTTGCCCCATACTTTTTATTTTCACAAGTGGTAAAAGGAAAAAGAGACCCCTAAAATTTGTAATGCAATTTCTTGTGGGCGTAAATGTTCTGCGGGCGCACAACAAGGCTCGGGAGTGAGAGCACACTATGTACAGTTGAGGCCTAAATTGGTGATTTGCACAGGGGTGGCTGATTTTACAGCGGTTCTGACATAAACGCAAAAAAATAAATACCCACATGTGATTCCATTTTGGAAACTACACCCCTTACAGAATGTGACAAGGGATATAGTGAACCTTAATACCCCACAGCTGTTCAACAAATTTTCATTAAAGTTGGATGGGAAAATGAAAAAAAAAAAAGGCACAAAAATGCTGGTGTTACCCAAAATTTTTCATTTTCACAAGGGAAAATAGGCAAAAAGCCCCCCAAAATTTGTAACTCAATTTCTTCTGAGTAAGAACATACCCGATATGTGGATGTAAAGTGGTCTGCGGGCAAACTACAATGCTCAAAAGAGAAGGAGCGCCATTGGGCTTTTGGAGAGAAAATTTGTCCGGAATTGAAGGCCACGTGTGTTTACAAAGCCCCCATAGTGCCGGAACAATGGACCCTCCCCCACATGTGATCCCATTTTGGAAACTACACCCCTCATGTAATGTAATAGGGGGTACAGTGAGCATTTACGCCCCACAGGTGTCTGACTGATTTTTGGAACAGTGGTCCGTGAAAATGAAAAATGTAATTTGCACAGCCCACTGTTCCAAAGATCTGTCAAATGCCAGTGGGGTGTATATACTCACTGCACTCCTTATTAAATTCTGTGAGGGGTGTAGTTTCCAAAATGGGGTCACATGTGGGGGGGGGGTCCCCTGTTGTGGCACCATGGGGGCTTTGTAAACGCACATGCCCCTGAATTCCAATCCAAACAAATTCTCTTTCCAAAAGCTCAAAAGCTTCTCTTCTGAGCATTGTAGTGCGCCAACAGAGCACTTGATGTCCACCTATGGGGTATTTCCATATTCAGAAGAAATGGGGTTACAAATTTTGGGGGTCATTTTCTCTTATTACCCCTGGTAAAAATTCAAAAACTGGGTCTACAAGAACATGCGAGTGGAAAAAAGGAAGATTTAGAATTTTCTCCTTCGCTTTGCTGCTATTCCTGTGAAACACCTAAAGGGTTAACACACTTACTGAATATTGTTTTGAATACTTTGATGGGTGCAGTTTTTATAATGGAGTCATTTATAGGGTATTTCTAATAAGAAGGCCCTTCAAATCCACTTCAAACCTGAACTGGTCCATGAAAAATTCCGATTTTGAAAATGTTGTTAAAAATTGGAAAATTGATGCAGAACTTTGAAGCCCTCTGATCTCTTCCAACAGTAAAAACATGGCAAATTTATGATGCCAACATAAAGTAGACATAGGCCCTCATTTACTATTCTAAACCCGACTTCTTTTGTCGGGTTTTTTAGGCGCATCTTTGTCTGCGACATGTCGCAGACATCGTGCGCCAGTCTGCGACACGATGCAACATTTTTTCCCGACGGACCCGATGTGGATTCTCCCAAACCCGAAAAAGGGGCGTAACCCGACATTTCTGAGCTTTCCCACGTATTTATAAAGGTTTCCAACCCGAATTTGTTGAATTGTTATGGATTTTTTCCCGACAACTCAGAGGAGTTGGAAACCAAAACCAACAAAACCCGCGTGCGACAAACAGGATGCGACATAATAATAAATACCAGGGGAAAAAAGCAGTCGGGTAAGAAAGCAAGATAGACTTACAACCCGAAGTAAATGAGGGCCATATTGTATTTGTGAATCAAAATATAATTTATTTGGAATGTCTATTTTCCTTACAAGCAGAGTGCTTCAAAGTTAGAAGAATTCTACATTTTCAATTTTTTCTTCAAATTTTGGAATTTTTCACCAAGAAATGATGCAAGTATCAAATTTTACCACTAACATAAAGTAGAATATGTCACGAAAAAAAAGTCTCGGAATCAGAATGAAAGATGAAAGCATCCCAGAGTTATTAATGCTTAAAGTGACAGTGGTCAGATGTGCAATAAATGCTCTGCTCCTACAGAGAAAATTGGCCTGGTCCTTAACCCCTTAAGGACCAGGCGTTTTTCGTTTTTTGCACTTTCGTTTTTTCCTCCTTACCTTCAAAAAATCAGAACTCTTTCAATTTTGCACCAAAAAATCTGTATTATGGTGTATTTTTTGCGCCACCAATTCTACTTTGTAATGACATCAGTCATTGTACCCAAAAATCTACGGCGAAACGGAAGAAAAAATCATTGTGCGACAAAATTGAAAAAAAAAATGCCATTTTGTAAATTTTGGGGGCTTCCGTTTCTACATAGTATATTTTTCGTTAAAAATTATACCTTTTCTTTATTCTCTAGGTCCATATGGTTAAAATGATACCCTACTTATAGGTTTGATTTTGTATTACTACTGAAAAAAAAATCATAAATACATGCAGGAAAATTTATACATTTAAAATTGTCATTTTCTGAGCCCTATAACTTTTTTATTTTTCCATGTTCAGGGGGCTATGAGGGCTCATTTTTTGCGACGTGATCTGAAGTTTTTAGCGGTACCATTTTTGTTCTGATCAAACTTTTTTATCACTTTTTATTCACTTTTTTGTGGTATAAAAAGTGATCAAAAATGCGCTATTTTGGACTTTGGATTTTTTTTGCGCATATGCCATTGAACGTGCGGTTTAAAAAGCAGTATATTTTTATAATTCGGACATTTCTGCATGCGGCGATACCACATATGTTTATTTATTTTTTTTATTTACACAGTTTTGCTAACCGGCACATTTTACTTTCACTTTTAGCCGCACGGCTCAGCTTTGAGCGAGCGGCTAAAGGGTTAATAGCACGCGGCACCGCGATCAGTGCCGCGTGCTATTAGCAGCGGGTCCCGGCTTCACTATGATGCCAGGCCCGCTGTGATATGATGCGGGGTTACCGTGTTATATCACGGGAGCGGGACCAAGGGCGTAAGTTTATGCCCTTGGTGCTTAACAGGTTAAAGGGGTATTCCAGGCAAAACCTTTTTTTTATATATATATCAACTGGCTACGGAAAGTTAAACAGATTTGTAAATTACTTCTATTAAAAAATCTTAATCCTTCAAATAGTTATTAGCTTCTGAAGTTTTCTGTCTAACTGCTCAATGATGATGTCACATCCCGGGAGCTGTGCATGATGGGAGAATATCCCCATAGGAACTGCACAGCTCCCGGGACGTGAGTCATCAGAGAGCAGTTAGACAGAAAACAACAACTCAACTTCAGAAGCTAATAACTATTGGAAGGATTAAGATTTTTTAATAGAAGTCATTTACAAATCTGTAGTAAATAAAGAAAAAAGGTGAAAAAAGGTGTCCTGCACTCACCGCTTCTATCCAGGCAATCCTGCTCCCATCTCGGGTCACGACTCGAACACGGAGGACATGGGCTGTGGAGCGCTCAGAGGCGACTGCCGGCGGTTTCACGCATAGGAATGCGCTTCATCCGGCCTCGTTAACGTCATCGCGCTGTGCGAATTATAAAGGTGCAGCTGGTGAGTCACATGATTCCAGGTGAACTCTCACCCCGTGTTACATTCAAAAGTGAACGGACCGAAACGCCACATAAGGAAGCAAAAAGCAAGTTAGGTAAGTACATCAATACTAATAGACCTAAATCTGCCCTGAATAAACAAAAATTTATAAAAAAGGGGAAAAATCTAATTTATCATTTAACCCTAACGGCCCCTGTGCGTCAAGGCGCAGTATCCAACGCGCCTCGGCACGCAGGAGCAGACGACGTCTATCTCCTCCAGAAGGGTGACAAGGGATTGTTTCAAGACCTCCAAATTTTAACGTGGTGCAATTTCCACCATGTATGGATTGCATATGCTGAACAAATCTTGGGGATCCACCTCCTTTTCGAACCGAGTACATATGCTCACGCACTCGGGCCCGGAGTTGTCTCTCGGTTTTTCCAATATAAAAAAATTGGCAACTACAACATAAAAAATATACAACGAAGGTGCTCCGGCAGGTGATGAGGTGTTTTATTTCAAAAACATAACTCCCTAATTTAATAGAAATCGCATTAATGTTGTGAGGGCATTGAGGACAGAAACCGCACTTCTTATTCCCTTTCGGGGCTATACCAGACAACCAAGTCTCCTTGGGATGTGCTTCTCTATTCAACTTCTGACCCTTCAGTAGATCAGCGATAGTCTTGTTTTTTCTGAAGGTAACTATGGGTCTATTTAGTGCTGTATTTACAATGTCTGGATCTGCCATTAGTAGATACCAGTTCTTAGTGATGGCAGATTTGATAACGTGATTCAGAGGGCTATTTTTAAACGCAAACGTGAATTTTGAATTTTCTTCAGTGGTGGACGGAAAATCTTTTTTCTTATTTTTTGAATCAATAAGTAAATCTTCTCTGTTTTTAATTGCAGCTCTCCTGTAAGCTCGTGCTAATACTTCATCAGGATACTGACGCTGTCTAAAGCGTGTAAGTAAGTGTCCTGCTTGTTCCTCATAATCAGACTGCTTGCTATTATTTCTTTTTAAACGTAAAAGCTGGCTATACGGAATAGAATTTTTGGTTTCAATAGGGTGGGAGCTCTTATAGTGTAAAAGAGCATTTTTTGCCACTTCTTTCCTATAGCCTTGTGCCAGAAGCTGGTTATTCTCCACATAGAGTTTAAGATCCAAAAATTCGAGACTATCTCCCCCAAACACACTCGTAAATACCATGTTCATAGCATTGACATTTAGATAGGCTACAAAATCCTCAAACACACTTGGAGGCCCATCCCACACCACCAGGATATCATCCATATACCTCCAAAAAGCCCGAATATGCCTTGAAAAAAGATTGGAGGTACTGGAAACATACTCCTGTTCAAACGCGGCTAAAAACAAATTCGCGTATGAACAGGAGGTGGGACTCCCCATTGCGGTTCCGACTTTCTGTCGGAACCATTGATTGTCGAATTGAAAAGTATTATTGTTAAGAATAAACATGAGGGCATCGCAGATAAATTGTGCAAAACCGTCTGACTTGTCGGTCCTATTCAGAATGTTTTGAATGGCTTGCACACCCGTAATATGGGGAATGCGGGTGTACAACGCCTCTACATCTATGGATGCCAACGAGAAAGAGGGTTCCCAATTAAAGTCATGAATAAACCTTAATACGTCTCCTGTATCTTTAAGATATGTTGGAATATAAGTAAGGAGGGGTCTAAGGGACCAATCTACGTATTTAGATAAGTACTCGGTCACCGAACCCACCCCCGCAACAATAGGTCGTCCAGGGGGGTGGGTGCGGGACTTATGTACCTTAGGTAACAAATACCAATTGGGGTCACTGGGGGTCACAGGTATAAGACGTTCCGCTAATTTCAGATCCAACACTCCAACCTCTACATAGTGGCGAAGGAACGATCTCAATTTCTCTTTAATACGGCTCGTAGGATTCTCCGACAACTTTTCATAGGTATCTATCGCAGACAATTGACGCTGAGCCTCTTGGTTATAATCAACTTTAGACCAAACAACAATACTGCCTCCCTTATCTGCTCTTGAGGTGACAAGATCCTCTCTCTTAACTAACCAATTCAGACCTTCAAATTCATCGTTAGATAAGTTACTCAGTGGATGGGGGTAAATGAGTGCCTTCATGTCATTTTTTACTGCCTTCATGAACAAATCAATAGGGCCACCCGGTGCTAAGGGAGGGTTGAATGTGGAGGGGACCCCCCCCAAAAAAGGGGGGGAGTCCCCTCCACATCGAACCTGTGTGGCATCATCTGATGCCAGGTCAACTAACATATTCGTAAACTCCATGTCATTAGCATCAAAACCCTTAACAGGGATAAAGCCCAAAGGGCCTATATGGCAAGGTGTATTACAATCAATTAATGCAGGAGGTTTTTTTATTGAGCTGGAAAAAAACTTATTGAGGTTAATTTTACGAACAGCCCTAAATAAATCGACTTCAAAAGAGACAAAATCAAAATCTTCAACTAATCCAAAATTCAGACCTTTAGATAAAGCAGTCAGAGTATTCTGGGAGAGGACAACATCTGTCAGGTTCTCCACCAGAGTCTCCCCTGCTAATCCCTCCAAGTGACCTCCTTGCGTTTCTGTGCCCACTTTCCTCTGAGCGTGCCTCTTTCTGCCCCCCCTTCTGGTCTTCTTTCTAAAGGGGGTTGCTGAGTATAGGAGTTTCCCTGGCTAGAATCTCTATTACCCTCATCTGAAGCGCTCGTGTCTGATTCAGTGGTCCAGAAGTCTTGGCTTCTGCGACCCTTGAAGTTTCTTCTTCTAAATCTTCTACCTGCATTTCTTCTACCATTTTTGTTATTATTGGTACTCCAAGAAAAAACATTATCGTTGTCATAATCGCGCTTATCGCGCACAAATTTGTCACGTTTTACTTCTTTTATCTCAATCTGGAGGAGGGCCATCTTCTTCTCAAGGTTTTTTAAAAAAGTGGTTGCTTGGATTTCAGATACTCGTTTACGAAATTCACTTTTAGACCTTTCCAAATCTTCAGTAATTTTAACATAATCTCTCTGATGTTGTTCCAGCATGTTGCATATGTGCAGATTTCCAAGCATGCATGAACTCATTACTTTCCAAAAATTGGGACGGAAATTTATAATTCCTTAAACCCCTAGGAGCTCTGCCTGAGTCAACATAAGCCTGTAACGAATTAATAGACCAAAAAGATCTTGCTTCCTTTTCAGTGAGTGAAACAATTATGTGCTCAAGTGCTCGTGTGCTAATTAGCTGCAATTCATCCTGCAGATTGCAGGATGAAAAAAACGCTCCAGCGTCCTGTCTTCCTGTGTCCGGCATTGGATTACCATCTGTGGAACTCTTATCTGTCTCCATAGCTGGTACAAGGCTAGGTAGCGTGCTCAACTTAAGAACATGTGCAGAAAAAATACTAGAAGTAAACAAGAAACAACAGTGGCACCGATACCTTTGGCCTCCTAAGACCACGAGATGGAGACGGCGTCCCGCTAGACTGGAAATCCACCCTGGCAACGGAGGTGCTAGGACAATAAAGACCGTAGTCACCAAAATGTAGTAAATAAAGAAAAAAGGTGTCCTGCACTCACCGCTTCTATCCAGGCAATCCTGCTCCCATCTCGGGTCACGACTCGAACACGGAGGACATGGGCTGTGGAGCGCTCAGAGGCGACTGCCGGCGGTTTCACGCATAGAAATGCGCTTCATCCGGCCTCGTTAACGTCATCGCGCTGTGCGAATTATAAAGGTGCAGCTGGTGAGTCACATGATTCCAGGTGAACTCTCACCCCGTGTTACATTCAAAAGTGAACGGACCGAAACGCCACATAAGGAAGCAAAAAGCGATAAGCGCGATTATGACAACGATAATGTTTTTTCTTGGAGTACCAATAATAACAAAAATGGTAGAAGAAATGCAGGTAGAAGATTTAGAAGAAGAAACTTCAAGGGTCGCAGAAGCCAAGACTTCTGGACCACTGAATCAGACACGAGCGCTTCAGATGAGGGTAATAGAGATTCTAGCCAGGGAAACTCCTA
The DNA here is from genome assembly GCF_029499605.1 of Hyla sarda. Classification (NCBI taxonomy): domain Eukaryota; kingdom Metazoa; phylum Chordata; class Amphibia; order Anura; family Hylidae; genus Hyla; species Hyla sarda. The sequence goes on along the minus strand of NC_079189.1, from coordinate 117,862,786 downwards.
TACTCAGCAACCCCCTTTAGAAAGAAGACCAGAAGGGGGGGCAGAAAGAGGCACGCTCAGAGGAAAGTGGGCACAGAAACGCAAGGAGGTCACTTGGAGGGATTAGCAGGGGAGACTCTGGTGGAGAACCTGACAGATGTTGTCCTCCCCCAGAATACTCTGACTGCTTTATCTAAAGGTCTGAATTTTGGATTAGTTGAAGGTTTTGATTTTGTCTCTTTTGAAGTCGATTTATTTAGGGCTGTTCGTAAAATTAACCTCAATAAGTTTTTTTCCAGCTCCATAAAAAAACCTCCTGCATTAATTGATTGTAATACACCTTGCCATATAGGCCCTTTGGGCTTTATCCCTGTTAAGGGTTTTGATGCTAATGACATGGAGTTTACGAATATGTTAGTTGACCTGGCATCAGATGATGCCACACAGGTTCGATGTGGAGGGGACTCCCCCCCTTTTTTGGGGGGGGTCCCCTCCACATTCAACCCTCCCTTAGCACCGGGTGGCCCTATTGATTTGTTCATGAAGGCAGTAAAAAATGACATGAAGGCACTCATTTACCCCCATCCACTGAGTAACTTATCTAACGATGAATTTGAAGGTCTGAATTGGTTAGTTAAGAGAGAGGATCTTGTCACCTCAAGAGCAGATAAGGGAGGCAGTATTGTTGTTTGGTCTAAAGTTGATTATAACCAAGAGGCTCAGCGTCAATTGTCTGCGATAGATACCTATGAAAAGTTGTCGGAGAATCCTACGAGCCGTATTAAAGAGAAATTGAGATCGTTCCTTCGCCACTATGTAGAGGTTGGAGTGTTGGATCTGAAATTAGCGGAACGTCTTATACCTGTGACCCCCAGTGACCCCAATTGGTATTTGTTACCTAAGGTACATAAGTCCCGCACCCACCCCCCTGGACGACCTATTGTTGCGGGGGTGGGTTCGGTGACCGAGTACTTATCTAAATACGTAGATTGGTCCCTTAGACCCCTCCTTACTTCTATTCCAACATATCTTAAAGATACAGGAGACGTATTAAGGTTTATTCACGACTTTAATTGGGAACCCTCTTTCTCGTTGGCATCCATAGATGTAGAGGCGTTGTACACCCGCATTCCCCATATTACGGGTGTGCAAGCCATTCAAAACATTCTGAATAGGACCGACAAGTCAGACGGTTTTGTACAATTTATCTGCGATGCCCTCATGTTTATTCTTAACAATAATACTTTTCAATTCGACAATCAATGGTTCCGACAGAAAGTCGGAACCGCAATGGGGAGTCCCACCTCCTGTTCATACGCGAATTTGTTTTTAGCCGCGTTTGAACAGGAGTATGTTTCCAGTACCTCCAATCTTTTTTCAAGGCATATTCGGGCTTTTTGGAGGTATATGGATGATATCCTGGTGGTGTGGGATGGGCCTCCAAGTGTGTTTGAGGATTTTGTAGCCTATCTAAATGTCAATGCTATGAACATGGTATTTACGAGTGTGTTTGGGGGAGATAGTCTCGAATTTTTGGATCTTAAACTCTATGTGGAGAATAACCAGCTTCTGGCACAAGGCTATAGGAAAGAAGTGGCAAAAAATGCTCTTTTACACTATAAGAGCTCCCACCCTATTGAAACCAAAAATTCTATTCCGTATAGCCAGCTTTTACGTTTAAAAAGAAATAATAGCAAGCAGTCTGATTATGAGGAACAAGCAGGACACTTACTTACACGCTTTAGACAGCGTCAGTATCCTGATGAAGTATTAGCACGAGCTTACAGGAGAGCTGCAATTAAAAACAGAGAAGATTTACTTATTGATTCAAAAAATAAGAAAAAAGATTTTCCGTCCACCACTGAAGAAAATTCAAAATTCACGTTTGCGTTTAAAAATAGCCCTCTGAATCACGTTATCAAATCTGCCATCACTAAGAACTGGTATCTACTAATGGCAGATCCAGACATTGTAAATACAGCACTAAATAGACCCATAGTTACCTTCAGAAAAAACAAGACTATCGCTGATCTACTGAAGGGTCAGAAGTTGAATAGAGAAGCACATCCCAAGGAGACTTGGTTGTCTGGTATAGCCCCGAAAGGGAATAAGAAGTGCGGTTTCTGTCCTCAATGCCCTCACAACATTAATGCGATTTCTATTAAATTAGGGAGTTATGTTTTTGAAATAAAACACCTCATCACCTGCTGGAGCACCTTCGTTGTATATTTTTTATGTTGTAGTTGCCAATTTTTTTATATTGGAAAAACCGAGAGACAACTCCGGGCCCGAGTGCGTGAGCATATGTACTCGGTTCGAAAAGGAGGTGGATCCCCAAGATTTGTTCAGCATATGCAATCCATACATGGTGGAAATTGCACCACGTTAAAATTTGGAGGTCTTGAAACAATCCCTTGTCACCCTTCTGGAGGAGATAGACGTCGTCTGCTCCTGCGTGCCGAGGCGCGTTGGATACTGCGCCTTGACGCACAGGGGCCGTTAGGGTTAAATGATAAATTAGATTTTTCCCCTTTTTTTATAAATTTTTGTTTATTCAGGGCAGATTTAGGTCTATTAGTATTGATGTACTTACCTAACTTGCTTTTTGCTTCCTTATGTGGCGTTTCGGTCCGTTCACTTTTGAATGTAACACGGGGTGAGAGTTCACCTGGAATCATGTGACTCACCAGCTGCACCTTTATAATTCGCACAGCGCGATGACGTTAACGAGGCCGGATGAAGCGCATTCCTATGCGTGAAACCGCCGGCAGTCGCCTCTGAGCGCTCCACAGCCCATGTCCTCCGTGTTCGAGTCGTGACCCGAGATGGGAGCAGGATTGCCTGGATAGAAGCGGTGAGTGCAGGACACCTTTTTTCTTTATTTACTACATTTTTGTGACTACGGTCTTTATTGTCCTAGCACCTCCGTTGCCAGGGTGGATTTCCAGTCTAGCGGGACGCCGTCTCCATCTCGTGGTCTTAGGAGGCCAAAGGTATCGGTGCCACTGTTGTTTCTTGTTTACTTCTAGTATCATTTACAAATCTGTTTAACTTTCCGGAGCCAGTTGATATATAAAAAAAAGTTTTGGCCTGGAATACCACCTTAAATTAAAGTTCTACAGGATATAACTCAGCATCAGTACAGGATATGTAATGTAATGTGTGTATACAGTGACACCACCAGCAGAATAGTGAGTGCAGCTCTGGAGTATAATACAGGATAAAACTCAGGATCAGTAAAGGATAAGTAATGTAATGTATGTACACAGTGACTCCACCAGCAGAATAGTGAGCACAACTCTGGAGTATAATACAGGATATAACTCAGGATCAGTACAGGATAAGTAATGTAATGTATGTACATAATGATCTCACCAGCAGAATAGTGAGTACAATTCTGGAGTATAATACAGGATATAACTCAGGATCAGTACAGGATAAGTAATGTAATGTATGTACACAGTGACCCCACCAGGAGAATAGTGAGTACAATTCTGGAGTATAATACAGGATATAACTCAGGATCAGTACAGGATAAGTAATGTAATGTATGTACACAGTGACTCCACCAGCAGAATAGTGAGTACAATTCTGGAATATAATACAGGATATAACTCAGGATCAGTACAGGATAAGTAATGTAATGAATGTACACAGTGACTCCACCAGCAGAATAGTGAGTACAATTCTGGAGTATAATACAGGATATAACTCAGGATCAGTACAGGATAAGTAATGTAATGTATGTACACAGTGACTCCACCAGCAGAATAGTGAGTACAATTCTGGAGTATAATACAGGATATAACTCAGGATCAGTACAGGATAAGTAAAGTAATGTATGTACACAGTGACTCCACCAGCAGAATAGTGAGTACAGCTCTGGAATATAATACAGGATATAACTCAGGATCAGTACGGGATAAGTAATGTAATGTATGTACATAGTGATCTCACCAGCAGAATAGTGAGTACAGCTCTGGGGTATAATACAGGATTTAACTCTGGATCAGTACAGTATAAGATAAGTAATGTAATGTATGTACACATTGATCTCACCAGCAGAATAGTGAGTACAGCTCTGGGGTATAATACAGGATTTAACTCTGGATCAGTACAGCATAAGTAATGTAATGTATCTACACAGTGAGGGAATGTTCACACGGCAAAATGACTGTGCAGAATTCTGGCAGCAGAGTGCCACTTATTGCTGTACTGTGAACATGGTGGAAATTCTGTGGCAGATGTTTCTGCCATGGAAATCCTGATTCCAGTGTCCGTAGACTTGTCTATTCTTTCTGCTGATTTTGCTCGGAAATGCATTGCTGTTTATGAGACAGCACATTTCTAAGCTGCCAAAGCACCTGCAGGAACTTTCAAATGTGCATAATGTCCGACCATGTTTTATGGATGGCACATTTTACTGCTGTGAGAACATAGCCTGACTCTTCCAGCAGAATATGCTTCAGTGTTGGATGGAGGGGTCTGGTGGAGTACTGGAGGTCAGGAATGGACAGAGGGGGCTGGTGGAGTACAGGGGGTCAGGTGGAGTACAGAGGGGTCAGGGTTGGACAGAGGGGTCAGGGATGGACAGAGGGGTCTGGTGGAGTACTGGGGGGTCTGAGATGGACAGAGAGGTTTGGAAGAAAACAGAAGGGTCAGAGATGGACAGAGGGGTCAGGAATGGACAGAGGGATCAGCAATGGAAAGAGGGGTCAGGGATAGACAGAGGGGTCAGGAGTGGACAGAAGGGTCAGGGATGGACAGAGGGGTCAGGAATGGACAGAGGGGTCAGGGATGGACAGAGGGGTCAGGAATGGACAGAGGGGTCAGGGATGGACAGAAGAGTCAGGAATGGACAGAGGGGTCTGGGTTGGAGAGAGGGGTCTGGGGGAGTACAGAGGGGGGAGGGGGGGGAATCGGGCACTGGGCCGCCCTTCATTTTCAGTGCTCCACCATCTATAGTATCAGTTGGCCGCCCACCTGCCAGAGCCACCCAGCCGACCGCCACTCATGGTGAAATGGCTGCCTATGGGTCAGATAAAAACTTTCTGTAGCCACATGCAGGGTGTATTAATTTAGAGATACTGTATGCACACTATGCAGGTTTTCCTGTCTGCAGAACACATATGGAGAGAGCAGGTAGGCCGCAGGCTGTATATAGTGCAGCATTTAACTGTTTCCAGAACAGGGAGCCTCCAGCTGTTGCAAAACGACAACTCCCAGCATGTCCAGACAGTCAAAGGCTGTGAAAGCATGCTGCAATTTGTAGTTTTCCAACAGCTGAAGACTCCCTTTATGGAAAAGCCTGTAGCCTATCTTTTCCCTCCATATGTGTTCTGCAGACAGGAAAAATGTAATAAATAAACCTTCCTGATAAGAACACAGGACCAGCCAGAGATGAAATCCTGTCCTGGGCCATGATTTTACCTCACAGCTCTGTGGATTACAAGAGCCTCCTCCTCCTCCATGAAGAAAAAAAAGATAAGATAAGGAAAGGACTCCTCAGCGGCTGTGTCTTCCCTCCGTCTATGTGTTCACTGAGAGAGGAGTTTTCTATGCCTTTCTCCCTCACTCACTGACCTGCGGAGCTCTTAAAGTGGCAGCCGCAGCTCTTAAGACAGCAGCCTCAGACTGCGGCTCCAGAGTATTTTAGTAATGCAGGGAGACAGCCCGGTCCACTGACGACCCGGTCCTGTTTGCTGTGCGTACCCCCAGAGTCCAGGCAGAGCGCCACCAGCAGGAAATTTTATTAACTTGTCTCCTCTCCAGCCTCACTCCTGGGCAGTCTTCTCCCGCTGTCAAAGGCATCTTATGATGCGCAGCGCAGTCCTGCTGCCGCCCATGCCCCCTGACACATCTGTGTTGCCTATCATGTCCTCTGTGGTGCCGGGCCTCCTGCTTATGATGTGCAGAGGTGCTGGCAGTCTTCCAGACCCACACTAGACACAGAAATCAGGTGTGCTGCTGCCGTGCCGCCGCTCTATGAGCAAGTGAAGCATGTACCCATTTTTCCGCCCCCCTCGGCTGAGCAGTCTGTGCACCCTAAAGCGGCCGCTTGTCCTGGGCCCGTGTGTGTGTACAATCTGTACAGAGTACAATGAAATCTCAAGACTATTAAAGCATTCTGGATAGAAATGTGCTACCCAGTGTCAGAAAGTTTGGTGTCAGCCTTAGGTCATTGGTCCTTCAACAGCAAAATGACTCAATACACACAGCTAAAACACCCAAGAATGGCTAAGAGCAAAACATTGGACTATTCTGAAGTGGTTTCTATGAGCCCTGATCTGAATCCTATTGAACATCTGTAGAAGAGGGGAAACATGCAGCCTGGAGAAGACACCCCTCGCACCTCAGACAGCCGGAGCAGGGCCAAGATACTTGGAGACAAGTGCAGAAGTCTTATTGAGAGTTACATAAATCTCTTTATCACACTGACTGCCACAAAAGGTTGTGCAACAAAATATTAAGGTCAGGGGAACAATCATTTTCATCCAGGCCAGTATTATTATTTAGTTTTTGTTTTAATAATTCTGTTCAACCACAATTCAAAAGCACCGTCTGATATTCATTAGATACATTATCATTCATTATTACTTTTGTCAGTTTTCTGTCTTTAATGGAAGGGCACCAATCATTTTGTCCACAAATGTATATGTGTGTTCAATCTACGTGGTAAATGTTTATAACATATGGAACAATTTATGATAGATAATAAGATTCTTTATGCATGCTGTGGAATTTATGGAGGTTCACACTTGGGTAGGATTCTAACTACAGATTGACCCTTTTTGTGGGTGCTGGCATTAGGTCTTTTTGATAGTCTGAGTCACATGGATTTTTATCTAGTGCTTATAAGAAGTTTCTTTAAAGTTTTTATTTGCACTTTGTATAGTTCGAAATGACATTTTACCTAATATGGTTACCTTATGATGTCCATCTACAACTTTACATGGTTAATAAAAAAAATTCAAGGTGGGGAACTGGAGAGAAATGAGCCCCCTATAACCTGCTGCATTCCATAAGACTGTATGATTCACTGAAGACTACACCCAGGAATAATAGCTTATTTGAGGAGAACCATACATATTAAAAACAAATGTCCAGACTAAGAGCACACTATCCAGACTATGGACAACTATTAAATTCCTGATGCTGATCATTTAAACCATCATACTGAACATGCACGAGAATAGCTGTCCTAATCATGTACAAAACCAGTGTTCTGGCTTATGTTGTTCCATATTTCCTACCCAGATAAACTGTCTATACAGATACCGCCATTCCAGTTAGCATTCCAATATTATATTAGCTTTAGTCAATAATTATTCATGACCAGATATTAGAAATGGTTGATGATGCTTTTGTGGTAATTTTCCATGTCTACTTTTGCAAATATGTCATGCTAGTTGAATGAGGCACATTATCTCAGATGAAGGAACGTCCCTTAAAAGCAAACTGCGGTAGGGATAAGTAAAGTCTGCGTAATACCACTCATCTCTGTATTACTGACAGGATAATGACAGCAAAATGTCATTATGTACAGATGGAACATACCAAAGTTTTCAACCCCCACAAGATCACTTACTATGTTTGGTACAAGTAAAGTCAGATAAAAACTACTGGTGCAGCCAAAGACCCACAGGAATAGACATAAAATATCTAGATATTTAAACAAACTAAATTAAAAAGTAAATACATACCAAAGTTTTCTGCATTCCTTTTTTTTTTAATGTATTACATATAAAACAAAAGTACAAAATCCTCGCTCTCACCCACAAATCTCTCCACAGTGCTGCACCTCCATACATCTCCTCCCTCATCTCTGTCTACCATCCTACATGTGCTCTCAGCTCTGCTAATGATCTAACACTGACATCTTCTATAGTCTGAACATTTTACTCCGGTCTCCAAAACTTTGTTCACTCCCCTCTTTGGAATGCAATACCCCAAACCCTGAGACTAATACCCAACATTCACAGTTTTAAATATTCCCTGAAGACACATCCCCTGATCCTCTCCTATCACTTTACCCCCTTTTGAGGCGTCACAAGTGCCATATTCAGCTATTTCTATGCTATCTGCACTTTACACATTCAAAATTAAGTTGGTGACTGGTCCACCCACCTTGATGTAGCCTCCCCATTTATAAAACATGGCTGGACCATTGTATCACTAAATTACATTCTCATAGACTGAAAACTCTGCAGAACAGGGACCTCACTCCTCCTCCTGTTTGAATATTTAGTGTGTAATATTGTAATGTCTGATATTTGTCTTTATTTGTACAATCCAAATTGTAAAGTGCTAAAGAATGTGTTGGCACTATATAAATAAATATTATTATTATGCCTAACATTGAAATGGGTATTTTCAACTCTCCATTCTTCAGTGTTTCCCTAGCGTTCTCCTTGTTTTAAATCTGTAATCTATATTTAGCTCAATGAATCCTTTTATACTTACACGGAAAAAAAAAAAAACATAATTCCTTTCGAACCTATTGAACCCACCCTACATCTCCAGTTTATTAAGTCACTCCACAATCAAAAACTGTATTTCATTTTCTTATTATATTTGCCATTTCTCCTGGCATCTGTAAATCATATTTAAGCCAAAGCTATATTAAAAATGTTTGTAGATCCAAAACCTTTCTTTCTTTATAACCTTAATAGTACCAACCACTCCTATCACGAAGCAGCAGGAATTCTGTTTTGAAAATTCTAATTTTCCTTGAGGGATTGGATGTTGATTGGGCATTTAAAACCTAACATTGAACTGTGTCCAGCAAACCGGTTCATATGTATATCTGATGCTAAAATAACCCATTTTATTTTGTGTTTAAGTATGCAGCCATCTGTTTGAAGTTACAAATTCCAGCACATTGCTGCATGCACGTGTTTCAGTTGTTCCGTCATAATGTCATGCAGATACCATTGTTTAAAAGGTGTCTGCAACTCTACATGGGCTTTCCCTCAGCTGTATTTAATGATCACAGCTTTTATTTATGGAGAGGGTTGGGGGACACTGTAAAGTATGTGCTCATAGCATGACATCTGTCCTGAAAGTTTCTTGGATCATGTTTTCTAATAGCATCAGTGGTTAGTAAAAAGTTATTGACATAATTGTTGTTCAGATTGAACAAAAAGTGTTAAAGTTAAAGGGTTTGTAATTCCAACTGCACACACTGACTGCCATTGACATCATACTAAGGGATCCCTCGCTCAGTAACCCCTTCCCTCATGTGGACTTGGTATAACCAGAATTTCCAATAGGGACTGTAGCTCCCCCTTCGTAGACACTTGCGATCTGACAAGCCTGTGTATAGTGTTTCTTATCTTACCCAATGTGCCCTCATCCAACCTGACCTTCATCCTCTACATGTCCAAAACCACCCCTTAGTTGTCAAAGAAGTAGTAGGACCCTCTAACTTCTTCCCCATCACTGGAATGTTTAACTCTGAAACGATAGTTTGTAATGAACCTAAATTCCATCACCTAGTCCCTGGAGGTTCTAACAAGAGGAAATCATCCAGTTAGTGTATGACATGTTGACAACCCACTAACTGTGACAAAATCCACTGCAACGCTTGTGCAAATTGGTCAAACAATTAAGGACTGCTCTTGGAACCAATTGTCAATCTGTTGGCAAAATAATACAAGCCATGACACTTTACTCTATACCATTTATATAGTTCAACCTTTTTATATTATAAAACATCCCTGTGACCACTCCAAAAGGACTGACCCGCCAGCTGTAAAAAAAATAGTAGAATGTCTAAAAGGACCAATTATGAATCCTTTCTCTACTTCCATGTTTATCAAAGCTGAAACCCTGTCTGGGTCTCTTATGGCCAACAGAAAATTTCTGTACTTTTGAATAACCTGTGGAAAGGCTACAAGCCCTGTGTAAAACGTTGTTGGGAAACCAAAGACTAACCACTTGACTAATTTGGAGTCTGGATGTGATCGTAAGTACAGAGCTAGTGTCTCAACATCCACTGCACCTAGTCATGCACTAGAAGCCTTCTGTAGGCACGTTGACTTGGGATGAGCACGAAAACACTGTGAACGAACAGACATGTAACAACCTGTATTGGTTGTAGTTGCAGGTTGCCTAGTTATAGTTGCTACAGATCTATGCCCTACCCAAGTATTTGACTGGTTTACACAACCTGTCAACCGTGGTACTGGGTTTCTAAACAGGTCTGTCTGCCACTAAGACCCTTGCTCAGGCAATAATAGTGACATACCTAGCGTTACTGCATGAACAACCTCGCTGTTAACTCGTGTCCCGCAGTATATACAAACCAGAATGTACCTAAGTATACCTAAGCAGTATACACATAACTTAGCATGTACATAAATATACCTAAACAGTATATATTTGACCAACATGAATACTATAAATCAACATCTACACCAACATACGTAAGCAACTCCATAAACTTTGGCAGAACATTGTTGGACACATCCCCTTGTACTGCCTAAGGTTAAACTGCTGTCAGAGACCTACTGCCAGACACTCACAATACCTCACTCAATACCGGCCAGAACCAGCATGGCTCTCCATGCGATCCGGTCACTGCTGTCAGTGGCACCCTCGATACCTACCCCGCACCACGCCTGCACCTCCTTAGTGGACCAGGATGACAGCTGGTGGATGTTAGCGATGTTAGAGCTGGTGGGCGTTAGAGATCTTGTTATCCCTCACCTTCCATTTGACAATGCTTTACAGATGCACAATAGTGTTTAGGTCTGGAGACATGCATGGCCAGTCCATCAGATTTATCCTCAGCTTCATTGGCAAGGCAGTGGTAAACTTGGAGGTGTGTTTGGGGTCATTACCATGTTGGAATATTGCAGTGGCAGTTTTCCAAAAAAACACTAGAAAAATAGCTATGTGGAAACCTAGCCTAGCTGTCATTTCATAGTCTTTGTATATGACAATCTCATCTAGCATTTATTGACCTGCTCTTCAACCTAATTGTGTCATTCGAAACCATATTAACTCAGAGGTGTTGGTTAGGATGTGTAAAGGCCCACAAAGTCATCAAGCAATCAGCAAATTCTTCTCAGAACATTCCCACATAATGAGACATGTCATCTAGAGATATGATGATGATCATGACACAATGACCCTGAGAATAGCTTTGTCATCAGTGATAAGTGAAATAAGAGAGAGTGGTGTTTTTTTTTTTTAAGCATCTAAACTGGGACTCACACATAAACACAAAGAATCCCCAAACTCAAGCTTCACTTGATTACATGAAGCATACAGTTGAAATAAATATTATACTTGGACTTTGACTAATTCATCAAAAAGTAAAAGATACTTTCTGTCATTCCCATGTTTTCATAAACATGGAAAATGATAGAAATAATAGGAAATATGCAATCTTCTTTTTAGCACTTGTTCTGGCTTTGTAGAATGGGTGCACATACACTTACAACATTTGGAAGTAAAACTGGAAGAGTCACTTGTAGAAGAGGATCTGAGTATACTTGCAGATCATAGGCTGCAGTACACCATTCAATGGGGGAGATTTATCATACAGTTTAGACCAGTTTAGATGGACTATATTTGTCTCAGAAAGTCTTGGTCTATTTGGTTGAGACTTTTATGAAACTCTTGCTTTAGAGCCCTTCTCCACAGAAATACAGTATTATAGTGGTCTACAATACTATAAAATGCAGTGGTCAGGAATTTATAAATTGAGACTTTTATTGGAAAGTCTCAAAAAAGTCTCATCAATGGAAAATACGCCAAAATGTCAGACCCGCCGGAAATCCAATCTAACTAGTTAGTAGGAAGCCTTTTATCAATTTTTTGGGATGTACCATGCAACATAGTGCAGTTTACATTTCAAATACATTTTAGCTTGAATCTGAAGGGTAATATAATCAAATAATATATAATATTCTAAAATAATACAGTTTAATCCCAATGATCCCTATTTTTTTTTTAAATGTTTTGGTCATTTTTGTTATCCTTGTAGTTGTCTGACGCAACTTTTTTTCTCTATATTTTAGTGCTCCAATTTCACTTTTGCAGCTGATTTAAAGAAAGCATATGAATTTACCCCATGAGCATGGTGCAATTTAGTCTCTGGAGAATTGTGAAAACAGGTGTAGTGGAAGCATGGTGCAGTTTCCATGGCAACCAATCAAATTTCTTATTAAATTTTTTTAGATTCTAGTGAGACTTGCAAAAAATTGAAAAAGCAATCTGATTGGTTGCTCTGGTCACTGCACCACTACTCCTCTACAAATGTCATCTATCTCCCCCTTTTCAATTCCAGGACACTATGCTGCTGAATAATGACTGTGCGTAAGGCTATGCTCTCACAACGGAATGTCCACATGGAGAATCTCTAAGTGCACGTTCCGTACAATGCGTGCACTGGCAGAATCTTCTGGTGCTTGGACCGCACAGGAATGCAATGTCTCATAGACAGTTATGCATTCCGTGAGGCTTCCACACAAAGATTGACCGCGTTCATTCTATGCGGACACGGACAATGGAATTTCCATTAAGGAAAGATCTGGCATGTAAATTCCACAGTGTGCACTGAACAGCAGAGTCACATTGAATTAAACGTGACTCTGCTGCAGCAGAATCTCCATCCCAATTTCCTATCCGGAATTCGGAATTGAATTTCCATCATGTGAACCAAGTCTATGATTCTGGCCGATTACCAGATGGATGATCCTCCTTTTGAACTTAGACTAACAAAGTTGAGGGCTAACTTAGAATGCTTAAAAAAAATAATAAAAAATTAGAAACATTAGAAAAGATAGAGAAATACTTTAAGAAAAACATGGTTTGGAGAGGTTAAACTTATTGTACAAATATCAGACCCTAAGAACGAAAGCAAGTGGAACCAGCCGTACCGGAAGACATACGAGATGTTCACTTTATAGTATACGTTCTGTGTGTCGGGAAGTCCGTGATAATAAACGTGGGACTTATGATGTATTTTGATATATATATATATATATATATATATATATATATACTTCTGATATATTATGAGACTTTTCTCGTCTAAAGTGCTGTGTAGAATAGACAATAATGTCCATTTGCAAGATGGACGTTTTATAAATTGCCCGGAAAGTAGACCCATGCTGACAGACTTTTCTAGTCTAAAGTACTGCGGAGAATAGATAATGATAGTAAATCTAAGGCCAGTTGGATATTGTTTTACATTGAAAGAGGCGTCAAATGACGAGGCAGAGACAAAATATTACCACTTTGTAAAGCATTTGTGCGGCCTTATCTAGAATATGCTGATCAATCATGGATACCGATTGATAAAAAAAGATGTCCTTGAGCTGTAAAAAAATACAAAGATTAGCAACTAAACTGCTACTGAGCTACTTGTTAAGAGAATAGAAAATCAGTTCTAAGAAAAGATTCAAAGAATTCAATATGCTTTAAGTATAAAAATGGCCCAGAATAAACCGCTCCTTGAAACAGTGCTTTAAGAAGGCTGGCTCTTATCTGAAATTTGTCATAAATGTGTGGAACACTTAAGGGTGCATTCACATTACGATTTTGCCGTACTGTTTTGCATCAGTTTTTTTTTTCCCATAACGTATGCCTTAACAACTGACAAAACTATGCAAACATATGCAAATAAATAAAATGCTATAAATTGAAAGTACATACAGATTTAAACCATATGCGTTTAGAATTTAAAGGTCCGATTGCATCAGTTTTTGCAAAAAACACTTTCTTGCAATAAAGTTCAGATAGTTTTATTGAACTTCCAAGGAAAGTAGGGGTGGTTTGCCAGAAAAAAAATGTATCCTGAAAACCATATGCCACTGTAGACCCATCAGTTTTTCATTGACTTCAATGTTAAAAAAAAAACGTATACAGTTCGTATATGGTTTTTAAACAGGACACAAAACCGTAGTAGGCTGCGGTTTTGTGTACGGTAAAAAAACACACAAAACCGTACATGACCAAACATGTACACAACTGGATGCTTCTTGTTGCATATATTTTGCATGGGATGTCTATGTATACGGTTTTCTATACGGTTGTATACAGTTTTCCTATTCAAAACCGTATACGGGAACTGTAAAGCAAAATTGTGATGTGAATGCACCCTAATTCCTAGTCTACTGAAACCTAATAAGGATCTGTCAAGTATGGGCAGGGAAAAGTCCTGCACTTGTCCACAGCCCCTGTCCCTTACATAACTGATGGATCCACAACCACGAAGACGGTCCCTGCCCATCTATGTCCTGGGACATCAAGTCAAAATAACAAACTACAAAATACTCAGTCATGGGTCAGCCGTTGGCTGTCCGGGCATGCTGGGAGTTGTAGTTTTGCAACATCTGGAGGTCCGCAGATTAAAGACCACTGCATAGGAGGTAATACTCGCGTGTCCCTGCCGCTCCAGACTCGTCACCGCTGCCCTGGATGACGCTCCATCGCTGTCGCCGTGTCCCCGTCGCTCCGGAACGTCTCTGCTGCCGTCCGGGTATCCTCGCTCTCCGTCGCCGCCATCACGTTGTTACGCACGTCGACGCACGTACGCGACGACGTGATGACGAGGAAGGAGAGCGCTGGCCATACAGGGGATCCCTGAACGGAGAAGACACCGAGGAGGCAGGAAAGGTCCCTCCCGGTGTCCTGTAAGCACTAACCCGGCTATTCTGTCGGGCTGTTCGGGACCGCTGCGGTGAAATCGAGGCGGTCCCGAACAGCCCGACTGAACAGCCGGGTTAGTGTCACTTTCCCTTCAGACGCATCGGTCAGCTTTGATCGCTGCGTCTGAAGGGTTAATACAGGGCATCACTGCGATCGGTGATGTCCTGTATTAGCCGCGGGTCCCGGCCTTTGATGGCTGCAGGGACCGCCGCAATAGGTGTGTATTCGCCGTATAAGACGCACCGACTTTTTCACCCCAGTTTTGGGGAAGAAAAAGTGTGTCTTATACGGTGAAAAATACGGTAATAGCATCACAAATTTTCTATAGCTACAGCATTCCCATTTTATCGGTGCCTGCATTTCATGGTTCGTACATACATTCTTTCCTAGTAAAACAAAGTATGGTCAACTACTGCCACCCTCTAGAACATCTCACCTTACATACTATCAGAGTTTGTATATTTTAGGGACTATTGGAGTACGTACTTCCATAATGCCTTATTGATATCTGAATATTTTTTATATTGGCTTTCACAATTTTATAAATATGTTCACTTTGGGAAAATAGTAGCACCCATTATCTGTGGTTATAGCCTGTATATCATTTCTACATAAAGCTTCTTATCGAAATGGCTAGTGAAAGTGATTTATGGTCACTTAGATGCTAACTTACATGTTAATAAAAGATACAAATAATTTCTCAAATGCATTTCTCTCTTTAGCATACTCAAAGCTTTCTAAAACAAGATAGACATGTTAGCATGGTGTGAGCATTGCATTACCTGCTAACATTGTGTTATATTAATGTATCGCCACCTACTGGGAATTAATTTTATTAAGAGGAATAATATGGTTATAGCATCAAGTGTTATTTATAACCTGAACATTGGTATTCTAATGTTAGATATGTTATGTTTCTCATAAATCTCTTTCTGGGGATTCATGGGATTATCTCCTACAATGATAAGCGTGCACTTTTTAAGGTGGATCTCAATATCTTATTTTTTTGTTTTTTGTTTTTTTCCCCAAGGACACAATAGGGTTTGCCAACAGGAGGATATGATATACTTTGCTGGAAATAGCACACATATTATTACTTTTTTATGCCTGAGGTTTTATTTTCTAGGTGGGTCATTCTACAAGGATGAGGAAGTTAGGACAAGGTTTTGATTAAGTTTGTGAGAAAACACTTTTGCATCCAAAATCTTTATCGGCTTAGTGAGATTTTAATCAAAAGCAAAAAATAAAACAATAAGTGGCATGAAAAAAGATGGAGCACCAGTTTGTAAAGATCTGTGAAAAGCGAAATAATGTATTTCTTGCCATCAGCTGTTAGCTATATAAATGTGGAGTGTACATAGGCTGACAACACTTAACATAAAGTCTTCATGATGGTAGACAGAACTAGACTCATGTGCTTTGGTCTTCCCAACTGATCCTTACCTGTAATTGATAGAAATTCTGGAAAATAATTTAAGCTCATTCTATCATCATCATTCGTCCTTAACATTGTCATGGGATATTTATATAAGCTCTAGGAATCATGAGCATCAATGTGTCATGAATGTCTATGCCAACATTCATTACAGTATGTGGGAAAACTTTACAAGGTTTACTAGACCAGAACACATGCAACTAACTTTTTCTGACATCCATCACACCCAGTTGACCATCCGTTATTATGGATTGGGATTTGTATTGCCTATATTGCCTATATAATCCAAAATGCTGAACTATTGTCAATTTCCTGGTCAATTTACATACAACATAGACAGGAAATTGTAATATCTATAAACATAAACCTCAGACATACCGTATTTTTCGTCCTATAGGACGCACCGGCGTATAAGACGCACCCAATTTTTAGGGGCAAAATCTAAAAAAATAAAGATTTTGAACCCAATAGTGGTCTTCAACCTGCGGACCTCCAGATGTTGCAAAACAACAACTCCCAGCATGCCCGGACAGCCGTTGGCTGTCCGGGCATGCTGGGAGTTGTAGTTTTGCAACATCTGGAGGTCCGCAGATTGAAGACCACTGCATAGGAGGTAATACTCACGTGTCCCCGCCGCTCCGGACCCGTCACCGCTGCCCTGGATGTCGCTCCATCGCTGTCGCCGTGTCCCCGTCGCTCCGGAACGTCTCTGCTACCGGCCGGGTATCCTCGCTCTCCGTCGCCGCCATCACGTCGTTACGCACGCCGACGCACGTACGCGACGACGTGATGACGAGGAAGGAGAGCGCCGGCCATACAGGGGATCCCTGAACGGAGAAGACACCGAGGAGGCAGGTAAGGTCCCTCCCGGTGTCCTGTAAGCACTAACCCGGCTATTCAGTCGGGCTGTTCGGGACCGTCGCGGTGAAATTCGCGGCGGTCCCGAACAGCCCGACTGAACGGCCGGGTTAGTGTCACTT
The DNA here is from genome assembly GCF_029499605.1 of Hyla sarda. Classification (NCBI taxonomy): domain Eukaryota; kingdom Metazoa; phylum Chordata; class Amphibia; order Anura; family Hylidae; genus Hyla; species Hyla sarda. The sequence goes on along the minus strand of NC_079189.1, from coordinate 117,845,728 downwards.
TCCCTTCAGACGCGGTGGTCAGCTTTGATCGCCGTGTCTGAAGGGTTAATACAGGGCATCACCGCAATCGGTGATGTCCTGTATTAGCCGCGGGTCCCGGCCGTTGATGGCTGCAGGGACCGCCGCGATAGGTGTGTATTCGCCGTATAAGACGTACCGACTTTTCCCCCCCAGTTTTGGGGAAGAAAAAGTGCGTCTTATACGGCGAAAAATACGGTACATATCACATTTATGTATAACTGTCAGCAGCTTCATTTAAAAGATCCTGATATGTTCCCTTTAATTCTTAAAAGGGGTACTCCGCTGGACAAACTGTTCCGAACGCTGGACAGCGCCGGGAGCTCGTGACGCCATAGCCCTGCCCCCTCATGATGTCATGCCCCACCCCCTCAATGCAAGTCTATGGGAGGGGGCGTCGCAGCCGTCATGCCCCCTCCCATATACTTGCATTGAGGGGCGGGGTGTGACATAATGAGGGGGCTATGACATCATGAGCTCCTTGCGTCGGCTCCAGCGTTTGGAACAATTTGCTCCAAACGCTGAGCAGCGGAGTACCCCTTTAAGCAACGCTTTCAGAGGATGGTCTACTCTAAACCTGTCAGGATGTTGGAACAACACAATTTAAAGAAGAGGTAGGCAATGAAAATTTGTGTTGTATTAGCTTCAGATAAAAAGTAGAGACAAAATACAGATCCCTATTTTATACGTCATTGCTTTGTGTGACAAAATTCATCTGTAATAGTCAATACGTCTTCTTCTTATTGATGTCGTTCATAAAGCTAATGTTGCTCTTAGATTTTTTTTCTCCACAATAATTACACCAATAACATGGTTGTAAGGACTTTACAATTTTCAGCTATAATAGAAAACAGGGAGTCATCTAAATAAGGTTAGTGTAAAATGGCAGATTGGAAGTAAAAACATTTAATAAGTCAAAATATTTAATAAGGGTCCATAAACATTGTACAAAATATTACACGTTTTTGCAAGTAACAATACACTACGTAAAATGTTTTGTTAAAAAATAAAACTTCTGTTTATAGAGTAAGCCAGTTGATAGAAGAGATAAAAAGTAATTGAGAGTTCTCAGTATCAACTACTGAAAACTCTCAATTTTTCCAGAATGTTTGGTTAATTCATCCTTCTTGTGAGCATATTAATGGGTCAGCTATCTTATAAAATTACATTATAAGCACATGCCTCTTTAACGTTATTAATTCCATATTTATCTGCTATTGCAAAAGAAAAATAATTAACAAAAAAATAATAGCAGCATTGTAGTCCTCAACACAGCTAATAGTAACAATTTACAGCCATTAATCAATACTCTAACAATTCAGTTACTAATTCCAGTCTGACTCTTAGACTTCACCTTAATAGGCTGTCAGTCTTCCATGGGAAGCTGTAGATAAAATGCATATGTGATTTACTAATACTTATCTGTACATTGTGTGGTGTTCAGCCTTATCTTGCCATGATAACCTGTATAATGAATGATCTTTTTTTTGCATTGAGATTGTACAATATTTCATTGTAACTGTTTGTCCCAAGGTTTATACATTGTACCTGTCTTTTTATTTACATTAGATTTTGTTTAGTAAATATGGCAATAGTTGTTTTTTCTTTACATTGTACATTGTTTTCTTATTATACAAGATGATAATTATGTTTATTTACGCCATATATAAATATATATATATATATATATATATATATATATATATATATATATATATATACACACAGGGTGGGCCATTTATATGGATACACCTTAATAAAATGGGAATGGTTGGTGATGTTAACTTCCTGTTTGTGGCACATTAGTATATGTGAGGGGGGAAACTTTTCAAGATGGGTGGTGACCATGGAGGCCATTTTGAAGTTGGCCATTTTAAATCCAACTTTAGTTTTTTCAATAGGAAAAGGGTCATGTGACACATCCAACTTATTGGGAATTTCACAAGAAAAACAATTATTTGCTTGGTTTTAACATAACTTTATTCTTAAATGAGTTATTTATAAGTTTCTGACCACTTATAAAATGTGTTCAATGTGCTGCCCATTGGGTTGGATTGTCAATGCAACCCTCTTCTCCCACTCTTCACACACTGATAGCAACACCGCAGGAGAAATGCTAGCACAGGCTTCCAGTATCCGTAGTTTCAGGTGCTGCACATCTCGTATCTTCACAGCATAGACAATTGCCTTCAGATGACCCCAAAGATAAAAGTCTAAGGGGGTCAGATCGGTAGACCTTGGGGGCTGGGTATCCCAACTGGCCCACAACGACCAATCCACTTTCCAGGAAACTGTTCATGTTGGAATGCTCGGACCTCGGATGGTGCACCACCACATTATGGGTGTCAGGTCGCCCTTCCAAAAAGAGAGACCTGGAGCAGTTTTCAAAGGAAGAGTGGTCCAACATTCCGGCTGAGTGGTGTAAGAAGCTTATTGATGGCTATAGGAGCCACTGATTTCAGTTATTAGTTTCCAAAGTGTGTGCAACCAAATATTAAGTTAAGGGTGCCAATAATTTTGTACAGCCCATTTTTTGAGTTTGGTGTGACATTATGTCCAATTTGCTTTTTTTCCAATAAACACAAAGGGAAAAACATGAATATAGCAAAACGTGTTACCTCAATCCTTTTCTGTTAGAAATACTTCATTTTCTTGAAAAATTTCAGAGGTGCCAACATTTACAGCCATGACTATATACTTACTTTCCTCTCTCCCCTGCCACCTATGTTCCCATTGAGCCCAATCCTGCTATGCAGCACTTTCAGTGTTGGGTAAGAATGAGAAATTACCCACACACCTCATTTCATGTGCCAACCCCAATTAAACCTCATATTACACCCCAACTACAAGTATTATTATAGTGCAGGGGTCTCAAACTCAAATTATCTGGGGGCCACTGGAGGTAGCAGCTGGGTGAGGCTGGGCCACATGCGCCACTCACATATAATGCCCCCATCATGTGCTCCTCACATATAATGCCTTCATCATGCATCCCTCATCATCCACAATCAACACCCCCCATTCCTCCTACCACCTGTGGTAATAGCATGAGCTGACGGGTGATGGGGGTGCTACTACTGGGGGGGAACATTAGGTAGGCAGCAGTTTCCCCACATTAGGAAGGAAATAGTTTCCCCACATTAGGTAGCACAGATTCCCCACATTAGGTAGCCTTAGTCCAGATTCCCCACATAAGGTAGCACAGCACAGTTTCCCCACATTAGGTAGCACAGATTCCCCACATTAGGTTGCCTTAGCACAGATTCCCCACATTATGTAGCTTGCACAGTTTCCCCACATTAGGTAGTGCAGCCCAGTTTCCCCATATTAGGTAGTGCAGCACAGTTTCCCCACATTAGGTAGTGCAGCACAGTTTCCCCACATTAGGTAGCCTTAGCACAGATTCCCCACATTAGGTAGCCTTAGCACAGATTCCCCACATTAGGTAGCCTCAGCACAGTTTCCCCACATTAGGTAGCGAAGCGCAGTTTCCCCACATTAGGTAGCCTTAGCACATTTTCCCCACATTAGGTAGCCTTAGCACATATTCCTCACATTGAGTAGCCTTAGCATAGATTTCCCACATTAGGTAGCCTTAGCACAGATTCCCCACATTAGGTAGCGTAGCACAGTTTCCTCACATTAGGTAACGCAGCACAGTTTCCCCACATTATGTAGCCTTGGAACAGATTCCCAACATTAGGTAGCCTTAGCACAGTTCCCCCACATTAGGTAGCCTTAGCACATATTTCCCACATTAGGTAGTCTTAGCATAGTTTCCCCACATTAGGTAGCGCAGCACAGTTTCCCCACATTAGGTAACGCAGAACGGTTTCCACACATTAGGTAACGCAGCAGTTTCCCCACATCAGGTAGCCTTAGCACAGATTCCCCACCTGGACTGCTACTTACATCTGCCTGCTGGGACTTCCTGGCGGAGGTGCGACCTATAAGTGACATCATCGCACGCGCTGCGGGCGTCCCTTACGCAGCACTTGCAATGATGTCACTCACCACGCACACATCTGCTAGGAGGTCCCCGCAGGCAGATGTAAGTAGCAGTTTAGTGATGTTGCAAGACTGGTTGCCCCATCATATGTGTACTGGGTCCCATGTATCAGTGTTTGCCAAAGTGTGTGAAGTCTTCTGGCATTTAAACCTGTTTGCCCGAAGTAGGGCTAAATGCCTGAAGAAATCCCCTGCACTGCATGTCCCGGGTGTCGGGCGATACAAATTCCAGATCCCTGGTGAGGGCAGTTTGAGACCCCTGTTATAGTGGTACACATATTTGCACGTATTCCATCCATCCATTTTTAATGTTATGTTTAAAGAAAGTTTTTGGTATTGAACCTTTGGATATAAGATGCAAATTTATCGTTGAATATAGATTTATACTTATATTTATTCAAATAATTTAAAGGACCTGTAACATTATGATATTACACTGTACAGCAAGAGACTAAGTCAAGTACCAACTAGAAATACGGTGTCCATGCTTATACACAGCAACCTAAGGTTGAGAACCTAGAACTGTGAACCTAGCCCTGGTAATATGTATGTGAGTGAGGGTACACCTAGCCCTAGTTACTGGGACAAATGACTGCATAATAACATATATCTAGCCCTGGAATGATTGTACTCATGGGGGGAGACTTATCAAAACGTGTGCAGATGAAAAGTTAACCAGTTTTCCAAAGCAACCAATCAGATTCCTTTTTTTTTATTTTTCAGAGACCTCTTCAAAAACTCAAAAATCTGATTGGTTGCTATTGGCAACTGGGCAACTTTTCATCTGCACACGTAAATCTCTCCCCCCCCCCCCCCCCCCATGAGTACAGTCATTCCGGGGCTAGATATATGCCCATCTGCTCATTCAACTAGGTCCAAATGTTCTTATGCAGTCATTTGTGCCAGTAACTAGGGCTAGGTGTACCCTCACTCACTTATACATATTACCAGGGCTAGGTTCACAGTCACCCTGTAAAACACAGGTTCTCAACCTTAGGTTGCTGTGTATAAGCATGGACACCGGAATTCTAGTTGGTACTTCACTTATTCTCTTGCTGTACAGGAAATTGTCTGCTGTATGATATATGACCATTGATTGATTATGGGAAAATCCAGACAGTTTTAGGTTTCAGACAGATTGACAAATCTGGGCCTTAGATTGTATCATATTAATTCAGTGCATTATTTATCCATGTAACAGTCAGACATGTTTACAAACAAGAATATTTTAAGAAATGTTTTCCTCTTCTACTGTATATATATAAAAAAGAAATATATATATATATATATATATATATATATATATATATTTGGCACAATTATAATTAGCATCATGTATTGATTTTCTAAGTGCGCACTAGAACAGATTTATTATTGCACCAGAATTATTTTGTAATTTGCACAAAAAAAAAGTTGTATCACATTTATTATAACTATAAGGCCGGGATCACACTCTGGAAACTCTGAGTGGAATTCCATTTTGAAAATCCGCTTGGAAATTCCAATGTAGCAGAGTCCCATTGCTGGCAATGGGACTCCGTTGAACAGTGCACACTGCAGAGTTTTCAAAGCAGACTTTCCACTTGGAGAATACCCTCAAAAAATTCCACCAGAACATTGAACTTGTTAAATGTTCTGGCAGATCTCCACTCCGCAGACATAGCCGACATTGGAGATGGCAATGTTGGCACAGTCCAGCCATCAATGGTGATGACTGGTAGGCGCTGCCCGCACTCGATTTTCGTCCAGCCAGAGATTCCGCAGTGTGGACCCGGCTTAAGAAGCTTATCGAGAGGGGGCGACAAAAGAGATAAGGATGTAGTTTAGGTAAAATAGGGCATGACTTAAGAGATAACACTGTATGTCAATAATGCACTAGAATCCTGGCACAAGATTTTGGTGCAATTTAAAGGGGTATTCCGGAGGGGGGAAAAAGCTTTAAATCAACTAATGCTGGAAAGTTATACAGATTTGTAATTTACTTCTATTTAAAAATCTTAAGCCTTCTAGTACTTATCAACTGCTGTATACTACAGAGAAAGTTGTGCAGTTCTTTCCAGACTGACCACAGTGCTCTCTGCTGACACCTCTATCTGTATCAGGAACTGCTCAAAGCAGGAGAGGTTTGCTATAGGAATTTTCCCCTACTCTGGACAGTTCCTGACACAGACAGAGGTGTCAGCAGAGAGCACTGTGGTCAGACAGGAAAGAACTACCGTATATATACTTGAGTATAAGCCGACCCGAATATAAGCAGAGGCCCCTAATTTCACCCCAAAAACCCAGGAAAAGTTATTGACTCGACTATAAGCCTAGGGTGGGAAATACATCAGCCCCCCTGTCATCATCCAGATCCCCGTCATTAACACCCCCGTCATCATCACCCTGTCATCATCCCCCCCTTCATCATCACCGCCTAAATATGAAGTACTGTTATAGTTTTGAGCTTTCATGCAATCTACAATTTAGCAGTGCATTGGACTAGAAGAAAAGAAGAAGAAAATCTCTTGTTTCTATATAGGAATTTTACTCTCAAGCATCTTTATGATTGTTGCTTGAAATAAACTGGAAAATCTCTTTTGAATTGCATTTCTTTCATACTGTCCAAGAAAAAAAACTTGTAGTTAACGTCCAAATAAAGCATTGTGGAATTTAGTTCTAAGAGAAGCAGCGTTGATGAATATGATATATGTCAAATCCTGTGTATTACAGAACTAAATAAAATACCTGAGTCTCTGAAGTATTTATATTTCACTTTAATAAGGGGGTTAGGTCAATTTAGGCTAGGTTAGTTAGGAAAGTTGGCTTTGCCCACAGCTTCAAAGGTCCTATATAACAGAAATGAACAGGCTGTATGAGTATGTTTTATGTTCCCTCCTTGGATTGTAAGGATTACAGTGTTTATTTTGCTGAAACATTATATCTTAAAGGAACACTAAACTTAAATTCCTCAGCTTATATAAGGACATAATAGAAAAAGAGCTGTTAATGTCATTCACACGTATATATGTTAATGTTTCTGGATGTTTAATATTCAAGGTAGAGTTAAACTTATAGGGGCAGATTTTTTTTTCTGAAGAATACTACGGTCTCTTCACAGTTTGTAGTAGTTGACATAGTTAGCAGATGCATCGAATGTATGATTATATCTAGTTTCCATTTCTTTATTAAAAACTGGAAATGATCTTTCCAAAGGTTTCTTGAGTTGTCTGCTTTTTACAAACACTTGTATTATAAGGAATCCCACTGCTAGGAGATCAGGAGTTGTTGTAGGGAAACCTGGCAGAAAACATTCATATTCTCTACAGTGCCCCCACAGGGAAAATTAAGCATTACAAAGTACTCATAGAAATAAATGGTTCAGTGTTTCCCAACTAGTGTAGTTTTGCAACAGCTGGAAACACACTGGTTGGGAAACAATGAAATGGCTTATTCATGTAATGGATGGATATTCAGAATCTTTATAGACAGATATTCTTTGTAGCCACTCTATATAATTACAATTATTGCTACTTACTTGGAATGCTTAATATAACATATTAAAATGGATTTCCTAAACATATTACATTTATCTCTAGTCTTAAGAATTCCTTTAGGAAGACCTGTGGACTCACAAATTTCTGTGGCACTTACATGCAAACAAAGTATAGACTGTCAACTGGGTGGTCACCAACACTTAGTTCTCAATAGGAAGAGTGCTCAGATTTGCACCCAACTAAGGGCATTGGTGACTAATTCCTTGCAAGTCTATGGATATCGTTACAGACTATAGATTGCCAAGGTGGTCACCACTGGTTTTAATGGAGACTGAACCCGAATCTGAGAACTTTCCTTATTAAAGAGGTACTCCGGTGAAAAACATTTTTTTTTTTTATTCACTGGTGCCAGAAAGTTAAACAGATTTTCAAATTACTTCTATTTAAAAATCTTAATCCTTCCAGTACTTATCAGCTGCTGTATGCTTCACAGGAAGTTGTATTTATTTCTGGAATTATTTTCAGTCTGGCCACAGTGCTCTCTGCTGACACCTCTGTCCATGTCAAGAACTGTCCAGAGTGCAAGTAAATCCCAATAGCAAACCTCTCCTGCTCTGGACAGTACCTGATGCATACAGATGTGTCAGCAGTGAGCACTGTGGTCAAACTGAAAAGAACTCCAGAATGAAATACAACTTCCTGTGTAGCATTCAGCAGCTGATAAGTACTTGAAGAATTAAGATTTTTAAATAGAAGTAATTTAAAATCTGTTTAACTTTGTGGCAGCAGTTGATTTAAAAAAAAAAAGTTGGTTTCCACAGAGTACCCCTTTAAAGCTGGGTTCACAAGTAGTATTTTAGTCAGAATCTGGTCCTCAGTATTTTTAACCGACATGGAGAAAAAAATATATAGTAAAGATTTTAACCTTTCTATATGTGTTTTGGACATAATGGAAATGATCAACATGGATTCTAAAATGTGGATTAAGTACTTACCAAAATACTTATTGTGAATCCATATTGGAGAAGGGAAAGGGTATGTGTAGCTCACTGGGGTATACTATTCCGAGGTTAACTGGAATGGTCTAAATCCCAAAAAGACCTAGTAAAGTGAATAGGTAAATATAATAAATTATATAAAACCAGTCCTCAAGGATAGTTAAATAAAGAGATAAAAGAGATAAAAATGAGATAAAATGAACGAGAATAAGGTGATGTGGAACCAAATAAATGTAAAATCAATAAGTTAAGTGTGAAGCCTAATTAGGCTGTATTTGTGAGAGGGGCGGTAACATTTCTACCCCCTGCACGTCAAGATGGCACATAAGGGGTTGTGGGCAGGGGCAGGGGTATATAACGCCCCTGCTTCCTATCGTGGGGCATTCGTGACGTTTTGCGGACCCCTCCCAACCCTCCCTTTCTTTTTTCTTCTTTTTATTTCTTCATTTCATCCATTAAAGGGCATGCCCTCTTAAGGCGTGGCCTCCGTCGCAGTCATTGGGCACAATTCAGACCGATATGTTAAGGTGAAATGTGTTATACAACAGGTAAGTATATATCATTGTTATCACAAGCACGAATGTGTAGCCCCGATCACAAATGTCATAAAATAGATACTGAATAAATAATGATAGTAAATGAAAGTAAATGAATAATATAATGATAATAAAAGACCTGAATCAATGATAATGCAGTAAAATAATACAATATAACATTTATTCACAAGATAATAACTTACATCTGGGCAGGGCCCTCGCACCAGATGTTAATAAGATGTTGATATTTAAATAGATGTAATATTATAAAGTCATTTATAAAGCAACCACCTAAAATAAGGCTAAAAAATTTGGAAATGTCCAAAAATAAAATGGTCCTTATCTATGGCTACTGAAGAATAAGACAGTCGTCTTGAAACGCGTATAGCCTTGGTCTTATACCCATTACCTACGGCAACCACCTTATACTACTTTTAAAGCCCACCTCGGCTATTCTGGGACCTCTGTGGACTGCAAGCACGATCCTCTCTCCTTAGGACACGAGGACGCCAGGGTCAACGATCACCTCTTCATCCACGATACTCCACTTGTGCTCGGACGCTATCCCGTGCCAACCTGTCTCTGCCGGACCCAACCAATCCACTTTACTGGGATCACCATCGATCACAAAGGCCGGCCACCACGCCATGCCAGCACCGACAGAAACCCTCTCCGTGAGACTGCTACTCCTGAGGATGCCGGCTGCACTTTGCCAGTAAGTGGTAACACTCAAATTGGCATACAGGTACTACCTAATATTATCAAACCTACATTATCTGCATATCACTCACTCAACTGCTCCATTATATCATTTCATGAACTTCTGAACTGGACCATTTTATTTTTGGACATTTCCAAATTTTTTGCCTTATTTTAGGTGGTTGCTTTATAAATGACTTTTTAATATTACATCTATTTTAATATCAATATCTTATTAACATCTGGTGCAAAGGCCCTGCCCAGATGTAAGTTATTATCTTGTGAATAAATGTTATATTGTATTATTTTACAGCATTATCCTTGTTTCATGTCTTTTATTATCATTATATTATTCATTTAATTTCATTTACTATCATTATTTATTCAGTATCTATTTCATGACATTTAACTTATTGATTTTACATTTATTTGGTTCCACATCACCTTATTCTCGCTCATTTTATCTCCTTTTTATCTCTTTTTATATCTTTATTTCACTATCCTTGAGGACTGGTTTTCTATAATTTATTATATATACCTATTCACCTTATTGTGAACCCTGTCTGACAGAGTGGCAGTGAGTGTACAGCTAACAATCTATGTGCTATTAGCATATCCAACTCTAAACCTAAGAAAACCATTAGCTAGTGAACGGGAAGAAAAGGCTGTTAATTAATCCACATAGATTATGAGATCTTATAAGAAAAAATAAATAAATAACGCTTGGTTTAATCTTTGTATTCTACCTACTCACAGATCACAATGAGTTGCCAATGTTACCACCATATAAAGTTGTTTTGAGGGATCTCTTTCCTGTAAAGACCAGTATGTCTTACTATATGCATCTCTTATATTTTCCCATAAGCCTAAACCTTTTTTTTAAATTGAACAATATGTCCTTTTTAGTCGGTATTAGATTTAACCCATTATATTCCTTCATTTAGGAATAAAGGCCAAAGGTAAAATGTCACAAAAAGTCCCATTGCCCTCTTGTTTAATTTGTTATTTCAGCAGCCAGTGAATGTAATATTTAATGTACAATTTCCACTGGGTTGGAGCTTCCTCCTCACTTCCTGATACAGGGATTAATTGTTCTATGAAGTCTCTTAGGAGAAATTTTAAGTTATGTGACGTGGGCCCTTAATATGCAATCTTGAAACAAGCTATTTAAATACGTTTTGGGAATTGTTCGAGTTGACTTATAACCCAAAGATGATCTGTCATGGAGGAATAATGCATGGTTCCTCTCCACTCAGGAGTGACTGCTACCACCACAGGTAAAGGCCTGAATCTCTAGGGTACTTCATATTGTATGCAAATGATGAGTATCTTGAAAGGAGTTGTCCATTAGCTTTAGTGCATGGGACAGGCTACCGTGCAGGTTCAGACCACCTTACAAGATTAACATAACAGACCAGGAGCTGAAATGATCCTCAATGATTTATCTTCTCTACAAAACCATAGCATGCTACAGTATTTATGAAATGGATTACTAAAAGAGATTACTAAAGCTTTTCACTAATTTTACTGGACAAGGTGTACACCTCCTCTGCAACTACAGTTTCTGTCTGTTTTGTTAGGACAATTTTCAAGTACATTTTTCAAAATGAAAAAGCTAATATAGTTGTCATAGATATTGATACATTTTTCAATTATCTGTAAATTACTTGTAATAAAGATTCAGAGGTCTTGGAATTCGAGTACGTTAAAACAAAGCAGCCATGCAAGCATAAATAAAATTGTATTATATGAAAAGACAAGAATGTGCCATTGAATTTATGTGACATTAATGGACATTACCCAAAACATTTTGAAGGCTCCAGGTTGAGTGCACATGAAAGCATCAGAACTGATTTGCGCTAAGTACATCTGGAACTGGATAAAAGGACAATCAAACTCCAAGGCTAAGATTAGCTTTCCTTATTACCTTAAATAGCCAGAAAATTCTAAAGAGATTTAAGCTCTTGTCCTGATATAATAAGCTACTAAGCAAAAAGAATGAGAAGTGACCTTGTCCATTACCATGGTGATTGTTGATCACATTTTTAAATCACGGAGTTCTATTGGAAATCCGAAGGGGTCATACACAGACTGATGCAACGAAAGAATGGAGGAGGGTTGTGCTTTTCATAGCCAACAAGAGAAGAAGATGAAAGTGAATTGGCCCTTCTTTTATTACACATATGTATTATTTGTCTTTTAAGCCTTCTCGTTTTTCCACAGATATTATTTGGCAAGATATATATAAAGGGAGTTAGATTATGCTGGAAAGTTGTAGATAATATTTCCATCGGAGTTTGGTGTGATAAGTTAATTAGTAAAATATTACCCCAACCATGATACTTCTTCTGACTCCTGCAGCATGTTCATCAGAAGGTCAATGGTCTTCCTGCTTCAGGGTGGGCTGCAACAACATTGCCAGTGCGTCTTCAGAATCTAAAACATCTTTTAGCTCACATGTATTTGAAAGCCAGCAAATGTCAAATATGTTAAGGCTTTGAATACTCAGAAAATGTAGCACAAGTAAAGAGAGGTGTAACGCCATGACTGGTGTCGACCGGCTGTGGCACCTACCTCTTTGAATTTGGGCCAAACTTCAGAGCGGAATCTAATTATTCCCCTGGTTTATACCTTTCATCTGCTCTAGAAAGCAGATAACTTATAGAAAAGCACACTAACCCATTAAGTTACAACCAGTGCTCGCATGTGGCCCCTAGAGGGCAGAGCAGAAACTACAGCAGAAGGAGTCCAGAGGAGCAACGGAGCAAGGTACTGCAGCATTCCCATTTAAATGAACTGTCAAATGTCCCAGTACCCTTCACCACCAAAATTTATAGTACCCCAGGCTTCCTGTAATTTTAAAATTCCTTTCGATGATTTTTGTAAAAAATTATCTCTAGATGCAAGTCTATGGATAAATGTCTGCACCAAAGAAATGGAGAGGGAGTAGTAGTATGAGTAATCACTGCTGCAATGGTGCATGGTGTGAACCTATATATTTCACACACAATGGAAAGGTACTATATGAATGAATGTATATACACTGATTTGCAAAGTGATATATACCAAAAGTCAGTATGTGTCCCAATAGAGAGTACAAGATGTCACAAAGTGCATTACAATAATTAGTTTTGATGGTGATGTCAGTATAGGCAGGTAAATACAAAATGTAGATAGCTAGAAACACAATGGCATACCTGTACTTGTAGAGCGGTGTGTATGTAGAGTGATGGCTGGTAATTGCATTTGATCATGGGGAGAATAGCTGGAGATAGAGTGACAGGACACAGTGTGAATCAGTGAACGGTGTATGTCTATTCTGCTCTTACTGCCGAGCTGTGTCTATGTATAAGATCGCTATATACAGCTTATGATACGTTCCAGCGGAGACCTGCAAAGCAGTTCTATATGGGCACTACACTTACAATTATACCTTTGGCGGAGATTGCGGTATGTGCACTTGGTGGTTGAAGTGGTATCACTGTGGTTTCCTCTATAGTGCTGTAAATGATTGAGAGAGAGTACAGCGTGTTGTATTAAAACTGCAGAGTCTATCAGTGGGCCACTGCGCACGCTGCTATTAATGCGCCAGGCTATTCCACTATGGTAGATATAAAGACTTTGGGGGACATTTATCAATGTTTGCTTATCTATTCCTTTTTTTAGTTATTTTTTTCATACAATTTTTTTTTGCTTATGTGCGACTTATTTATCAACTGCTTTCAGCCTGTTGATAAATTTCTTTCACGTAAGCAATTTTTCTTTTTTTGCTTTGGTAGTGGCTTTTTCTGCTCCATGTCTGAGCTGGAGTAAATTTAGTAGCTTTTTTCATGCGATGCGACTTTTTTGCGACTGTCGCACTTGATAAATCTCCGACCACTACAAGTCAAAAATCACCTTTTGCTTTGGTAAGCAAGATTTTTATTTTTTGCTTAGGACACTGAACATGCAAAAAGTCGCAGAAAAAAGTTTTAAGCAAAAAAAAAAACTACTAAATGCTTTGACAAATGTCCCCCTTTATGTTTTACCTTGGTCTGTGTAGTTCCTTGATATTTGCAGTAGAGAAGGTGATCTTATGATGACTCCTCCGATCCAATTTTGAAAGTAAATGAGAGGTGCGGGGAGACAGCCCCGGCCGGTGGCGTCTCGACCTTGTGCTCTCTCCACTGAACGATGCACCTGATGGATCCTGGCTGCTGATAATGACCTCACTACAGTTTATTAGGAAGTGCTCAGACAGTGGTCAGTTCCTACGTTGTTTCGGAAGCTTAACGGCTTCCTTTCTCAGGCCGCCTTAGAGGCTTTGGAAGGAGAGTGGAAGAGGCATGACTATATGCTGCTGCTGCTTTGCCCTATGTCTTGTTACCAGGTGCTGGGAACAGTGATTACATTTGCTTATTCTGAAAATGCGGCATCACAGGAGACTTATGGCTAATAGGAACTGGAAACGGTTTATAAGCCACAAAGGAGATGACTAGTCCCCCTTATGCTATAACTGAAAAGGTTGGTCACTTTATGCATATCTTCTATAAATGTGTGGTTAAGATGATTACAGACAATATAGGCTCCTGGACTGCACATAAATGTATCTACATTGTGCCATTAGCTTGAAGTGTTCTTTTGCACTCTGTCAGGTGACATATAACTGTATACCATAGAAAATAAAGTATGGAATTCCATACAACAATATAGTGAAATATGTATACTATTCTAATATAATGGGGCCCTATAGGTGACATATCCCACTATATTATGTGCTTCTATAGCTCTGTGTTAGAAATGTACATACAAAGGTTTGCATATACAGTAGTAAACTAATATGTAAATTTCATCCCCTCTACCTTGGGTGCCCCCGGACCTAACTGCTTACTGCTGCAGTCTACAAAATGGCCACAAATGGAGGTGCATGTGATGCGTCCTGTCCATCAGCCTCCTCTGTTGAAACACACTGCCTTAGTTTCCTGGGCACAGTGCGTTTCAAAGGAGAACACCACTGAATATATCTCATCACATGCTGCTCCATCTGCAGTCATTCTATGCACAATTGCAGAATACAAACAGTAGAGAAATGTTAAGCTAACAATGGGGCATGGGTTCATGTATAGAGAAAAGGTTGATGGTTAAAAAAAAAAAAATTTATATATCAGTAAATGGCCTTTAATGATCTTACCGACACATTTGCTGTCATACATCAGGCAACCGAGCTCTTTAATATATACTGAAATGCAGTTGAAATTACAATGACTTGCAAAAAAGCAACCTACAGGCTTACGAAACATATAAATGCAGTATACATGAAATATTAGACTGCCTTCAGAAATGGGAAAATACCAGCAGCTTCCTTTGTCCAGCTCTGGATGGCTTCACTCAGTGTCACTAGAAGGCCATTCTTAGAAGATAAAGATCATTTCCATGAAATACTATTCAGAATATGTCCATAGTTGTCCAGATGGCCACACATTGCTTATTTCTGTACATGTCAGATAGACTGATACACTGATGTCGGTTTCCCTCCCCAGACGTTGGCATCAGAAAAGTATAATAACAAAGCATGGCAGCAGTGGTACTTATGACACACAGAGAAAACACTGAACAATGCCTTGTTTAAAATCATGTAACAGATGTTTAAACAGTCGAGGTGGTTCCATCCTGGTTGAGTGAATATATCAGTGTGGGTGTGCACAATTTTGGAAGAACTATCTCTAAAATTCTATGCATAGTCAAGAGCTGAGACACACTCTGAAGGTTATTTGAGTCACACATAGAGATGAATTTAAAACACTTTTAAACAGTATATTTCATTACACCTATGTTATGTTTCTGGTTTCACAGATTGTCCACTTGTGGGACACCAAGAGTACCAGAAAAATTAAATGTATCATAGGGGGGTACACGTTAATAAAATATAGCTTTTAATGGATACTTTAAAACAAAAAACACACTGCGTGCATTCACCACAGTGGTGGTGACGCGCTGCCTCGGGTGTCCTAGGCCTAGGACACCCGAGGCAGCGCGTCACCACCACTGTGGTGAACGCACGCAAGGAAACCGCCATTGCGAATCCAAGGGACTTGTTTGTGAGTATACAACTGCGGGTGGACAACTGCCCCCAGGTACACAGCATAGACAGATAGCATCATTCACCGGACCAGGTATGTGCTATATGCCAATACTCACCAGTCCATGGTTCACTTTATGTTGTTTTATACACTGTGTGTGATTTATGTTCTTATGCACTCGTGTATTTTTTTTGGTTATACCACTCTTTTTTTCCTTGAGTTATTTTGAACTACTGTTGTTATGTGCCTGGTTAACCCCTGAGGAAGCCACCGATGTGGGAGAAACACGTCGGGTGATGCCAGTGCAAGGAATTTACATATTTCACCTAGGGACTTCTAGGATGTAGTCCAAGGGGTAGTTCGGGGCAGGGGTCGCTCTTTTTAGGGCGAGTGTCCTGACAGTCCCTGTGGGAGTAGGGGTAGACCTCACTACATCTCCCCAATAGGGTCAACTAGGGTCTTTTTACCTGTCCTGGCCCTACTCTCCCAACAACCCTGATACAGACATACATCATCATAATAGTCTGCCAATCCCTGTGATAGGGCACTAGTCCTCAGTGCCCTTTTTTAAGGGTGTCCTTTCACCGAGTGTGTTGTGGGATTTTTTGTTTTAAAGTATCCATTAAAAGCTATATTTTATTAACGTGTACCCCCCTGTGATACATATGTTATGTTTCTGTATATTACTGAAAGTATTTTCTAATCAACAAAAAACACATGTTAACATTGATATAAATAAAAATTATGAATGCTAATCCTATTTGGTTGCATACTTTCATAAATCTTTTTTAAAAAGTTAAAGGAATACTCCAGTGCTGAAACACGTATCCCCTATCCAAAGTGTCTGATCGCCAGAACCCTCACGATTAGCTGCATGGCACCATGGCAGTCCTGAGAAAGGGAGCGGCGCACAAAGAGGCGGATGACACACCCTGTCCAAGATAAGGACTCTGACTTGGCCATTTAAAAAAATTATTTAGCTGATTCACTTGTGCTTTTTGTGTTATTGCCTTGTTGTGTTACCATACATTCTCTTGAACTTGAGGTCATACACTGCTGCCCTTACTTGTCAAAAGCTGTAATACACATTTCAATTCATAGTTCCATCAATGATGTAGGGTCTCAAGGCCCTGATGCAGCAAAACAGCCCAAGGGCCAACGTTTTCTCCACCATGGTTTACAATTGGAATGAGGTTCTGCTGTTATTGTAAAGTGTCCAGTGTTCTGCATTTGTGCTAAAATAAAAAATATTACATTTTGTTTAATTTGTTCACACAACTTTTCACAGAAGGGTTGTGGAATAACCAGATGGCAAACCTGAGGTGGATGCAATGTTATTTGGACTGCATTTTTTTCCTTCACCCCATTCTTCCATGAAAACCATTATTCAGTGTTTTCTAATGGTGGACACATAAACAGAGGTTTTTGCAGTTTGTACTGTCTTCTTTAGCTGGTACCCTTGTGTTCTCTATCACCTCTTTCAGGATTACCCATTGTGCTTGTAGAGCAGTGGTACACAAATTTGTCAAACTGTGGATTGATGTATACCCAAGTTGCTTGCATTGAAAAATGGTTTACACTATCCAATCTGTCTTAAAAAGAACAGATTTATCAGTGACCAGGCTTTTTTGTGTCTGTATGTAATGGGCAAAGCACTTGCGAAACCCACATTCCTATTCTCCGTAAGTACCTATTCTCTTTGAGCTTGCCTTACTTTTTCTCCCTGTACCGTGGAGGTGTATACAACGAGTTTAATAAATATCATGAGCAGTAAACTGTTTGTGTGTTACTGATTTAGTTATACAGTGTTTTTTTTTTTTTTACTATTTATACATACATACATACATACATATACAACATATATAAAAAACCTGACAAGTATTCAATGCAGAAATGCCATAAAATTTTTCTTACAATTGAACACACCAGTCATTCACGTAATATGGTATCTCACATAAGTAAGTACACCCCTAACATTTTTGCAAATACATTTTTATTTAAAAATGTCTAGACTTGGCAAAAATGAGTACGCCTGGAGACATGCTTGGCCAGTCCATCACCTTTACTCTCAGATTCTTTAGCAGGCAGTGGTCGTCTTGGAGGAGTGTTTGGGGTTGTTATCATGTTGAAATACTGCCCTGTGGTCCAGTCTCTGAAGAGAGGGAATCATGTCCTGCTTCAGTATGTCTCAGTACATGTTGACTGTGGTCATGGTTATGATTCCCTCAAAGAACTGTAGCTCCCCAGTACCTGAAGCACTCATGCAGACCCAGATCAGGACACTCCCACCACCAGGCTTGACTTTAGGAAAGACACACTTGTCTCTGTACTCCTCAAGTATTTGCTGCCACACACTTGTCTCTGTACTCCTCAAGTGTTTGCTGCCACACACTTGTCTCTGTTGCTGTCACACACTTGTCTCTGTTGCTGCCACACACTTGTCTCTGTTGCTGCCACACACTTGACATGATCTGAAGCAAATAAGTTTATCTTGGTATCCAGTAATCCATGTCCTTAGTCTGCAAGTCTTCAGGAAACTGTTTTCAGCCTTTTTGTGCTTCATCTTTAGAAGAGGCTTCCTTCTAGGATGACAGCAACATTAAAGGGGTACTCCACCCCTAGACATTGTTACGCCGAGCGCTCCGGGTCCCCGCTCCTCCCCGGAGCGCTCGCTACACTCTCGTTACTGCAGCGCTCCGGTCAGATCCACTGACCCGGGGCGCTGCGATACCGCCTCCAGCCGGGATGCGATTCGCGATGCGGGTGGCGCCCGCTCGCGATGCGCACCCCGGCTCCCGTACCTGACTCGCTCTCCGTCGGTCCTGTCCCGGCGCGCGCGGCCCCGCTCCCTAGGGCGCGCGCGCGCCGGGTCTTTGCGATTTAAAGGGCCACTGCGCCGCTGATTGGCGCAGTGGTTCTAATTAGTGTGTTCACCTGTGCACTCCTTATTTATACCTCACTTCCCCTGCACTCCCTCGCCGGATCTTGTTGCCATTGTGCCAGTGAAAGCGTTTCCTTGTGTGTTCCTAGCCTGTGTTCCAGACCTCCTGCCGTTGCCCCTGACTACGATCCTTGCTGCCTGCCCCGACCTTCTGCTACGTCCGACCTTGCTTCTGTCTACTCCCTTGTACCGCGCCTATCTTCAGCAGTCAGAGAGGTTGAGCCGTTGCTAGTGGATACGACCTGGTCACTACCGCCGCAGCAAGTCCATCCCGCTTTGCGGCGGGCTCTGGTGAAAACCAGTAGTGACTTAGAACCGATCCACTAGCACGGTCCACGCCAATCCCTCTCTGGCACAGAGGATCCACTACCTGCCAGCCGGCATCGTGACAGTAGATCCGGCCATGGATCCCGCTGAAGTTCCTCTGCCAGTTGTCGCCGACCTCACCACGGTGGTCGCCCAGCAGTCACAACAGATAGCGCAACAAGGCCAACAGCTGTCTCAACTGACCGTGATGCTACAGCAGCTACTACCACAGCTTCAGCAATCATCTCCTCCGCCAGCTCCTGCACCTCCTCCGCAGCGAGTGGCCGCTTCTGGTCTACGACTATCCTTGCCGGATAAATTTGATGGGGACTCTAAATTCTGCCGTGGCTTTCTTTCCCAATGTTCCCTGCACTTGGAGATGATGTCGGACCAGTTTCCTACTGAAAGGTCTAAGGTGGCTTTCGTAGTCAGCCTTCTGTCTGGAAAAGCTCTGTCATGGGCCACACCGCTCTGGGACCGCAATGACCCCGTCACTGCCTCTATACACTCCTTCTTCTCGGAAATTCGAAGTGTCTTTGAGGAACCTGCCCGAGCCTCTTCTGCTGAGACTGCCCTGTTGAACCTGGTCCAGGGTAATTCTTCCGTTGGCGAGCCCGCCACAATCTCCTGTGTTGTTGTATATCTGGACGATATCCTGATTTTTTCTGCCAACCTAGAAGAACACCGCCAGCATGTCCGCATGGTTCTTCAGAGACTTCGTGACAATCAACTTTATGCCAAGATAGAGAAATGTCTGTTTGAATGCCAATCTCTTCCTTTCCTAGGATACTTGGTCTCTGGCCAGGGACTACAAATGGATCCAGACAAACTCTCTGCCGTCTTAGATTGGCCACGCCCCTCCGGACTCCGGGCTATCCAACGTTTTTTGGGGTTCGCCAATTATTACAGGCAATTTATTCCACATTTTTCTACCGTTGTGGCTCCTATCGTGGCTTTAACCAAAAAAAATGCCAATCCCAAGTCATGGCCTCCTCAAGCGGAAGACGCCTTTAAACGGCTCAAGTCTGCCTTTTCTTCGGCTCCCGTGCTCTCCAGACCTGACCCATCTAAACCCTTCCTATTGGAGGTTGATGCCTCCTCAGTAGGAGCTGGAGCGGTCCTTCTACAAAAAAATTCTTCCGGGCATGCTGTTACTTGTGGTTTTTTTTCTAGGACCTTCTCTCCGGCGGAGAGGAACTACTCCATCGGGGATCGAGAGCTTCTAGCCATTAAATTAGCACTTGAGGAATGGAGGCATCTGCTGGAGGGATCAAGATTTCCAGTTATTATTTACACCGATCACAAGAACCTCTCCTATCTCCAGTCTGCCCAACGGCTGAATCCTCGCCAGGCCAGGTGGTCTCTGTTCTTTGCCCAATTTAATTTTGAAATTCACTTTCGGCCTGCCGATAAGAACATTAGGGCCGATGCTCTCTCTCGTTCCTCGGATGCCTCGGAAGTTGAACTCTCTCCGCAACACATCATTCCTCCTGACTGCCTGATCTCCACTTCTCCAGCCTCCATCAGGCAAACTCCTCCAGGAAAGACCTTCGTCTCTCCACGCCAACGCCTCGGAGTCCTCAAGTGGGGTCACTCCTCCCATCTCGCAGGTCATGCAGGCATCAAGAAATCTGTGCAACTCATCTCTCGCTTCTATTGGTGGCCGACTCTGGAGACGGATGTCGTGGACTTTGTGCGAGCCTGCACTGTCTGTGCCCGGGATAAGACTCCTCGCCAGAAGCCCGCTGGTTTTCTTCATCCTCTGCCTGTCCCCGAACAGCCTTGGTCTCTGATTGGTATGGATTTTATTACAGACTTACCCCCATCCCGTGGCAACACTGTTGTTTGGGTGGTCGTTGATCGATTCTCCAAAATGGCACATTTTATCCCTCTTCCTGGTCTTCCTTCAGCGCCTCAGTTGGCTAAACAATTTTTTGTACACATTTTTCGTCTTCACGGGTTGCCCACGCAGATCGTCTCGGATAGAGGCGTCCAATTCGTGTCAAAATTCTGGAGGGCTCTCTGTAAACAACTCAAGATTAAATTAAACTTTTCTTCTGCATATCATCCTCAATCCAATGGACAAGTAGAAAGAATTAACCAGGTCTTGGGTGATTATTTACGACATTTTGTTTCCTCCCGCCAGGATGATTGGGCAGATCTTCTACCATGGGCCGAATTCTCGTATAACTTCAGAGTCTCTGAATCTTCCTCCAAATCCCCATTTTTCGTGGTGTACGGCCGTCACCCTCTTCCTCCCCTCCCTACCCCCTTGCCCTCTGGTCTGCCCGCTGTGGATGAAATTTCTCGTGATCTTTCCATCATATGGAGAGAGACCCAAAATTCTCTCTTACAGGCTTCATCACGCATGAAGAAGTTTGCTGATAAGAAAAGAAGAGCTCCTCCCATTTTTTCTCCTGGAGACAAGGTATGGCTCTCCGCTAAATATGTCCGCTTCCGTGTCCCTAGCTACAAGTTGGGACCACGCTATCTTGGTCCTTTCAAAATTTTGTGCCAGATTAATCCTGTCTCTTACAAACTTCTTCTTCCTCCTTCTCTTCGTATTCCTAATGCCTTTCACGTTTCTCTTCTTAAACCACTTATCATCAACCGTTTCTCTCCCAAACTTGTTTCCCCCACTCCTGTTTCCGGCTCCTCGGACATCTTCTCCGTCAAAGAGATTCTGGCATCCAAGAAGGTCAGAGGGAAAACCTTTTTTTTAGTTGATTGGGAGGGTTGTGGTCCTGAAGAGAGATCCTGGGAACCTGAGGACAATATTCTAGACAAAAGTCTGCTCCTCAGGTTCTCAGGCTCTAAGAAAAGGGGGAGACCCAAGGGGGGGGGTACTGTTACGCCGAGCGCTCCGGGTCCCCGCTCCTCCCCGGAGCGCTCGCTACACTCTCGTTACTGCAGCGCTCCGGTCAGATCCACTGACCCGGGGCGCTGCGATACCGCCTCCAGCCGGGATGCGATTCGCGATGCGGGTGGCGCCCGCTTGCGATGCGCACCCCGGCTCCCGTACCTGACTCGCTCTCCATCGGTCCTGTCCCGGCGCGCGCGGCCCCGCTCCCTAGGGCGCGCGCGCGCCGGGTCTTTGCGATTTAAAGGGCCACTGCGCCGCTGATTGGCGCAGTGGTTCTAATTAGTGTGTTCACCTGTGCACTCCTTATTTATACCTCACTTCCCCTGCACTCCCTCGCCGGATCTTGTTGCCATTGTGCCAGTGAAAGCGTTTCCTTGTGTGTTCCTAGCCTGTGTTCCAGACCTCCTGCCGTTGCCCCTGACTACGATCCATGCTGCCTGCCCCGACCTTCTGCTACGTCCGACCTTGCTTCTGTCTACTCCCTTGTACCGCGCCTATCTTCAGCAGTCAGAGAGGTTGAGCCGTTGCTAGTGGATACGACCTGGTCACTACCGCCGCAGCAAGTCCATCCCGCTTTGCGGCGGGCTCTGGTGAAAACCAATAGTGACTTAGAACCGATCCACTAGCACGGTCCACGCCAATCCCTCTCTGGCACAGAGGATCCACTACCTGCCAGCCGGCATCGTGACAGACATCTTATCCCCTATCCAAAGAATAGGGGATAAGATGTCTGATCGCGGGGGTCCCGCTGCTGGGGACCCCCGCAATTTAGCATGCGGCACCCACCTGTTTCTGCTCCCGAAGCGCTGGAGGGTCTGGGTCCCGGCCACCGGAACGGACTTCCGTTCCGGTGGTCGGGACCCAAACCCTCCAGCGCTTCCGGAAACAGGTTAGTGCCACATGTTATATTGTGGAGGGACCCCCGCGATCAGACATCTTATCCCCTATCCTTTGTATAGGGAATAAGATGTCTAGGGGTGGAGTACCCCTTTAAAAACTAATATACAAGCTGTGCACTCACTACATTACATTGTAGCAGGGAGTAATTTCTTCAGTGTTGTCACATGAAAAAATATAATAAAATATTTATAAAAATGTGAGGGTTATATTCACTTATGTATAATACTGTACATTGATGGGCTAAGACTGCCAAAGTCAAAGCTAGTATTTTGGCGCCACAGATCCCCCTATAATATGGCCACATGCTGTCACAGGACACATGAAATTGAGTTGTCTTTATGAAAATAATATATATATATATATATATATATATATATATATATGTATATATATATATATATATATATATATATATATATATATATATATATACTGTATAACCAAATATGGGTGTTTTGTGTAAGGAACATATAATATTACACATACTGTTCAATAATGAATTATATGTGTAAAATTTATGTCATATGGAAATTAACATTCTAGATGTAGTTACATAGTTACATAGTAAGTATGGTTGAAAAAAGACATACGTCCATCAAGTCCAACCAGGGAATTGAAGTGAAGGGTGTAAGGGGATAAGGGGAAGGGATGTAGTTTTATAATTCTGCATAAGAATTTATGTAGACAGTCAATAGAAGTAATAGTGGATTGTGAAGATATTGTGAAGATGATGACATTTTGTGAATGGTATTACAAAGGGAGGTGAACACTGAAATGTTTTCTTTGTGTAATCCTTCCCCAGTATTACTGTGGAAACCAAAAATACATGAAGCGGGCTGCAAAGGTTGGTACAGTGGTGATAATGGGAGATTCTAACTATCAAGATATTGATCAGGGTCACAGTTCTGCTTACATTTTTTAAAACTTTTTGCAGAAAAAATTTTTGACCTAAGAAAAAATGATGCTTGGTTGGATCTGCGACCACAATACGGATACAAAAATGTGGCCATATTACCCTTGTCTGAAACCAGCCTAAGGGTAAATTCACACAGGCATATTTCCTTACAAACTTGCAGCGTGTTTCCCAATGCGAGTTTAAAAGTGGGCAGACAACTGGCAGACACCCGCCCCCTTTCAAACTGGTGGCAGAAAACACGATGCAAGTTTGTAAGGAAATATGCCCTTGTGAATGCCCTAAGAGTGAATACAACCAATGTGATCACAACATGTCCTCTGTTATTTGGGCTGCACTTATTTGTGGAACTCTGCTTTGCAGCCATTTAAAGAGTACCTGTCTCCAAACTAAACTTTTAATATATTGTTCCTTGTCTAATTATAAGACACTTTGCTATTTACTTGCTGTTAAAATTCTCAACCTTTATATGTTATACATGTACAGTGGTCCCTCAACATATGATGGTAATTCGTTCCAAACGACCCATCGTTTGTCGAATCCATCGTATGTTGAGGGATTCGTGCAATGTAAAGTATAGGAAGTTATACTCACCTGTCCCCGCCGCTCCGAACCGCGTCCTCACCGCTCCCGATGCTGTCCCATGGGCTCCCGATGCTGTCCCGCTGTTCCGGCATCTTCTTCGTGATCCTCCGGCTTTTTCCGCATCTTCTCCGGTGTCTTGGCCTCGCTTTCTGGTGACGTTATTACGTTGCGGCGCCGGGACGGCGTGTGCCACGACGTCATAATGACGCCGGAGAGCGAGGCCCGGACCCCGGAGAAGATGCAGAAAATGCCGGAGGATCCCAAAGTGGACCCAGAGCAGCGGGGATAGGTAAATGAACCTGTCCAGGATGCTTAAACTGCTATCCGACAGCAGCTTAAGCATTTTGCGCTGTCGGATAGCAGTTAATGCGATGGCCCTGACATATAAAAGCATTGTATGTCGATGCTGACATCGACATGCAATGGCCTCTGAGAGGCCATGGTATGTCGATTTGATCATATGTCGGGGCCATCGCATGTCGGGGGGTTACTATATAATGTGATTGAAAAAATGGCCACTCGGTGGCTCTGTTCTGTTCCCTGACGCAAGCCAAACGGTTAGTTAGGTCTCCTCCTGGCCTGGCAAACCCAAGAAGTGCATATGGAGCATGGCGGGGCACAGCTCTCGCATGCTTCAGTGATGTTGCACCTGCTGGGGAACGCCCACTTTCTCCTGCCAGGAGCTCACACAATGTGAGCTAGGGGAAAGGTATGATACACAGCTTTTTAAAGCTCAGAATTTTTTTTAAGGGCAGGAGGGTTGTTAGGAATAGTTAGGGAACATAATCTGAGTTCGTTTTGAAAATATGGGTTTGATGACAGGTACTATTTAAAGAAAATGTATAAATGTAGATTCAGATAAGATAATGTGACATCTCTAATATTGATGCATATTATTTTTATATATATATATATATATATATATATATATATATATATATATATATATTAGATACATGGTTAAAGAACAATTTGTTTACAGTAGATTTAGACAATTTACTGTAGAATTCAATCCTTTCCTTGCATTTTACTTTAAAGATGCACATTATATGGGTAGACTAATATATCTGTAAAAAAATAATAATAAATGGCTATGACCTCTTTGTGGGGAGAATATGTCCAACTGCAGGCCCAGAATAAACTCTGTTTCACCTTTGCCCCTTTCCCACAATATACTATATTAGACTCCATTGACTTTGCTCTCTGCTTTTCATCTTGATAATAATTCATCAGACACAAATACATTTTATTAAGAAGCAGGGAGACAAAATAGAACTGAAATAAAAGGAACTCCATAGTCTGGATAATGGCTCCCTGGGTAGCTCTCCATGAGCCGTCAGCTGTTTTTAGACGTTGTTATGTGATACTTGGTGACCTTGGTTTAATCCCACAAGCATACTACTGGATAGTGTAGTTTTTTCAGTCGAGCCACCAGATTTATTTATGTGCAAGGTTGAGACATTTTTTTATATTTCATGACAATTTTATGGTGAAAATTAGCTACAATGTACATATATAGATATTAATGCATGGTGAATATGAGTCTGCAAAAAATATTCTATATTGTTAAACACTTATGGTCAGTGGAAGCTGTCCTTATCTGAACTTCTCTTCTCAACAGAAGAATATACTGCACACACGTATGTCTGGAAAGACAAGTAACCAACACAGATAACAGAGTGGACCTGTATGAAAGTATTTCTTTTTAAAGACCTGGATTTAAAGGCAATGTCTCAAATGTAGCATTTCTGACAAAAAGTATTTCTAGGGAAATTAAAATGGAAAAATAAGGCATAGGTTGCATTCTATGTGACTTATTTAACAAAAAAATGGGCTTCTGTTCTACACGGAAAGCTGTCAGTGACCTATTCCTGGCACGACCTTGCATAGCGTAGTAGCAGCACCATATTTATCACATATTCAACTAGATTTTCTTAAAGATTACCTATGATCATGCACAATGTTTTATTATGGCTTCATTCCTGTTCCTGAAAAGGTACATGGGGTCTCTGCAGTGTGGGGTCTATTCATAGGTATCTGATTTCAGATGGAGTCATAAGGAGGTTCCATACTTAGCTTTCGATGAAGCAAATCCCAAATGGTGCCAATCGTACAATGAAAATATATCCATATGTATGAACCCAATGGAGCATCTACGGGAGCACAAAAAGGTCATGTGCCTCAATACATGGGAGCCAAATGGCCTCCATGCACCGCCATACAGTCTTTACGTATGCAGCCCTCCTATGCACATAGGACCTTTCAGTAGAAGTAATGTTGCTTATTTCATCTTTAAAGATAAAGTTCCCATAGATGTTCACAATTAATAAAATGTTTATTGATACAAAGAGGGTATTGGAATATTTATTACTGTACTTTACACATTCTAAAGTGTCTATTACATTGCATTTTCATTGTATTTGCTCTTCCTATCATGATAGGAAATAAATGCAGGCAAGATGCCGTCTGTTTCTACTCTGATAAAACACACACGGTGTCATGGTTGGTAGCTGTAGTGTATCTGTAGTGTATAATGAATCCACCTAACTACTTGCAAAAGAAACAAGTCTTGCATGGTGTTAACACAGTAACCATGCAGAAGATTTAATACAAACTGAACATTAGAAATTCCACATTTAAAATATAAATATTATTATGTGACCCACTGTAGGTGCTGTTGTTGGTTGTCACCATCAGCTAATTATCCTCATAGTAACAATGGTCTGGTTCATAGATTCTTCTAACAACATGTGCCAAAAGGCTGATAATGATCCAGATTATTTCTATCTGCTTCTTAAAAGGGTCATTACCATTGTCAGATCCCATTTGTTTCAGTAGAATCCAGCAAAAACCTTGTTCTGTGTGGGCTGTTAGATGGAAACCTGACATATAATGTGAAGAAAACATAAACATTGCTGGATGTATAACTTCCATCCAATCCCCACAATCCACAGATAGGCGAGCTAATCTTCTTCTGATGGGTGCACATGAGCTGATATGCTGTGCATACCATGCTAAACAGTTATGCTAAGTCTGTGTCATCTTAACACCTTATGGACAAAGGGCTTATGGGTACGCCCTTGCGTCTTTGTACTTAAAGGAGTTATCCACCATAAGGTGATTTTAGTACTTACCCGGCAGACATTAACCTCCCTGGCGGTATGATTCTGTCTGGAAATGTGTACCAAAAGCGGTACAATTTTTTTAAACTCAATTTCACATCTCCCTCCGCCCATTTCACATCTCCCCCGTCACATTCCCCTCTCCCTTGTCACATCCCCCGACACATTCTCCCCCCTCCTTGTCACATTCTCCCCCCTCCTTGTCACATTCTCCCCCCTCCTTGTCACATTCTTCCCCCCTTGTCACATTGCCCCCCTTGTCACATTCTCCCCCTTCATGTTACATTCCCCTCCCCCTGTCACATCCCCCCCCTTGTCACATCCCCCCTTCATGTCACATTCCCCTCCCCCCCTGTCACATCCCCCCTTCATGTCACATTCCCCTCCCCCCCTGTCACATCCCCCCCTGTCACATCCCCCCCCAGTCACATTCCCCCCTTGTCACATTCCCCCCCAATCACATTCCCCCCTGTCATATTCCCCCCCTGTCACATTCCCCCCTGTCACATTCCCCCCCTGTCACATTCCCCCCTTGTCACATTCCCCCCTTTGTCACATTCATCCCCCCCCCCTCCCCCCCCTCCCCTTTTCACCTTCTTGTCCTGCAGCAAATACACTAGGTTTGCCGGGCAGATTTCAAACCTAGTGTATTTGCTGCAGAACAAGCCCTTTCCCCTTCAGCCAATCACAGGCTTTACACCACTGCGGCCTGTGATTGGCTGAAAAGGGAAAGGTCCTAGAAGATGAATAGTGAAGAGAGGACACCCCGGACCGCACGGAGGGGAACGGCATCTGCAGGGACCGGGACTAGGTGAGCAAAAGGTTTTTTTATTTTACTACTTCTTCCCTTTACACTTAGCTCAGTGTTTTTCTACCAGGGGGCCTCCAGCTGTTGTGAAACTACTACTCCCAGCATGCCCGGACAGCCTTTGGCTGTTCGGGCATGCTGAGAGTTGTAGTTTTGGAACAGCTGGAGGCCCCCTGGTAGGGAAACACTGACTTTTAGTATTTTTCTTTACCTGCTCTGGCCGGCCCCCGCAACGGGAGCCGACCAGAGCAGATAATCGCATGTTTTCCCGGGGGGCCACATCCCTATATCGCATTGCTTTTGCGATATATCGTGCAGCCCGGCCGGGAACTCTGCAATTCTACCCCGAGCGTGACTCGGGGTTACCGATCCTGGCAGGGAAAATTAACCCCGAGTCACGCTCGGGAATACCGCTCAGGAGGTTAATGGACGTGCTTAGGCAGGATCTGTACTTGTCTTGGGGCTAAATGGCTATGTTGTGAGATTACCATAACACTGTGGCTAGCTTTTTGTGAACTGGTATTTCCTGTCTGAGTTTTCTTTTTTGTCTACAAATCTCATAATTCCATTTTCCTTCCTCCCACACATCAGCCACCTCACCCATTGAAACCCCACCCCACCCATTTCAATCAGGGTGCATACAGCTGTTGCATTGGTTGCAAACTGATCTCCCACCAAGTGATCCCTCCACCCATTGAAGCAGACAGGCTCCCTGTCATCAGCTGACTAATGAGGTCAGGTCTCGCCTGAATTGCAACCTGGGAAAAACAGTCATTTTTTTATGCTGTTAAAAATGAATATTGGGGTGAAAATCACAGAAGAATTGTGAGAAAACCGTCACACACAGGTACAGACACTATATTACTAACTACACAAACTTTACAGCCCCTGTAGCATAGACAAATAAAAAAAAAATCCCGGAATACCCCTTTAACCCCTTAAGGACACAGGGTTTTTCAGTTTTTGCATTTTCGTTTTATCCTCCTTACCTTTTAAAAGTCATAACCCTTTCAAATATCCACCTTAAAATCCATATTATGGCTTATTTTTTGCGTCACTTATTCTACTTTGCAGTGACATTAGTCATTTTACCCAAAAATCCACGGCGAAACGGTAAAAAAAAAAATTGTGCGACAAATTCGAAGAAAAAACGCCATTTTGTAATTTTTGGGGGCTTCCGTTTCTACACAGTGCATATTTAGGTAAAAATGACACCTTATCATTATTCTGTAGGTCCATACGGTTAAAATGGTACCCTCCTTATATAGGTTTAATTTTGTCGTACTTCTGGAAAAAATCATAACTACATGCAGGAAAATTTATGTTTAAAAATGTCCTCTTCTGACTCCTATAACTTTTTAATTTTTCCACGTACAGGGCGGTATGAGAGCTCATTTTTTTGCGCTGTAATCTGAAGTTTTTATCGGTACCATCATACTTTTTGATCACTTTTTATTCATTTTTTAAATGGTATAAAAAGTGACCAAAAATACGCTTTTTTGGACTTTGGAATTTTTTTTTTTATGTGTACGCCATTGACCATGCGGTTTAATTAACAATATATTTTTATATTTTGGACATTTATGCACGCAGTGATACCACATATGTTTATTTTTATTTACACAGTTTTATTTTTTTAATGGGAAAAGGGGGTGATTAAAACTTTTATTAGGGAAGGGGTTAAATGATCTTTATTAACACTTTTTTTTTTACTTTTTCTTGCAATGCTATAGCTCCCATAGGGGCCTATAACATTACATACACTGATCTTTTACACAGATCACTGGCATGTATTAACATGCCTGTGATCAGTGTTATCGGCGCTTGACTGCTCCTGCCTGGATCTCAGGCACGGAGCAGTCATTCGCCGATCGGACACTGAGGAGGCCGGTAGGGTCCCTCCCGGTGTCCTGTAAGTTGTTTAGGGCACCACAATTTCACTGCGACGGTCCCGAACAGCCCGACTGAGCAGCCGGGATAGTTTCACTTTCGCTTCAGATGCGGCCATCAGCTTTGATCGCCACGTCTGAAGGTTTAATACAGGCCATCAGCGCGATGCGTGATGTCCTGTATTAGCTGCGGGTCCCAGCCGTTGATGGCCGCCAGGACCGCCGTGATATGACACGGGGTCACCGCGTCACCCCGCGGCATATTGTGGGAGCTGGCGCAGGACGTAAATATACATCCTTCGTCATTAAGGAGTTAGGGACCAGGGGCGTACCTGTACACTCTGATCCTGTTACCTGTGTTTAAAGCAGGCTCATGGGCTGAGCGTGCTTCAAACTCGGTGGGTCCCGGCTGCTATCAGCAGCAAGGACATAGGGTTAATGCACAACACCACTGTTCGGGTCGATGCCTGCCATTAAACCTATAGACGCCGCGATCAAAGTTGATCACATCGTCTAAAATGAAAGTAAAACAATCCTGGCAACTCAGCGGAGCTGATCGGGACCATCGCTTACCTTACCTGCCTCCTCGCTGTCCGATCCGTGATCCTCCGCTATCTTCAGCCATGGCAGGCTGGAGCAGCAGAGCAGAGATAACACTGCAAAATGCTAAGCCAAAGCTCAGCACTGAACAGTATATGCAATCAAAAGATTCTTTGTTATAGCCCCTCCCATAATAAAAGTTTGAATCACCCTCCATTTCCCATTTTTAAATAAAATTACATAATCAAAAATAAACATAACCATATTGGTATGAGTGCGTGCGTAAATGTCCAAACTATTAAAATATGGGTTAGTTAAACCGCATGATGGATGGCATACACAGAAAAAAAGTCCAAAATTGGTCATTTTTGGTCACTTCATATACCATAAAAAATGTATAAAAAGCAATCAAAACAAAAATGGTACCAATAAAAACTACAGTTGATGGCGCAAAAAATTTGCCCTCATATAGCACCTTATATGGAATAATTTAAATTATAGGGGTCAGAAGATCACAATTTTAAAGATAGTAATTTTAGTGCATGTAGGATTTTGTTAAAGTAGTTAAATGAAATAAAACATACATACATTGGGTATCCTTTAATCGTATGGACCCACGAAATAAAGATAAGGTCTCATTGTTACTGAAATGTGCACTGCGTAGAAATGTAAGCCCCCAAAAGTTACAAAATGGCATTTTTTTTAAATTTCTTTTACCCCACTAATTTTTTTGGTTTCGCCGCAGATTTTGTTATAAAATAGGTCATTACAAAGTACAATTAGTGATGCAAAAAACAAGCCCTTATCTGGGTCTGTAGGTCCAAAATTAAAAGCATTATGATTTTTTAGAAGGGAAGGAGGAAAAATCGAAAGTACAAAAACGAAAAATCCCCTGGTCCTTTGAGCTTCGACCATAAGGGGTTAAGACATTGCAATATGAGTTGCTAGTACAGAATGCCTTGTACATAGAGATTCTACAGATGCCTTGCATTAGAATCTTTGATCTCGTCAATTTCTTCATTTTCTTGATACATAAATATTTCCTCATGTATTAGACAGGTGACATAAGGTGAAATGAAATAGGTAAAAGCAGAGCCTTACCTAATGTATAATGACTGTGTAGCATTACATCACATCATGATTATTCTGATGTCACTACAACCAGGATTTCAGGGCCAGCTGAATTTTATTTTATAGACTATTAAAGGGATAAAATATTCTCTGCTGACTCCAGTTGTGAAAGAATAAGAATACATTCTGCATTAACTACCTATCTTAAATTAATTCAATAAAGAGTATTAAAAACAGGAGTAGTAGCCTTAATAAACTGGCAATATAGGCGGTAGAGAATTCTTCTCCACATTTGTTGACATTATCTAAAAGATGGTGCCCCTGAAATTACATTTCTAATTTTCTTCAAGACTTTTGCCTCTTGCTATAGATAGTACTACATGGACTGTTAGGGCATTCCTCTTATGCCACATTAATTTACTTTTTGGGGGGAAAATACTTTTTTTTGTTTTGTTTCTGTACTGTTCAAATAATAATAATATTTTTTTTAATTATAAAATAAATGTAAATAAGGTCAAGTGCCTATGGGGCATTGCCCAGCACAGCAAAAGTCCTGGTAAGTCCGGCCCATGTCCTCTTTATCACTGCCCCATGGCTCATGCATTCACCTACCCTGTTCAACTCACAAACACTAAGAAGGAGATTTATCAAGGGATTTAGAGGGGTTTTTTTGCTTACAAAATTCGCACAAAAAGTTGCACGTGCGCGTAAGCAACTTTTTGTGCGTCTTTTGTGATTAACTTATCAAGTGCAAAAGTTGCACATAAGCAAAAATAAATCGCAAACCCCCTTCAAAAAGTTGCAAGTGTAAGCCCGGTCAGACCTGGCTTACAAACTTGCTTTTGACTGCAGTTTGCACCTGTTTGTTTGACTTTTTGCGCACGTCCGCTCCCGGTACGTGCTCACAACTACCACCCACCTGCAAGCTGTTGGGACTACAACTCTTAGCATATCCTCACTGCAAGGGCATGCTGGGAGTTGTATTCCTGTAATAGCTAGCAGGCGGGCAGGAAGATGCGGGTGGGTTTCAAGGGAGTGGAGCTGCTCAAAAAATTGCACGAAGAGTTGCAGTTGCAACATTTTGTGCAAATTTTTGCACAGCTCAGCTCCCCGGCCCCCTCCCGCATCTATCGCTCACCCACTAGCTGTTGCAGAACTACAACTCCCAGCATGCCCTCCCACTCCCATGAAAGTTTTTCACCCGCCGACACCGCAGGACTTCAACTCCCAGCATGCTCTTACAATAAGGACATGCTGGGAATTGTAGTCCTGAGGCAGGGGTGGTTGACAAGCTTGTTCCCTGCCCCTGCTGCATGACTACAACTCCCAGCATGT
Source organism: Hyla sarda (assembly GCF_029499605.1). Lineage (NCBI taxonomy): Eukaryota > Metazoa > Chordata > Amphibia > Anura > Hylidae > Hyla > Hyla sarda. The sequence goes on along the minus strand of NC_079189.1, from coordinate 117,812,661 downwards.
CCTTACTGTAAGGGCATGCAAAGAGTTGTAGTCCTGCAGCGGGGCAGATGACAAACATGTCACCCCGCCCGCAGATCTCCTGTCGAGCCGCACTACAACTTCCAGCATGTCCTTACTGCAAGGGCATGCTGGGAGTTGTAGTCACACAGCACGGACAGCAGGAGATGTGTGAGCGGGTGACAATAAATGTACCAACCTATTTTCCGTGTTTTTTTCTTCTGATTTCAGATCCGTGTATCCTGTGGACTAATTCGGATTTGATGGACTACTATGATGACCAGCATTTTTCTTGTTTAATGTTAATAAAATGATTAATGAGGGCTTTTGGGGGAGTGTTTTTTAAAATATTTATTTTAAACTTTAAATTTTTTTATTTATTTACTTTACAAGCTTAGTAGTGGAAGCTGTCTTATAGATGGTGTCCATTACTAAGCCTAGCTTAGCGTTAGCCCCAGAAATATCTATTGCTAACCCCCAATTATTACCCTGGTACCCACCGCCACAGGGGGGCCGGGAAGAACCAGTGCCAACCGGCCCGGAGTGTCAAATATGGTTCTCCTGGGCCTAGGCTGTAACAGGCTGGCGCTATTTAGGCTGGGGAGGGCCAGTAACAATCGTCCTCGCCCACCCTGGTAACGTTGCTGCTTGGTTGGTATCTGTCTGAGAATAAAAATAGGGGGAACCCTTTGCGTTTTTTAAAAATATTTATTTATACGAAAAATGTGTGGGGTTCCCATTTTCATTCTCAGCCAAATACCAGCCAATCAGTAACAGCCTGATGTTACCAGGGTATGCGAGGACCATTGTTACAGGTCCTCCGCAGCCTAAATAATGCCAGCCTGTTACCGCTTAGACACAGGAGCGCTATTTTCGACGCTCCGAGCCTGTTGGTATCAGCTCTTCCTGGCATCCCTGTGATAGTGGGTACAGGGGTAATAGTTGGGGGTTAGCGCTAGCTGTTTTTGGGGCTAATGCTAAGCCCTGGCTTAGTAATGGAGTCCGTCTATAAAACAGCTTCCACTACTAAGCCTGTAAAGTAAATAAAATATTGAAAAAACACAACAAGTTTAAAACAACTTTTATAAAAAATAAAAAAAAACACTCCCCAATAAACCCTGGTTAACCATTTTATTAACATCTCTGGCTTCCCAGCGGGGAATATGAAGTTACTATGGCACTGTAACTTCATGTTTCCCTCTGGAAGCTGTGATTGGCCATGAGGTCTGGACCAATCACAGGTCTGCATGGGAAATATGAAATTACAGTGCTGTAATTTCATATCCCTATTGACAGACTCCGCTCCCCGGCCACCTGCAACTTTTCGTGCGACTTTATGTAAAGCTCCACTTCCTGGCCACCCGCCGCATCTACCACCCACCCACCGGCTACTGCAGGACTACCTACAACTCCTAGCATGCATTTACCTTGAGGACATTCTGGGAGTTGTAGTCCCAACAGCTTGCGGATGGGTGGTAGATGTGAGTGGGTGTCGGGGAGCTGAGCTGTGCAATTTTTGAAAATTGCTGACAAAAGCAAGTTTGTAAGCCAGATCTGAAAGGGGCTTGCAACTTTTTTTTTTGCTTACGTTTGACTTTTGCACTTGATAAGTTCTGGACCACTGCAAAGTGTAAACTGAAAATTTTGCACAAAAAGTTGCTTACGACCACGTGCAACTTTTGTAAGCAAAAAACCCTCTAAATGCCTTGAAAAATCTCCTTGGATATGTTCTTTACTTACCTGGGTTCTTGCCTTTCTGGGAAATGCCCCCTGGGCACTTGAGCCTTATTTACATATTACCTTTATAGTTAGTTATTAGTTCACTACACATTAAAGGGGTATTTCAGGCCAAAACTTTTTTTTATATATCAACTGACTCCGGAAAGTTAAACAGATTTGTAAATTACTTCTATTAAAAAATCTTAATCCTTCCAGTAGTTATTAGCTTCTGAAGTTGAGTTGTTGTTTTCTGTCTAACTGCTCTCTGATGACTCACATCTTGGGAGCTGTGCAGTTCCTATGGGGATATTCTCCCATCATGCACAGCTCCCGGGACGTGACATCATCATTGAGAAGTTAGACAGAAAACTTCAGAAGCTAATAACTATTGAAAGGATTAAGATTTTTTAATAGAAGTAATTTACAAATCTGTTTAACTTTCCGGAGCCAGTTGATATGTATAAAAAAAGGTTTTGCCTGGAATACCCCTTTAATATTTTGTTACTAGCTGAGTACCCGTTGTTGCCCTGTTTTTCCTTCCTAATCCTTGTTGGGGAGGAAAATAAACAAAGGAGGAAGTTTTTGACTTCATATCCTGTCCTCATATATTGTTGTCATATCCCGACCTCCTATCCCGTCATCGTATCCCTTCCTCCTATCCCGTCCTCCTATCCCGTCCTCATATCTTGACCTCCTTTCCCGTCCTCCTTTCCCGTCGTCCTATCTCGACCTCCTTTCCCGTCCTCCTTTCCCATCCTCATATCTCGACCTCCTTTCCCATCCTCCTTTTTCGTCCTCCTATCCCGTCCATCTATCCCGTCCTCCTATCCCATCCTCCTATCCCGACCTCCTATCCTGTCCTCCTATCCCGTCCTCCTATCACGACCTCCTATACCGTCCTCCTATCTCGACCTCCTATCCCGTCCTCCTATCTCGACCTCCTATCCCGTCCTCATATCTCGACCTCCTATCCCGTCCTCCTATCTCGACCTCCTATCCCGTCCTCATATCTCGACCTCCTATCCCGTCCTCCTATCTCGACCTCCTATCCCGTCCTCCTATCTCGACCTCCTATCCCGACCTCCTATCCAGACCTCCTATCCCGTCCTCCTATCCCGTCCTCCTATCCCGTCCTCCTATCCCGACCTCCTATCCCGTCCTCCTATCCCTTCCTCCTATTCCGACCTCCTATCCCGACCTCCTATCCAGTCCTCCTATCCTGACCTCCTATCCCGACCTCCTATCCCGGTCCTCCTATCCCGGTCCTCCTATCCGGTCCTCCTATCCCGACCTCCTATCCCTTCCTCCTATCCCTTCCTCCTATCCCGTCCTCCTATCCCGACCTCCTATGTCGACCTCCTATGTCGACCCATAATATGTGTACCAGTTATTGAAATATTTCCAGCCGTACAGAAGTTATGTGGGAATATACATTTCTCATTGATTTGCATGGGACTTTAAACAAAAACCCCGACCCTCACAAATGGGGGTAGTTAAGGGTTAAATTAAATATTCTATATTTTAAGTGGACATATAAGTAACATGTGACCAAGTATTATCGAAATATCACCAGCTGTTTGGAAGTTATGCAGTAACATATATTTCCCATTGACTTGCATGGGACTTTAAACATAAACCCCGCCCCTGGCAAATGGGGGTGAGTAAGGGTTAAATAACTTATCCTATGTTTGTTGTTGACATATAAGTAACATGTGTGCCAAGTTTCATGTTAATATCTTTAGCCGTTTGGATGTGATGCTGGAACATACACACATACATACATACATACATACACACACACATGTTGAGTTTTATATATATATATATATATATATATATATATATATATATATATATATATATAGATTTGGCCTTTTGAATTTAAATGGCTAAATGACTGACTGAGCCTTGTAAAGCTCAGTATACAATCGGTGATCAGCTAGATTGGCTCTCATTTGCCACTTCCCCTTGGCCAGTTTCAAAGGGACCATATTGTCCCAGTCACTAGTTACAAAGGCTTAGAGGAAACATTGTTATGGATATATTTTAATCCATTTGTTCTAGATGATTTGTGGTCATTTAAGGAAGTTTATTCTTAGAATGCAATTTCAAAAAGTAGATAATATAAGACTTGTATTCTTCATGACCTGAATATGAATGTAATTGAAAGTAATGATGCAAATACACATAAGACATTATACGTTTTTAACCTCCCTGGCGGTATGATTCTTTCTGGAAATTTGTACCAAAAGCGATACAATTTTTTGCACTCAATTTCACATCTCCCCCCCGCCCATTTCACATCTTCCCCATCACATTCCCCCTCTCCCTTGTCACATCCCCCTGTCACATTCTCCCCCCTCCTTGTCACATTCTCCCCCTCCTTGTCACATTCCCCCCCTTGTCACATTCCCCTCCTTGTCACATTCTCCCCCCTCCTTGTCACATTCCCCCCCTTGTCACATTCCCCCCCTTGTCACATTCCCCCCCTTGTCACATTCCCCCCTTGTCACATTCCCCCGATTGTCACATTCCCCCCCTTGTCACATTCTCCCCCTTCATGTTACATTCCCCCTCCCCTGTCACATTCCCCCCCTTGTCACATTCCCCCCTTGTCACATTCTCCCCCCCTTGTCACATTCCCCCCTTGTCACATCCCCCCCCCTTGTCACATTCTCCCCCTTCATGTCACATTCCCCCTCCCCTGTCACATTCCCCCCCTTGTCACATTCCCCCCTTGTCACATTCTCCCCCCCTTGTCACATTCCCCCCTTGTCACATCCCCCCCCCTTGTCACATTCCCCCCCTTGTCACTTTCTCCCCCTTCATGTCACATTCCCCCTCCCCTGTCACATTTCCCCCTCTTGTCACATTCCCCCCTCTTGTCACATTCTCCCCCCCTTGTCACATTCCCCCCTTTGTCACATTCCCCCCCTTGTCACTTTCTCCCCCTCTTGTCACATTCCCCCCTCTTGTCACATTCCCCCCTCTTGTCACATCCCCCCCTTGTCACATTCCCCCCCTTGTCACATTCTCCCCCTTCATGTCACATTCCCCCTCCCCTGTCACATTCCCCCCCTTGTCACATTCTCCCCCTTCACGTCACATTCCCCCCTCCCCTGTCATATTCCCCCCTCTTGTCACATTCCCCCCTCTTGTCACATTCCCCCCTGTCACATCCCCCCCCCTTCATGTCACATTCCGAGCCCCTTGTCACATCCCCCCCTCTGTCACATTCCCCCTCCCCTGTCACATTCCCCCCCTTGTCACATTCTCCCCCTTCATGTCACATTCCCCTTCCCCTGTCATATTCCCCCCTCTTGTCACATTCCCCCCTCTTGTCACATTCCCCCCTGTCACATCCCCCCCCCTTCATGTCACATTCCGAGCCCCTTGTCACATCCCCCCCTCTGTCACATCCCCCCTTTGTCACATTCTCTCCCCCCCCCCTTGTCACCTTGTTCTGCAGCATTATACACTGGGTTTGCCGGCAGATTTCAAACCTAGTGGGGGACATTTCCTAATCTAGTCTAGTCTGGGTATGCTTATAGACCAGCGTATGTGGTAGTCTCCTGTCTATTGTGCTCCTAATTTATCAAAGGTCTCACAGCCCTTGATAAATTCCGTGCTCAGACTTCAGGGTCAACAGCTTAAACTGCATTTAGACCTGCTCCAACATGGTCTGACATTTCAGTGTATTTTGGGCAGATGCGACTTGTCGCACAAAAGTCGCACTTGATAAATTCAGCACCAATGCATTTTCCAATGCATTTCCGTCTAAAATAGACTTGCATGCATCATGTTCTAAAAATCCTCTACAGCAAAAGTCGCAGAAAAGTCGCACATATTTAGACTGCGACTTTCTGTGCGACAAATTTAGACAGGAAAAATCAGTCTAAATCCTTTGATAAATCTCCCCCAGTGTATTTGCTGCAGAACAAGCCCTTTCCCCTTCAGCCAATCACAGGCTTTACACCACTGCGGCCTGTGATTGGCTGAAAAGTGAAAGGTCCTGTAAGATGAATAGAGCAGGGACCAGAGCGCACAGAGGGGAACGACATCTTCAGGGACCGGGACTAGGTGAGCAAAAAGTTTTTTTTATTTTACTACTTTTTCCTTTTACATTTAGCTCAGTGTTTTTCTAACAGGGTGCCTCCAGCTGTTGTGAAACTACTACTCCCAGCATGCCCGGACAGCCTTTGGCTGTTCGGGCATGCTGAGAGTTGTAGTTTTGCAACAGCTGGAGGCCCCCTGGTAGGGAAACACTGACTTATAGTATTTTTCTTTACCTGCTCTGGCCGGCCCCCGCAACGGGAGCCGACCAGAGCAGATAATCGCAAGTTTTCCCGGGGGCCGCATCGCTATATCGCACTGCTTTTGCGATATATCGTGCAGCCCGGCCGGGAACTCTGCAATTCTACCCCGAGCGTGACTCGGGGTTACCGATCCTGGCAGGGAAAATTAACCCCGAGTCACGCTCGGGAATACCGCTCAGGAGGTTAAAAGGATGACTCAACTTTTCTTCTGCAAGAACAGACATGAGGTGAAGTCTGTGTGTGTGAATATGCCCACAGGATTTTCTTTAAAGGGTTTAACTGTAAAGATTAGGATCTCTTTATCTGAGTAGACATGTATTTTACATCAGATGAAGCAGTTCTGGTTCAATAAAACACAATGAACTACTAATTTTAATCTTTGTTTTAATGAAAGAGACATGAAACCTAACACTGATGTTATCATACATGCCTGTTATTTATGACATTCACATATGTATACGGTAGCTGAATCTATACCGTACCCACTGGTAACGGTAGCAACAAGTGGCAATGTGCCAATATCGTGTTTTTATATAATGATGTAATGTCAGTGGTTAAAGATGATATTATAGAGGTTTTCCCAATAAAGTATGTGATGGTATATCGCTAGAATATGCTGCCACTGGATGGGTGGCTGGACCACACAACCCTTTGCTTTTCAGGGAGTGCATACTGTGGAAGTACCTTAAACGTGCACTGTCAGAATCAAAAACTTTTTGTTTTACATCTTGTCAAAACATAATTATATATATAAATGTGTTTGAAATGCATATGATACAAATGTTGTACCTCCTTTTTATAGAAATCATGTCTGATAAAAAGACCACTAGGGGTCCCCATACCATCCAGAACATAATTCTGTCCAGCTGCAGCAACATCATCTTTGTTTCTGCTGAAGCACAGGCTGGGATATAGTCCATTAAATGACTGTGGGACTAGACTAGCATTCTTCTGTGCTCACTCCTGTCCTGACTATAAGACTCCTGTCAGAAACCAAACAGAGGAGTTACAGAGCAGCCTGCAGTAATTTAATTAGGAGACCCAGAGACCAAATTAAAGTCAGTCTGACACATTGAAAATGTACAGGGTGGGCCATTTATATGGATACACCTTAATAAAATGGGAATGATTGGTGATATTAACTTCCTGTTTGTGGCACATTAGTATATGTGAGGGGGGAAACTTTTCAAGATGGGTGGTGACCATGGCGGCCATTTTGAAGTCGGCCATTTTGAATACAACTTTTGTTTTTTCAATAAGAAGAGGGTCATGTGACACATCAAACTTATTGGCAATTTCACAAGAAAAACAATGATGCGCTTGGTTTTAACGTAACTTTATTCTTTCATGAGTTATTTACAAGTTTCTGACCATTTATAAAATGTGTTCAATGCGCTGCCCATTGTGTTGGATTGTCAATGCAACCCTCTTCTCCTACTCTTCACACACTGATAGCAACACCGCAGGAGAAATGCTAACACAGGCTTCCAGTATCCGTAGTTTCAGGTGCTGTACATCTCATATCTTCATAGCATAGACAATTGCCTTCAGATGACCCCAAAAATAAAAGTTTAAGGGGGTCAGATTGGGAGACCTTGGGGGCCATTCAACTGGCCCACGACGACCAATCCCCTTTCCAGGAAACTGTTTATCTTGGAATGTTCGGACCTGACACCCATAATGTGGTGGTGCACCATCTTGCTGGAAAAACTCAGGGAACGTGCCAGCTTCGGTGCATAAAGAGGGAAACACATCATCATGTAGCAATTAAGCATATCCAGTGACCTTGAGGTTTCCATTGATGAAGAATGGCCCCACTATCTTTGTACCCCATATACCACACCATAACATCAATTTTTGTGTTCCAATAGTCTTGGAGGGATCTATCCAATGTGGGTTAGTGTCAGACCAATAGCGGTGGTTTTGCTTGCTAACTTCACCATTCACATAAAAGTTTGCCAAAGCTCAGCATTGAACAGTGTATGCAATTGAAATATTGCATGGTATAGCCCCCTATGGGGCAAAAAAAAAAAAAACCTGATCAATACGACACTTTGAATGGGTGAGGTCTCCTCACCTTCGTCCCACCATCCTCCTGGAGTCTTCTGCTCTGGTCTGCAATCAAGCAGATAAGAGCAGAAGATAGCCGATAATGCTGTTCAGTGCTATGCCAATGCAAAGCATTGAACAGTATTAGCAATCAAGTGATTGCTATAAATAGTCTCCTATGGGGACTATATATGTGTAATAAAAGTAAAAAAAATAAAAAAAAATGTATATAACCAAAGAATAAGGACCTGGCTTACAGGTGCAGGCTGCTGGGCTAAATATACAGCAACAGGAGAATACAGCAACACACTGCTGGCACAAAGATATAGATAAAACATGAGTATATAGATAAAACATGAAAAGCTATACAGCTGTAGTGCAACAAATGTGAAATTATGAAACAGTGAGGTACTTAGCTTGCAAATTTGGCGGCCAAATAGCTTGGACCGTCCCACCACAGTAAGGTGACCTCATTTTGGGACGGACCCTACACTATGAATATGCCTCTGTGTGAACAGCTCAGCAGGCATTGCAGGATCTGAAACATCCAAGGCACCTTATATACACCTGATAGAGGTGGGTGGGGTGCAAGAGCCAACATGAAGGTAGCCACTCCCCCGTATGTGTAATACAACCAAAGAATAAGTTGGCCAGCACTAGTGATTCCAAACTATTATATGGACCTGGCTTACAGGTGCAGGCTGCTTGGCTAAATATACAGCAACAGAAGAATACAGCAGCACACTGCTGGCACAAAGATATAGATAAAACATGAGTATATAGATGAAACATGAGTGTATAGATAAAACATGAAAAGCTATACAGCTGTAGTGCAACAAATGTGAAATTATGAAACAGTGAGGTACTTAGCTTGCAAATTTGGCAGCCAAATAGCTTGGACCGTCCCACCACAGTAAGGTGTCCTCATTTTGGGACTCATGTTTCATCTGTATAATCATGTTTTATTTATATCTTTGTGCCAGTAGTGTGCTGCTGTATTCTCCTGTTGCTGTGTATATATATATATATATATATATATATATATATATATATGAATAAGCTCCTCCCCCAATAAAAATTTTAATCCCCCTTTTCCCTTTTTGAAAAAAAAAGTTTAAAATAATAAATAAATGAACATATCTGATATTTACACATGCGTAAATGTCCAAACTATAAAAATATAATGTTAATGATCCCATACGGTGAACAGTGTAAATAATTTTTTTTTAAAAAAGGTCAGAAATTGTTGCATTTTGGTTACATCACATCGCAGAAAAATTTTATAAAAAGTGATCAAAAAGTCACATATACACAAAATTGGTACTAATAAAAACTACAGATCATGGCACAAAATAAGAGCCCTCATACAGCCCCATATACAAAAAAATGAGAAATCTATAGGGTCATAACATAAATATACAAATTTTGTTTAAAAAAGTTTGAGATTTTTTTAAATTGGTACAATAATTGTAAAGCGTGTTAAAATGGGTATCATTTTAATCATATAGAACATGTCATTTTTACTGTAAAGTGCACTGCGTAAAAACGAAACCCTCCAAAAATTGCGGAAATTTGTACGTTCCCACAAAATAAATTATTTTTGGTTGCACCATACATTTTATGGTAAAATTAAAGGTGTAATTACAAAGAACAATTGGTCACACAAAAAACAAGCTCTCATATGGGTCTGGAAAAATAAAAAAGTTACAGTGGAGATCAAAAGTTTGGGAACCCCAGGTAAAAATTTGTACTAATGTGCATAAAGAAGCCAAGGAAAGATGGAAAAGTCTCCAAAAGGCATCAAATTACAGATTAGACATTCTTATAATATGTCAACAAAAGTTAGATTTTATTTCCATAATTTACACTTTCAAAATAACCGAAAACAAAAAAATGGCGTCTGCAAAAGTTTGGGCACCCTGCAAAATTTATAGCATGCACTGCCCCCGTTTGCAAAGCTGAGACCTGTCAGTGTCATGGATTTTTCTCAATCATCATCTGGGAAGACCAGGTGATGTCAATCTCAAAGGTTTTAAATGCTCATCTGACCTTGCCCCAACAATCAGCACCATGGGTTCTTTTAAGCAGTTGTCTTGAAATCTGAAACTGAAAATAGTAGTCGCTCGCAAAGCTGGAGAAGGCTATAAAAAGATGGCAAAACTTTTTCAGATGTCAATATCCTCTGTTCGGAATGTAATTAAGAAATGGTAGTCATCAGGAACAGTGGAAGTTAAAGCAAGATCTGGAAGACCAAGAAAAATATCAGACAGAACAGCTCGCAGGATTGTGAGAAAAACAATTCAAAACCCACATTTGACTGCACAATCCCTCCAGAAAGATCTGGCAGACACTGGAGTTATGGTACACTATTCCACTATAAAGAGATACTTGTACAAATATGATCTTCATGGAAGAGTCATCAGAAGAAAACCTCTTCTACGTCCTCACCACAAAAATCAGCGTTTGAACTTTGCAAATGAACACATAGACAAGCCTGATGCATTTTGGAAACAAATTCTGTGGACCGATGAGGTTAAAATTTTACTTTTTGGCCGGAATGAGCAAAGGTACGTTTGGAGAAGAAGGGGAACAGAATTTAATGAAAAGAACCTCTGTCCAACTGTTAAGCATGGGGATGGATCAATCATGCTTTGGGGTTGTATTGCAGCCAGTGGCACAGGGAACATCTCACGAGTAGAAGGAAAAGTGGATTCAATAAAATTTCAGCAAATTTTGGATGCTAAATTGGGCCATCTGTGAAAAAGCTGAAGTTAAAGAGAGGATGGCTTCTACAAACAGATAATGAGCCTAAACACACCTCAAAATCCACAGGGGATTACATCAAGTGGGGTAAACTGAATGTTTTGCCATGGCCTTCACAATCTCCTGACCTCAACATAATTGAAAATCTATGGATAGACCTTAAAAGAGCAGTGTGTGACAGACAGCCCCGAAATCTCAAAGAACTGGAAGACTTTTGTGAGGAAGAATGGGCAAAGATACCTCAAACAAGAATTGAAAGACTCTTGGCTGGCTACAAAAAGTGTTTACAAGCTGTGATACTTGCCAAAGGGGGCAGTACAAGATATTAACTGTGCAGGGTGCCCAAACTTTTGCAGACGCCATTTTTTTGTTTTCTGTTATTTTGAAAGTGTAAATGATGGAAATAAAATCTAAATTTTGTTGACATGTTATAAGAATGTCTAATCTGTAATGTGATGCCTTTTGGAGATTTTTCCCTCTTTCCTTTTCTTCTTTATTCACATTAATACAAATTTTTACCTAGGGTGCCCAAACTTTTGATCCCCACTGTATGGATTTTAGAAGGTGGGTACTCCACTGGAAAACATTTTTTTTTTATCAACTGTTGCCAGAAAGTTAAACCGATTTTTAAATTGCTTCTATTAAAAATCTTAATCCTTCCAGTATATATCAGCTGCTATATGCTCCACAGGAAGTTCTTTTCTTTTTGAATTTCCTTTCTGTCTGACCACAGTGCTCTTTGCTGACATCTCTGTCCATTTTAGGAACTGTCCAGAGCAGGATAGGTTTGCTATGGAGATTTACTTGAACTCTGGACAGTTCCTCAAATGAGCAGAGGTGTCAGCAGAGAGCACTGTGGTCAGACAGAAAGGAAATGCAAAAGAAAAGAACTTCTCATGGAGAATACAGCAGCTGATAAATACTGGGAGGATTAAGATTTTAAATTGAAGTAATGTACAAATCTGTTTAACTTCGTGGCACCAGTTGATTTAAAAAAAATGTTTTCGAGTGGAGTAGCCCTTTAAGGCCCAAATTGGTTTAGTCCTTAAGGGGTTAAAGGAGTAGTCTGGTGGAAAACAATTGTTTTTTCTTTTTTAAACAACTGGTGCTAGAAATTTAAACAAATGTGTAAATGACTTCTATTTAAAAATCTTAATCCTTCCAGTACTTATCAGCTGCTGTATGCTTCACAGGAAGTTGTATTTCTTTCTAGAATTCTTTTCAGTCTGACCACAGTGCTCTCTGTTGACACCTCTGTTCGTGTCAGGAACTGTCCAGAGCAGGAGAGGTTTGCTATGGGGATTTTCTCCTTGCACCACCACAGCCACCCTCGGTATTTCCATAGTGTGCCTGGATTCTGTGATGGACTCCTGTTTATGCATTTTCCATGCACTGGTTTTTCCTAACTGAACTCATTGATGAATAAAAAACTGTGATAAATAATGATGCATTTTTAGACAAAAAGTTATTAGTACAACTATGGCAATTCACATGAAACAGGTGACTATCATGACATTCTGTTATGACACATTCCCTGCAAAAGAAAGTATTGGCAGGAAACTACAAGTATTGGGCTGTGGCATTTGGCATTGTGCATTACAAATACTTTGAGAGAATTTTACACCCTAGAAAGCTGACATTCTAGTTTAGGCTTGATAAAATGTATCAAAATTAAACAAAACGAGAGATGCTGCACCCTATAAAAAAGCATTTATAAGTTGGCTAAAGCAATATCACAAATATTGCATGTTGACATGTTGCTTTACATCATATCGATAAACTATTTGTTTCCCAGCCTACCATATATCAGGAGCAAAAAAGGGGAGAACCCACAAAAATAACCAGGTCTAGTGGCTCAATAGACCTGATTATTTATGTGGTGTCTCACCTTCTTTTCAGACTTTGCAACTCACAGACAGCCTATGATTTTTAGATGATATTAATATAGTACTTTTTTTGCTGTATATCTTGCGCGCCATTTTTTTTTTTTCGTGGATGTTTACCTGCAGCCAACTATAGGAGTGGTGGCCATGCTAACTCAACTGCATATGAAAAGCTATGCACCTTTGTAATATTCTTCAATAAACTGAGATGTGGGCTCTTTGCTCACTATCCCCAAAAAGCTCTGTAGTTATCCCCTCCCCCTTCCTTTTCACAGATGACACGTCATCCCTCTCCTGTGCTCTGAGGACTTGGCTTGACTATTCAGGCCTCTCCCCCTGAGCTGATGTCTGCTACCTCAGGCTGTCAGAGTAATATAATGCTCCGACTAAGGCTAACAGAAGATACAGCTTCCAGATGGAGGTGCCAGAGCAGAGTAAACAGATTGCTTTAAAGTACCATGTAGATGATGAGGTGAATAGGGGAAACAGTGGGAGGAACTTTCAGCACAGGGCTGGGGGAGATTTTGATGGACTAATGCATACTGGCAATTGCATTCATTGAGCTTGCACGGATTAGGAAGTAGACTGCAATTTTGTGCCTGGGAGACAGCAGAATTGACCCTAAAGAAAATATATTTTTTAATAAAACCATATGAGAAAGTGCCAATATATATATATTTTTTAGGGATTGTTGGACAACTCATTTAAGGAGGTTTTTCTATGAAGAGCACTCAAAAAGATGATGAGTGTCTGACTAGCGGGGGCCTGATCACTTATGAGAATGGGGGTCCTGTGTACTGCTGTTAGAATGCAGCAATGTTCAGACATATGCCATGTCGTTCCATTCTACTATATGGGCCAAATGAAGATAGCCAAGCATGTACTGGGTTATCTTCAGCAATCCGAAAGCACCATGCCCCGCTCTATTGAAATAGGGGCACTCAGGATCCCCATTCTCATGATTGCTGGGGGTCACAGAGGTCAGACCCACACAAACAGACCTTCAACACTTCTTCTGCAAGGAGGTGATGGATATCTTTTGTAGGAAAACCCCAGGAAAAGGGAATAGTTCCTAAGCCCCAACCAAATACTGAAATGTGGTAGAAGGTCCTTCAATAATTATACATACAATAACATTCCAGTAAATCAACATAACTGGATTCAATATACTTGGAAATTACTTTTGAAGGAAGGTAACTACGAGGGAGACAGCACAAAATTAAATACTACCAAGAAAATATATCACTGTTTTTAATCAGAACAGTAGAAAACATTCTCTATACAGAAAGCATCAAAGCTGGTAACTACATACACACACTCAATAACGGACATGTCAATTTGGTTTTCATTCTTGAAATATTTATTGCAAATTTCAGATACCTGAAGCATATCGGCAATATTTGCATTTTCAAGGAATCCTGCATCAAAAATGTACACGAGAATAAGAAAAATATCTATGGAAGAATGTCATAGTGTGGTTATCACCAGGCAATGATAAGCACAGATCGGAATAGCAATACATTCATGTTTTCATGAGTTTAACAGAACAAATGTGAATTATAAAAAGGCGAAAGGAGGCGGTCTAGAAAACGGGATTGTTTGGCAATCCTATGAAATACTTTTTGTTGATATGTTTGTTACAAAAGTGCAATTGTTTACTTTCCATTAGGACTACACACAGCTAGGAAAATACATTGGGACTGTCTTTCTAACAGACTATTTTAAAGTGTGATTTAGGGCAAGAGAAGAAAATGGTCAAATGGTCCATTCCTGCTATATTTAAGGAGATTTCTCCCAAGTGCAGAATTTGTTTTGGCTCAGACTTAATGTGAATATTTTCACTTCTTGCATAATGTCACACTTTGCTAAATCGAGCTTCTAATGTATTCCAACATCACGCTAAGAATTAATAGTTCACACTTTACAAGCGTAGGAAGCATAGTAACAAGTCGAAAAAAGAAAATGTTATACCCACAGAGTGACTATGTCCACTGCACATTAGGTTGTTCATCCAGAAATGAAACACAAAGTCATCAAGGTCACATTGTACATAACAAATGGCGAAAAATACTAAAATCTATGAGATGCATAGGGGACATTCCTTAAATAATATTTTACTTATAGACCAACTGATATGTAACTTAGTGGTTTTATCCATGGGTAAATTTAGAAACAATTAATTATTAAGTAAAACAATCTAATACAATGTAGTTATTTTTTTCAAAATATACAACTTATATTTTTTCCTCTCTTGCTTTCAATGGCTTCATTCACATCAAGGCATACATTTATTTGTGTAAATATTCTGTAATGATTATGTTCTTAATGCATCTGTATAGTGGACAGAGCTCTACATATACTGGGCTCCACAACCCTTTAAAGCCAGTGCGGTAAATAACCTTTAGAGGGAGCTTGGAAGTTTAATAAATACTGTTTTTACATTGAACTCAATAATAAAAAGTGCAGCATGTATTAAACTTCTAAATTTCCTCTAGTGCTAACTGCAGAAAGACTTTTATATATATTTTTACCTTTATGTCTATGAAAGTGATTTGGAGCTTTATAAACTGAGTACCAACTAATTTATAGATATTTTAAGAAATGTATTGACATTTAGGGCTTGTTCACACTTAAATTTTTTGAGCAGAACTCTGCTGCAGAAAAAAAGAGTGCAATGGCCTCCTATTATTTTTAGTGGGATTTTTCTGCACCCTTCACCCTTTTCATGGCAGACTTTCCACTAAGGAAATTTCTTTACTCCAGACTCCACCGAAAGAATGAGTAAGTCCATTGTTTTGGCGGAATGCACTTGAAAATGCATTGCCGTCTGCAGAGAGTTCTTTCTTTGTACCCTAAACAAGGTTATCTAGACAATCCCTTTTCTATACCTAAAAATAATACAATGTGGATATTTACTGTAACATGGCCATATTAGGAACATAACAGGGACCAGGTTAATATGTGCATACGAACATGTGTTGACTATACACCAACAAACCCAACTCTGCTCTCTCTGCCATATTCACATAGATAGACACATTACAAAAAATCTTAAATTATTTTCAAAAGGCAGTGCTTTTTCCTTACACATTTTAAAGTAGAAGCACAAGAGACTATAATTGGTACAATTTGGTAATAACATTTCAATGGTATAAGTGCATGAATCTTAAGACAAACTAATAATATAATTTTGAATTAAGACCAAATAGATACATTTAAATATTGGCATGGTCATGATGCTCTATAGGAGATGAAACAGTGAACAGATGTGTATGACCTTCAAGATATATTCCAAAGAAAAATAAAATATGCTAAGGCCTTTGTAAAATAAATAAAAAAAATTGATACTTACCTACCCTAAATCCCTGCTGCAGCTACTTCCATTCCCCTGCTGATCATCCCTTGTGTGTAAGATAATGAGTTGAAACAGGACCTGCCTGTTCAGCATATCACAGAACACTGCTGCAGCCAGATATTGGGCAGGTCCGGCTCTGACCTCTTATCTCAGAAGCGGGGAGAAGAGATAACCAGTGAGTGACTGGAAGGAGCTGTGATGGAAGCTGCAGGAGACCAGGATAGGTAAGAACTACTTTTTTTTTTTAACCTAGCCTCAGCATAATATATATATATATATATATATATATATATATATATATATATATATATATATATATTATTTTTTTATTCTTTTTTTTTCCTGAAATACCCCTTAAAGAATTTTCCAAAGTGCCACTCAAAAAAAAGAGCCTGCTCCTCTTAGGTAATGTGACCTCATTTGGCTCAGTGGAATGGATGAGTGGGCTCTCAGATAGGAGCGCATATACCAGAGCTCAATTGGCACTTTAGTGAAGCCATGTGATTGTTGCAATTGCAATCTCTGCTTCATAAGTATTATGTTGTATAAACCTTCTTAATTCCATTACTTCTCTACATCTTGTCCACCAATGAATTTCCATATTAAGTTGTCTGCATTTTATTAATCAGAAAACCATCTGTCATAACTAGCACAGAATGTGGCCACATACCTGATGCTTATTATAATGTGACTCATATCATTCTGCATTAATAATTTCTAACACTGAACATTCCATTTGCTTGCAACATATTACCCTAAAACTAGAGTTTCACAACAAACATCACAAACTTATACCTAGCTTGCAGTAAGAGTGTGTCCAAAAAACCTAATGTCTAATAAATCTCCAAAAACATTAGAGGTCTATAGCAAAAGATATACAATACAATACAGTACTTAGTAGACTTCAATTTTCAGGTTCTTCCTTCCAATTCATTTAGGACCTAGAAACATGAAGCCAGTGCAATACTGATGGTAACTCTGCATTATGAAACAATCTCAACTGCAAAATGTAAAAATACTTTGAATAAAAAAATAAAATGTCTTACACATGGATACTCTTGAGGTGTGATACGGAATCCAACTGAACATATTGGTGGTTTATAGTACACATTTCAGTTTGTTTTTTTATTTTAAACATATTTTACATGATATAAAAATATTAATCACAGTGCGCTTTTACATTGTTACTGCTATAAACAGAAATGCTGCACAATATTTTTAGTGGAAATAAATTATATAGTCATTATCTTGATAAAAATAAAATAAGATCACAGGAAAACCGGAGACTTGCTTTGTCATCAAATATGACCCATCAAGTCCTCAAAAAAAAAAAATAAAATCTTGCACGATCTTAAACTTGGGTCCCATTTTACAAGCTGCAGAATGCATATGTCCTTACTCCACATATGGTTTCCAATGCAAAAGTAGATCCAAAAGTTAGAATAAAATTAAGTTTCTTATTTTCAGAGTCATATGGACCATGTGTTCTGTATTAGTTCATGTGTGGTCTTTTCCAATATGAGGGTACACAGCGACAAACTTCTTCACTATACAGGAAACCAGGATCACAACGTTTCAATCGATTTGTACAGGGTGGTCTGTAACAGCTACAAAAGAAATAGGGAACAGGAGTAAGTACATATACATTGGATATATATAGGTATACTATTATAAAGATATGTGTGTGTGTGTGTGTGTATACAGTAGGGCAAAAAAGTATTTAGTCAGCCACCAATTGTGCAACTTAAAAAGATGAGAGGACTGTAATTTTCATCATAGGTATACCTAAACTATGAGAGACATAATGAGAAAAAAAATCCATAAAATCACATTGTCTGATTTTTTAATAATTTATTTGCAAATTATGGTGAAAAATAAGTATTTGGTCAATAACAAAAGTTCATCTCAATACTTTGTTATATACCCTTTGTTGGCAATGACAGAGGTTAAACTGTTTCTATAAGTGTTCACAAGGTTTTCATACACTGTTGTTGGTATTCTGGCCCATTCCTCCATGCAGATCTCCTCTAGAGCAATGATGTTTTGGGGCTGTCGCTGAGCAACACGGACTTTCAACTCCCTCCAAAGATTTTCTCTGGGGTTGAGATCAGGAGACTGGCTAGGCCACTCCAGGACCTTGAACTGCTTCTTACGAAGCCACTTTTCGTTGCCCGGGTGGTGTGTTTGGGATCATTGTCATGCTGAAAGACCCAGCCACATTTCATCTTCAATGCCCTTGCTGATGGAAGGAGGTTTTCACTCAAAATCTCACTATACATGGCCCCTTTCATTCTTTCCTTTACACGGATCAGTCTTCCTGGTCCCTTAGCAGAAAAACGGCCCCAAAGCATGATGTTTCCACCCCCATGCTTCACAGTAGGTATGATGTTCTTTGGATGCAACTCAGCATTCTTTCTCCTCCAAACACAAAGAGTTGAGTTTCTACCCAAAAATTCTACTTTGGTTTCATCTGACCATATGAGAATCTCTCAACACTCTTCTGGATCATCCAAATGCTCTCTAGCAAACTTCAGACAGGCCTGGACATGTACTGGCTTAAGCAGGGGGACATGTCTGGCACTGCATGATTTGAGTCCCTGGCAGCGTAATGTGTTACTGATGGTAGCCTTTGTTACTTTGGTCCCAGCTCTCTGCAGATCATTCACTAGGTCCCCCAGTGTGGTTCTGGGATTTTTGCTCACCGTTCTTGAGATCATTTTGAGACCACGGGGTCATTATCAGTGGTCATGTATGTCTTCCATTTTCTAATAATTGCTCCCGCAGTTGTTGATTTCTTCACACCAAGCTGCTTGCCTATTGCAGGTTTAGTCTTCCAAGCCTGGTGCAGGTCTACACTTTTGTTTCTGGTGTCCTTCGACAGCTCTTTGGTCTTGGCCATAGTGGAGTATGGAGTGTGACTGTTTGAGGTTGTGGACCTATCCTGCCTTTTATACTGATAACAAGTTCAAACAAGTGCCATCAATACATATAACAAGCACAGGACACAGGAGAATCTTAAAGAAGAAGTTACAGGTCCGTGAGAGCCAGAAATCTTGCTTGTTTGTAGGTGACCAAATACTTATTTTCCACCATAATTTGCAGAAAAATTCTTTAAAAATCAGACAATGTGATTTTATGGAATTTTTTTTCTCATTCTGTCTCTCATAGTTGAGGTATACCTATGATAAAAATTACAGGCCTCTCTCATCTTTTTAAGTGGGAGAACTTGCACAATTGGCTGCTGAGGAGAACTCTATTGGGCTTAGACCACCATTAAGACAAGAAGAGAAACAAGTGAATTACTTCAATCAGAAAAGAGGTCACTGTGAGCCACTGGATGTAACTGCACTGTAATCACTTATTCGGTCTGCAGAGTGCCAGCGTATAGCTAGTATCTACCAATATATGATCACTGTATGTGAGAATATTGGTCTATGTATAGCATTTTTTTTTTATTTAGGAACAATATAAAGGAATTGTGTGTGTCTAGATGTGTGTCTAGAGGAACATATGGCGTGTGGCTTGTGCTCCTGATCTTTTAATAAAGTTGCAACACTCCTGGCATGCTGTATCCTGAATTAACTAAATGTGATTGACTTCTTTGTGTAATATTTTAGCTTTTGGGGTCCCACTTTTAATTTTGCCCAGGGCCACATTATGTCTGAAACCAGCCCTGAACCCTGTATTTGACACAATGAAAACCTTCTGTTCACATACCTGCATGTCTGATGGTGGAATCTCTTTCCTCTAAGGAAACATTTGTTTGGGGTTTCTACACATTCACATGCACATTTGATAGGATTCAGTGGCTGGTGTTTTGGACAGGTCTTTTTACACACACACTGGCACCTCTCTTCATCATACTCTTTGTTGGGTCCGCAGGAAGTAGAAAGAAGTTTATTTTTGCAGACACATTGGCAAGATGTCCGATCCAGCTCTTTGTGAGGACCACAACTTGAAGGCAACAAACCCCCTTTACAGATACATTGACATGTTTCTTCATCTAGTTCCTTGTTTGGACCACAAATATCATGGAATGATTCAGAGGAGTCTATAAAAAAATAGAAATATAAATCTTACATTCTAATATTTTGCAAATACACTGTCTTTGTCCTTAAAGACTACATGATTATGTAGCATATGTGGGAGCACAGGGACCCTGTATCACAATATTCATGAAATGGTGGTAGTACTAAAAGGAGTTATCCAGGAACAAAAAAACACTGCTAATTTCTCCCCAAAACAGCACTACACTTGTCCCCAGGTCGTGTGTGGTATTACAACTTGGCTCCATTTTCTTCAATAAAACTGAGCTACAATACCACACACATCCTGAGGACAGATGTGGTGCTTTTTCTGGAAGAAATAAGCTCTGCTATTATAATCCAGGTTAACCTTTTTAAGAGTCAAAAAAGATACAATTGAAGGACAGTACAAATAATCAAAACTATAAGGTGTTACGTAACAATGTGTTCCCTTTTTGAATTAGTAGCTCATTACTAGGTCCACATATTTGCGAAATGGAGCTTTATGCCCTCTCAATGTCATTGAAATAAGGAGAGCTTTTTCTTCTATTTGGATTTTATCAATCTTTTTCAAAGAGGTCACTATAATCACTTATGTAAAAGGGAGGTAGAAACTTACTTTGATCTCTCCTGATCATGACCATATTGATCTCTCCTAAGCATGACCATAGGGTCATTCCAACGCAATGCTATTTTCCCCTCCCAGTATAAGCATGGTGAGGGTAAACGCTTGCCTTGCTACCCCCTCTTACTGGGCACTCTGTTTTCCTGCTAGGACATCACTTCTAGTCCCAGCTGCTCTCTAGTGTGACCAATTCATTTATACTGTGGGTCCGTGTGTAGACTGGAAGTCACTTTCTTAATGTGACTCAGAGACTCACTAAGCGTCTCATAGAGTCACACTTACAAGGTTACTTCCGGCCCACTAAACTTTCGCTCTGTGAATCGGCAATGTGGCAGGGACCAATGCTGGCATCATATTGTGAAAACAGAGCACCCGGTTAGAGGGGAGACAAGTGCAGCTGTTTACTCTCACCATGCTCATACTGGGAGGAGAAAATAGTCTTGTGTTGGAGTGCCACTTTAAGTTTGAGATGTCTTTCCAACCCCTGAATGCTTCTTAGACTCATCATAGATATAATCCATTTTAGGTGCTACTTCAGATTGTTCATTTTTACAGTATATTCTATATTTTTTGCACTAGGCACTATAAAGTAAAGCAATAAATAAATATATAGCAGTGAGGATCTAAAGGAGGATGTGGTGAGAGGTAGACAGATCAGTTTTAAATGGTGGTTAATATAGAAGACCTACAAAGAATAGGTTGACATGAAGCATACATGTTATTATAATGGAGATCATGTTGCACTGGTGTCATTTTCTTATCTTCTACATTATTCATAATAATGAAAACATTTAATGTGATAGTACGTCATTACTAATAAGCACAATTACAACACATAATCTATGTCATACATAACTTATGGACAAGAAAATTACTCCTGAGGTCCCTGGGGGTAAAGATACATAAGAAAAAACAATTCATTCTGTTCTCCTCATGTGTTTCACTTGGGTAAATTTGTTACCTGATTCCTCAATATGTGATGAAAAGTCATGATGTTGTATACATTTGCACAAATGGTTGTTCCAAATATGGTTTCGGGGGCAGGTCTTATTTGCCACTTGACAACTGAAAGAAGCCAATCAGAATTTTTATTTTAAATAGGTTCTTATAGAAAAAGGTCACAATTATTATTATTATTATTATTATTATTATTATTATTTATATGATAGTATGAACTGAAACATGGCCGATGGTTTCTCTTGCCCACAGGCCATCTTTGGTATTACAGCTCAACACGATTTAAACAAGGTACAGTTTAGTAAGAAAAATTGCTATGCTACAGTTAAGAATATAGTATCTTCTAATTCAGTTTTAAGCAAGTATTCTTACAATGCTTTTCAGTCATCATTAAACATTATCTCCAGGCCTATGCACATTATGCAATCTTGTTTCTTACGTATGCCCTTAGAGGCTACATTAGTCAGGATGATGTAATTGTGTGGAAAATATTTTAATCACTGACTCTCATTGCTAAAATCTAATACAACAGACATCCATCAAGTGATCAACGTGCTATAGAGAGGTCACTTAAACAAAACAAGGTTAGACATATCATGTATCAGAGGTAATTCATTACAAATATGTAGGTCTGTTGATGCCATGGTGGGATGTGGAAAATACTTGAATTCCATAAATTGGGCTCAAACATTAAATGTTTGCAGTAGTAACCACAAGGAGCTATAAAATGTGTTGTCACTCAAAATAGTAGGGCTCTGCTAAAGGAGAAATCGATAAATATAAAACTCTTGCATAGCTTGCAAATGGCTGGAGATATTACAATTAAAGGGGTACTCCGGTGGCAAACTTTTTTATTAATTTTTTTTAATCAACTGGTGCCAGAAAATTTAACAGATTTGTAAATTACTTCCATTAAAAAATCTTAATCCTTCCAGTACTTATTAGCTGCTGAATACTGCAGAGGAAATTATTTTCCTTTTGGAACAAAGAGCTCTCTGCTGACATCACGAGCACAGTGCTCTCTGCTGAGCTTCCTTGTCCATTTTAAGAACTGGCCAGAGTAGGAGAAGATCCCCATTGCAAACATATGCTGCTCTGGACAGTTCCCAAAATGGACGGAGATGTTCAGGAGAGAGCACTGTGCTCGTGATTCAGCAGAGAGCTCTTTGTTCCAAAAAGAAAAGAATTTCCTCTGTAGTGTTCAGCAGCTATTAAGTACTGGAAGGATTAAGATTTTTTAATAGAAGTAATTTGCAAATCTGTTAAACTTTCTGGCACCAGTTGATTAAAAAAAAAAAAAGTTTTCTACTGGAGTACCCCTTTAAACTTGGTACACAAAGGAGTACTTAAAGGAGTACTCCGCTGTAAACATCTTATCCCCTATCCAAAGGACCCCCATGATCTCTGCGGCAGCACGCCAGTCATTCGATGCACAGAGAGAACTCCGCTCCATGCCCGATGATTGGCGATGCTGGCCCCCTTGCCCCTTCCATTCAAGTCTATGGGAGGAGGCGTGACGGTTAGTACATAGACCCTCCCATAGACATGAATGGAGGTGGCATCACGCCATGAACAAGGAAGCTGCAAGCTTCCATGTTCCGGATGCCGCCGCTGCCAGCACGAAGATTGCGGGGGTCCCAGCAGCAGGACCCCCACGATCTAACATCTTATCCCCTATCCTTTGGATAGGGAATAAGATGTTTACAGTGGAGTACCCCTTTAAATGTCAACTAAAAATATAGTAGCGTTAAATTAACCCTAATGTATTTAGTCTGAAGTCCCATGCATGTCTATGGGTCTTCCGGTACACATTACTCTCGGGCTGCAGAGATTGCCCAGGACTTTTAAACATCCTGCCAACTGTCCAGCAGGTAGATGCAGAGAAAAGGTAGTGCAGGGAGTACAATATGAGGTTGAGATATGAGGATGGGATATAAGGTTAGGATATGAGGACAGGATATGAGGTTGACATCAGGATATAAGGACAGGATAAGAAGTGGGGATGTTAGGTCTGGAAATGAGGACGAGATATGAGGTTGACATCGGGATATAAGGACAGGATAAGAAGTGGGGATGTTAGGTCTGGAAATGAGGACGGGATATGAGGTTGGGATGTGAGGTCTAGATTTAAGGACGGGATATGAAGATGTAATATAAGGTCAGGATATGAGGTCAGAAAATGAGGTTGAGGTAAGGATATGAGGACTGGATTTGAGGTTGAGATATGAGGTCTGAATATGAGGACAGGATATGAGGACATCATTGTTGCTTTTCCTCTCCCACAAGGTTTACTTAGTAAGAAACTTTGGGTACTCTGCTAAGAAAGTACATTAATAGCATAGGAAGCATGACTACAAGACTAGGACTGCCTTTGTTAGAACCTGAAAAATCCCTTTAACTGATCACCCTGTACTACAACCACTATATTAGGAGGACATTTTGGAAGTTTAACCTGGATCATGCAACCTTCGGCACTGCATATGTTTTGGACTACATCTCCCATGATGCCTTTATAACCAAAATGTTGCCAAAGCATTGTGGGAGATGTAGTCCAAAACATCTGCAGTGCCGAATGTTGCCTATGCCTGCATTAGTCTATAAAGTATAGTAAGACTAATATTTTTAAATATTTTATATTCTTCATGTTTTATGATACAAATGTTTTAAAAGGGGAACATTAAAGAAAGTCATAAATTCTTCCCAAAAAACACTTTCTAAGAATCATGTTGTGAGATACTCCAAGGGATTGTAGAGAATTCAGCAGATGGCAAAATTAATTTCCTTTCAACCTTAAAATCTGTCACAGATACGTCAAAGTACATTTGAAAGTTTGCTATCCAAATGTAGTCCATAAACACGGAGTGAAGCGGTCCTACGCTTTAATGCCTGGTACTAAAAAGATCATTTTCAAGTTTTATTGCAGTCACTAGAGTAACTAGAGTCCTATGGCCCACAGCAAATTTTGGAACTGGGCCCACCTCTCTAAGACAGCACTGAATGGGTATAAAAAAAATATATATATATATTTTTGTGCACCTCTCTCCAAGGCATATTAGTAGTAAGGGGCCCGGTCCCCTGCTGCACCTTCCTGCAGCAGCCCCAGCACAGAAGCAGAAGACCGCTGTTTAAACAGCAGTCTCTTGCTTTTGTACGTAAAGTAAGCAAATAGTATACGTTATGTACGTACAGGAGCATACACTTACGCTGCAGGCCCCGTGATGATGTCATTTCATCATGCGGCCTGTCAGAGAAGTCCTGTGCTGCTCGGAAGGATCCAGGAAGCCTGGCCTCAGTGAAGAATCAGGGGAAAGGCGAGTGGGATTTTAATTTTTGGGTCTGTTGCCATTGCCCAGTGGGGGCACTACCTACCTGGTGGGCACAAATTACTGGGAGCATTACCGACTGGAACTGTGTAAGGGGCCTCAAGACTTCTGACTGCAGCACAATGGTACAATTTGTCACACAAAACTTTGCAGGATTAACAAATACTCTTTGCTACAAATGTACTTTATATGAAATACATATTGAGGTATTTGTCTATAAATACCAAATCAGTATAAATCAGTTCACACTTTTAAACGTTCTTATTTCTATGTATATAGTAAAATGAAAAATCTCAAGGGCCGAATGTATTAAGTGCTCTTGAAGCCATGTGAGACATTACCTCCAATCAATATCCCACATGTCATTGCCCGGAATGAGAATTATTTATCTTAAACTCAGCACAGATGTTCCTGACAGGAGTTTGTGATGGGCTGCAGAAGACGACACCATTACAATTCAGCTTTAATATGCACCTTGTGACTCACAAGGAATTATTCTCTGATAGGAATGGCTTGTACTGAATAATTGTTTTACAAGCTGTTGTTACATAATTTGTAGCGATTGCAAAAGTTAAATGATGGGTTTATTGCTATAGGTTTATCTCGAGTTCTTCAAGCATTTGCCACTGAGCATGGAAATGACACTACTGAGATTTTAACACAAGAGTGCAGATCTGCAGTAAAACATAAACTGAAATGCGTGTTACCAACTACGTTCAGGACATGACTGCAGCCAATCCCAATCTCCCTTCAAACCATCTGTGCTGCATTGAATATCAATAAAACAAAGCCAGGACAACGGAATGTGGACAGCTGAGAGTATGGGCGGAGGCTTGTGATGTCACGGTCATGTCCCGCTTGTGACGTCACAGACACGCACCCTCAATGCATGTCTATGGGAGGCGCTGAGGGGGGCATGGCCGTCATGAGTGGGGTGTGACCGTGACTTTACGAGCCTTCACCCCGCATCGTCAGTCACCTGGCATGAAGCAAAGTTCTCTCCGTGCACCGGATGTCTGGGGTGCCGCAGCCAAAATCACGGGGTCCCCAGTAGTGGGATCCCCCCGATCAGACATCTTATCCCCTATCCTTTGAATAGGAGATAAGATGTATAGGGGCGGAGTACCCTTTTAATTTGTGTGGTAAAAACTGTGTACCTGCACCAAATTGATGATATGATGAAGGGCATGTGATAAATATGGTGCTGATCACATTTTATACTTAAGTACTCCACTTTGCATGGTGACTTTTTGTGCAAATTTTTAACCTGTGTCACAAACTGTGGAACTTTTTAATAGTGTTGTCCAGGGTCAGTTTTGTAAGCCAAGTCAGGACTGGTATAGATTTCTGCCTTAGTTAATGCATTTGTGCCAAAAGATGCGAGAAACTGAAAAGTTTCACATCATAAATTCCTGACCACTGCATTATATCAACTGAAATCACAACTTAGTATGTTCTTTTAAAAAGAAAACTCCTAAATGAAAAGTTGCAAAACTTTAGCATTAAAAATCACTGCACCAAGGAAAAGTGCCAAAGAGCAGAAAAAATAGGGTAAAATTATTCATAAATTCCCCACATTGTCTCTGAATGCTAACCAGTTGTGAGATGGAAATGTTTATCACTACAAGAACACCCTCAACCTTATTCCAACATCGTAACATTGCTGTGTAAGTTGTCCCTACATTGCTGAATTGTTGCATTAAAGGGATTATCCAAGAATAGAAATATAAAGTAAATTTCTTCCAGAAACAGAACCATGCCTGGACACTAGTTACATTATTCAGTTGACTATAACTACTGCCATATACCGTATATACTCGAGTATAAGCCGAGTTTTTCAGCACGATTTTTCGTGCTGAAAACACCCCCCTCGGCTTATACTCGAGTGAACTCCCCCACCCGCAGTGGTCTTCAACCTGCGGACCTCCAGAGGTTTCAAAACTACAACTCCCAGCAAGCCAGGGCAGCCATCGGCTGTCCGGGCTTGCTGGGAGTTGTAGTTTTGAAACCTCCGGAGGTCCGCAGGTTGAAGACCACTGCGGCCTTCAACATCATCCAGCCCCCTCTCACCCCCTTTAGTTCTGAGTACTCACCTCCGCTCGGCGCTGGTCCGGTCCTGCAGGGCTGTCCGGTAAGGAGGTGGTCCGGTGAGGAGGTGGTCCGGGCTGCTATCTTCACCGGGGAGGCCTCTTCTAAGCGCTTCGGGCCCGGCCTCAGAATAGTCAGGTTGCCTTGACAACGACGCAGATGCGTCGTTGTCTAGGCAACGGCTCTATATCGGGCCGGAAGCGCGGAGAAGAGGCGCCCCCGGTGAAGATAGCAGCCCGGACCACCTCCTCACCGGACCACCTCCTTACCGGACAGCCCTGCAGGACCGGACCAGCGCCGAGCGGAGGTGAGTACTCAGAACTAAAGGGGGGGGAGAGGGGGCTGGATGATGTTGAAGGCCGCAGTGGTCTTCAACCTGCGGACCTCCGGAGGTTTCAAAACTACAACTCCCAGCAAGCCCGGACAGCCGATGGCTGCCCGGGCTTGCTGGGAGTTGTAGTTTTGAAACCTCTGGAGGTCCGCATGTTGAAGGCCGCAGTGGTCTTCAACCTGCGGACCTCCGGAGGTTTCAAAACTACAACTCCCAGCAAGCCCGGACAGCCGATGGCTGCCCGGGCTTGCTGGGAGTTGTAGTTTTGAAACCTCTGGAGGTCCGCAGGTTGAAGACCACTGAGGGCGAATGATGAGAAGAGGATGATGAAGGGGGGGGGGGGGTGTGGGGATGATGAAGGGGGGTGGGGATGATGAAGGGGGGGGTGTGGGATGATTACAAGGGGATGATGAAGGGGGGATGTGTGGGATGATAAGGGGATGTGTGGGATGATGACAAGGGGATGATGAAGGGGGGATGTGTGGGATAAGGGGATGTGTGGGATGATGACAAGGGGATGATGAAGGGGGGATGTGTGGGATAAGGGGATGTGTGGGATGATGACAAGGGGATGATGAAGGGGGGATGTGTGGGATGATGACAAGGGGATGATGAAGGGGGGATGTGTGGGATGATAAGGGGATGTGTGGGATGATGACAAGGGGATGATGAAGGGGGGATGTGTGGGATGATAAGGGGATGTGTGGGATGATGACAAGGGGATGATGAAGGGGGGATGTGTGGGATGATGACAAGGGGATGATGAGGATGTTAATGACGGGTCTGGATGATGACAGGGGGGGATGAGGTATTTCCCACCCTAGGCTTATACTCGAGTCAATAACTTTTCCTGGGATTTTGGGTTGAAATTAGGGGTCTCGGCTTATACTCGGGTCGGCTTATACTCGAGTATATACGGTATGTTGTGCTGGTGGTTATTTACATTTCTTGTATGTTGTAGAGATCTTTCTAACCTCTGGGTTTTTCTAGTACAATATCTCGGCAGTACACAGTATTCAAAGGTTAATAAAAATGTGATAGGTGCTGAACTTTTCATGAACCTTTTCACAATTATCCCGTGACATAATAGAAACATTCCCTGAACATGAATATGCTAAATCATTTCTACTTACTGTACTTGAGTTGCTGGCAGTGATCTTCTGATTATTGAATGGACTTGTCTGTAAACATCCAATTTCGACATGCACCGACAGGATGTATGGTTGGCAAAGCTGATGGTTACTGGTTTTATTGGCCCTTGAGATAGAGGGACTGTGATTTCAAAGAGCTAAGGAAAAAGAAGAAGTTTAACGTTATTCACGTCCCAGTATTTACTAATGATGACAGCAGATGATCAATGATGACAGCAATTGATCAATGTAATACAGAGGGAGATGTCCCACACACAGAGATTCCTTAGATTGGGGTTTCCCAGCTAATAATGTTGGATGTATGCCTACAATTTCCCCAAGTACATGCTCTTTTTCGGTAGGCCAATATTTACCATGAATAGTCAGTAGAGTGGAGGGAATCTGTAATTTGGTTGTTGATTCATTTAGCCTAGTAAAAGTCGTTCCACTTTCTTAGTATTCTGATTCCACAGAGAGGTCTGGAATGAGAAAGTTCAGAGTCCTACTCTGGGCCTTTCTGGAAAATGAGAACACTTGGAAGGGGGAGCGACTTTTACAAGACCAAATAAATTAACAGCCAATTCATTAGATTTTAACCTGTGTAGAGGAAGAGTGGTGCAGTTGCCCATAACTACAAATCAGATTTCTATTTTCTGTATTTGAATGTGAATTTTTAGAATCTAGAGTGATTTTCCCACTACAACCAATCACAGATCAGCTTTTACTTTACCAAAGCTCGATGAGATGAAAGCTGAGTAACTTTGAACAACACAGTGAGTCCTTTCAAATGGTACGCCAGAACTAACTTAGACAAAAGTAACCGTAACCACAATGCGTGAGGAAATATGCAACTTCCTAATTTAGTCTATGTTCACACCTCGAATGTCCACACAAAAAATCTCCGAGTGGACATTTCAGAGAGTGCGGGTGTCGGCATAATATACCAGTGCTAGGACCGTATAGGAATGTGACGTCTCATAGATGCATTCTGTGCGGTGTTCGCAGAAAAAATTAACACGTTCATTCTTTCTGCTGACATGGAAAATGGAATTTCCCTGCCAGAAACATCTGGCACGGAAATTCTGGACGTGTGCTGTTGGGACTCTGCTGATCCAGAATCTCTGGAGGAATTCTGCACGGAGATTCCGGATGTGTGAGCATGGCCTTAGTGTCAGATATTAGTGTTTCAATCATTTGCCATTTTTTAAATCTCATTTTAAAAATACCCCCTAAGTCAGAAATGTATGACAAGTTCCTAAACTGTTTCTATAGAAAGGTAAAAACATTAAAACAACCTCAAAAAGCTTCAATAAAAAGCATGTCAGTTAGGTTTCAAATTTGTTGTGGCTTTTCACTGCATTTTTCCCTCTTTTCTGTATAGGATAGGAAGAAAGCTGCACAGAATTCACACACATTTAACAAGTTACATGCACAGTTTTTGTGGAGTGTGGACTTAGCCTAAGGCATGAACATGTGTGCAACTAAGTCCATTGAATAACATTTACTGATTATGCAGATCTGATGAGTAAACTGTAAACACAGTAACAATGATACAATTCCATTTTGTGTAGTTATTTCTACTTTTCTTTCTGGACGATGCTGAGAGAAATTCTACAACAAACCATCATCGTGTTGTTTATGCTGCGTATGTAACAGTCTTTGCATGAATTTTCTTAACACTGTAAAGGTGTTTACACAGAACAAATTAGATTTCCACAGCGGAGCGGAGTGTGGAATTCTTGCTACTCGGATGCAGCGTAGGTTTTTTGATTGTTGGCACAAAGACATTTCTGACATTTCTGAAAGCAGCTGTGTCCGATGTGAGAAGCCTGTTAGGAGCTTTTAAATTTGACATGGATCATAAGCAGGGAAGATTAAAACCACACACGCCAGGAACATTTCTTCACACTGGAAATGGCTAAACCAAAGAGAAACATTGACACCATTTTGGAAACAAAGGGGATCTCTTTACCTAGGTTGTTAAAAATATTTCTCCAAAATATGTCACTCTTCTATGTTTCTGTAGGAAGCATGAATCATTTACAGCACAAAATATATGTACAATTTGTTTTCTATGCTTTGGCAGAACATGCAATCGCTAGTTTTAGGCAATGTTGTACATTCTACATTTCCCAGTACGACATTTGTGAGTTGTATGTGCAAGAGCAGTAATGGTATCCTGTCAGTATATGTGAATAATGTAGTACTGATTTAGATTTGCTGCTGGGGGTATTTGTAGGGTGCGTGAGGTTTGTTTCAAAACTTCTCAAAATATATAAAGTATACTGTATATCATAGAATTTTTACTCTGAAGCTGTACAAAGATGAAACTATAAAACAAATAACCCACATACTAATAATCTACATTAGAATACCAAAAAATTTAAAGCGGACCTGCGAGCAGGAAAACAGGGGTGTAGTCATCAGGATTCTAGACACACCTTTTATATTTCAATAGTCTTCTCCATTGGCAAGCTATAAACCTTTTTAATAAAAAAAAAGATAACATCTTATCCCCTATCCAATGATCCTACTGCTGGGGACCTCCGCGATCTCCGATGTGGCACCCCAGTCATCCGGTGCCTGAAGCGAACGCTACTCCATGCCGGATGACTCGTGACTACAGCTGCCAGGGGGCAGGGTGTGCTGTTATGAACACAGAAGCTCGAAGCTTCCGTGTTCCGGATGCAACCGCTGCTGGCACAGAGATTGCGGAGGTCCTCAGCAGCCAGACCCCCCTGATCAGACATCTTACCCATCTCCAAAGGATAGGGGATAAGATGTTTTCTGGCAGAGTACCCCTTTAATATGTAAAAAAAAAAAAAGGCTAAAGAGCCCAGGTAAGTCCAACCCATCTCCACTTTATTACCATCCCGTGGCTTGCTTGCATCTAACTATGCTGTTTGACTTATAATCAGAAGATAAATAAGACATTTGCTTGACTTACTTGGGCTCTTGCCCTGCAGGGAACGCCCCTTGGGCACTTTAGCCCATTTGCATATTATCAAAAAGGCTTATATCTTAACGTTGAAGAAAAAGAAGGTATACCCCGGAATCCTGATGACGAGCCCTATCTGTGGGCATCCACAAATAGAAGGTGGGGGAAAGCAAGGTCTCTAACATCCCCCAGCTCTATGATTCATCATGAAGGAGTAGAAAAGAACTTCAGTGACAATCTGTGAAGCTCTGATGAACTCCATACCCTAGAGGCTTAAAGGAGTAGTCCAGTGGTGAACCCAATGGTAACCAACTTATCCCCTATCCTAAGGATAGGGGATAAGTTTGAGATCGCGGGGGGGCCAACCGTTGGGCCCCCTGCGATCTCCTGTACGGAGCCCCGACAGCCCGCGGGAAGCAGGCGTGTCGACCTCCGCACGAAGCGGCAGCCGACACGCCCCCTCAATACAACTCTATGGCAGAGCCGAAGCGCTACCTTCGGCAATCTCCGGCTCTGCCATAGAGATGTATTGAGGGGGCGTGTCGGCCGCCGCTTCGTACAAAGAGATCGCAGGGGGCCCCAGTGGTCGGACCCCCCGCGATCTCAAACTTATCCCCTATCCTTAGGATAGGGGATAAGTTTTTCACCACTGGACTACCCCTTTAAGGCAGTGATGGAAAATAATGGAAAATAATGGTGGTCACACAAAATATTGACATTTTGGGCCCAATTTGGTCATTTCCAAAGTACTCACAATCATTGCCATGGTTTAGACATTATTGGCTGTGTGTTGAGTTATTTTGAGGGAATACAACATTAAGCACTGTTATACAGACTGTCACTACTTTACACTGTAGTAGAGTGTTATGTCTTCAGTGTAGTCACGTAAAAAAAATGTTTATAAAAATGTGAACAGTGTACTTACTGTATATTGTGAAATACTGTATATTGTTTTCTGTGGACATAGTGTGTTTTAATTAAAAAGACTGAACCAGATTTTATATGCGTTATTGTATGAAAGTAATATTTCTTTTTTTGTACAGAGAAAAGTGATGTCACCGATCCCACATGTCCAGTTACTACACCACTATTACAGTTAATTTAGTATGACAGGAATACAATTACTTTTTCTTCACATTCAGTAATGTCAAGTTCACCATATGGTTTGTTTTCTAATACCCAAACATTCTAGTTATATTTGTGGTATAAATGTTCAGTACACAAAGTAAAAACAATGTGATACTGGGATGTGTTATTTTTAGACCTGGAGTCCTCAAGTCTCAAGTTACAATGTCCGGTATTTTTTGAGAGCGCATCTTATAAGTTTTCTAAATCGAGAATGAGCCACTCAGTAGATATAATTTAACATAACAGAGTCAGTAGGTTTTTACAAGCTTCTCCTCCTCCTGTTAGTTTATGTCAGAGCGCCTACTGTTAATAAAAAGTTAATAATGGTGAGTAAGTCTCAAGACACGGCTATGATCACACAACTGACCTTGCTGGAATGCAAAGTGGTTACTATTTTTTTTTTTTTAAAGAGGACAATTTAAAGGGGTACTCCGGCTTTTTTTCTAATCAACTGGTACCAGAAAGTTAAACAGATTTGTAAATTACTTCTATTTAAAAAAAATGTATCCATCCAGTACTTATCAGCTGCTGTATACTACAGAGGAAGTTGAATTGTTTTCTTTCTGTCTGACCACAGTGCTCTCTGCTGACACCTCTATCTGTGTCAGGAACTGTCCAGAGCAGGAGGGTTTGCTATGAGGATTTTTTCCTGCTCTGGAAAGTTCCTGACATGGACAGAGGTGTCAGTAGAGAGCACTGTGGTCGGTCAGAAAAAACAACTGAACTTCCTCTGTAGTATAAAGCAGCTGATAAGTACTAGAAGGATAGATACAAAGCACTACAGGCTCAGACTGACACACCAAAGAGCCGCTGGATGCCACTATGTACCCTTTAGGAGCCCCTGTCTGATCTCAAAAATTTCTTCCCAGCATCGCTGTGCAGATTTTCAGTCTCCGGTCATCCAGCTTCCCATATAGATGCAGCAGCTAAGATGACAGACAGGAAGGTGTAGAGGTCTGTTACTACTCCCCTGGGTCCTCCTCTGACTCCTCAGTAACATCAAAGGCTCCTCCTGCTCTCCTCTGTAGTCGGGACAAGGGAAAAGGCCGATGTCTGCAGCTGTAGCGTGCACATCATGCTGGTGATTTTACATGTGGACCCCCTGGAGCTTTCTTGCATAAAAAGTAAGTATCTGTGTGTATTTGTGTGGGTTTATGTGCGCATATGCGTTTGTGTGTGTGTATATATGTATATGTGTGCATATTAAAGGGGTATTCCAGGATTTTTTTTTTACTATGCTACAGGGGCTGTAAATTTAGTGTAGTTCATAATATAGTGTGTGTACCTGTGTGTGACGGTTTTCTCACAATTCTTTTGTGATTTTCACCCCAATATTTATTTTTAACAGCATACAAAATGACTGTTGTCTCGGATTTTTTCCCAGCTTGCAATGCGGTCGAGACCTGACTCACTAGTCAGCTGATGACAGGGAGCCTGTCTGCTTCAATGGGTGGAGAGAGCAATCTGCAAGTAATGCAACAGCTGTAGGCACCCTGATTACAAACCACAGGTCTGCAGCTCATTTATGTTTCAATGGGTGGGGTAGCTGACGTGTGGGAAGGAGGAAAATGGTATCATAGGATTTGTAGGCAAACAAGAAACTGAAAACAGGAAATACAAGTTCACAGAAAGCTAGCCACAGTGTTATGGTAATCTCACAACATAGCCATTTAGCCCAAGACAATCGCAGATCCTTCCTAAGCATGTCCATTACTGTCTGCCAGGTACGTACTAAAATCACCTTATGCTGGATAACCCCTTTAATGTGTGTGCATGTATGTATGCATGTAAGTGTGCATATTAATGTGTGTGTATGTATGTACGCATGTATGTGTGCATATTAATGTGTGTGTATGTATGTATGTGTGCATATTTGTGTATCTGTGTAATGTACCTATTTGTGTGTGCACATGTATGTATGTGAGTTCATATTTGTGTAGTTATATAATGTGCCTATTTCTGTGTGTGTGGATGGATATATGTGTTTTTTGTTTTTGAATGTTCTTCATGGTCTAAGGTAAAAAAAAAAATAAAAAAAAAATAGTTGACCCCTTCCCAACCCTCAAATGTGCATTTTTCACTTACATAATTTCTAAGAACCATAGCAATTTTATTTTTCTGCCAACAGAGCTGTATGTGGTGGCTTTATTTGTGTGGGACAAGTTGTACTTTGATTTTACCATATAATGTACTATGAAACCAGAAAAAATATATATATATGTGAGGTGAAATGGTGGGAAATTGATATGTTACCTTCATTCTACAGGTCTGTACAATTACAACAATATTAAATTAGGTATGCCAGCTAGTGATCAGCCAGCGAATGAGCAAAAAGATTTCATCATTTACGGCCGCACATCATCTTATGAGATCAGACAATATGTGGCCGATAATGACATATTTACATTGCCACATGAACAATTGGCCTATCAGAGAGAAACAATCAGTGACGATGAACTTGATGGCCATGTAACTATTCAACCTAGCTATGAACTCAATAGGGCTTTGGATGCCTTTCTTACATGTACTGTATATACTCGAGTATAAGCCGAGTTTTTCAGCATGGTGGGGATGATTAGTCATGCGGGCTGTCCATTTTCACCGAGGGGGCCTCTTCTCCGTGCTTCGGCCCCGGAGTAGTGACGTTGCCTTGACGACGATGCACAGGGACGTTCATGCTCAACGTCCCTGTGCGTCTTCATTGGCTGTCGGGGCATACTGGGAGTTGTAGTTTTGCAACTTCTGGAAGTCCGCAGGTTGAAGACCACTGATGAAGGGATTGATGATGAAGGGGGGGGGGGGGGATGATGACGGGGTCTGAATGATTACGAAGGCTGCAGTGGTCTTCAACCTGCGGACCCCTAGATGTTTCAAAACTACAACTCCCAGCATGCACGGACAGCCGATGGCTGTCCGGGCATGCTAGGAGTTGTAGTTTTGCAACATCTAGAGGTCCGCAGGTTGAAGACCCCTGATGAAGGTATTGACAGAGGGTGATAATGAAGGGGGGGGTGATGACGGGGGTCTGGATGATGACGGGGGTCTGGATGATGACATGGGGGGATGATGTATTTCCCACCCTAGGCTTATAGTCAAGTCAATAACTTTTCCTGGGTTTTTGGGGTAAAATTAGGGGCCTCGCCTTATATTCGGGTCGGCTTATACTCGAGTATATACGGTACTAGTTTTATAAGCTACATGTACTAGCTTTCTGGAAACAAGTCAATGATTTATTTTGACTGTCAAATGCAGATTTGGTAAGAAATCCTCCCCTATTACTAAACAACTACTATACCTCATGGGGGTTGTTTTGCCTCTATTAGACTAAAACTGCAATATAATAGGTTGTACTGTGATAGACTATTTACTGTGCTTCTTGTCCTTCTTTTGTTGGTCTATTATCTATTATGGACAAAACTAATTTACAGTCTAATTTACAATCACAATGGGGGAGATTTATCAAAACCTGTGCAGAGGAAAAGTTGCTGAGTTGCCCATAGCAACCAATCACATCGCTTCTTTCATTTTGCAGAGGCCTTGTTAAAAATGAAAGAAGCGATCTGATTGGTTGCTATGGGCAACTCAGCAACTTTTCCTCTGCAGAAGTTTTGATAAATCTCCCCCATTAATAAGATAACCAAATACATGATCTGAATACAACAACTAAAAGAAATAAAGTTGCCCCAAAAGAGATTTGGAATAAGCTTCAGTTGAGTCAACAAACCCCCAGAATTCCTTCCAATGTAAATTGACCATTTAATATACCATATTTTTCGCCGTATAGGACGCACTTTTTCTTCCCCAAAACTGGGGGGGAAAAGTTGGTGCATCTTATACGGCAAATACACATTAAAACTGGCGGTCCCTGTGGCCATCAACGTCCGGGACCCGCGGCTAATACAGGACATCACCAATCGTGGTGATGCCCTGTTTTAACCCTTTAGACGCGGTAATCAAAGCTGACCACCGCATCTGAAGCGAAAGTGACACTAACCCGGCTGTTCAGTCGGGCTGTCCGGGACCGCCGCTGTGAAATTGCTGCATCCTGAACAGCTTACAGGACACCGGGAGGGACCTTACCTGCCTCCTCGGTGTCTGCTCCGTGCCGGGATCCCCTGCATGGCCGGTGCTCTCCTTCGTCATCATCACGTCGTCGCACACACCATCTCGTCATCCAATAGGAGCGGCGTGCGTAGCGACGTGATGGCAGCGACAGAGAGCGAGGATGCCGGGCAGCAGAGACGTTCCGGAGCGACGGGGACACCCCAAGGACGCGGCGACATCGATGGAGGGCGACATCCAGGGCAGCGGTGACGTGCGGTGACGGTTTCGGAGCAGCGGGGACACGTGAATACTACCTCCTATACCAGTGGTCTTCAACCTGCGGACCTCCAGATGTTGCAAAACTACAACTCCCAGCATGCCCGGACAGCCAACAGCTCTCCGGGCATGCTGGGAATTGGAGTTTTGCAACATCTGAAGGTCCACAGGTTGAAGATCACTGTCCTATACTTTACATTGTATTTGGTTCAGAATATTTATTTTCTACATTTTTATGCTTTAAAATTGGGTGCGTCTTATATGCCGGAGCTTCTTATAAGACAAAAAATACGGTATTCGTACTGTATTGCTCGCCATTCTGAAATTATTTTAGCACCATACAAAGTAAAGCACATAGTGAAATGGAATTAGAATCAAGTGTTTCATGGTAATTGTATATGACAAGCGAAACCCTAAGATTTCGAAAACATGAATACATTATGGTGAAACATTTCACTGGATGGAGAAGAATGAGCCCAGATGTGTTATTCTGTTTGCATTATCACTTCATAATAGAAAAATGCAATGCTACATATGTGGCGACACGAACACTGATAAAATACATTGTTTAAGCACATTGTCTGTGATTATTTCAGTATGTTGAATAAGACAGTTTGGAATTTATTTGTCTGAAAATATTTTTATAGTCTGGAAAACAATTTTTTTTTAAAAAGATTAACCCCCAGCAGCAGCTCGGAATTCAATAGACATGTTGGCGTGTAAAGCTCAGTGAGAGGAAGAGTGCAATAATATAAGCAGTATATCTGGAAGGGTTGCAGAAATTGGAAGAGCTTTCTTGACCTATAGGCCGTCTAAGACATATGGATAACATTTTTTCCAGCAAAGTAAAGCGGTGCACAACTTTCCAATTTTTGGTGCATTTTCCGAGGAGCAAGTCTTAGTTAGAACTGACTATTATGGTGTATTCACAATACAGTATTCTGCGCAGATTTGAATGCATGAATAGACCCTTAAACCATTTTTTTAAATTATCTGTTATTTAATAGATGTGACATCCCAAAGTAACACAACTATAAACAGGTAACATATCCTTTAGTCCTCCTTCACATGTGTGTTGGAGGCTCAGTTCAGGGCCTCCATTGCATTTACATAACAGAAAAAAAAAAAAAAAAAAAAAAAAAAAGCCGTTAGCTGTCCGTGCATGCTGGGAGTTGTAGTTTTGCAACATCTGGAGGTCTGCAGGTTGGAGACCACTGGATAGAGTTCCAGGGCCAGCGGCCCGCAACAAAGAGGAGGAGTGCAGTGCTTGCGGGTGACATATGTGAGTAGTACCCCGCTGGGCTGATCATTAATAGGGGGGGGGGGCAGAACAGCGCTGGCGGGTAACATAGGATTAGTTCCCCGATGTGAGTACAATGCTGCGCTGGGCTGATAATACATTCCCGAGGGGGAGGGGCCCAACCGGTATTGCGGTATGGGGAAAAATTCATATCGTGCATCCCAAAAAATTTGGTATTCGGTATGAGCCGGTATACCGCCCAGCCCTAATGTAGACTGCTCTATAATGGGAACAGAGGCATACAAAATCAGCAAAATCAATAAAGAATGTACTAGCAATAGACCACCAAATTATTGACTCTCCAAAAAAGCACTCCCCGATGTGTCAATCCACCAGTAATAGTAATGGGATTTTTTTTTTTTTTGTATCTAACTATACACAACGAGGGGGATTTGTTAAGCCTGTACATCTGCTTTTTACACATTGTCAAGTTGCACATTTCTGTGCAAGTCTTCATTTGCACATAAATGTGCAGCTTTTTTTCCCCATACTACACCAGTCACACTTTTTTTTAAAGTGGGCATGGCCTGGAGTAAGAGGGGTGTGGCCTAATCACCAATCTAATTAATTACAATATACAATAGTGAGCTGGTGTAGATTTCAAAGGGCGGGACAGGTATAGAAATGTCTGATCCAATAGGAGGCCATTGTCCCTTTATGAATCAACCCAAATGCTATGGCCGCCAGCACTATACTAAAGCCTTAGTAAATCCCCCCCCCCCCCCCATAATGTTTTATTTTTCCAATGTATGTATATAACATATAGTATATAACACCTGTGTTCTTGTTGTTTTTGAAAAAGGTAATATTTTCAAATGCGAAAGCACCATTAATCCATTCTACTTCACACCAACAGTATGGCATTGTCAGCATTTACACTCAGAGATGTACATTTATGGTGCTGTAATAGCACTGTCACTGCATTTGTGACTGCCATCATCATGTGACCATAAAGTACCCTAAAACCTAAATGGCCGTGCCATTAAAGGAGTTAAAGTTTTTATGTAAAATCCAGAATTTTACATGCACATTGTGGTTTTACAAAAAGTTAAAAAAATATTTTTCTCACCAATGTTTCTTTACATAGGATTTACACTTAAAGAGTACCTCTCATGATCTTGTTACATTTTATAATCCTCCCAGTTCACTGCCTCATCATGATAAACCACCCCCTGCCTTTATTTTTATTATTTGTTAGTTTTCTACCTTGATATTGCTCTGTATTTTCTGCTCAGTCTCAGTCAGATTCACAGATTGGGAGGCGGTGTTACCCAGCAGGCGTGACATCATCTGAAGCCATACAGGGGAGAACTTGCTCCCTCACTCTGCTACACACAGCCCAGAGCAGTTCAGTGTGTGAGATGAGCTCTCATTAGATAAGGCTGCATACACACCCCTCAGCTTTTCCTGATTTTGGATTCTTCCAGGCCAGCAGGAGTCCAAAGTCTGTGCAAAAGATGGGGGAAAATGTGCTCTGGACAAGTAGAGAGACACCTAGTGGCAGCTTTTCTAAACACAAATAAAACATAGAAAACTTAATTTTTTTTTAAACGAAGTATATTAGAAATATTTTTTATTTACTATAAGGAGTGCAATAGCAAAAACTAGTTTTAATGAGAGAGCACATTTAAATCTAAAATCGACCATGTACTAGTAAATCAGGGCTCAGTTGATTTCTAAAGTTCGGTAATTATATCTCATTTGTCTACAGAGAAGCTGGAATATTTCTGTACAATTGTGGCAGAAGTTTTATGTGTTGTTTTTTGTTTTTAATAGTTAAATAAATTACAGCGATACTGGATACAGCTAGACATTACTGCTGAATTGAATGAACAAATCTTTGGCTCCTGCTCTAACTTCTCATTTTATTTAAATTTATTTTTTGTTCTCTTTAATTGAACCATGATATGCTTTTTTAGAGGGACACTGCTGTGGCTAGTGACTGGCTGTTTGGTACAGCAGGAACGACGTGTCACAGTAACTAGAAAAAAACAGTGAAGAGTGGGGATCGGAAGCCATCAAATAACAGAAATTAAGTGGAACTGATGACAACGGAGAATAGCGAAGATGAAAAATCACCCATTGAAATGAATGGGATCCGTTAATTTCAGTTTCTCAAATTCTTCAATGGAACCACAATGTCATATGCACACAACAATCAATGATACTTTGCTGCATTGTACTGTAATCCTTGATGTTATTGTGATATTTGTTTTGATTCTAGGACCATGGCATTGTACGAAGAAGAAGGTCCTGGTTTGCTGTGGGTGTCGGATGTGAGGAAAGCAAGCACTCATGCACTGAGTGGAGAAGATGTCAGACTTTCAATGGAAAGATTAGGCTGGGAATTGAGAGGGAGTAGCTATACAAATGCTTTGAAGATAAAAGAATGACCTTATAAGTGATAAAGTGTTTATCCAGTAGCCACTAAGGAGCTTTAAAGAGAGAAAAGCCAGGGCAATTCTTTTAAATGATGAAGATGTTAAGAGCAGAGACTGGATGGATGAGAAGCAGGATGTGATGTTACCTAGAGCAAAGTGACTTTCCTACTCCTTTTATCCTTTTGCATACAGCTTTCTAAAGTTAACACAAAAGACACTTCACACGTATATTTTCATTCTTTCCTATTGATTTCTCTGTGGGAATACTGTGACCCTACAATAGCCATGTAAACTAGTTGTGTCTCACGTGGTGATATATTTTCTCTGTTAGAGAGATCTGCTCATAAAAGATCTGATCTGTAAGGAAACAGTTCCAACCAGCACAAATACAGCCAATAAAATAAAGGGGTAAAACCATAAAGAGAAGACCTTTAAAGCTCTCAGTGTTATGCCTCCCGAACACGGGGAAAGAGTATTGTGACATCACGACTCCGCCCCCGTGTGGCATCACGCCCCCATGTGACGGCCGTCCTACCCCCTCCCATAGACTTGCAGTGAGGGGGTGGGGCGTGACAACACACGGGGCGGAGTCGTGACGTCACGATACTCCGTTCCCGTGGTCGGGAGGCATAACACTGAGATCTTCCAGCAGTGCTTAAGGGTGGGTGCTGCATGCTAGACTGCGGCGGGACCCCCGCAATCAGGCATCTTATCCTATAAGATGTCTTGGGGCCGGAGTACCCCTTTAAATTACTTGTGCTTATCCTGTGTTTGCCAAGATGATGCCAAGTCATGTAATGTTACAGATTCTGCTGAAGATATAATATTCATAAGTGGGTTTGACTCTCTTCTCATGACTAGTAACATGATAATGCTTACTACAGTGATAGGACATGCCATGTAACATGCCAACTCCTACAGTGTCCTCCTTTCTGTACCTGTTAA
Organism: Hyla sarda; assembly: GCF_029499605.1. Taxonomy (NCBI): domain Eukaryota; kingdom Metazoa; phylum Chordata; class Amphibia; order Anura; family Hylidae; genus Hyla; species Hyla sarda. Next base: position 117,771,088 of record NC_079189.1, on the reverse strand, counting down.
ACAAATGACATCATTTCCAATTTCAGTTACCACTTAATCTAGTCTATTTTGTGGTCCAAGACAATAATTCAGGTAGAAACATGGGAGACAACAAAGTGGAGATGCTCTATCTAGCTTTAATGATGGAATGCAAGAGGGTAGCAGAGGAGATAAGAGGTTTCCTTTATACTTTATATGTACAGTGTATAATGATGCCATGGATATGTTTACACAATCACTGTGAAAAATGTATACTCTAATGGTGCATTTAGTGTCTCCTACCCCCCCACCCCCACTCCCTCACTTTTATTTTATTCCAAATTGTCCATCACATCACAGATACTGAAATATTTTAGAAAGTTAACAGAGGAAATGTTTTCACTCTATGCTGGCAAAACGTCCATACAGACAACTTGTGAGATTGTGTAGTTGTGCTCAGTGGTACTACCATTAGTACATTCACTATACAAATGCATCCAATAGAAAGGATTCATGGCACTCCCCATTAGTGCAAATATAATCTTCCTTGCTCAGTAGTCGCAGGATGCAGAACAAGGAATACTATTAGTGTTACTGGTGAGTGCCATGGACCAAGGATCTACTCAGATGGATAGATTATTGTGAATAGGTCTCTTGAATACAACACGTTTAGACTTTGAGACAGCTTACCGATCAGCTGATTGACACCAGTCCAGCTTTCAGAACCCCACAATCATTAGCTACGGCAGGAGCTGCTCATTCATGGTGGCTATTTAATCTTGCAAAAGAAGTCTATATGCCTAGTTGTCATTTTAATAATCTGCCGAATGGCACATTATACAGAATATATAGTCATGGCTGTAAATGTTGGCAACCCTGACATTTTTCAAGAAAATGAAGTATTTCTCACAGAAAAGGATTGCAGTAATATGTGTTTTGCTATGCACATGTTTATTCCCTTTGTGTGTAATGGAACTAAACCAAATTACGGAGGGAAAAAAGCAAATTGGAAATAATGTCACACCAAACTCCAAAAATGGTCTGAACAAAATTATTGGCACCCTTTCAAAATTGTGTAAAAATAAGATTGTTTCAAGCATGTGATGCTCCTTTAAACTCACCTGGGGCAAGTAACAGGTATGGGCAATATAAAAAGCACACCTGAAAGCAGATAAAAAGGAGAGAAGTCATTGTATTGTGTGTCTGTGTGTGCCACAATAAGCATGGACAACAGAAAGAGGAGAAGAGAAATATCTGAGGACTTGGGAACCAAAATTGTGGAAAAATATCCATCTCCAGAGATCAAAATTTGCCTTTGTCCACAGTGCACAACATTATCAAGAAGTTTGCAACCCATGGTTCTCTCCGCGCGTGGACAGAAGAGAAAAATTGATGAAAGGTGTCAACGGATAGTACGGATGGTGGATAAGCAGCCCCAAACAAGTTTCAAAGATATTTAAGTTGTCCTACAGGCTCAGGAAGCATCAGTGTCAGCACGAACTATCCGTCGACATTTAAATGAAATGAAACGCTATGGCAGGAGACCCAGGAGGACCCCACTGCTGACACAGTGACATAAAAAGCAAGACTAAATTTTGCCAAAATGATATTGAGTAAGGCTGCTTTCACACTATAAAGTTCTTCCGTTTAAAGATCCGTTATGAAATTCCGTTATAAAGTCTTTTATAACGGATCCTTAAACTTCCGTTAATAAATCCCATTAAAGTCTATGGGATTTTTTAATCTTCCGTTTGTACCTTTTTTGTTTTGTTAAAGGAGAACTCCGGTATGGGTGGGAAAAAACAACTTATCCCCTATCCTAAGCATAGGGGATAAGTGTTAGATCGCAGCGGGTCTGACAGCTGGGGCCCCCCACAATTTCCTGTACGGGGACCCGGCTCGCTCCTGCTCAATGCAGGAGCCGAGCATTTTCGACCACAGCCAAAGCTGCGGCCGACACGCCCCCTCCATACACTTCTATGGCAAGGCTGGAGTGCTGCCTTCGGCAATCTCCGGCCATTGAGCAGGAGCGAGCTGGGTCCCCGTACAGGAGATCACGGGGGGCCCCAGTTGTCGGACCCCCCGCGATCTAACACTTATCCCCTATGCTTAGGATAGGGGATAAGTTGTTTTTTCCCACCCATACCGGAGTTCTCTTTTAAACTAACGTCCGTTAGTTATAACGGAAGAATAGAACGGACATGCAGTATTTTTTTACTGTTTATAATTAACGGATCATTGAACGTCCGTTAATTATTAACATTGAAGCCTATGGCGTAACGGACGTTGCAAAATACACCCGTTATTGTCCGTTAATTTAACGTCCGTTAGTGCTACTGAGCATGCTCAGTAGAGACTTCACACTCCTGAAGTCACATGGGAAAGTTGAGTAGTGCTCACACCCCATGTCACACCCCCTCTACTTCCTGGTCAGACAGCAGGAGGCAGCAGTAGGAGTCTGTTCTGGGTATCCGTATTCATCTGCCGCCATCCGCCTGATAGCACCCCTGATAGCACTTCAACAGCGCTCTATTAACAGCCCAGGAACCAGAGCAATGCACCCTCCTGCACCCCCCCTTCCAGGAGGCAGAGTATTGCACCCTCCTGCACCCCCCCCCTCCAGGAGGCAGAGTAGTGCACCGTCCTGCAGCCCCCCCCTCCAGGAGGCAGAGTAGTGCACCCTCCTGCACCCCCCCCTCCAGGAGGCAGGGTAGTGCACCCTCCTGCACCCCCATTCCAGGAGGCAGAGTAGGCAGAGTAGTGCACCCTCCTGCCCGCCCTGATAGTCTGATAGCAAGCAAAGCAACCGATAGTACTCTCCCTCTCAATGCTGAAATGCAGACTGCGGCAGGATCATTGTGGCATCCTTTTATACCCTCCCCTTCAGGTAGGGGGAGGAGCTTCAGCTGTTGCAAGGTGTGCAGGTAGGGAGAGGTGAAACAAAGGTGAATATAACGGACGTTAATAATAAGGTATTAACGGATAATAACAGATAAACATTTATCCGTTTAATTAACGGACGTTAGAAATCTATTCATCCGTTATATAACGTCCGTTAAATCAGTATAGAATTGAATATAACAGATGTTTTATAACGGATAAGCTGAAATTCTTCTGGGAAAATGTCTTGTGGACAGATGAGACCAAGATAGAGCTTTTTGGTAAAGCACATCATTCTACTGTTTACCGAAAATGGAATGAGGCCCACAAAGAAAAGAACACAGTACCTACAGTGAAATATGGTGGAGGTTTAATGAAGTTTTGGGGTCGTTTTGCTGCCTCTGGCACTGGGTGCCTTGAATGTATGCAAGGCATCATAAAATCTGAGGATTACCAACAGATTTTGGGTTGCACTGTAAAGCTCAGTGTCAGAAAGCTGGGTTTGCATCTGAGATCTTGGGTCTTCCAGTAGGACAATGACCCCAAACATACATCAAAAAGCACCCAGAAATGGATGGCAACAAAGTGCTGGAGAGTTCTTAAGAGGCCAGCAATGAGTCCAGATCTAAATCCCATTGAAAACCTGTGGAGAGATCCTAAAATTTCTGTTGGGAAAAGGCGCCCTTCCAATAAGAGAGACTTGGAGCAGTTTACAAAGGAAGAGTGGTCCAACATTCCGGCTGAGAGGTGTAAGAAGCTTATTGATGGTTACAGGAAGCGACTGATTTCAGTTATTTTGTCCAGCCCATTTTTGGAGTTTGATATGACATTATGTCCAATTTGCTTTTTTGCTTAGTTCCAATACACACAAAGGGAATAAACATTTATAGCAAAACATGTGTTACTGCACTCCTTTTCTTGTAATATATGAAAAAAAGAAAAAACAGACAAAAGCACAATCATGTTCATTATTCTGGTAAAGAAGGGGTTGCCACTAGCAACGATAAGGTTATGCTAACCTGATGGTGTTATGCTAAGAGCACAACACCTATTGAAGCCTGGATACCCAATCCCTGGGTGAGTAGCCGGGGTGCTGCTTGGATCGTACCTGTCGCTGGAGTCCTCAGGACTGTCAGGAGAAATTCAAGTGAAACTTGCATTTAGTGAACACTGTATACCTGTGAGCTCCTGTAAAATGTTGGTTTCTGTTTTTCATTTTGCGCTGCTGTTCTCGGAGCATTGGGCTGGGACCTGTCATTCGTTCCTCTGCTCTTGCGGCCGACTGTCCCCCATGTCTGTTTGTGCCATAGGGGGGGACTAACTGTCCGCATATACTATAGACATTATCTATCCCTGTAATAACATGGTGTCTGCAATAGAGTCAAATGGCTACTCTGACTATTCCACTTGGAGTCTCTTAATTTGAATACATTGTATATTATGAATGTCAATGTTTAATGTGGTTTGTTTTATCCTGTATGTGCATGCTTCCAAGAATCCACTCATATTGCTTTTATACTTTAATATGTACTTTTCTATGTGAACCCGTTAATTTGTTTGCAGGCTTTTTTCTGTATAAATATGACACGTTGAATGCTGTACCAATCAGAGGACCTGAGGAAGAGGGGGTCCCACCCCTTGAAACGCGTAGTCCACAGCACTTTTAATAAATAATCTTTTATTTATTTATTTAATAACTTCTATTGTCCGACTCGGTTACTGCAATATGCCATTGGGAGAGCGCCAAGAGGATCGCCATTTTTATCCTGCTTCCTGCAAGTTTCACTTGCAATCCTTTTCTGTGAGAAATACTTCATTTTCTTGAAAAATGTAAGGGGTGCCAACATTTACAGCCATGACTGTATATATATATATATATATATATATATATATATTTATATGTCAATAACTGTCGGACGAAAGCTTTCTCTCTGCCCTGGTGGCAGCTTAACTCTCCCAGACAAAAGGCGCCGATACAATGCCTTACCCTTTTATCTACCAACAGCATTTGTTGGTAAAGTGTCAGGAGGCCACCATATGCTTTAGATAGTCGGTCAAACTCATTGGCGGTAGTGGATTTGGCCAACTTTGGCAAGTAATATTAAGATTAATGGGCAACTTTCTAATATTACAATATTTAAAATAAAAGTTAATAGCACTGTAACCAGATAAAAGTAAATAACAACGTAACCACATAATAATTTGGAGGTGATGGCTTCCACACAATACAGAGGAAATTGTGTACATTACAAGGGTTTTCTAAACAATGGAATGTTAAGGAGAAACAGGCTATTAGAAGTTTGTACACACAGATTAGAAGCTTTCGGATTTGGATTAACATACCACATTGATTTTGTCACCACTTGCTGTTTCACTTCCAGCAAGAGCTGACTGAAATTATAATAAGAGGTATACATGGTAATCTTGTTTCATTACATCTTACATCCTATATTTTAAGAAAAGTATATTACAGTACATAGGCGTATTCCGTTACAAAATTTTTTTTTTATATGTTGCTGCGGCTGTCGTAAATGTAAAAAATAAATGACGTCTATCTCAGTTCCCCAAAGTTCCCATTACATCCCCTGCTGCTCATAGGTTCTCCCCTCTTCCAAGGAGAGGCGTCTCAGCAGGATCTGTCCACTTAGCCAATCACTGGCCGAGAAGGGACTCTTCTCTTCTTAGAAGTAGGGAGAAGCAGTGAGCAGCTAAGGACTGGAAGGAACTGGAATGGGAAATGGGGGAAATAACATGGTAAGTATATCTTATTTAACATTTTTACACCAGCCCCACTAACACGTAAAACACATTTCTTATGTCAGAATACCCCTTTATGGGTGTTAGGATTCATTCCATCTAATTTACACTGCTTTTGGATAGGTAAAATAGTGCTGTCTGCCGAATAGAGATGATTTACAATTTTTCACCACTCTACCACTGTTTTAAAAACTGGTAGGGGCTTGGTGAAAGGGGCCTGGCCTCCAAAAGCACATCAAAACTGGGATATGTTGTTCCTGAACTATGACAATGACATTTCATTACTAGAGTGGATTTCTGTCTGTGGCACACATGCAGCCACTGGTGTGGCATTTATAAAAAAGGCCTGCTTCTCTTTATAAATTTGTTTTATCTTGCGTCTACATATTTTCCACTCAAGGGGTTGTCCCACCAACAGCACTTGCCTCCTATAGTTGAAAGTGTATGATGATGGTGAGAAAGGAAAGGGGTTCTGAGTCTCCAATCATAATGGAATGGTGGTCAAGCATGTGTCATTCCATTCAATATCTAAGGTAGCCAAGTGCTGTAAGTAGCTATCTTTGGCAGGCCCATAGACAAGAACTGGAATGTCAATAAGAAAGGTGACCTCTGCTGCATTTTGACAGGATACTTAGGATCCAATGGATAGGGATATCAATTTCTTGTTAAGTCAACCTCTTTAAGATCAGCATATACAATGCCCACCCCTAAATATCTGAAATGTTATATTGGTGAAAAATACAGAAGATATACAAAATAAGGTAAAATAGTTGCGTTAGATTACCTGCATAAAGCTATATAATCAGAAGGGGTCCATTGCCCAAAATGTGAAATTGCCCCCACACATCTAATCATGAGCAGAAGAGCGCTGAGAATGTTTGACATTTTCTCTTTGAAAATCTCGTGGACCATTAGGAGAGAGGGAAATCTGGGTCCAAAAGGAAGAGTGGTGGGCCCAACAAGTGCTGGTGACAACAATGCAGAGTACAGTGGCCCCTCAAGTTACAATATTAAATGGTTCTAGGACACACATTGTAAATTGGAATTATTATATCTTGAGACCAAAACTCAATGGAAAATAAGTAATTGGTTTCAAAGCCCCCAGTCTATTCAAAAATAATAAAAGGAAATAAAAAAAATAAAAAGGTACCTAATACAGCTAAATATACTTCATATATAGCAGTGAGAAATAGCTGCTAGAAGCTACACATCTCTCTCTCTCTCTCTCTCTCTCTCTCTCTCCCTCTCTCTCTCTCTCTCTCTCTCTCTCTCTGTGTGTTTGTGTATATATATATATATATATATATATATATATATATATATGCAGCTGCTTCTTCAAGGTCCTGTACAGTATACACAGTGTACCAGAAAAACTAAATTAACCTTTTCTCACCTGGTGTCAGAGGGATTAGCTTATCCTGGCAAAGGTAAAGGGCAGAGGACATGTAGTACTGCATTGTACCATAGGGAGATGCTACGAGTCAGCCAATCAGTGCATGCAGTGCATGTGTATTTCCAGTAAAATACCTGCTCTCATTGGTCAGATATTTCAGCCATTCTTATGTTCCACAGATCTGGATTGTCAGTAGCATTGTGAATTGAGTATGGTAAATTACAATAGTCTAGGAAAGACCATTGTATGCTGAAAATATTGTAACTTGATGCCATTGTAATTTGAGTTATCACTGTATTCCCTTTGTATGTATTCAAATGTGTACCTATTCTTGGTGGGCAGAAGAGGGCACATTAGATCACATTTTAGTCTTAGTAAGCGAAAATATGTAAATATGTAAATAAAAAAACTGTGTATTTATGTTGCAATATAAAAAAATAAATAAATAAACCCAGCATAAAGTTCACATTTTTTCTCATAGAAATCTGTGGATTTCCAATATGTGAAGAGTATTATTTCGACCCTTGGTGGGTTGAACATGGTCAACATGACATAGTTCTCCTTGACATTTATGGGATTTAGCCTCTAGTGCTCTTATGAGACTGGTAAATATACATAATAGATTGCCTTCTCTTTTGATCTCCATGAGTCCACAAATCACTGCCAAATCTGAGAATTACTGAATGCTTCTCTCTTCTGATACCAGATCTGCTGTGGCTTTATAACCACTGGGAGTTCTGGGATCAAAGCGACAAAAGTGATGTGACAGCAAAATCCTCTAGAACTGAAGAGTATGTTGGAGTCTTTTCAGCAGAACTATGTCTATGATTTAGAAGTATCCTACATATTCTCATTTATTTTCCATTGTAGTTTATGGTGACAGCCTTAGTGTGATTAAAACTTACTGTCTTGCTGACGTACGTAGAGCTGATGTTCACGCACTGCAACCCCTCACTGTTACAGCATCCTCCACATCTGTACAAGGACACGCAGGGCGGTTTAAAGAAAGTGTTTGTTGAGGCTCCAAATTCTTTTCCCACGTCTACACATACTTCTCGTGGTATGCACTGGGTTTTTCTCCATTCACTTTCAATACCTAAAATACAAAAATAATTATGGATTATTTGTAGAATTAATAACATAACAAATTGCAAGCATACTTATGGCCCTTTCTACTCAACCATTCAGAAGAAGTAACATGTCTTAGTTCAGTGCATTCCTGTCTAATATAGAAATATAACTCTTTTTCTAAAGAATCTTATACTGGCTATAAACATCAAACTAAAATTGGTCAAACCTACTGATTTTGATCGGTTTGGATGACCATATAATATCTATTGGGGCCTCCACACTCTCCCTCAATGGCAGATGTCAGGGAAGATAAAGGTCAAGCATGTTGGATTTTAATACGCTCAATCCTTTCGTTTTTGGAGAGATAAGCCCCTGCCAGAGGTGTCTGACGTTTTCTCACTTCTCATAGCCGAGCCTACACGATTGGGTAGATATTTGTCTGGTCAATGAGCATATGGCTAACAGCTTTCTTTTAAACTCTTAAGGACCAAACCCATTTTGACCTTAAGGATACAGGCAACTCTATTTTTGTGTTTTCGTTTTTTCCTCCTCGCCTACTAAAATCCATAACTCTTTTATATTTCCATCTACAGACCCATATGAGGGAATTATTTTTTTGCATGACCAATTGTAATTTGTAATACCACTTCTCATTTTACCATAAAATGTACGGCGAACCCCCAAAAATTTTTTTGGGGGGAGGAAATTTAAATGAAAATCACCGTCTTGCACATTTTGGAGGGTTTCGTTTTCACACAGTACACTTTACGGTAAAAATGTGTTCTTTATTCTGCAGGATAATACGATTAAAATGATACCCATGGCTACATACTTTTTTTATTATTGTACCGCTTAAAAAAAATCTCAAACTTTTTGTACAAAATTAGTAATCTAAAATCGCCCTATTTTGACCACCTGTAACTTTTTCAATTTTCCGTATAAGCAGCAGTATGATGGCTCATTTTTTGTGTCATGATCTGTACTTTTTATTTATACCACATTTGCATATATGAAACTTTTAAATCACTTTTTATAAATTTTTTTGGAAGAAAATGTGACAAAAAAGCAGCAATTTTTGACTTTTTTATTTTTTACATTTACACCGTTCACCGTTACAGGATCATTAACATTATATTTTGATAGTTCAGACATTTACGCATGTGGCAATACCAAATATGTTTATTAATAATTTATTTTTTATGCTTTTTGGGGGTAAAATGGGAAAAAGGGACAATTTATGTTTTTATTGGGGGAGGGGATTTTTCATATTTTTACTTTTTATTTTTACATTTTTTAACTTTTAATTTTTTTACACTTTTTATGTCCCCATAGGGGACTATTTACAGCAATCACTTGATTGCTAATACTGTTCAGTGCTATGCATAGGGCATAGCACCGATAAGTGTTGTCGGTGATCTTCTGCTCTGGACTGCTCGATCTCAGACCAGAGCAGGAGACCCCTGGAGACGGCTGGAGGCAGGTGAGGGGACATCCGGCCTCCATTTTAGATGATCGAATCCCCGCGGTAGCGCCGCAGGTGATCCATTCATCTATTTTAAAATGTGCATTGCCGCAGATGTCATGATCTGTATTGATCACGGCATCTGAGGCGTTAATGGCTGACATCAGTGTGATCTCGGCGAAGTACCTCTGTCAAAGTACCTCCACACCAGTTAATATACAGACAGTTTTAGACCAGGACTACTTTTCTAATGTATTTGACACATACAGTACATGACATTTAAGAGAGACTTTACTGAGGGATCTTGCAACGCCTAATTCAGCTTTGATAAAAGGTGTATAAAAAATATGGAGACACATTTAATATATTAAATCATTAAAAAGATTTCCCAGTGTAATATAAATGAATTTTCCTGATTGTACTTTTCAACACCAATCAATTAACCAAGCAATTTGTTATCTTTTTTTTAGTAGCATACCTGCACTTCCAAAGGAATTTTAGTGCTCAATGAAATTACTGACCTCCTGATAGTCCACTCTATGGTTCTAAGCTATTTCTAATTCTCTCCATTTAAGGGGTGGGATCAAAGTTCAGCTGACTGTCAGCAGTACTCACACAGGGCTTCCATTTTCTTACTTCTCTGTACAATCACTGTGCTGTACATGCTCTTCTCTACTATGCCAGGACAAGGGCTCAAGTCCTGCAGGAACTGAGTTCCTGTACGTTTCCCAGCAGCATGAACATTGTTCCCATTAACAGGACCAGTCCTTGAGTGGAAATCTTGGGGGAGTTTCCACACTTTTTTCCCAGGACTTGACCCCTGGTTAGGACATAGTGCTGGTGAAAGTGCACTGGACCGAATAGGCTGGCACTGTGCTGGGGTGATGATTTAAGACAGGGGTCAAATGACAGACAAAATTATGTTTGGGGTTGTGCATTATTAGAAAAAACATGGCTACTTTCTTCCAAAAAAAAGTGTCACAACAGTCCACAGGTTGACGCTAAGCTGAATTCAGTTTAAAGGTACTAAACTGCAATACCAGACAGAGCCTTTGGACAGGCGTGAGAAAAAAGGCAGCCATGTTTTACTAGTCCTGTACAACCCTTTAGTAATGAATGAGGTTTTGCTTAAAAGCAAAAGTATGTTTAGTGCCTGGACATGATTAAAGATGCTCAGCAGACATCAACATCCAATATGCATTTGGTTTATTGCAATAATATTTGCAGAATAATGAAATGTGTATATGATGCATGACTAGATATAACACCATGTCAGTAGAGAGTCTTCATAAATCTGTTTATGTACAGAGCAATAACTGATACAATGTATAACATACTGTATAGAAAAAGGCAAATGTTCAAGAATAACAAGCTTTTCAAGAGCATCTGCTTTCTTAACCTGGTCTGTATATTAATAACTTTATATATATTTCATATAGTTCAAATACCATCTACTCCACTAGCATTTTTAATATACTACAAGTTTTAAATTCAGATGGTTTTCATAGTGTAAAGTCTACCTGCCGTAACTGATTTTCTTTAGGAACACAGAGTAATATAAAAGGCATAAATATACACATACCGCTATATAATAAAAAGCTGTCAAGTGGATATTGACTCCTGGTGATCATGTGACTTCTATATTACATGTATTAATCAAAAGATCTCATCTACTAAAAGTGATATAGTCTTCTATAACTATGAATGATAGAGAAAGTTATTAAAGTACGACTGTGGGACATAAAACACTTAAAATGATTCGGGGTGGATTGTTTGGATTAAGACTGTCATGCAAAGCTTGTATGTGGTTTGATCTCATGTTAATCCCCTGGTTGCTAGAGAGAAGAGGAATTTGCAATGGAGTATTCACATGAAAGATCAGAAAAAATAGATAAATGTAAGGTATGCTATGAGTTTTAGATAAACTATTGGAATATGTATGTTTATTTATGTTTTGTACTAAAAAAGGTTATCCTCCCCCAGCTAACAGAAGGCAGTTTCTTGCACCATCTCTGTGGAACATGTTCTAATAGTATTTATTGTGAGATAAAGCAACATTTAATTTCTTTGGAACCTGTAACTAACATACAGCATTGTGCCAGTCTTAAGACTGCAGAACTGCTTAGTAGATGAAGTAATTGCTGCTACCGTTTTTGTGTTTTGAAGTGCGTAAGGACCTTTAAGGGATACTCCACTCTATATTATACACCAAAAAGCATCCTGTGGGGCAAAAAGTCCCAACAGGGAAATATAGGACTAGTAATAAATCCGAGTAAATACGCCAAAAAGAATGACTAGATATCCAAAAAAGTAATGAAAAAACATACAAAATCTTTATTGAATCAATATAAACATACATAAAAAATACATTAAAAGAAAGAAATGGCAAAGCAAAGTAACACCATGGATAGCATATACCAAAGGTAAGCCGTAATTAAATATAGGTCAATAGTCCAGATAAGGGATCTCCTTCAGAAGACATAAGTGTGACAGGTAATAAAGTAAAGAAGTAGAGAGTACAATGAAGGCATAAACCAGACTAGATAATCCAATACCATATTACCCAGGGATATGCACAACCCCTACATATGTTTCGCTCATTCGAGCTTCCTCAGGGGGCGTATATGCTATCCATGGTATTACTTTGTTGTGCCATTTCTTTCTTTTCATGTATTTTTTTAATGTATGTTTATATTGATTCAATAAAGATTTTGTATGTTTTTTCATAGCTTTTTTGGATATCTAGTAATTCTTTGTTAGTATTCCACTCTCCAGCGTTCGAAACATTTAGTTCCAAACTCTGGTGTGGCCTTAGGGGGTTGCCACGTTCCGCCCCTCGTGACGTCATGCCCCCTCAATGCAAGTCTATGGGAGGGGGTTGAACGGCCATCACACCCCCTCTCATAGACTTGCATTGAGCGGGAGGGTCGTGACGTCACGAGGGGCAGAGCGTGATGCCACAAGGGAGCGTGGTGACCTCTGAAGCTTACACCAGCGTTCGGAACTAAATGTTCTGAACGCTGGGGAGTGGAGTACCCCTTTAACAGATGTGGGCTCTATCATTTTCTGATACTTAAAGAAAAAAGATGGCATATGCGTATGCTTCCAGGGGTTCATTTAATGTTTATCATAAACAATTTACCACTAAAATGGATCATAAGGAAGAGTTTCTTCAACCATCAACAATTCCATCTACTTTTCTATTATCAATTAATAATGGCACTTTAGATTACATTCACTATCTACTTTAGTATTGAAGGCCCCCAACAGGGCTGCAGAGTAGACAACCCTGGCTTCTAGGCCATTATTTATGGCAGCGTATTCCTTGTGTATAGCTTAGATGCAAGCTATGTCCCCTGAGATGGTGACAAGTGTGTATTTTGTTTATGTTGATTTAGTATATGTGTATTTTTCTATTAATTCAGTAGGCCCCTTTTAACCCCTTCTCACAAGTTTAGTAAGACATATAAGTTTTCTCACATGTCTATTTAAATAGTCTCCAACCTGAATTTCTCCAGCTGTAGAAAAACTACAACTTTTAACATGCTCCGACTGCCGCGGGCTACCAAAACATGATGAGAGTCGTTGTTTGGAAACAGTTGGAGAGATGCAGGTTGGAGATTATGTGACCAGTTTGCCGTCTATTATTATTATCATTGATAATTATTATACAGTAGAGGACATAGGGGGAGATTTATCAAAACCTGTCTAGAGGAAAAGTTGCTGTGTTGCCAATAGCAACCAATCAGATCACGTCTTTCATTTTTGAAAAGGCCTCTGAAAAATGAAAGAAGCATTCTGATTGGTTGCACTGGGAAACTCTGCAACTTTTCCTCTGGACAGGTTTTAATAAATCTCCCCCCAAATATTCTACTAATCCAAACTTAAAAGCAGCATTGCCGTCTGGTAACAGTAAAGACCTTCTACCTTCATTGCAGTGTCTCCTTTATCCTAATATTGCTCCAACATGCTGAAATATTCGTAAGATCTGCTACTTAAAAATAGTAAGGAAGACAGGATGCTGTCACAAGCTCCTCAGGGGTCAGTGGAATGCACATACATTCATGAACCTTCCACTGGCGGGTGTGTGCATGGCTGGGTGGAGGCAAGCAGACCCAAGTTCATGGTGATTCCCAAAGACTTTCTATTTCCTGCAGTGAGGAGCAGTTCCCATGGAGACCAGACAACATACTGAAGAGCATTTAAATCCTAAAACACAGGCAAGAAGGAAAAATATCTCAGCATGCAATGTTTTCTGAGTTGTACGTCTTATTTAATGCTTCCAGACGGAAATGCGCTTTAAAGATTTGACTAATACAAATACAATAATATTTCTGATTGGCTGTAAGAAACATTTTACTATCAATTTTTATGACTTATACGTGTTAGAATTATTGATTGAACATATTGTAATTCTGTAACTTATATCAAATAAGGCCTGGATACAGGAGAGTAGAGTCCGGGGTGCACTTACTTTTCCAGATTTCAGCATTGTAGTTGGTGTGTGCAGCTGCAAATTTGAGACTGTCGTCTCTTCTAGTATCAAAGCTGGCCTGTCCTTGTCTCATTTGACACTTGAACATTTTCCAGGATTCAGGGTAAAGCAGTGTCATTAGTTCATCCACACTGGATACAGCTCGTAGTTGCTCTTCCAGCTCCTTGCCTGGGTGATCCTTCAAAGAAAAGCAAAAATTCATTATTCTATATACTTTAAGCATTGGGAACGAAAACTGAGGTTCGATGTGTTCAGAGCAATGTTTCCCAACAGTCCTCCGGACCTCAAACAGGTCATGTTTTAGGGCTTCCATAGATTTGTTTCCTCAGCTGAACACATTAAAGGGGTAATCTGCCCCTAGACATCTTATCCCCTATCCAGCGGCAAGACCCCCCGCGATCTTGGCTGCAGCACCCAGACATCTGGTGACGGAGCAAACTTTGCTCTGTGTCATATGAATGGCGATGCGGCGTGACGTCAAGACCACGCTCCGCTCATGATGTCACGGCCACGCCTCCTCAATGCAAGTCTATGGGAGGGGGTGTGGGGTCTGTCACGCCCCCTCCCATAGACTTGCATTGAGGGTACGTGGCCATGATGTCCCAAGCGGGTGTAGCCGTGACGTCACGAGCCTCCAGGGATGTACCTGACGCTCTTAACGAACACCGGGTGCAGCAGGGAGATCGTGGGGGTCCTTTGGATAGGGGAATAAGATGTCTAGGGGTGGAGTACCCCTTAAAATACCTTTTCGGAAATTATGCAAATAAAATTTATAATAATAATAAAGTTTTATAAATAATATATACTTTATATATTACATAATAGATTATACACCATATGTTTGAAAAATAGTACACGTAAGAGTGAAAAACACAGCTTTTCATGAATCATGCTACATGTCTCTTTGGACCCAGTTGTGTGTGAAAGTGAGAAATCCACATAAACCTTAAATGACAGAGTTGGTGTTTATCCCTTCATAAAACGCTAAATTCATTTTCTGAACTTCACAATAAAGTTGGATGTGAATTCAGACTACTTTCTACAGCAACTTTAATGTGAGACCATTTAAATAAATCACAGCACATTGCTTAGTTACAGTATTTCTCCTCTGCTGTTCTCTGCACCTTCTATAGCTACCCCACTGATACTTAATGCTTGCCATAAATTGCATCTGTAATGTCTCCTCTTCTACGCTAGGATAGTAGAGGAACGCTGAGCTCAGGGATATATACGGTAGATTTCTATGATTTCATTCAGTATTTTCAAAAATGGACACAGGTATCAGCAGAGTGCACTGTGGTTATAAAGAAAAGAAATCCAAAAAGAAAAGAATTTCCTCTGAAGTATATAGCAGCTAATAAATACTGGAAGGATTAAGATTTTTTTAATAAAAATAATTTACTAATCTGTTTAACTCTTTGGCACCAGTAGATTTAAAAAAAAAAAGTTTTCCACCAGAGTACCCCTTAACATGTCAAAAGTTTAAAGTGCACCGTATCTCAGTCCTGAATACCTTTATAACCTTGTGAATTGTGCAGCAGGACTCTTTACTCCCTAACTGTCGTCCAGAGCTGACCTTCATACCTTCATAGTCTTATTCAGTGAAAGGATCCAGATTTGAGTGACCGTCAGAAAGCGAGACATGCACTGCTGCGCCCTTTTACTAAGCAACCACTGCAGCCATTGCTCATTATTTCTGCAGGGATGAGGTTTCCTTGAAACATATATCTTCTTTATGTGCTTTTATGATTGTATGTATTTGATATGTGTTTTAATAAAAGTTTTTAATACATTTTTTATTTTCTTTTGGATATTTATATCTTATGTGAGCTAGGCCTTTTTACTCAATGGGGTCAAATTGGTGCTAAAAGGACATCTGCAGCGTGATTAACACTTATCCCCTATCCACAGGATAGGGGGATAAGCGTTTGATCGCGGGGGGTCCAACCGCTGGGACCCCCTGTGATCTCCTGTTCGGGGCCGAGGCTGTCCCGTGCAGGGGGCGTGCCAGCCGCAGCATGACGTTGCAGCCGGCACGCCTCCTCCATACATCTCTATGGGAGAGGTGGGGAGGCAGCGTCTGTACCTCTAGGTCGACGCTACGTCACCATGAGCGCTAATGGCGGCGCCCGTTAGGGAGATCGAGGGGGGTCCCAGCGGTCGGACCCCCCACAATCAAACACTTATCCCCTATCCTGTGGATAGGGGATAAGTGTCATACCGCTGCAGTTGTCCTTTAAATTTCTGCAGCTTCAAATCATGCACATTCAATATGCGCAGGATACTGTACATGTGAATACACAACTATTTATCCATGAGCTCAACATTCTAGTTGCTATCTTATGCTACCCTCAGAGGCATGACACATCTGTTTTAAAGGGGTATTCCATCCCCACAATAACATTTTAAAGTTAGTCAGGGTGCTATAAAAATAAAAAAGCAATCATATGCACCTGTCCCAATATCTTGCAGCAGCCATTTCAATGGTGCCTGGTCCCTTTTGCTCACCAATTCATCATTTAAATAATGCCCGCTAAACCAGTCACTGGCCACAGGGGTTGACCTACCTTGAACAGTGACTGGCTGAATCGGCAAGTTCCTGCAGGGATCAGGAAGCAGTGGGGACCGACAGCTGTTGGAATGGCAACTGTGGGAGATTGGGCAGATGGCTATGGTTTATTTTATTTTTTTTATAGCACCCTCACTTACTTTAAAAAAAAATTCTTCTAAGGCTGGAATACCACTTTAAAAAGCTTGACTAGAATTTCCATTTGAGCTATACTAGTAAAACAGCCACAGCCAAACACACGGTAGGAAAGAGTATAATAAAATAACATGACAAATCTGCATGATGCCCAATACTAGGATGACTAGGATATCCTGCAATAAACTGTAGGTAGTTCTTCTTGACATTTTTTCTAACAACACATGTCTTCATGTGGTTGTCTGATCTCAGAACTGTACAGTCATTTGGAGAGTTTATTCCAGAGGGGATTGAAATGTCTCTATGTAATCCCAGTTTAGTCACGTCTCTGCATACAAAGGGTTGGATCTCCAAGAAAGACTAAGGATTTGGCTTCCCAACTTCACCACACATGTTGGAATTAATTCTCTTTACAGTTCTTTATATACCGTATATACTCGAGTATAAGCCGACTCGAATATAAACCGAGGCCACTAATTTCACCCCAAAAACCAAGGAAAAGTTATTGACTCGACTATAAGCCTAGGGTGGGAAATACATTATCCCCCCTGTCATCATCCAGACCCTCGTCATCATCCAGACCCCTATCATCAACACCCCAGTCATCATCCAGACCCCCATCATCATCACCCTGTCATCATCCAGACCCCCGTCATCATCACCCTGTCATCATCCCCCCCTTCATCATCACCGCCTGTCAATCCCTTCAATCAGATGTCTTCAACCTGCGGACTTCCAGATCTTGCAAAACTACAACTCTCAGCATGCCCAGACAGCCATTGGCTGTCTGGGCTTGCTGGGAGTTGTAGTTTGGAAACATCTGGAGGTCTGCAGGTTGAAGACCACTGCGGCCTTCGTCATCATCCAGACCCTCCTTTAGTTTTCTACTCACCTCCCCTAGGTGGGAAGGAAGGGTGATCTGGTCCGGGCCATCTATGCTGCAGGGACCGTCCGGTGGGGAGGGTTAGTCGTTCCGGGCTGTCCATCTTCACCGGGAGGCCCTCTTCTCCACTCCGGGCCCAGCCCCTGACTAGAGACGTTGCCTTGACGACGACACACAGGGACGTTCATGCGCAGGGTCGTCCCTGTGCATCGCCGTCAAGGCAACGTCACTAGTCCGGGGCAGGGCCCGGAGCGGAGAAAAGGGCCTCCCGGTGAAGATGGACAGCCCGGAATGACTAACCCTCCCCACCGGACGGTCCCTGCAGCATAGATGGCCCGGACTAGCTCACCCTTCCTTCCCGCCGAGGGGAGGTGAGTAGAAAACTAAAGGGGGGGTCTGGATGATGATGAAGGCCGCAGTGGTCTTCAACCTGCGGACCTCCAGATGTTTCAAATCTACAACTCCCAGCATGCCCGGAAAGCTGATGGCTGTCCGGACATGCTGGGAGTTGTAGTTCTACAACATCTGGAGGTTTGCAGGTTGAAGACCACTGAAAGGGATTGACAGGCAGAGAGTTCAATCTAGTATAAGCCGAGGGGGGTGTTTTCAGCACGAAAAATCGTGCTGAAAAACTTGGCTTATACTCGAGTATATACGGTAGTTGGTGTATTTTCAGACTTTGCCAAATTGTGTTTAACATTAGCATTTGCCAAAAAAGTTATAAAATTGCTGCTATTCTGAAACACTGTAAAAGGAAAATGGTTGTTTGTAGGTTCCAGATGTAAGGTCTCAACAAATAGGACTGTACACTTAACACTAGAGCTTTGATTTTGAGAAATAATTCCGCTCCAAGAAGGAAACAAAAATGACATCCTGATGTTGATACCATTTGTTTCAATAGCTGCAGACTCACTTTTCTTCATGACCTCTCAACAAGTACTGTAAGGTTAAAAAGCTTAGTTTCCTGGCAAAGGTCCACATGAGCTGGACGGATGTTGAAACTGTGTAATAGCGTCTGTCATGTTAAGTAATGCCACTGCTAGACAAATAGCAAGCTGTAAAAAGTTCAATCACCGCTACTTGATATATTACAAAATCAAGACTAATATTTCTCTCAGTGCCTCACATATCTAAATGCTCACATTATATCATCAGGAATTATAAACACATCTCCATGCAGTTATTTACATGGGCTTGACTTGTTGACTACAAGCTGTTCCCTGCACATGAAATATAGATATTTTTCTGTGTAGTTAAAAAGTATTTTAATAATGACAAGCAATCCAAACATGCTGACTGACTTTGACATTTTACTTATCCGTGCCTTCTAGGGTGACTGTCGCCTTCAGAAATATTTGACCCTTGTAGAGCAAAGGTTAAGTGGGATGGGAGCCAACCAAAATACTACAATTCATATGGGATTAAACTTCATGCCACTTTCATTTTTGGTTTGAGATTTAAGGATTATCCAATTATTGTTTATAATAAATAAGACTACGTTTTTATAAATAACAAGCTTCATGATCTTCACATTTGCCAACAGCATTATCCTGGCCAAACACTTTTACCATCCCTAAATACACATGCATGTTTTCTGGAGGGAAGAAGGCTGGTGCCAGACTCGCCTGGTGGTTCATCCCCCTGAGAAAAAAAGGATCAAACCATGTGCCACCAGGGGTGAGTTGGGAGGCCATCATACACATTACATTGGTGCCCAGTCCTGCCAAAATCATTTAGATTGTTGATGCAGCTTAAAAGGAAAGTTCAGACTTAGGCTTTGTTCCCACTATGCAGTACTGCATGTAATTATCAGGTACATTTTTTCAGTGAATGGACAAAAACTTGGTAAAAATGACATGTGAGTGCAGCTAACAATTAAGTCAGTCCCAGGTTATTTTGGGTGTACACCTATACCCTAGGTGTTCTAAAACCTACTAAAGAATATATACCAATAACCCAAACCTCAAGGATAGTTCCAGTGATTACTGGTACATGACAAATAGTTAAAAAGACTGTGCTTCTATAACATATGACATTTATTCAAATAATTACATAAAATGTTGTATAAGATGATGCTTCTATAACATATGATGTTTATAGACTGTGCTTCTATAACATATGACGTTTATTCAAATAATTACATAAAATGTTGTATAAGATGATGCTTCTATAACATATGACGTTTATAGACTGTGCTTCTATAACATATGACGTTTATTCAAATAACTACATAAAAGGTTATATAAGATGATGCTTCTATAACATATGACGTTTATAGACTGTGCTTCTATAACATATGACGTTTATTCAAATAACTACATAAAAGGTTATATAAGATGATGCTTCTATAACATATGACGTTTATAGACTGGGCTTCTATAACATATGACGTTTATTCAAATAACTACATAAAAGGTTATATAAGATGATGCTTCTATAACATATGATGTTTATAGACTGTGCTTCTATAACATATGACGTTTATAGACTGTGCTTCTATAATATATGACGTTTATTCAAATAACTACATAAAATGTTATATAAGATGATGCTTCTATAACATATGACGTTTATAGACTGTGCTTCTATAACATATGACGTTTATTAAAATAATTACATAAAATGTTATATAAGATGATAATTAATTATCCTCTCACAGGGCCCTTGTGGGAGGATTACAACTATAAATGACAATATAAAATATAGATAAAATATATAATGAACACACTATGCCAGATCTACTAAGGAAGGGATCGAAATATTGACTATAAGCACCCTGAAACGCGTCTAGTTGTAATACAGAAGACGCACTACTGCTGTCTGGAATATCTACCACTGTGAACTACTAGTCCATGCCTTATCTTTCCTTATCGTCAGCCTCCACCTGTCCAACCCACTGGATACCTGCGTTCTTGCAGCTGTCTCCACTGGACATGGTGCGGCACATACCGGGTCTAGAGCAGTCAGACCAGCCGCAGAAGCGCCTTCCAGCGCTCCACACACAGCCTCCTCTGACCTCGTTGCTGCGAACACTTGCATCAGAACATTACAGAGACGGAGTGAGCATTGAAACATCTTATCAGCCTGGCTGGTAAATGTAAATCTATCTTAACAGGAGGAAAGTTCTGCAGTGCAATAGACTCAATCATATAGCGGACTTTGGGCATATTGTCCAGTTATTAAAGATACAGGATCTTTAGCATGATATATTGATATTCCAGACTATCAAATGCCGGACGGTGCAAACAATTATTAAATCCATAATTTTTACATCCATGAAGTAGTGTGTTCATTATAAATTGTATCTATATTTGATATTGTCATTTATAGTGTTAATCCTCCCACAAGGGCCCTGTGAGAGGATTAATTATTTACCACAATTATGCCAATGATGTAAATTGCGGGTAAAATACTAAATTTTTACTGATATTTCAGCCATTCACTTGATAACTAATTGCAGTACCTCCCTTCTTCTGTAGTTAGCTTTATACCCTAAATTGCTCATGGCTGTTACAGCTCCTACAAAGAACCCTGTCTTGTCCCTAAGATCTTAACCTTGTCTCGCATTAGAAATAGTCAACAAGAGTGAAGAGAGGAGAACGAGAATTAAAAAGTTGTGCATGTGCCCCATAGCTATCTCTAAGACCTTCCATGGATTCAGGCCAGACCTAGGAATAAAGTGGCTGCAAATCCCTCAAGGCATTTGTACCCTGAAGCACTGCAGTTACAAAAGTGAGTAGAGCCAATCAGCTACTCTTTACCTCAGGGTAGAAAGATACAAGGGACTAGTGACATAACAGGGGTAGTCTGAACCTGTGGATACCCTAACATCTACCTCCCCTAAAAATAAATAAATAAACCCTGCTTCAGCAATACCAGTCCATTGTTTTGTACAGAGACTGTGCCTTAAATTTGTGTAAAAGTAAACTTTTTGAGTAATATTCTGCAATCCCATTGTTTGTCTTCTATCCAGGGCTTTAACCCCTTAAGGACCGAGGGTTTTTCCGTTTTTACATTTTCGTTTTTTTTCCTCCTTGCCTTTAAAAAATCATAACTCTTTCATTTTTGCACCTAAAAATCCATATGATGGCTTATTTTTTTGGGCCACCGATTCTACTTTGTAATGACGTCAGTCATTTTGCCCAAAAAACTACGGCAAAACGGAAAAAAAAATCATTGTGAGACAAAATTGAAAAGAAAAACGCTGTTATGTAACTTTTGGGGGCTTCCGTTTCTACACAGTGCATATTTCGGTAAAAATGACATCTTATCTTTATTCTGTAGGTCCATACGATTAAAATGATATCCTACTTATATAGGTTTGATTTTGTCGTACTTCTGGAAAAAATCATAACTACATGCAGGAAAATTAATACGTTTAAAATTGTCATCTTCTGACCTATTACTTTTTTATTTTTGCGCATATGGGGCGGTATGATTTTTTCCGCTGTGATCTGAAGTTTTTAGCGGTGCGATTTTGGCAGTGATAGGATTTATTGATCGCTTTTTATTCATTTTTTCATTATATAAAAAGTGACCAAAAATGCACTATTTTGGACTTTGGAATTTTTTGCGCGTACGCCATTAACCGTGCGGTTTAATTAACGATACATTTTTAGAATTCGGACATTTCCGCACGCGGCGATACCGTATATGTTTATTTTTATTTGCACTGGTTTTTTTTTTTATGGGAAAAGGGGGGTGATTCAAACTTTTATTAGGGGAGGGGTTAAATGATCTTTATTCACTTTTTTTGCAGTGTTATAGCTCCCATAGGGACCTATAACACTGCACACACTGATTTTTTACATTGATCACTGGTTTCTCATAGGAAACCAGTGATCGATGATTCTGCCGCTTGACTGCTCATGCCTGGATCTCAGGCACTGAGCAGTCATTCGGTGATTGGACAGCGAGGAGGCAGGTAGGGACCCTCCTGCTGTCCTGTAAGCTGTTCGGGATGCCGTGGCTATCCCGAACAGCCCACTGAGCTAACCGGCATACTTTCACTTTCACTTTAGACGCGGCGTTCAACTTTGAACACTGCTTCTAAAGGGTTAATAGCGCGTGGCACCGCGATCAATGCCGCGCGCTATTAGCCACGGGTCCCGAGCCCGACCCGCTATTATAGATCGGGAGCGGACACATGACGTTCCAGTACATCATGTGTCCTTAAGGAGTTAAAGGGGTACTCCACTGGAAAACATTTTCTGGTGCCAGAAAGTTAAACAGATTTGTAAATAATTCTACAAAAAAATTGCAATCCTTCCAGGACTTATCAGCTGCTGTATACTACAGAGGAAGTTCTTTTCTTTTTGAATTTCCTTTCTGCCTGACCACTGTGCTCTCTGCTGACACCTCAGTTCATGTCAGGAACTGCCCAGAGCAAGAGAGGTTTGTTATGGGGATTTGCTTCCACTCTGGACAGTTCGTAAAATGGACAGAGGTGTCAGCAGAGAGCACTGTGGTCAGGCAGAATGGAAATTCAAAAAGAAAAGAACTTCCTCTGTAGTATACGGCAGCTGAAAAGTACTGGAAGGATTAAGATTTTTAAATAGACGTAATTTACAAATCTCTTTAACTTTCTGACACCAGTTGATTTTTAAAAATGTTTTCCAGTGGAGTACCCCTTTAACACCAAGGGCACTTCACACACTGTCCCTTTGTTAATAGGCCTATGAAATAACTTTGTGGAAGCCCTCACGCCAGTGTGACAGATACCGTGAGCAGCATAGGGCCACAGATCCCATTCATCCCACAGGCGTTTTTCTCCAATACGTACATCAGCACTCTTTCTGGGCTGTCACAGGTATGCAATACATGTCTATGGTGGTAATATCTCTTTAATGTCCCCGACTGACCAAATCAATAACTGTAAAAATAGCATTACTTTTTGAATGCAATGTACTTTCTGAGGGCTTTGTTTGTGATAAAGATTTGTGATAAGAGTTCAGCTATTTACCTTTCTGTACAAAGTTGGAGAAATAGAACCTCACGTCTTCAAGCATTTTGCATTCATCTCCCAATGAGCACTTAGTTATTCATTACTTGAGGTAGAGCCGACTACTGACACTTAACTAAGTGGGATTTAATGTGGATAAGATTAGTTTATGTTTTGTAATGTGGCATGGAATGCAAACCATGTGTATTCTGTATTCCAGAACTGCGGACTTTTGTGGCTTGTTTATATAAATAATGAAAGTCACAGTTATTGTTATGTAAATTCAAGGAGGCGTTTTCTAAAAATAAAACTTTCTACAGCAACTTGGAAAACAAACCAAATATGTTGTCTTCAAATAATTCCAGAGGCACAAAAGGGGATAACTGGCTAGCAAAACACAAATTACGGGGCAAACTCAGCACTACACAGAATATAAATGTTAGCATAAAGAGAGGGAGAGATAAATTCTCCTTCCTGACGTGTTTATTTGGAATATAACAAATAAACGGAGATTACAAATTGCACATTACTAGAAATATGACTGACTGACTAAAAATGTGACATTACGGCGCGTTGTTACACGGAAAATCACATTTACAATACAACTCCAGTCACAGTTTACTTTGCCATTACCTCCGTGGCCAAAAATTACCTTTAAAATGGATCTTAAAATACAATAATTTTTTTTCTTAAAATTACTCCCATCATTGATCTCAGTGGACCACAGAGAATAAATTGTTTTGCAGTGGGACGGGCTTATATTTTTTAGTCTATTCACCTACGAAGAAAGGCACTTAGTAGGACCTATGAAGGGGAGTTGGCTAAGGGAATTAATAATTTATTTCTGTAAAAAGTATAGCTGATACTATTATGGCTCAGTTAGACATCAGCTATAGAAATATCTGTGAATACACATCCTTTTACTTTGCAAGCAAAGGCAAACTGTTTATAAAAAAATAACAAAGCACATAAAAGAATCACAGAAGGAAATAAATCTACTAAGCAACCATTGACAATACTTGCTCCTGTTAGGATTCGGCTAGCTGGATGTGGATCCTCTGTGTCAGCGAGGGATTGGCGTGGACCGTGTCGGTGGACCGGTTCTAGGGTTGCTACTGGTTTTCACCAGAGCCCGCCGCAAAGCGGGATGGTCTTGCTGCGGCGGTAGCAACCAGGTCGTATCCACCGGCAATGGCTCAACCTCGCTGACTGCTGAGAAGGCGTGGGACAGAAGGACTAGGCAGAGGCAAGGTCAGACTTAGCAGAAGGTCGGGACAGGTGGCAAGGTTCGTAGTCAATGAGGATAGCAGGAGATCTGGAACACAGGCTTTGGACAACACTAAACGCTTTCACTGGCACAAGGCAACAAGATCCGGCAAGGAAGTGCAGGGGAAGTGAGGTAATATGGACAGGGAGCAGGTGGAAGCTAATTAGGCTGATTGGGCCAGGCACCAATCATTGGTGCACTGGCCCTTTAAATCTTAGAGAGCTGGCGCGCGCGCCCTAAGGAGTGGAGCCATGCGCGCCAGGACATGACAGCCGGGGGCCGGGACAGGTGAGTGACTTGGGATGCCATTCGCGAGCGGGCGCATCCCGCTATGCGAATCGCATCCCCGCCGGCAGTGTCAGTGCAGCGCTCCCGGTCAGCGGGTCTGACCGGGGCGCTGCAGAGAGAGGGGCGCCACGAGCGCTCCGGGGAGGAGCAGGGACCCGGAGCGCTCGGCGTAACAGTAGCCCCCCCCTTAGGTCTCCCCCTTTTTTGTCCGGTAATTGCTTCACGTGGGACGAGGACACTGGGAGCGATTGTAGGGTTTCCTCATCAAAGGCAGGCAGTTCAGAAGGAGTGGGAATGGGGAGGGAGGGCAGAGGGTGAAGCTTGGCACGGGGCAGAGTGTTACCAGGACGGGGGCTATGAGGAGGCAAAGCATAGTCCTGATAGGCCTTGGGGAGACCAGGTGTAGGAGGAGGCACTGAGGCTTGCCTGACGGGACTGGGAGCAGACGTGAGACATTTCTTGCGGCAAGCAGGGCCCCAATTCTTGATAACCCCGGTGGTCCAGTCAAGGGTGGGAGAATGATGCTGGAGCCATGGCAGACCGAGGAGGACTTCAGAGGTGCAGTTGGGAAGGATGAAAAATTCAATCTTTTCGTGATGGGATCCAATGCACATTAAGAGGGGTTCTGTGCGGTATTGCACAGTACAGTCCAACTTCACTCCGTTGACCGAAGAAATGTAGAGCGGCTTGACGAGATGGGTCACCGGGATGCAGAACTTATTCACCAAAGAGTCCAGAATAAAATTTCCAGAAGCACCAGAGTCCAAGCAGGCCACGGCCGAGAAGGAGGAGTTGGCAGAAGGAGAAATCCGCACGGGCACAGTGAGACGTGGAGAAGCAGACTTTGTACCAAGAGACGCCACACCCACGTGAGCTGGGTGCGTGCGTGCGTTTCCCAGACGT
Source organism: Hyla sarda (assembly GCF_029499605.1). Lineage (NCBI taxonomy): Eukaryota > Metazoa > Chordata > Amphibia > Anura > Hylidae > Hyla > Hyla sarda. The sequence continues at coordinate 117,745,086 of NC_079189.1, read as the reverse complement.
GGAGGACGAATAGGGCAATCCACCAAGAAATGTTCGGTACTAGCGCAGTACAGACATACATTTTTATCCCTACGGCGAGTCCTCTCTTCATGGGTCAGGCGAGACCGATCCACTTGCATAGCCTCCTCGGCGGGAGGCACAGGGGTAGATTGCATAGGATACTGTGAGAGAGGTGCCCAGAGATCAAGGTCTTTTTCCTGGCGGAGCTCCTGGTGTCTCTCAGAAAAACGCATGTCAATGCGGGTGGCCAAATGGATAAGTTCTTGCAGGTTGGCAGGAATCTCTCATGCGGCCAGCACATCCTTGATGTTACTGGATAGGCCTTTTTTAAAGGTCGCGCAGAGAGCCTCGTTATTCCAAGATAATTCGGAAGCGAGAGTACGAAATTGGATGGCGTACTCGCCTACTGAAGAATTACCCTGGACCAGGTTCAGCAGGGCAGTCTCGGCAGAAGAAGCTTGGGCTGGTTCCTCGAAGACCGAAGACACTACGGACTTCAGCGAAGAAGGACTGGACTGTGGCTGTGGCAGGATCATTGCGGTCCCAGAGCGGTGTGGCCCAAGACAAGGCCTTTCCAGACAGAAGACTCACTACGAACGCCACCTTAGACCGTTCCATAGGAAATTGGTCCGACAACATCTCCATATGTAGGGAACATTGAGACAGGAAGCCACGGCAGAGTCTAGCGTCCCCATCAAATTTGTCCGGCAGGGACAAGCGGAGGCTAGGAGCGGCCACTCGCTGCGGAGAAGGTGCAGGAGCTGGCGGAGGAGATGGTTGCTGCTGTAGCAGTCGCAGAAGATGCTGTAACGTGGCGGTCAACTGCAACAGCTGCTGTCCTTGTTGGGCAATTTGCTGCGATTGCTGGGCGACCACCGTGGGTAGGTCAGCGAGACTTGGCAGCGGCACCTCAGCGGGATCCATGGCCGGATCTACTGTTAGGATTCGGCTAGCTGGATGTGGATCCTCTGTGTCAGCGAGGGATTGGCGTGGACCGTGTCGGTGGACCGGTTCTAGGGTTGCTACTGGTTTTCACCAGAGCCCGCCGCAAAGCGGGATGGTCTTGCTGCGGCGGTAGCAACCAGGTCGTATCCACCGGCAACGGCTCAACCTCGCTGACTGCTGAGAAGGCGTGGGACAGAAGGACTAGGCAGAGGCAAGGTCAGACATAGCAGAAGGTCGGGGCAGGCGGCAAGGTTCGTAGTCAATGAGGATAGCAGGAGATCTGGAACACAGGCTTTGGACAACACTAAACGCTTTCACTGGCACAAGGCAACAAGATCCGGCAAGGAAGTGCAGGGGAAGTGAGGTAATATGGACAGGGAGCAGGTGGAAGCTAATTAGGCTGATTGGGCCAGGCACCAATCATTGGTGCACTGGCCCTTTAAATCTTAGAGAGCTGGCGCGCGCGCGCCCTAAGGAGCGAGCGGGCGCATCCCGCTATGCGAATCGCATCCCCGCCGGCAGTGTCAGTGCAGCGCTCCCGGTCAGCGGGTCTGACCGGGGCGCTGCAGAGAGAGGGATGCGGCGTAACAGCTCCTAAATAAGGTGTATTATTTAGTATCCTCTGTTCTTCTAACACTGATATATTCCATACCACTGTACAGAAAACATACTCATAACAGTCTGTCCCTAATAAGACTCACAATCTTATTCCCTTATCTCATACACAAACTTTACAGCCACCTAAATAAGTGTTTAGGACAATAAAACAAAGAGAGGGAGAGATAAATTCTCCTTTCTGACGTGTTTATTCAGAATACAACAAATAAACGGAAATTACTAATTGCACATTACTAGAAATATGACTGACTGACTAAAAATGTGACATTATGGCGCGTTGTTACATGGAAAATCACATTTACAGTACAACTCTAGTCACAGTTTACATTGCCATTAATGCTGTGGCCAAAAATTACCTTTAAAATGGTCATTAAAATTGAAAAAAAAAAAACTTAAATTAAATTCTAAAATGACTCCCATCATTGATCTCAGTGGACCACGGAGTATAAATTGTTTTGCATGGGAGATGCTTATACTTTTTAATCTATTCACCTACGAAGGAATGTACTTAGTATTAATATGATATATTCCATACTACTGTACAGAAAACATACTAATATCAGTCTCTGTCCCTAATAAGACTCACGATAATATTTCCTTATCTCATAAACAAACTTATCTCATACACAAACTTTACAGCCAGTTAACCTAAACAAGTGTTTGGAATAGTAAAACAGCTTACCCAGAGAGAGTAAAAACAGAAGGAAAACTCCTTTTATAGAAGATGGGTTTGTGTTGAGAGTCAAACCCATGACCCTAAATGTATATGGCAGGTAAGAGATAGGTGTTATGCTTCAAGCTCCAATCCCATTAAAAGGAACATCTTTTAAAACATAAGTTAATAATATATATAGTTCGCGCTGATACGGATTTATTGCAATATGTAAATGTCGTACCTGTATAAAGAAGTTGCTGTAGGTTGAGTGATGTAGTATACCTGCAGTTCTGAAGCTGCGCTATATTTAGCTGGAGAGAGAGTAAATTAGTATAAGTCAATATCTGTACACATGGATTGGGGATATTCGCATACAGTATTGTTTCTATATGCTATACCTGCCGTATGTGCTTTATGTTGGTATAAAAGATTCCCAAGTTCAGAGTTTTACTTATGACTGTCCTTCATATATTAAACCAGGTTCTCAAATCACATTAACTAAACAAGCAAAAAAAATCCCAGGTTATATAGATGTATTGCGGGAGGTTTCTTTGTACTGTTTTGTATGCTTTTGTATATACGTAGTATTTCACCCTACCGGCCCTAAACGATAATATTCCTTATTTGTTAGTTTGGGTTCTTTACCAGTCCGTGTCTTGCTATTCTGTTTGTCTGAATAATGCCGTTGCCTTCCGTGGTGTTCTCCGGTGGTTCTTTTGAGGTTCTTGTTGGTTTTCTCCTTGCAGCGGCGAGTACGCCCTGGCCGGTGGCATCTCTAGCCCGTGCTGCCTGCGACTTCTGGGTATGAACGATAATGACGTCACTACAGGCGCTCCTCTGTACCAAAACACCTCAACGCGTTTCGGAAACTACTCATTCGGTTTCCTTCGTTGGAAGGAGTGGATTGAGAGGAGATTCTGATGTTATTAATGCAGTAGCGCAGTGATTCAGAGTCTTAACCCTTTGTGGACCACTGAATCACCAATTAGTGTTCGCTGTCTATTCATTTAGAGTTAGGAACCATAGTCATTTATTTTTTTGATCTGGTTCTTCATGTTAGTTAATATACTAATGGCCTGTAATGAAGTATTCTTATTTGTTCCTTAGAAATAATAAGGAGGATAAATCAATAAGAATCCCTGGGGAGGTGCATGTAATACTTAACTTTTAATTTTACAAAGTTTAAAATCGTCACCAAATTATATTAGTGCTCAAATGACCCAAACAAATAAATATAAATGTTCTGGTTGCGGTATGGATCTAACACCAGAAGCAATATCAAGCATACAGGGTGTCGCTCTCAACGCGTTTCTGCCACTAATGATATGGCGTCATCAGGAGAGACAAAAGACAAAGCTTGAGACACCTTAGAATTGTGGTACTAAAAGCACCCTATAAATAGATAAACAAACCAATGTGACTAAGAGATCACGGCAAAGACTGTCTGTATCAGGCCACTGTGCCGTGGATATTTTCCAGAAAACAGTTCCAGTCTGCCGATATCCGTGATCCCAGGACGGCACGCTGTACCCGCAGTGGCGGGGAGCCTTGCGATAAATGCCGGCTACTAGTGCGCTACCGTCAAGCGGTAGCGCACTAGTAGCCGGCATTTATCGCAAGGCTCCCCGCCACTGCGGGTACAGCGTGCCGTCCTGGGATCACGGATATCGGCAGACTGGAACTGTTTTCTGGAAAATATCCACGGCACAGTGGCCTGATACAGACAGTCTTTGCCGTGATCTCTTAGTCACATTGGTTTGTTTATCTATTTATAGGGTGCTTTTAGTACCACAATTCTAAGGTGTCTCAAGCTTTGTCTTTTGTCTCTCCTGATGACGCCATATCATTAGTGGCAGAAACGCGTTGAGAGCGACACCCTGTATGCTTGATATTGCTTCTGGTGTTAGATCCATACCGCAACCAGAACATTTATATTTATTTGTTTGGGTCATTTGAGCACTAATATAATTTGGTGACGATTTTAAACTTTGTAAAATTAAAAATTAAGTATTACATGCACCTCCCCAGGGATTCTTATTGATTTATCCTCCTTATTATTTCTCATATATTGCTGGGAGTCTACTCTTGCCCCTTGCAGGCATTACATTCTAATAGCAAGCTCTATGTTATTTGTTCCTTAGCAAGGGGGTATTTTAACAATGCTCTCATTCTTCCAAAATATCCCCACTTTGTTCTTTAGGGATACTTGAAAAAACGAGTGAAAAAAGTTTGAAAAAACGCATAGAAAAATATACTCCAATATGAATAAAAATAATGAAGTTGATGCACAATAGAGTTTCTAGTTATAAAAAGCATACATTGTTTCATTTCGTCATTGTCCATACTGCATCTTCCTGTATGGACAATGACAAAATGAAACAATGTATGCTTTTGAGGTGTTTTGGTACAGAGGAGCGCCTGTAGTGACATCATTATCGTTCATACCCGGAAGTCGCAGGCAGCACGGGCTATAGACGCGCGGCCAGGGCGTACTCGCCGCTGCAAGGAGAAAACCAACAAGAACCTCAAAAGAACCACCAGAGAACACCACGGAAGGCAACGGCATTATTCAGACAAACAGAATAGCAAGACACGGACTGGTAAAGTACCCGAACTAACAAATAAGGAATATTATCGTTTAGGGCCGGTAGGGTGAAATACTACGTATATACAAACCCATACAAAACAGTACAAGGAAACCTACCACAATACAGCTATATAACCTGGGATTTTTTTTTGCTTGTTTAGTTAATGTGATTTGAGAACCTGGTTTAATATATGAAGGACAGTCATAAGTAAAACTCTGGACTTGGGAATCTTTTATACCAACATAAAGCACATACGGCAGGTATAGCATATAGAAACAACACTGTATGCGATTATCCCCAATCCATGTGTACAGATATTGACTTATACTCATTCACTCTCTCTCCAGCTAAATATAGCGTAGCTTCAGAACTGCAGGCATACTACATCACTCAACCTACAGCAACTTCTTTATACAGGTACGACATTTACATATTGCAATAAATCCGTATCAGCGTGAACTATATATATTATTAACTTTACTTACCATTGGGCATAATATACAGGGGTGGATGCCAATAATCCAGCAGCAGATACTGTAACCAGATCAATTTCCAGCGCTAGTGTACCATACAATAGAACTAACTAGAATCTTTTAAAACATACTCTAAAGAACAAAAATTAACAGCTACTGTCCTAGAGGAAGTGGTATAGTTCAGAGGTCCCCAACCCAGTCCCCAAGGGCCACCAACAGTCCAGGATTTGAATTTTTCCCTGATCTCTTCCAATGGATTAACTGAAAAAATGGGAATGTTGGTGGGCCTTGAGGACTGGATTGAGGACCACTGGTGTAGTTCTTTCCAGTTCAGTCACAGTGCCCCATGCTGTCATGTCTATCTCTGTCTAAATAGCTGCCTCAAAGTCATAAGCATTGAAGGCAGCTGATAAGTATTGCATGACTTAACAAGGTATTTACAAATCTGTATAGCTATCAGTTGATATTTTTTCCCCCACTGAGTTCCCCTTTGATTGGATCTGTATAGAACATACAGTATACGGGAACTGCATATATATATATATATATATATATATATATATATATATGTCTGATTTGGAATTTTCAGACTAAACGCTGTATTGTATTAACCTTAATAAAAGGTTATTCATTTTAAAAGATTTGTATCCATGTGAAAAAATATCATCATCATCCATGAATGGTATTGTAAAGTACAAAGTTTCAATTTGTAGTTGACACAATATTTACACATAGTAATCAGGATGAGAAATGAATAGAAGATAAAGAAGACGTAGCACTCACCAGTAGACATTCACATTTTCATATGATTTTATTGCAGCTTTACAGAGAAACAACAAAGCCGAAAGAGGTGCAATGTGAACACAAATGGGCCATCGCTTCCCATAAGCCCCTGCACAACTCTTTCAGCCTGTCAGCCCAATCTGTTTTTTGTAAGCTGTAAGGGTATGTTCACACTGAGAAATTGGAGAGGAATTTGTAATTCCGCTCGCTCATTTCGCTCAAAATCATCAAACCATGAAAGTTTAATTGACTGTAATGGATTTCCACTGCCCTGTTTACACTGAGAAACTTTCTGCTAGAAGAATTCCGACACTGAATTCTGTTCCGCCAAAGATTGAACATGTTCTTTTTTTAGATGGAATCTGCGAGTAAACGCCTATTGAAGTCAATGTTTTTTTTCCTACTGACAAAATGAGTTTTGCGCAGAATTTGTTTGGAATTTGCATGAAATTCCATGCAGAAATACCATGCAGAAATTCCACACAAATTTTGTGCAAGGGAGAAAATGGCAAAAAAAAAATAAAAAAAATAAAAATTAATTATGAAGTTTTGTGGAACCTGCTGTCTATTCTGACATACACCACCCCTAAGACACCCCTAAGACATATTGAGTTCCTAGGGTTTTTTTTTTTTTTAGGTTTTATTATGCAATTTCCAGTGTGTCTAAGAAGACACCTATCCTATAGGGATTCACATAGTGGCAACACACACTGCAGGTGCGATTACACACTTTGAGTTCAAAATATTTTGGCAATTTTATATCTATTTAGGATCTTATGTTCTAATTTGATTGCACTGATGTAATATTGTTACACTACCAATCCCCTTTTGGGATAACTATTACACATATTACACTCTTGCCCTCACTGTGGATATTTAGGATTGTTTCATAACCACATTCAATTGAATGAGGTGGATGAGCCTATTATCAAGTACATACAATACTGTGGACCTGGCCCATTCTCTGGACAGATACTGGATATTAATATAGGTGTTAGACCCCTGACAGTTGTGATTTAAATCTGTGTGTTTTTCACTAGTTTTATAGGGATTATTCAATAAAAATCTAAATTTATGAGGTGTGTGGTTTACAAGGGTAAATTGTGCCCCTTGGGCACAAATTGTTGCTTGTCTCTTGTAGCACCTTTCCCAACCTCGGGGCATTGTTTTTGTTGTTGGTATTTTAGTATCTGACTCTAATTACTAAATAAAAACTGGTCTTAGTAAAATAAAATAGTATAAATAAATATAGGTGAAATATCTCCTTTAAGGTTAGCCCTTAGTATGGGTCCTGGCCACTAGATAAAAATGAGTCCAAGGATGTGTGGTCAAGCCCCACTTCTATCAACTGAAGTTACTAAAATATCAGAATGCAACCCCCAGTCAATTTCTGGGATTGCTGGTGGTCCTGAGAGCCATGATCATATCAATTACACCTTTACAGCATTTCAGATAAGAAAGTTTTGGGACAAGCCTCATATGTCCTATCTAAAGGACATTTAACATCGGAAACATTCCTTTCATCAGGCAACATTCCTAGAAATGCTTATTCCCCATAATCAGCTCATATAAGGCTGTGCCCATACGTTGCAGCTATTTACCGCTACCATAACTAATTACCGAATGCAATTTTGCCATAAATGACTTAAATTGTAGTAAAAATGGTGTGTTTTACAATGATTTGCATATTTCCATAATCACTATAAAACACAACATTTTTACCACAATTTTGCCACTTTTTTGGCAACAAAAACACATGTGAGCACAGCCTTAAAGGGCCTGGGATCAGCCAATAAGCAAATGCTCACTTTGTGGCTGATTGTACTGTATCTTCTGTGAGGCCACTTAAATGGGCACTGTTAGATGCAAAAGCTTTTTATATGTTGTACACCTCGGCAAAACATTAACCCCTTAAGGACTCAGCCCATTTTGGCCTTAAGGACTCAGACAATTTAATTTTTACGTTTTCATTTTTTCCTCCTCGCCTTCTAAAAATCATATCTCTTTTATATTTTCATCCACAGACTAGTATGAGGGCTTGTTTTTTGCGCGACCAGTTGTCCTTTGTTTTGACATCACTAATTATATCATAAAATGTATGGCGCAACCAAAAAACACTATTTTTGTGGGGAAATTAAAACGAAAAACGCAATTTTGCTAATTTTGGAAGGTTTTGTTTTCACGACGTACATTTTATGGTAAAAATGACATGTGTTCTTTATTCTGAGGGTCAATACGATTAAAATGATACCCATTATTATATACTTTTATATTATTGTTGCGCTTAAAAAAAATCACTAACTTTTTAACCAAATTAGTACGTTTATAATCCCTTTATTTTGATGACCTCTAACTTTTTTATTTTTCCGTATAAGTGGCGGTATGGGGGCTCATTTTTTGCGCCATGATCTGTACTTTTTTTTGATACCACATTTGCATATAAAAAACTTTTAATACATTTTTTATAATTTTTTTTTTAATAAAATGTATTAAAAAAGTAGGAATTTTGGACTTTTTTTATTTTTTTTCGTTCACGCCGTTAACCGTACGGGATCATTAACATTTTATTTTAATAGTTCGGACATTTACGCACGCGGCGATACCAAATATGTCTATAAAAAATGTTTTTTACGCTTTTTGGGGGTAAAATAGGAAAAAACGGACGTTTTACTTTTTTATTGGGGGAGGGGATTTTTCACTTTTTTTTTACTTTTACATTTTTTTACATTTTTTTTTACACTTGAATAGTCCCCATAGGGGACTATTCATAGCAATACCTTGATTGCTAATACTGATCTGTTCTATGTATAGGACATAGAACAGATCAGTATTATCGGTCATCTCCTGCTCTGGTCTGTTCGATCACAGACCAGAGCAGGAGACGCCGGGAGCCGCATGGAGGAAGGTGAGGGGACCTCCGTGCGGCGTTATGAATGATCGGATCCCCGCAGCAGCGCTGCGGGCGATCCGATCGTTCATTTAAATCGCGAACTGCCGCAGATGCCGGGATCTGTATTGATCCCGGCACCTGAGGGGTTAATGGCGGACGCCCGCGAGATCGCGGGCGTCGGCCATTGCCGGCGGGTCCCTGGCTGCGATCAGCAGCCGGGATCAGCCGCGCATGACACGGGCATCGCTCCGATGCCCGCGGTTATGCTTAGGACGTAAATGTACGTCCTGGTGCGTTAAGTACCACCTCACCAGGACGTACATTTACGTCCTGCGTCCTTAAGGGGTTAAATGGGCACTGTCATGAAATTTTTTTTGATGTTTAAATGTTTAAAACATTTTAAAAGCAATTTGAAATTCGGCCACTAAGGGTCGCCCTCCTAGTGGCCAAATGCAGTGCGGAGTGACGTCACTGCAAAAGTCCGACTGATTCCGGCAGGGCATCAGTCGTAATTTTGCGCAGGAACATCCAGGGCTGCGCATCGGCTCCCCGCACTCACCGACGGCCCTGCTGCAAGGTACGGGGGGGGGGGGGGGCAGGAAGAGGATCCCCCGCACCCGTCCCTCCCGCATCGGCTCCCGGCTCACTCCTTCCCCCATGAAGCACCTGTCCTGGGCGGGGACAGCCAGCAGAGCCCCGGGCGGGCCTGGTGTAGGGAGAAGCGCAGCTGGAAGGGGCTCCGCACGCCTTTCTTCAGCAACTGCCTGAGGGGAGTCCGGGGCTCCAGGGACCACAGGGGCCTCTCCGGCTCCACTCCGGTGTAGCTGCCGCCTTCCATGGTCGGGCTCCGGCTCAGCTCCAGCTTCCCGCCGCTGTCCGCCCGGTACAGAGCCACGGAGGTTGCCTTCCAATACAGGGTGCCTCTAGTTGTTTTACCACTACAACTCCCAGCATGCCCTGACAGCGAATAGATGTCAGGGAATTCGGGGAGTTGTAGTGGTGAAACAGCTGGAGGCACCCTGTTAGGAGAACTAAGGGCGGAAGTTGGCCCCCAGCAGGCATCAGTGACATGGTGCCTGCTGGGGAAGTCTGCCTGGTAGTGAGCACATTACCAGGCAGACTAAATGCCATTTTTAAAATAGTAAAAAAAAAAAAAAAATAAAGGCAGGGAGGGTGTTAGGGATAGAAGGGCAATAGGCAGGGACAGAAAAAAAAACATGATGGTGGGAGCTACCCTTTAACCTTTCTAATATACTTCATAAGAAAATGTTATTTCCTTCTTATAAAAATCATGGCTTATAAAAAAAACACCACTAGGGGTCCCTATACCATCCACAAGATAATCCTCTGCGGTTGCAGCAGATAGTAGGTATTTGTCAGAGAACTGCTAGACACATACAAATTATATGTATATGATCAGGATTAGGTACTGAGTAAAATATAACCTTTTTTTGTGGGATATGGTAGGTACTCTTTAAGTTATCTCTGTCTGCCATACATTGCCCTGTGTAAATGGGGAAAATGGGATGTGCAGCTCATAGTGATGAATTTAAATGGACACACAAATGATCTAGAAATCTTTCATGCAGCTCAGTCACACAAATAATAAAGCCTTGTAAAGCATCTGTAGATGAGCGCCAATAATAGAGATTGGTGCTTGTTATTGGCCCATACAAAAGGGACCTTTATTTTAGTTTCTAAATATGTATTTTTCATATTGAGAAAGTGAGAATGAAAGAGAAATATTCTACTTAAAATGTTATTTATGACTGCTGGGCTATAAGAATAATAAGCCTCGAAGAATTCATGATACATAAAGGTTAGCCTCTGTTACTGGTATTGTACGCATATGAAATGCCTTATAAGAAAAGCATGTACTGTATAGTAACTCAATTAGGGAGGCATTCAAATGTAGCCAACTACTGTAAGGGGAAATATTTCTAATCCAAAGTATATAGTTATCTCACACTAGTACTTGGCTACCAGAACATTACGAGGAAGATGATCAGCACTGAGAAGTATTTAAGAAAAATAACAACTTTAGCTAAGAACAACAATATCTATTGTGAAGGTCACCAAACGTTCCGTGAATGTAAGAATGTACATTTGGTTACATCTACCTCACTTTTACGACTTGCAATGAGGCTGGTATGTCATGCATCCCTTGTGTTCATTTGCTGTACTTACAAGCAGATTGCTAAGGAACCACATCCTCCCACAGGAAATTCTTACGGGACTTTTTTTTTTTTATAGGAAAAGAGATTTTTTCATCCAAGTACATATTGGTTTAGTCACACAAGATATAACCACATTTGTTTCACTCATCAGAAAATAAATCATTTTGTATCTCGTAACCTTCAGTTCTCTGCATACAAGTTTAGACCTCTAAAAAAAAATGCAACTAAAATAATATTTATCATTGAAAACTGGAGAATACTTTCTATGCTTGTACCAAACGTTATGTTCTGATTTTTGACATGAGTGATAATATAATGATAACCGTGTGAGCATTCAGAATGAAATACATCTGCTGACCTGACATAGTTGACGTTTATTTTGAGGAACTTTATGATTGATAATGTATTGTACTCAAGCAGCACATGGGCCGATCCAGTTTGTACCCAATGAATCCAGCTGTTTGGGATGATGATTAATAAACCTTTTAGCAAAACTGAAGGCCGATTTAATTAAATAAATAGATGGTTAATCCAAATTCAAATATCCATATTTTCCCTTTAAAGGGAACCTGTCACCTCTTTTATGCTGCCCAAACCGCAGGTAGCCTAAAACAGGTGCAAGAAGTGCTATGCCGGGAAACTACAATTTACTCTGAAGCACTTCGGAGGAATCATTTTTTTAATGCAACAAGAAGTTTCAAATTTGCACGAAAAATCTATTTCATTGCCCCCTCCTTCCCTAAATTGGGAATGCTGCCCCCTATAGTTAGTGTGAGAAGTTCTCTTATATCTCTTCTCATTATGGATAATGCAACTTTGGGGACAAAGAATCAGCATGAACCTCTAAAGTATGAACCTATTTCCGAATTCTTTCTGTCTTATCTTTGTCTGGGCATACAGGTAAGAGTAAATAGAAGCAATGGGAGAGATTTAAAAAAAAAAAAAACTGTGCAGAGGAAAAGTGGCCCAGCTGCCCGTGGTAACCAATCAGATTGCTTATTTCAATTTTTAAAAGATAAAATAAGTATTCTGATTGGTTGCTATGGGCAACTGCTTCACTTTTCCTCTCCCCCGATATTTGTAAGAGGGGAGTGGGATCATGGGAACTGTAGTACTTTACAATGTAAGTCCCAACAACATCATAACCAAAATAAGCTTATCCTACAACGTATGGGTCTTGGAAGGTGAGGAGGAAGAAAATGTAAGACACAAATCACAGTAGGTGTCGGGGGAGAGATAGATTGGGAATGTATTTCAAATGCTTGATCTGCTTGATCTTTAGAAGATAACGCCACAGCTAGAGGTGTCTGGCAGCAGCTTTCATCTATCTTTATTAAAGGGCTACTCCACCCCAGACATCTTCTCCCCTATCCAAAAGGAACCCCCGAGAGAAATAATGCATGCACTATTTCTTCCATTCATTCACCCGTCACAAAAAAATGCCCGTTATTAATAACCGGCGATAATGGGTTAAAAAAATCCCCTAGACTATAACGGGATTTTCTAACGGCCGTTTAACGGCCGATTTCCAAGGTTTTTACAACGGGCGTTTATAATCGAGGTATTTATATAGTGTGAAAGCAGCCTTAGATGGTATTACTAAATTCGGCCCATTGTCTTCATTATCTATACTACCACCCTAGTTTTTATACAATATAATAAAAGCTTAAAGGCAACCCCTAAGTATGTGAATGAGCTTATACTTTCCTCCCTTGCTCAATCTGTCACATTTTCCAGTCCAGGCTGCGCTACCATTGCGCCAGCTTCCAATAGCAGTATGAGAGTGCAGCTGAAACTGTAAGATGGGACAGCAGGAGCAGTGGGAGAGCAAGCAAGGTAAGTATGCATTTTTTTCTTGTTTTAATGCAAGAAGATGCACTTAGGAAAGTTTCAAGTTTGCCCGGAAAATTTTGCCCTCTAATTGCCCCCCTGCTTCTCTAAATTGGAAATGCTGCCCTCTATAGTAAATGTGTGAAGTTCTCTTACATCTCTTATTTCACATTATGGATAATGCAACTCTGGGGACAAATAATCAGCATGAACCTCTGAAGTACGAACCTATCCCAGAATCCTGGGTTTCTGTTTATCTTTGTCTGGGCATACAGGTAAGAGTAAAGAGGGGCAATGGGGAAGGTTTATGCAGAGGAAAAATGGTGCAGTTGCCCATAGCAACCAATCAGTAAGCCTCAACATCAAGGCTCAGGGCTATACTGAGCTGGGCAAAACAATGAGAATTAAACCTCACTTCTTCTGACCTTGTGTCAGGTTAGGTCAGGTTAAGGAAAAATTCACCTGTAAACTGGAAGGCCATCCAAAACTTCTAACTATCTCCAAACCATCCCTAGTTGCAATTAATTCCTGGCTAATCAAACATATTAGAGAAAAATCCAAATGTATTATGATGCTGGTTTTATTGTAACAGTGGATACACTAAGTATTTTATAAATCACAATGTTAAAGGGGTACTTCGCCCCTTGATATCTTGTCCCCTTTCCAAAGGATAGTGGATAAGATGTCTGATCGTGGGGGCCCGCCATTGGGGACCCCCGCGATCTTCATGCTGCATCCAGCGTTTGTTTAGAGTGTGGGGTTCAGCGCTGGAGGCTCATGACGCCCCCACCCATAGACTTGCATTGAGGGGGCATGGCCGTGACGTCACGAGCCTCCGACCCACATCAACAGTCATCCGGTATGGAGAGAAGTTAGCTTTGTGCACCGGATGTCTGTGGTGCCGCAGCTGAGATCGCGGGGGTTCCCAACGGCGGGACCCTCACGATCAGACATCTTATCCCATATCCTTCGGAAAGGGCATAAGATGTCTAAGGGCAGAGTACCCCTTTAACTGCATTGGCACTCCTGTGTCCACAGTAAAAGATGTTTAGTATACTAGTATTGGTAACATACTGGCCAATGAGATACACTTGCACTATATTGCAGTAATACTATGGTTGTCCTATGTGAATGTGAAAACTAAGTGAATCCCAATGGAAGCAGAAATATAAACAGGTTACATCTCTAAACAATGTTTAAAGGTTTTGTTGCTGTGATCAAATACCTAAACTAATGCCAAGAACTTGCACGAATAACCAGTAACAAATAGCTTTCTCCCGGGCCAAATGAGCACTTTCACTAATTACACACAAAATGCATTATTTTTCTTTTGGGTTTTATTATAGTGGTAATAAACTAAACCAAATATCCTTATACTTATAAAAAAATATATATATTGTGGTGTACCTCATGCAAAGAAACTGGCACAAGTAAAAAAAAACTTTTTTTCAACTTGTAAATACAATTGGCAAATTTTTCACGTTTTTTTCAACTAGTACATAAAACAAATAAATCTGGAGTCAGTTTGGTATTAGTGGCAGATTTGGGAGGAAGGGCGATGTGCTGAGCAAATGTGTATCCACATCTTCAGAATGCACTTTAAGTTGAAGACATAGGTGGAGCAGGGAGTCATTGGCTCCCTTCCCTGCCACTTTCTTTATACGCTACAGGGTGCTTCAAGCCTGCAGCCTACTAGGGCATGGCAGCGAACAGTACAGTCAGGATTTTATTGACTTAGCACAAATGGTTTAAAGGGGTACTCCGGTGGAAAACTATTTTTTTCTAATCAACTGGTGCCAGAAAGTTAAAGAGATTTGTAAATTACTTCTAAATAAAAATCTTAATCCTTCCAGTACTTATCAGCTGCTGTATACTATAGAGGAAGTTGTATAGTTATTTTCTGTCTGACCACAGTGCTCTCTGCTGACACCTCTATCCATGTCAGGAACTGTCCAAAGTAGAAGGAAATCCGCATAGTAAACCTCTTCTACTCTGGACAGTTCCTCATGTGGACAGAGATGTCAGTGGAGAGCACTGTGATCAGGCAGAAAAGAACTATACAACTTCCTCTGTAGTATACAGCAACTGATAAGTACTGGAAGGATTAAGATTTTTTAAAAATAGAAGTAATTTACAAATCTGTATAACTTTCTGGAATCAGTTTCTGGAATCATTTTCCACTGGAGTACCCCTTTAATGATGCCACTGCATCATGACACCTGCATTGGACCAAGGACAATGGAGACACTCTGCAGTCTTCAGGAGGAATGAAAAGCCTGGGCTGCATAGATGTGATAAGGAAAGAGAATGTCTACAATCAGAGATGTTACCTTACATTTTTGTTAAAATCCTTGTATTACCTATGGGCTAACAAATCAGAACATTACAGGAAATTCTGTATTATGATATTCCTCTGTTATTCCTCCTGAAAAAAATCTGAAAAATGGAGACTTTTTGTATTTCAGTACATGGTCTTGGTGTTAATACTCCGATGGATTGCTAGACTGGTACTGTGAAACGTGACTGAGACAAGCCTTCAGTGTAAGTCTATGGGACTGTCGAATGGTGAGAGAAGCACTTAGCTGCACGCTTCTCTCCTCCACTCATTTTAGTGATCAGTCGGGGTTGGAACACTCTAGGACATAAAAAAAAAAGCACCGGACACACTTCAGGTTCTATGCAATTAACCTTTGTATTACAAATGTACAGCACAATATAATACATATACATGTCATGCACATTAATAGTAAAAGCATGCATATAACACTGCAAGTGAAAAAGGCACAATAATGGTATATGGCTATCATGACCGTTATATTCATGCATAAAATCTGAAGAAAATGATCCTGTGCTCTCTGTAAGATTTCTACGAGGCTGAAATCCTGCAGTCAACTATTGTGGACAAGTGTATCTCCTATATACTTTCATCTTTTATTTTGAGTATTGATATTCCTTTAAAAAGTTACAATACAATCCTGATCATATACAACAAAACTTTAGAAGGCTCCCTTAATAGACCTTTTACAGTATACATGTCAGCGTTCTATTCACAGGGCATTTCTATGAGATGGATGAATGTGAATTTGGAATAATTTTCGGCTAATAGTCTACACATGCAGAGCTCAACTTTACAGGGTCCCTCATTTGTTATAATTATAATGTGGCAAACTACAAATGATGCATCACCTATCAATAAACATTATATCATCATTGACAAAATGGTGATATATAACCGTACGATTAATGGCTATTTTATGGCCTCTGGAGAACAATGATGTGCTAAAAACACAATGTGATATATAATATGAGCCAGGCCGAGTGATTTATCAGCTTACAAATGCAGTAAGTAATATAATGAAAGACTCAACATTCAAACAATCTGTGAAACAAATGGGCTATACTATAACATTTCGAACCAACCTACAAAACACAAGCCCAATATTTGAAGACAAGCATCTGCCTGTTAATGCCATAACTGCATAATAGTAAAGTTTAGTTGTCCAGAATAAACATTTCACTCATTAAGGTACACATATACAAATAAACCCTCTGAAGGAAGAATACAGTACAGTGGTCCCTCAACATACGATGGTAATTCGTTCCAAACGACCCATCGTTTGTCGAATCCATCGTATGTTGAGGGATCCGTGCAATGTAAAGTATAGGAAGCTGTACTCACCTGTCCCCGCCGTTCCGGACCAGGTCCTCACCGCTCCCGATGCTGTCCCAGGGGCTCCCGATGCGGTCCCGCTGCTCCGGTGTCTTCTTCGGGATCCTCCGGCTTCTTCCGCATCTTCTGCAGTGTCCGGGCCTTGCTTTCTGGTGACGTTATTATGCTGCTGCGCCGGCGCGGCGTGCGTAGTGACGTAATAACGACGCGGGAAAGCAAGGCCCGGACACTGGAGAAGATGCGGAAGACGCCGGAGGATCGCAATGTGGACCCGGAGCAGCAGGAATAGGTAAGCGAACCTGCCGGGGATGCTTAAACTGCTATCCGACAGCAGCTTAAGCATTTTGCGCTGTCGGATAGCAGTTAATGCGATGGGCCCGACATATAAAAGCATCGTATGTCGATTTTATCATATGTCGGGGCCATCGCATGTCGGGGGGTTACTGTATTATAATAAAACCAACACAACTGTTCAAAAAGGGACTTTAGCATAAGAACTAAAGGGGCGATGGATCAAGCATTTTTAACATGTTTTCTCGTTTTAAAAAGTCACAAATTTGTTGCATCAATGTTTTTTTGGGACTTTTTTTGCTGAAGTGATTTATGTCACACTTGTTTTCTTGAACAATTTTGCCCTTTGGCTTTGCAGTGGCTGTGAATTTATGACGTGTCACTTTTTCTAAAAATGTCATAAATGTGTTGTAGAGGGCTCCAAACGCTGCAAATCAATACCAAAATTTGTTCATGTGCGCCTAATTTATCCCACTGCGTGCAACCTTTCATAAATTAGGTGCCCGTACATATTGAGCCGCTAAACACACATGTAAATGGTAAATCTCCCCCTTAACAAACCATAGATGTGATGTAGCTATAGGTAGTAAAATATGTACAGTGACCTCCCGACCTACGATGGCCCCGACATACGATCATTTCAACATACGATGGCCTCTCTGAGGCCATCGCATGTTGAAGGCAGCATCAACATTTGATGCTTTTCTATGTCGGGGCCATCGCATAAACGGCTATCCGGCAGTGCAGACTACTTCAGCTGCAGCCGGATAGTCGTTTACGGTGCCCCATGTGGTCCGCTGACAATCACTTACCTGTCATCGGGGCTCCGGTGCTTCCTCTTCGGGATCCCCTGCATCGTTGGCGCTCTCCATCGTCGTCATCACGTCGCGCGCACGCCCTCCCGTCATCCAATAGGAGCGGCGGGCGTAACGACGTGATGGCGGCGAAGGAGAGAGAAGATGCCGGGGAAGCAGAGGCCTTACCGGAGCGTCGGGGACACTTTGGGGACGCAGCGACAGCGATGGAAGGCGACATCCAGGTGACGGGCGGTGACGGTCCGGAGTGGCGGTGACAGGTGAGTACAACTTCCTCTACCAGTGGTCTTCAACCTGCGGACCTCCAGATGTCGCAAAACTACAACTCCCAGCATGCCCGGACAGCCGTTGGCTGTCCGGGCATGCTGGGTGTTGTAGTTTTGCAACATCTGGAGGTCCGCAGGTTGTAGACCACTGTCCTATACTTTACATTGCACGGATCCTTCAACATACGATGGTTTCAACAAACGATGGTTCATTTGGAATGGATTACCATCGTATGTTGAGGGAACACTGTATATACAACTGCTACTCAAAAGGTAATACAATCCAAAAACACTCCTTTGCATTTTGAATAGTAAACATTACTGAGAAATGATAGTGACTAACAATAAGCCTACCAGACTCACACAGGGTTTGTCTCATGCACCCAGTCTTAGTCCATATATGACCTATAATGGTATATCAATGTAAAAAAAAAGGGGAGTCCCAAGTGGGGTCCACTCCTGCATGAACATACAGGATAGGCAATTTTGAATGGTCGCCATGTAATACTTCATCTCCACACCTCTATTATAATCTAGGGCAAAAGTCTGCTGGTTACCACTGAAATTGGGACAACAAGCTTGTTGACTACGGATAGCAGCTGATCGCTTATGATGCCATGGGAGAGCCACTATGGGTCAGAGCACAACTGATACCACAGGGTCCCAACAGAAAAAAACTGCTTCAGGGGGTACTCCGGTGAAAACCTTTTAAACTGGTGGCAGAAAGTTAAACATATTTGTAAATTACTTCTATTAAAAAATCTTAATCCTTCCAGTACTTATAAGCTGCTGAATGCTACAGAGGAAATTCCTTTCTTTTTGGAACACTGATGACATCACGAGCACAGTGCTCTCTGCTGACATCTCTGTCCATTTTAGCAACCATGCATAGCAGTTGTATGCTAAGGGCAGCATGGTGGCTCAGTGGTAAGCACTGCTGCCTTGCAGTGCTGG
This sequence comes from Hyla sarda, assembly GCF_029499605.1. Classification (NCBI taxonomy): domain Eukaryota; kingdom Metazoa; phylum Chordata; class Amphibia; order Anura; family Hylidae; genus Hyla; species Hyla sarda. The sequence goes on along the minus strand of NC_079189.1, from coordinate 117,726,131 downwards.
GGACTTGGGTTCAAATCTTACTAAGAACAATAAATAAATAAAGCGTAATTATTATTATAATAACATCAGCAGAGAGAACTGTGCTCGTGATGTCATCAGAGAGCATTCCGAAAAGAAAAGAATTTCCTCTGTAGTATTCAGCAGCTAATAAGTACAGGAAGGATTAAGATTTTTTAATAGAAGTAATTTACAAATATGTTTAACTTTCTGCCACCAGTTGATTTAAAAGAAAAAAGGTTTTCACCGGAGTACCCCTTTAACTCTCATCCAGCTGTCCAATGAAGCTCCCTTAAGCAGAGCAAACTGGGATGGACCCTTACGGTCTTTCACATACTCTAATTTTCATATATATCAAAGAAAATACAGGGCCAAATTTATAGAAGGATCAAGCAATCCGAAATGAAGGGCCACTTTATAGAAGGATCACACTATTTGAAGCACGTAGACTATGCTGTCTTACTCCATTGGATTTTATGTGTTTTTTTTTTTTTTTTTTTTGCACCTTTAATGTTTATACCTGTCCACGATAAAAAAAGAAGATTTTAAAAGTGTACCGGCTTTCAACGTGTATTTCCACTTTATAGAAATCTAATTAATGTACCAGTATTTTATGCTTGTGAAAAGATTATCCAAAGGGACTTGAGCAAAAGCAGTATGAACAAATATCAGTCATATAGATATTATTCTCGGTTGGAATCAAACCCATTGTCTCTACTGAAATGTTTCTTATATAGCGTTGCATTTCCTCTCAAGAATATTTAAGAGTTACATTTGACCATGGTATGTATAAGGACATTTTCATCCAAAAAATGTATTTCAAAATTATATAGATACAATTTAATTAATATGGCCTACAAGTAATTTTGTACAAACAAATCTTAACATGATCACAAGAAACATCCGTTTTTGCATTTTCGTTTTTTCCTCCTTACATTTAAAAAATCATAACTCTTTCAATTTTGCACCTAAAAATCCATATGATTGCTTATTTTTTGCGCCACCAATTCTACTTTGTAATTGCATCAGTCATTTTACCCAAAAATCGACGGCAAAACAGAAAAAAAAATAATTGTGAGACAAAATTTTAAAAATAAAAAACGCCGTTTTGTAAGTTTTGGGGGCTTCCATTTGTACGTAGTAAATTTTTCGGTAAAAATGAAACCTTATCATTATTCTGTAGGTTCATGCGATTAAAATGATATCCTACTTATATAGGTTTGATTTTGTCGTGCTTCTGGAAAAAATACTACATGCAGGAAAATTAATACGTTTAAAATTGTCATCTTCTGACCCCTATAACTTTTTTATTTTTCCGCGTATGGGGCGGTATGAGGGCTCATGTTTTGCACCGTGATCTGAAGTTTTTAGCAGTACCATTTTTGCATTTTCATGATATAATAAGTGACCAAAAATGCACTATTTTGGACTTTGGAATTTTTTGCGCATACACCATTGACCGTGCGGTTTAATTAACTATATATTTTTTATAATTCGGACATTTCTGAACGCGGTGATACCACATATGTTTATTTTTATTTACACCGTTTTTTTTTTAATGTGAAAAAGGGGGGTGATTCAAACTTTTAATAGGGAAGGGGTTAAATGATCTTTATTCACTTTTTTTTTGCAATGTTATAGCTCCAATAGGGACCTATAACACTGCACACACTGATCTTTTACATTGATCACTGGTTTCTCATAGGAAACCAGTGATCGATGATTCTGCCGCTTGACTGCTCATGTCTGGATCTCATGCACTGAGCAGTCATTCGGCGATCGGACAGCGAGGAGGCAGGTAGGGACCCTCTGTCTGTCCTTTAAGCTGTTCGGGATGCCGCGATTTCGCCACGGCTATCCCGAACAGCTCCCTGAGCTAACCAGCATGCTTTCACTTTAGACGCGGCGTTCAACTTTGGAACACCGCGTCTAAAGGGTCAATGCCACGCGCTATTAGCCACGGGTCCCGGCCTCACGTGGCCCCGCGTTGTAGATCGAGAGTGGACTCATGACGTACTCGTACGTCATGAGTCCTTAACAGGTTAAAGGGATACGCCGGCCCTAAGACATCTTATCCCCTATCCAAAGTATAGGGGATAAGATGTCTGACCACAGGGGTCCCACTGCTGGTGACCCCCACAATCTTGCATTTGGCACCCACCTCTTTGAGCTGCACACCGCGCCGCACCCTCCCATAGACTTGCATAGCGGGGGCGGGGGGTGACATCACAATACTCCGGCCACGTGGTCGGCACTCGGCAGTTTGTAAGCTGGCAGTGCGGCTTGCAGCTCAAAGAGGTGGGTGATGAATGCAAGATTGCGGGGGTCCCCAGCGGCGGGACCCCTGCGGTGAGACATCTTATCGCCTATCCTTTGGATAGGGGATAAGATGTCTTAGGGCCAGAGTACCCCATTAAGGTGAACATACTGGGGAGATTTATCAATCAGCCTGAAACCTTCATTGTTTGTTTTTTCCCATAGCAACCAATCACAGCTCAGATTTTATATCCTAACGAGCTAATGCAAAGGGAAAGTTGAGCTGTGAGCTTGAGGGCTTCAGGCTGATTTATATATATATATATATATATATATATATATATATATATATATATATATATATTGCCATTTGTATTTTTAAACTCATTTTAAAACAAAACAAACAGTTTTGTTCTGATATTTGGACTTTTATTATTGTTTACTATTTGAATTGTAAAAATTTTAAACTATTTGAAAAATTAAAAAAACATTTTTGAGTCTCATGTGTGGACATAACCTAACAATAATGTAATAGAGCTGAATATTCAAATAATGTGGGATATGATCCAGTTATGCTAGACTTTTTCATCTTCAGAAATATTGCTTCACTTATATTTTCTAAAATATTAGAGGAAATGTTCCTACAATTATGCATGCATTACTTATTGCCAACTCAATTAACAGTCGTTAATGTCGTCAGACTTTTTGGCCGCTCTTGATGTACCAGAAAACGCTACTCTGGTCACATGTGTGGCCAATATTTATTATTTTTAGTAAAACATAAGTGATTAAATTATCGACAGCTAATATCCACAGAGGGGTTGTAGGCAGATGACTCCCCTCTATGAGGTCCACATGACATAATATGACCCATGAACAAAGGTTGTCCTTATTATATGGCCATAAAAGGTAATGTTTAATCAGAAAATAACTTATTGTGTAAAGCAAGTTTATGAAGATTTTTGTTAATGATTTTATTATCTAAAATATTTCAGTTTTCAGTCTGGCCACTAGGCCTTATATTAAGCTTTGACTTCCTGTTCTGTTTGTGATGATAATGAGAAGGCTGCTGTAAAGTGATCTGTACAACATTTCAGTGAAAGGTCACACCACTAGATAGAGAAAACAATTGGTGATGTTTACAGGTCAGCCTCAACTTTCCTGTAGAATGACCTCTTCAAAGGTCACAAAGTATGCACGTAAACCTTTCCTTTTTTGTGTCAATGGAACAGCTTCTTTCTATTGTTACCTATGTCCATGGGGCGTGATATAAAGCATATCTCTGAATGCTGTTAGAAACAAGATGGTTGCCCCATAATAATGTACCAAAAAAAAAAAAAAAATTACAATCAGAAAATAGAAACCGATTAGAAAAAAAACATATTTCAATATCTGTCTCTGATCAGCATAAACAATAATTGTAAATAATACACTCCCTAGCCTCTTAAGGACGCAGGGCGTACCTGTACGCTATGTGCCCGGTCCCGGTATATAACGCGGGGTCACGCGAAGACCCCGCATCATACCGAACCTGTCCTGGCGGCTAATGACAGCCGGGACCCTGGGCTACTAGCATGCGGCGCCGATCGTTGTGCCGTGCACTATTAACCCTTTAGATGCGGCGTTCAAACTTGATTGCCACATCTAAAATGAAGGTAAAAGCTACCCAGCAGCTCAGTCGGGCTGACCGGGACCATCGCGGTGAAATCGCGATGTCCCTATGAGCTAGAATGCGAGCAGAGGTCCCATTACCTGCTTCCGTTGCGTCTGATCGGCGATTGATTGCTCCAAGCCTGAAATCCAGGCTTGAGCAGTCAACCGCCGTTAACACTGATCTTTACCGTGTCAATGCACGGCAATTATCTGTGTATGAGATTGGTATGTGCAGTGTAATAGCTACTAGGCGGGCTATAACAGTGCAATTTAACCCCTTCCCTAATAAAAGTAAGAATCACACACCTTTTCCCATTAAAAAAAAAAATATGTGGTATCACCACGTGCGGAAATGTCCGATCTATAAAAATATATCATTAATTAAACCGCACCGTCAATGGCGTGCGCGCAAAAAAATTCCAAAGTTCAAAATATCGTATTTTTGGTCACTTTTTATATCATGAAAAAATAAATAAAAAAGCTATCAAAATGTCCGTTCAATATAAAAAATGCAAAAAATGAGCCCTCATACTGGCCCGTACATGGAAAAATAAAAAAGTTATAGGGGTCAGAAGATGACAGTTTTAAACGTATAGATTTTCCTGCATGTAGTTATGATTTTTTTTTTAGAAGTAATACAAAATCAAACCTACATCAGTTGGGTATCATTTTAACCATATGGACCTACAGAATAATGACAAGGTCTCATTTTTACCGAAAAATTTACTGTGTAGAAACGGAAGCCCCCAAAAGTTACAAAATGGCATTTTTTCTTCAATTTTATCGCACAATGAATTTTTTTTTTACGCTTCGCCGTGGATATTTTGGTAAAATGAATAATGTCACTGCAAAATAGAATTGGTAGCGCAAAAAATAAGCCATCATATGGAATTTTAGGTGCAAAATTTAAAGCTTTATGATTTTTAGAAGGTGATGAGGAAAAAATGAAAATGCAAAAACGGAAAAACCCTGCGTCCTTAAGGGGCTAGAAATGGCCATGACAGCTACGTAAATTTGATGCAGTTCACAAGGTTGCAAACATTCACTTAGGGTGGCTAAATGCATAACCAACAAATAGCAGCAAATAAAGGAAACAATGTATGATAATTTATGTGAAGTATTGACAGAAAAGACATTTTGCAGGCAATAGAAGCTGAAACTGTAGCTAGTTGGTGATGCATCATTGCACAATTCAGTACGTAATCTGTTTACAGTTGTCATCGGAGACTGAAGCACTTACATACACAGCGACTGTTTACTGCTATTGGTGCTAACCTCCTATGTTCATTTTGGAATGTCCACTCTAAATTGACATCACTCGGTTTATCCAATAAATTGTCTGGTACATTTCCATAAACCATCACAATATAAATACTTTTTCCTGTTTATCTTTGAATAGAATAGCAGTTTTCCTACTAGGAGGTGCACATTAAAGCGGAGTCAATCCATAGATAAAAAAAAATGGTAGTTATTGATGTCTGATGCCTGCACTCCAGCACATCTATGCCTTTTCAGTAATTAAAACAATAATCTGAACTTTGTCAAGATGTGTGGAAAGCTGCAAATGGAGCGGAGCAAAGGTCAAGATGCTGATCTGAACTCAATTATAGTAAACCATTCTGTGAGAGTCAGAAAAAAGGGGAAAAAAGGCTTGTTTTCCATAACACTAAAACATGACATAAGAATAACACAAATACATCATTAGCACTGTAAATATTTATTACTACATTTTAGTGCCTTATAATAAACAGGGAATCAGATTGTACTGCTTGGAATGTTTTCCCTACAATGTACTGAGTTATAAAATATGTACTTATAAACAAACAATCTAAGTAATGCATACATGCCATATCTATCTATCTATCTATCTATCTATCATCTATCTATCTATCATCTATTATGTATCTATCATATATCTATCTAGTATCTATCTATTTATCTATCATCTATTATCTATCTATCTATCATCTATCTATCTATCTATCTATCATCTATCTATCTATTATTTATCTATCATGTATCTATCTATCATCTATCTATTATCTATCTATCTATCTATCTATCTATCTATCTATCATCTATCTATCTATCTATCTATCTATCTATCATCATCTATCTATCTATCATCTATCTATTATTTATCTATTTTATATATATATATATATATATATATATATTATCTATCTATCATCTATCTATCATCTATCTATTATCTATCTATCTCATATCTATCTGGCTATTTATTTATTCATATTTAGTCGCTTTCTCTTACATCTCTCTACCTATCTTACTTTCCAAGATCTGTCTGCCTTTCTCATATCTTTACATCTATCTATATCAATTATATCTATCTACCCAATATATATATATATATATATATATATATATATATATATATATATATATATATTAAAAATTTTTTTTTTTTTGTATCTGCTCTTAAACTTCACAAGTCTCTGTAAGGAAGTTGGATGTGGTTTTTTTTGCCCAGAAATTTATACAACAAAAATGGGTTGCCCTTGAAGGTAAATGGATTGCCCATCTACTACATCCCCTTCACCAGGCTCTGTCTCACAGGTCTAATTTGACACAAATTTACCACCTGGTCCCCTTAGTGTCACATATATTTCTTTGGAAAGAATTTCATATATATCCCCAAAAACTGTGTGCAAATAACTAGACTTCCCCAATATACCTAATGTCTCTCTCACCAGACTTGGATATTTCTTGTACTTTAAATAGAATTAAAAAGATTGTAGTGCATTTGTATTACCAAATACAATCTTTTCATCTAGCATGTTATGACTAAAAGTATACCTCCCTTATGCTAATCCTTCAAAAATATATTTCCATATAATGTATAATGATAGCAAATGCAGCACTTCATTCTCTCCTATCCTTAAAGTTATCTCACTTTGAGAAATGGGTAGTAGACTGAAAAATGTATTTTCTTTTCAATGACCGGCTACAGATCATTTAATACATTTGTGTTATGTTCTCTCAGTTATGGGTACCGAGGCTATAGTTTTGCATCATTCTTTTTGAATCACCCTGTGTTATCGCGTCGGCATGTGTAACTATATCCAGACAGTAGAAAAGTGCTTCTTTGTTCTCTAGGAGACCTCCTGATCACACTCGCCACAGATACAACATGGACTGATGATTTGCTGGGATTATGTTTCTCCAGTCCACTCATTGTTGTCTCTGTCATTTAATATTCACACCGATTGGTCAACACATTCATAAGTGCCAGGTAAGGAAGAAAACAGGGTGTCACTCACAGGTCTAGTGATCATCGGCTTCTTAATTACAAAGGTGCATGGAATACAGGGTGCAGACACGGACGAGGCTTAGGGGACACCTCGAGTCAGCAACATGTCGTGTAACAGCTGTTTGTGCGTGCGTCCGCACGCTTTGTCAGACCCATCAAAGACATTCATAAATGCATTAGGCAATGCTATGACTTCCTGTCCTTATTTATCTGTATTTTAACCTTTTATCATACAAGAAGCACTTATTATGTTATACTGGTCTTGTTCTTTTAGAATAAAACAAAAATGATTGCAGGGAAAAAAGGGGACAACTAAGGTTGTTATTTTGGTTACAAACAAAAATGCAATTGTTAATTGTAAGAATTACAGAAATATTTCATACACTTAGAATAATCCCTGCGGCTAGGATTAGTTTTTTAAACTGTTGATAGCTAAAAATAGATTCATGTTGGATGATTATGATATACTGCAGGTTGTATTTCAAGCGTTTACATACTTCACACATTTTATACCTTTTTTGGTTTAAATTATGAATGGAAAAAAATACTATTATTTTGTTTCATTACTAACTTGAGCAGACATGTGATGACCAAACAGATGATTTATAGAGAGTTTGGTTGTCACATTTAGCAATAATCAAATTGCCTATAACTAGCAAAAAAGTATGTAAGAAGTCACAAAATGACCCTAATCTTCTAACATTATATCAACTCTATCGTAGGCCTGAAACACAGATGACTACAAAAGTATTTTGTGAAGAAGACTGTGATGTAATATCATATCAATTAATATGTAAAGAAACATAAATACATGCAATATTTTTTTTTCAACTGTAACATTTTTATTAAAGTTTTAAAATACAAAAACGAATCAGACAATGATTCCAGAAACATAATAAGGGTTACAGGGTGAGTGCCAATATGTAGGCATAGCAACAATGTAAATGACTTGTAGCAAGCCTCACACAAGCACACAATGAGCTAAAATGGCTTCACAAGGCCCTTAGGGGCTAAATGTCAAAAATAAAAACACCAAAGAGACCCGATAAACAAAGACAAACAGAGATAGAATGTTAGTGGTAGAATATTGCTTAGAGAAGTGGTAAGGGACTCGAGAGACCTTATCTCCCGAATCCTTGCCAGGAGGTCCATCTCAGAAGGTGGAAGAGCTTGCTTCCAGCATTTCGCAATCAGAGTCTTAGCCATCAGAAGACAATGCCATTTACTATCCCACATGAACCGAAAAATGGCGCACTGAAAAGCACGAAGGGCAGACAAGGGGATTCGGATGGGTAGCGTTTCAAAAAAATAAAGTCGTTTTGGAAGTATAGTCATTTTAACCGGCGCAATATGCCCGGAAAAAAAAAGATATATATCGGGATTGCCACTTATCCATAAGGGACCTAAGATGTCTGGAAAGAGGACAGTAATTGGTAGTATAGAGTGAAGAGTAGCGAGGAGTAAGGTGTACACCTAGGTAACTGATGGCCGAGGGAGACAAACGGAAAGAGTAGGCAGCATGTAGCTGAGTGGAAAGAGAAAAGGAAGATTCAGGGGGATGTTCAGTTTTAGAGAGATTCATTTTGTAGCCCGAAACAGTACCATAAGAGCGGAGAACCCTATAAAGATTAGGGAGGGAGGTCAAAGGACGAGTAAGAGTAAGGAGGACATCATCCACATAAAGACAGATCTTGAACTTCCTAATATGAAGAGCAATGCCAGAAATGTCCATGTCCCCTCGGATCATGGCAGCAAGGGGTTTAATACATAAGGCGAAAATCAGAGAGGACAACGAACATCCCTGGCGTGTGCCATTGAACAAAGAGAAAGGAGTAGAAGAGGCATAAGGAAGTTTGAGTGAAGCTGTAGGAGAAGAGTAGAGACCCTGCAGTGCCGTGAGAAAATTACCAGAAATTCCAAACTTCCTAAGAGTAGCAAAAAGAAAGGGCCAACCCAGCATATCAAAGGCCTTCTCAGCATCCAAACTAAGGACAACGGCCTGCTCCGACCGTCGAATAACCAGATGAATCACAAGCCTCGTGTTGTCAGCCCCCTGACGGCAAGGTATGAAACCCACCTGATCCTTATGGACCAGTGTGGCGAGGAAACAAACGAGGCAAGTAGCTAAAATCTTAGAGAACAGTTTCAGGTCAGTATTAAGCAGGGCAATCGGCCTATAGCTGGAGCAGTCATGAGAGGGTATTTACCCGGCTTGGGAATTACAGTAAGTAGAGATGTAAAAAGGACTGCGGGATCCCCTCACCCCCCAGGAAGGAATTAAAGAGAGGGACAAGTTTAAGAAGAAGAAGATCAGAAAAGGTCTGATAGTACAGACAAGTAAAGCTGTTAGGACCAGGGGAGCTTCACGTAGGCAAAGATTTAAGAACCTCGGACAGCTCTTCATGTGTGATCGGGGCATTCAGTGCAGTCCGATCGGACGCCGAGAGAGATGGTAGATGGCACTGCGACAGAAAAGAGTCTAACAATGCATCATGTTCCCCGGGTTAGAAGGAAGCTGGGAAGAAAGAGAGTACAGGGTGGGCCATTTATATGGATACACCTTAATAAAATGGGAATGGTTGGTGGTATTAACTTCCTGTTTGTGGCACATTAGTATATGTGAGGGGGGAAACTTTTCAAGATGGGTGGTGACCATGGCGACCATTTTGAAGTCGGACATTTTGAATCCAACTTTTGTTTTTTCAATAGGAAGAGGGTCATGTGACAAATCAAACTTATTGGGAATTTCACAAGAAAACAATAATGTGCTTGGTTTTAACGTAACTTTATTCTTTCAGGAGTTATTTACAAGTTTCTGACCACTTATAAAATGTGTTCAATGTGCTGCCCATTGTGTTGGATTGTCAATGCAACCCTCTTCTCCCACTCTTCACACACTGATAGCAACACCGCAGGAGAAAGTCTAGCACAGGCTTCCATTATCCGTAGTTTCAGGTGCTGCACATCTTGTATCTTCACAGCATAGACAATTGCCTTCAGATGACCCCAAAGATAAAAGTCTAAGGGGGTCAGATCGAGAGACCTTGGGGGCCATTCAACTGGCCCACGATGACCAATCCACTTTCCAGGAAACTGTTCATCTAGGAATGCTCGGACCTGACACCCATAATGCGGTGGTGCATCATCTTGCTGGAAAAACTCAGGGAACGTGCCAGCTTCAGTGCATAAAGAGGGAAACACATCATCATGTAGCAATTTCGCATATCCAGTGGCCTTGAGGTTTCCATTGATGAAGAATAGCCCGACTATCTTTTTACCCCATATACCACACCATACCATCAATTTTTGTGTTCCAACAGTCTTGGAGGGATCTATCCAATGTGGGTTAGTGTCAGACCAATAGCAGTGGTTTTGCGAGTTAACTTCACCATTCACATAAAAGTTTGCCTCATCACTGAACAAAATCTTCTGTGTAAACTGAGGGTCCTCTTCCAATTTTTGTTTTGCCCATTCTGCAGCACCTAAAACTACGGATACTGGAATCCTGTGCTAGCATTTCTCCTGCGGTGTTGCTATCAGTGTGTGAAGAGTGGGAGAAGAGGGTTGCATTGACAATCCAACACAATGGGCAGCACATTGAACACATTTTACAGTGGTCCGAAACTTGTAAATAACTCATGAAAGAATAAAGTTACGTTAAAACCAAGCACATCATTGTTTTTCTTGTGAAATTCCCAATAAGTTGATTTGTCACATGACCCTCTTCCTATTGAAATAACTAAAGTTGGATTCAAAATGGCCGACTTTCAAATGGCCACCATGGTCACCACTCATTTTGAAAAGTTTCCCCCCTCACATATACTAATGTGCCACAAACAGGAAGTTAATATCACCAACCATTCCCATTTTATTAAGGTGTATCCATATAAATGGCCCACCCTGTAGAGTTTAGAGTAGTTGTCCCGGAAAAGGTGAGAGATAACAACAGGATGGTAGTGAAGACTACCAGAGGGATCCGTCAGGGCCGAGGGCATCTGGGCAGCAGCACGGTCACGCAAGCGTCTAGCCAACATAGTGTGGGCCTTATTGCCCTTTTCGTAAAATCGCTGTTTAGCATAAAGAAGCTGTTGCTCCACTTTGTGGAGCGCAAGCTCTCCTAACTGAGAACATGCTACAACCAGGCGCCTCAGCACCGAAAACGAGGGGGTAGAAAGCAAAGTCGATTCTAGCCCATGAATTAGTGCATGCAATTCCCGGGAGCGAGCCAAGGCATCGCGTTTCAAACGGGAACCCAGAGCAATACTGTACCTCCGGACTACAGATTTGTGAGCTTCCCAATAAACAGCCTGAGAAGAGACCGATCCCTGGTTGAGAGTAAAGTACTCAGTGATACAAGCCTTGATCGACTTCTGGGAGGGCAAGGATTTACGTAAGGAGTCATTAAGCCACCGGTGGCAGCATCTAGGAGAGGAAGAAAAAGGAGAGAAGGAAACGAGGAAAGGAGGACCGGACTGTGATCAGACCAGGAGATAGAGTCTAGCGAGGCAGCAGAAAACATATGAACTATGGGCAAATTACCCCAAAAATAATCTATATGGGTGTGCAGCTTATGTGAATGAGAAAAGAAGGAGAAAGACTTATCAGTAGGACTCTGGCTGAGAAGGTGAGCCGAGAAAAAACTGCCTGTCTACATATTGCCTTGAACCACTCTCGTGCTCTTTTCTTCCGTGTGCGTCCCTTAAGAGACTGTTATTTATTGACGGACATCCAGCATGTCACACAACATTTGCTTGCAACCGCTGGAGGAATGTCAGACACGTGTAAATCGTATAAGCCAGATTTTCAATGACACAAATACAGATACACAGGATACAATGGATCTCAGAATCCACATGGGTAATTTGGAAAATGCCGTATCATCAGAAACCAAAATCTGGAGGGATGTCTCCGCAAATTCCCGACCACCATTTTTGCCAGCAATTCAAAGAGGATTGGGAAAGTCTTCTTACAGATTCTTCTTTACGCTTTATGAAATTAATAATTGATTATGAAGAGAGGGCTCTGTCAGATATAAAAGAAAATATATCTTCGTTGCAGCTTACAGTTTCCCAGTTCGAAAGTCATCCTTATTTTGCTTTTTATGATGAAAAGATCAATACTAATTTATCTAAATTAGAATCATCTATTGCTGAGTCTAAGGAAATCAAGTTCCGTAGAGGTCTGCAGGACTATAAAAAATGTGCTGTTTATCATTGGCCTAATGTGGATAACAAATCTTCTATGCCATGCTCTATTCTTAAAAAAGAACAAAAATTGCTACAATAAATGCAGTAAAGTGAACAAATCCCATAAAGTGAGCTTCAACTCCACCGGCATTGGTGTCTCTTAATGTAGGACCCAACATGAGTTCATTCACTCCAAAAAACGGCGCAAGTCTCCGTACTAGCAAAGGGACTTTTTTTTTTCCCCGGCATGCAAATTAGATTTTTTCCAAACCATGTTAGACATTAACAGGATTGTCAGAAACATTACTCTTCATAAACATTTTTCTGATTGTAATATAGCTGCCAGTTCTTCTATTGAGACCATAGATTTTATCAATGTTGATACTGAAAATTCAAATTTTTCGAATACAGATTTATTGCATTATGATATTGTCTCTTTATCACCTGGTTCTGCTACTGATCCTTATTGCTTCTCGGGCTGTTGAGGCTGAGGGAGCTTGCAGCTGTATCTGACCTACAAGAGCTCGAGAATAATAGTACTATTTCTGTGATCCCTTCATTTTTGGTTTCCAACCCTGACTTTTATCCAGTCATGTCCAGGACATCGACACTGGATAATTTACAGGATTGCATTGAAAGATAACTTATCCAACTAACACACAATTCACCTCCGCTATATTATAATTTATCTTGCAGGGAAATAACTGCCTTATCAGAACTCACTAACATGCAGGACATCATCATGCGTGAGGCAGATAAAGTGGGCGGTGTTATAATTATGGCTAAGGGGCTCTATTGTTAAACATATATAACATTTACAAGTAATCCCACTACAGCTTTCAAACAACATCTATTCAACCTTGTGGATATTGGGGAGAGAAATGGATTTTTTTTTACATCCAAACAAAGAAAACAAAACTCCAATACCAAGTTAAAGCTATATTCCATTCTCTCCCCAAGAGTTATAAGGAGGTCTTTCCTCCCCTTATGAGGCCCATAGTGGCAGGCATCTCTTCTCTCAATGAGAGATTATGTGCCTGGGTAGACACCTTATTACAGCCACTTGTGATCACCATTCCAGGATTTCTTAGGGATACTAAACATGTATTGGCCGGTTTTAATCAATTTTGTTGGCAAAAAGAACTTTCTTGGATTACAGCGGATGTCACCGTATTGTATTCTGTCCACATGATAAAGCCATGGTCACACTTAGGTGGTTCCTTTCCACGTATTCCCACTACCCCAGAAATCTGCAGGAGTATTTTATTTTATGTGTTGTATATTTGCTTTCTCACTACTTTTTTTTATGTTTGATGATGTATACTTTCTGCAGATCACAGAGGTGGCCATGGGGGCGAAATTCTCCCCTTCTCTCACCAACATATACAGTGGGGATCAAAAGTTTCGGCACCCCAGGTAAAAATTTATATTAATGTGCATAAAGAAGTCAAGGAAAGATGGAAAAATCTTCAAAAGGCATCAAATTACAGATTAGACATTCTTATAATATGTCAACAAAAGTTAGATTTTAGTTCCATCATTTACACTTTCAAAAAAACAGAAAACAAAAAAAAGGCGTCTGCAAAAGTTTGGGCACCCTGCAGAATTTATAGCATGCACTGCCCCCTAAGCAAAGCTGAGACCTGACAGTGTCATGGATTGTTCTCAATCATCATCTGGGAAGACCAGGTGATGTCAATCTCAAAGGTTTTGACCTCTTAAGGACTCAGGGCTTGTGACGCAGTGACCCCGTATCACACTGTGTCGGTCCCGGCTGCTATTCATAGCCGGGACCCTGGGCTAACAGAGTGCGGCAAGTGAAAGTAAACACTTCCCGGCAGCTCAGTCGGGCTGATCGGGACATCGCGATAAAATTGCGATGTTCTGATCAGCTAGGACGCAAGCGGAGGTCTCCTTACCTGTCTCCGTGGCGTCCGATCGGGGTTTGATTGCTCCAAGCCTGAGCTACAGGCTTGAGCAATCGAGCCCATATCTCGCTGATCCATGCAAAGCTATGGCTTTGCAGGGATCAGCATAAGAGATCAGTGTGTGCAGTGCTATAGCTCCCTATGGGAGCTATAGCACTGCAAAAAAAAAGTGGAAAAAAAAAGTTAACAAAGGTCATTTAACCCCTTCCCTAATAAAAGTTTTAATCACCCCCCTTTTCCCATAAAAAAAAAAAACTGTGTAAATAAAAATAAACATGTGGTATCGCCGCGTGCGGAATTGTCCTAACTATAAAAATATATAATTAATTAAATTGCACGGTCAATGGCATACGTGCAAAAAAACTTCCAAAGTCCAAAATAGCGTATTTTTGTTCACTTTTTATATCATGAAAAAATGAATAAAAAGCGATCAAAAAGTCTGATCAATACAAAAATGGTACCGATAAAAACTTCAGAACACAGCACAAAAAATGAGCCCTCATACCAGCCCGTACTGGGAAAAATTAAAAGTTATAGGGGTTAGAAGGTGAGAATTTTTAACATATAAATTTTCCTGCATGTAGTTATGATTTTTTTTCCGAAGTACGACAATATTCAACCTATATAAGTAGGGTATCATTTTAACCGTATGGACTTACAGAATAAAGATAAGGTGTTATTTTTACCGAAAGATGCACTGCGTAGAAACGGAAGACCCCAAAAATTACAAAATGAAATTTTTTCTTTAACTTTGTCGCACAATGAATTTTTATTCTGTTTCGCCATGGATTTTTGGGTAAAATGACTAATGTCACTGAAAAGTAGAATTGGTGGCACAAAAAATAAGCCATCATATGGAATTTTATGTGCAAAACTGAAAGCGTTATGATTTTTAGAAGGTGATGAGGAAAAAATGAAAATGCAAAAACGGAAAAACGTTGAGTCCTTAAGGGGTTAAATACCCAGACTCATCTGACCTTGCCCCTACAATCAGCACCATGGGTTCTTCTAAGCAGTTGTCTAGAAATCTGAAACTGAAAATAGTTGACGATCACAAAGCTGGAGAAGGCTATAAGAAGATAGCAAAACGTTTTCAGATGTCAATATCCTCTGTTCGGAATGTAATTAAGAAATGGCAGTCATCAGGAACAGTGGAAGTTAAAGCAAGATCTGGAAGAGCAAGAAAAATATCAGACAGAACAGCTTGCAGGATTGTTAGAAGTACAATTCAAAACGCACATTTGACTGCACAATCCCTCCAGAAAGATCTGGCAGACACTGGAGTAGTGGTACACTATTCCACTATAAAGAGATACTTGTACAAATGTGGTCTTCATGGAAGAGTCATCAGAAGAAAACCTCTTCTACGTCCTCACCACAAAAATCAGCGTTTGAACTTTGCAAATGAACATATAGACAAGCCTGATGCATTTTGGAAACAAGTTCTGTGGACCGATGAGGTTAAAATTGAACTTTTTGGCCAGAATGAGCAAAGGTAAGTTTGGAGAAGAAGGGGAAGAGAATTTAATGAAAATAACCTCTGTCCAACCGTTAAGCATGGGGGTGAATCAATCATGCTTTGGGGTTGTATTGCAGCCAGTGGCACAGGGAACATCTCATGAGTAGAAGGAAAAATGTATTCAATAAAATTTCAGCAGATTTTGAATGCTAACTTGATGCCATCTGTGAAAAAACTGAAGTTAAAGAGAGGATGGCTTCTACAAAAGCATAATGATCCTAAACACACCTCGAAATCCACAGGGGATTACATCAAGAGGCGTAAACTGAAGGTTTTGCCATGGCCTTCACAATCTCCTGACCTCAACATAATTGAAAATCTATGGATAGACCTTAAAAGAGCAGTGCGTGACAGACAGCCCAGAAATCTCAAAGAACTGGAAGACTTTTGTAAGGAAGAATGGGCGAAGATACCTCAAACAAGAATTGAAAGACTATTGGCTGGCTACAAAAAGCGTTTACAAGCTGTGATACTTGCCAAAGGGGGCAGTACAAGATATTAACTCTGCAGGGTGCCCAAACTTTTGCAGACGCCATTTTTTTTTCTGTTATTTTGAAAGTGTAAATGATGGAAATAAAAACTTTTGTTGACATATTATAAGAATGTCTAATCTGTAATTTGATGCCTTTTGGAGATTTTTCCATCTTTCCTTGGCTTCTTTTTGCACATTATTACAACTTTTTACCTGGGGTGCCCAAACTTTTGATCCCCACTGTATATGTGTTGGTAGGAGAAGGGGACTCTTTTTGCCCCTACTAACACCTTTTTTGATTTCATTCAATGGTACAGCCGCTGCATAGACATAGGATGTAGCGGCCGTATAGGCATTTTCTACCTTCTTGAATGATAACTAATTGGGACTCAAATTTACTTTAACTCATGGTGGAGAACATATTTCTTTTTTAGATCTTAATCTGTTTGGTGATGGCACTTTAGAAAAAATAGTCACCTCTACTTTTCGTAAAAAAACAGCTGCCAACACCATTTTACACTCTGCATCCTGTCATCCTCCCTGTTACGCCGAGCGCTCCGGGTCCCCGCTCCTCCCCGGAGCGCTCGCTTCACTCTCCCCGCGGCAGCGCTCCGGTCACGTCCTCTGACCCGGGGCGCTGCGATTCCGCTGCCAGCCGGGATGCGATTCGCGATGCGGGTAGCGCCCGCTCGCGATGCGCACCCCGGCTCCCCTACCTGACTCGCTCTCCGTCTGTTCTGTCCCGGCGCGCGCGGCCCCGCTCCCTAGGGCGCGCGCGCGCCGGGTCTCTGCGATTTAAAGGGCCACTGCGCCGCTGATTGGCGCAGTGGTTCCAATTAGTGTGTTCACCTGTGCACTTCCCTATATCACCTCACTTCCCCTGCACTCCCTTGCCGGATCTTGTTGCCTTAGTGCCAGTGAAAGCGTTCCTTGTGTGTTCCTTGCCTGTGTTTCCAGACCTTCTGCCGTTGCCCCTGACTACGATCCTTGCTGCCTGCCCCGACCTTCTGCTACGTCCGACCTTGCTTTTGCCTACTCCCTTGTACCGCGCCTATCTTCAGCAGCCAGAGAGGTGAGCCGTTGCTAGTGGATACGACCTGGTCACTACCGCCGCAGCAAGACCATCCCGCTTTGCGGCGGGCTCTGGTGAAAACCAGTAGTGGCTTAGAACCGGTCCACTAGCACGGTCCACGCCAATCCCTCTCTGGCACAGAGGATCCACTACCTGCCAGCCGGCATCGTGACAGTGAAAGCGTTCCTTGTGTGTTCCTTGCCTGTGTTTCCAGACCTTCTGCCGTTGCCCCTGACTACGATCCTTGCTGCCTGCCCCGACCTTCTGCTACGTCCGACCTTGCTTTTGCCTACTCCCTTGTACCGCGCCTATCTTCAGCAGCCAGAGAGGTGAGCCGTTGCTAGTGGATACGACCTGGTCACTACCGCCGCAGCAAGACCATCCCGCTTTGCGGCGGGCTCTGGTGAAAACCAGTAGTGGCTTAGAACCGGTCCACTAGCACGGTCCACGCCAATCCCTCTCTGGCACAGAGGATCCACTACCTGCCAGCCGGCATCGTGACAGTAGATCCGGCCATGGATCCCGCTGAAGTTCCTCTGCCAGTTGTCGCTGACCTCACCACGGTGGTCGCCCAGCAGTCACAACAGATAGCGCAACAAGGCCAACAGCTGTCTCAACTGACCGTTATGCTACAACAGTTACTACCACAGCTTCAGCAGTCATCTCCTCCGCCAGCTCCTGCACCTCCTCCGCAGCGAGTGGCCGCTCCTGGGATACGCTTATCCTTGCCGGATAAATTTGATGGGGACTCTAAGTTTTGCCGTGGCTTTCTTTCCCAATGTTCCCTGCATCTGGAGATGATGTCGGACCTGTTTCCCACTGAAAGGTCTAAGGTGGCTTTCGTAGTCAGCCTTCTGTCCGGAAAAGCCCTGTCATGGGCCACACCGCTCTGGGACCGCAATGACCCCGTCACTGCCTCTGTACACTCCTTCTTCTCGGAAATCCGAAGTGTCTTTGAGGAACCTGCCCGAGCCTCTTCTGCTGAGACTGCCCTGTTGAACCTGGTCCAGGGTAATTCTTCCGTTGGCGAGTATGCCGTACAATTCCGTACTCTTGCTTCAGAATTGTCCTGGAATAATGAGGCCCTCTGCGCGACCTTCAAAAAAGGCCTATCCAGCAACATTAAAGATGTTCTGGCCGCACGAGAAATTCCTGCTAATCTACATGAACTTATTCACCTAGCCACTCGCATTGACATGCGTTTTTCCGAAAGGCGTCAGGAACTCCGCCAAGATATGGACTCTGTTCGCACGAGGCGTTTCTTCTCCTCGGCTCCTCTCTCCTCTGGTCCCCTGCAATCTGTTCCTGTGCCTCCCGCCGTGGAGGCTATGCAGGTCGACCGGTCTCGCCTGACACCTCAAGAGAGGACACGACGCCGTATGGAGAACCTCTGCCTGTACTGTGCTAGTACCGAACACTTCCTGAGAGATTGTCCTATCCGTCCTCCCCGCCTGGAAAGACGTACGCTGACTCCGCACAAAGGTGAGACAGTCCTTGATGTCTACTCTGCTTCTCCACGTCTTACTGTGCCTGTGCGGATGTCTGCCTCTGCCTTCTCCTTCTCTACAGTGGCCTTCTTGGACTCTGGATCTGCAGGAAATTTTATTTTGGCCTCTCTCGTCAACAGGTTCAACATCCCGGTGACCAGTCTCGCCAGACCCCTCTACATCAATTGTGTAAATAATGAAAGATTGGACTGTTCCATACGTTTCCGCACGGAGCCCCTTCTTATGAGCATCGGATCTCATCATGAGAGGATTGAACTTTTGGTCCTCCCCAATTGCACCTCGGAAATTCTCCTTGGACTTCCCTGGCTTCAACTTCATTCCCCTACCCTGGATTGGTCCACTGGGGAGATCAAGAGTTGGGGGTCCTCTTGTTCCAAGAACTGTCTAAAACCGGTTCCCAGTAACCCTTGCCGTAACTCTGTGGTTCCTCCAGTAACCGGTCTCCCTAAGGCCTATATGGACTTCGCGGATGTTTTCTGCAAAAAACAAGCTGAGACTCTACCTCCTCACAGGCCTTATGATTGCCCTATCGACCTCCTCCCGGGTACTACTCCACCCCGGGGCAGAATTTATCCTCTCTCTGCCCCAGAGACTCTTGCCATGTCCGAATACGTCCAGGAGAATCTAAAAAAGGGCTTTATCCGTAAATCCTCCTCTCCTGCCGGAGCCGGATTTTTCTTTGTGTCCAAAAAAGATGGCTCCCTACGTCCTTGCATTGACTACCGCGGTCTTAATAAAATCACGGTTAAGAACCGCTACCCCTTACCCCTCATCTCTGAACTCTTTGATCGCCTCCAAGGTGCCCACATCTTCACTAAATTGGACTTAAGAGGCGCCTATAACCTCATCCGCATCAGAGAGGGGGACGAGTGGAAAACGGCATTTAACACCAGAGATGGACACTTTGAGTATCTGGTCATGCCCTTTGGACTGTGCAACGCCCCTGCCGTCTTCCAAGACTTTGTCAATGAAATTTTTCGTGATCTGTTATACTCCTGTGTTGTTGTATATCTGGACGATATCCTAATTTTTTCTGCCAATCTAGAAGAACACCGCCAGCATGTCCGTATGGTTCTTCAGAGACTTCGTGACAACCAACTCTATGCCAAAATTGAGAAATGTCTGTTTGAATGCCAATCTCTTCCTTTTCTAGGATATTTGGTCTCTGGCCAGGGACTACAGATGGATCCAGACAAACTCTCTGCCGTCTTAGATTGGCCACGCCCCTCCGGACTCCGTGCTATCCAACGCTTTTTGGGGTTCGCCAATTATTACAGGCAATTTATTCCACATTTTTCTACCATTGTGGCTCCTATCGTGGCTTTAACCAAAAAAAATGCTGATCCCAAGTCCTGGCCTCCTCAAGCAGAAGACGCCTTTAAACGACTCAAGTCTGCCTTTTCTTCGGCTCCCGTCCTCTCCAGACCTGACCCTTCCAAACCCTTCCTATTGGAGGTTGATGCCTCCTCAGTGGGAGCTGGAGCTGTTCTTCTACAAAAAAATTCTTCCGGGCATGCTGTCACTTGTGGTTTTTTCTCTAGGACCTTCTCTCCAGCGGAGAGGAACTACTCCATCGGGGATCGAGAGCTTCTAGCCATTAAATTAGCACTTGAGGAATGGAGGCATCTGCTGGAGGGATCAAGTTCTCCTGTTATTATCTACACCGACCACAAGAACCTCTCCTACCTCCAGTCTGCCCAACGGCTGAATCCTCGCCAGGCCCGGTGGTCTCTGTTCTTTGCCCGATTTAATTTTGAGATTCACTTTCGTCCTGCCGATAAGAACATTAGGGCCGATGCTCTCTCTCGTTCCTCGGATGCCTCAGAAGTTGAACTCTCTCCGCAACACATCATTCCACCTGACTGCCTGATCTCCACTTCTCCTGCCTCCATCAGGCAGACTCCTCCAGGAAAGACCTTTGTTTCTCCTCGCCAACGCCTCGGAATCCTCAAATGGGGTCACTCCTCCCATCTCGCAGGTCATGCGGGTATCAAGAAATCTGTGCAACTCATCTCCCGCTTCTATTGGTGGCCGACTCTGGAGACGGATGTTGTGGACTTTGTGCGAGCCTGCACTATCTGTGCCCGGGATAAGACTCCTCGCCAGAAGCCCGCTGGTTTTCTTCATCCTCTGCCTGTCCCCGAACAGCCTTGGTCTCTGATTGGTATGGATTTTATTACTGATTTACCCCCTTCCCGTGGCAACACTGTTATTTGGGTGGTCGTTGATCGATTCTCAAAAATGGCACATTTCATCCCTCTTCCTGGTCTTCCTTCTGCGCCTCAGTTGGCTAAACAATTTTTTGTACACATTTTTCGTCTTCACGGGTTGCCTACGCAGATTGTCTCGGATAGAGGCGTCCAATTCGTCTCTAAATTCTGGAGGGCTCTCTGTAAACAACTCAAGATTAAATTAAATTTTTCTTCTGCATATCATCCCCAGTCCAATGGACAAGTAGAAAGGATTAACCAGATCTTGGGTGATTATTTGCGACATTTTGTTTCCTCCCGCCAGGATGACTGGGCAGATCTCCTCCCATGGGCCGAATTCTCGTATAACTTCAGGGTCTCTGAGTCTTCCTCCAAATCCCCATTTTTCGTGGTGTACGGCCGTCACCCTCTTCCCCCCCTCCCTACTCCCTTGCCCTCTGGTCTGCCCGCTGTGGATGAAATTTCTCGTGACCTTTCCATCATATGGAGAGAGACCCAAAATTCTCTCTTACAGGCTTCATCACGCATGAAGAAGTTCGCGGATAAGAAAAGAAGAGCTCCCCCCGTTTTTTCCCCTGGAGACAAGGTATGGCTCTCCGCTAAATATGTCCGCTTCCGTGTCCCTAGCTACAAGTTGGGACCACGCTATCTTGGTCCTTTCAAAATTTTGTGTCAAATTAATCCTGTCTCTTATAAACTTCTTCTTCCTCCCTCTCTTCGTATCCCTAATGCCTTTCACGTCTCTCTTCTCAAACCACTCATCCTCAACCGTTTTTCTCCCAAATCTGTTCCTCCCTCTCCTGTTTCCGGCTCCTCGGACATCTTCTCGGTCAAAGAAATTTTAGCTGCCAAAAAGGTCAGAGGGAAAAAATTTTTTTTAGTGGACTGGGAGGGTTGTGGTCCTGAAGAGAGATCCTGGGAACCTGAGGACAACATCCTAGACAAAAGTCTGCTCCTCAGGTTCTCAGGCTCTAAGAAGAGGGGGAGACCCAAGGGGGGGGGTACTGTTACGCCGAGCGCTCCGGGTCCCCGCTCCTCCCCGGAGCGCTCGCTTCACTCTCCCCGCGGCAGCGCTCCGGTCACGTCCTCTGACCCGGGGCGCTGCGATTCCGCTGCCAGCCGGGATGCGATTCGCGATGCGGGTAGCGCCCGCTCGCGATGCGCACCCCGGCTCCCCTACCTGACTCGCTCTCCGTCTGTTCTGTCCCGGCGCGCGCGGCCCCGCTCCCTAGGGCGCGCGCGCGCCGGGTCTCTGCGATTTAAAGGGCCACTGCGCCGCTGATTGGCGCAGTGGTTCCAATTAGTGTGTTCACCTGTGCACTTCCCTATATCACCTCACTTCCCCTGCACTCCCTTGCCGGATCTTGTTGCCTTAGTGCCAGTGAAAGCGTTCCTTGTGTGTTCCTTGCCTGTGTTTCCAGACCTTCTGCCGTTGCCCCTGACTACGATCCTTGCTGCCTGCCCCGACCTTCTGCTACGTCCGACCTTGCTTTTGCCTACTCCCTTGTACCGCGCCTATCTTCAGCAGCCAGAGAGGTGAGCCGTTGCTAGTGGATACGACCTGGTCACTACCGCCGCAGCAAGACCATCCCGCTTTGCGGCGGGCTCTGGTGAAAACCAGTAGTGGCTTAGAACCGGTCCACTAGCACGGTCCACGCCAATCCCTCTCTGGCACAGAGGATCCACTACCTGCCAGCCGGCATCGTGACACTCCCTACTTGACTAAGAATCTTCCTGTGGGGGGAGATGATAAGGGCTAGAAGAAATTGCTCCTCTATGGAACTTTTCAATATTGAGGCCGATAATATAGAAAGACGCTTCTTTTACAGGGGCTATCCTAAGTGGAATATAGACCGAGCGAGAACTGTTGCTACCAACAAAGACCGTACACACCTTATTCTTTCTTCACAGAATTCTTCAAAAGGGGACACTAATGCTATTACACATTCCAAGAAACCCATTTTTTTGTTACACAATATAGTCAGGATTTCACAACTATTTGCAGCCTGATCCATAAAAATATGCCTATCATTACAGGAGATCCTTTATATAGTTAACTATTGGAAGCAGGCTATAAATGTGTTTCAAAAAAGGCTCCTACTATTGGACAAAAACGGTCTTCCAGTTTGTTCTGTAGTACCAAGCCAAAAACTAGAACATGGCTTACAACTAAAGGTTCATATAAGTGTGGTCACAGAATATGTATATGCTGCAAATTGATGCATCATGCTACTGAATTCACTTCATATTCTACAGGAAAAAGTAATAAAATGCAGCAATACATAAACTGTAATACATCTGACTTTATATTCCTGTTTTCCTGCACAAAATGTAAAATAAAGTATGTAGGTTGCACCATTAATTCATTAAAAACCAGGATTAGAAAACATATTTCTGACACAGTTTATTTCAATTCTCGTCACACCTCCATGGTCACTCAACATTGTGCTGAGGTCCATCAGGGGGACTTTTCTTCAATGACCCTGGTGGGAATTGAAA
This sequence comes from Hyla sarda, assembly GCF_029499605.1. Lineage (NCBI taxonomy): Eukaryota > Metazoa > Chordata > Amphibia > Anura > Hylidae > Hyla > Hyla sarda. Next base: position 117,702,560 of record NC_079189.1, on the reverse strand, counting down.
GAGTTATTCCCCCCAAAAGCGGTGGCAACTACAACTATTTGATCAAGAAGTCTATTGGATCTTGGAGCTCGATACACGTTTTTCCAAAGGGTTAAATCGTAGGCAGGATGTCATTTACACTACAGTGACCCCCCGACTTAAGATGGCCCAGACATATGATCATTTCAACATGTTGAAGGCAGCATCAACATATGATGCTGCTGGGTGTCGGGGCCATCGTACAAACAGCTATCTGACAGCGCTGACAACTTCAGCAACTGAGAGATAGTTGTGTAATGTGCCCCGTGTGCCCCGTTCTGCCTCCTGTCAAATGCTGTCCTGCTAACTCACGCAGGCGTCCATTGTGAGCTCCGTGTAAGCCCCGCCCCCCCCCAGTGCAGCCATAGCCAATAGCCTGCAGCATCTTGCTGCAGGCATCCAATGAGCTGCTGGCTGCCCTCCTCTTCCTTTCCTATAGAGCTGTAGTCGGCAGGATCGTAATGGAGGACATTCTGTCCCCCCCCTGAAGGTATTTAAAGAACTGTAAAGTACTGTATGCGATGTCACACATCACATACAATACATATACACACTATACACCCCATACATCAATGTTTCCCTATCAGTGTGCCTCCAAGCTGTTGCAAAACTATAACTCCCAGCATGCCCAGACAGTCAATGGCTGTACATGCATGCTGGGAGTTGTAGTCGTGCAACAGCTGGAGGCACCCTGGTTTGTTAAACACTCCCCATACACTCCACATACAATGGTCATCCCAGAACAAATTAGCAGTTTCCCATAGAGATATGTATTCAACATACAATGGTTCCGAGGCCTCAGAACCAATTACCATTTTTACATAGACATATGTACTCGACATATGATGGTTTCAACATATGATGGTTCTCCTGGAACCAATTAATATCATATGTTGAGGGACCACTGTATTAGGCTTTTTTATATATTTTTTTTTATTTTTTTTGTTGTTGGTCTAACCATAATATGAGATTATCTTTATATGTGTATTTTTTTTTACATATACTGTATAATATGTTTTTCATATTTCTGGTTATGATTTTTCCTTTTTCCTTTCTGTATCAACTACCCTCTTCTCAGCAATCCACACGTCTATATGATTTCTAATATGCATTGCATTTTTCCTTGTTGTATTTTTGGCATTTCACAATTTTACAATTATTACATGATATTACACAGTATCTATATATGTGATTTTTGCATTGCGATCTGCCTTTTGTATGCTCAGTAATTTATAGTGTGTGTATATATATATATATATATATATATATATATATATATGATGTTCTTTTAAAATGTTGTTATACCTACTTTTATCTTTATATTCTGTATCCTTCTTGTATGAGTGGATTCGTCGACCTGCATCAGGTGTCACCTGGGTGGGCTGATGACTTCTTTCTTGACATGAATTCCCATACAACCCAGTTAAAAGCTTTTGATGCATCAAAGTATATTTTTGCTCTATCACCCTCACTCTTCCAGGACTACCATCAAAACATCTCTGCTTCCTGCTTCCTGGGGACGGGAATGTCACAGAGCCATCAGCGTATCACCAGCAACAGCGATGTCCTGCCTCGGCCGGTGATAGGCTGAGCGCACTGTCATGTAAGGGCAGGCCGGCTACTTACATGCCTATCACCGGCCGAGGCGGGACATTGCTGCGGCTGGTGATATGCTGACGGCTCTGTAATGTTCCCATCCCCAGGAAGCAGCATGAGGAACGCAGCGGAGGATCGTGAGGCCATTACCATAGCAACGGGGGAATTCAGGAAGGTGAGTCAAAGTTTATTTTATTTATTTTTGCAGCCCGGGCTCAGGAATATGTAAAATTCATCAGTACAGATGTCCTTTAACCCTTGCGGGGACAGCGCTTTGGGGGGGGGGGGAGGGGGGGGAAGGGGGAAGCAGAGCAGCGCCCACGGGTCACTTATGATTAGTTCCCTAATGTGGGCACCGCGCGCTGCGGATGACAATTCATGGGGGGGGGGGGAGGGGAAGGAGAGTAGCGCCCGTGGGACACATATGATTAGTTCCCTGATGTGGGGACAGCACGCTGCAGATGACAATTCATTCATTCCCTGATGTGGGGACTGCGGGTGAGAAGCTGACAGTGCGTCCGCCGGGGGGGGGGGGTTAATCATGATAGCGCTGTGGCTGACATGTTACTAATTCCCCTGCCATGGGGACCGTGCGCCTGCAGGGAGAGTCATGATAGCCCATTCCCCTGATTCCCCCTGCAGGTGCACGGTCCCCATGGCGGGGAAGGGGTTACATTGTGAGCCAGGTGCAGGGCAGGCTGACAATGGGAGGAGACATCCATCCTCCCGCAACAATTCAATGAATATTCATTACAGGGGTGTGGAAAAGGGGCGAACCATTGCACGAAAAAAAAAAAAAAAAACAGCAACGCCTGCAGCTCTGACGTCTTGTCCACAACAGTGAACAAACATGGCCATGAGTGTGGACAACAACAAAAGCAACCAGAAAAACTACTGAACTTCGGTCACAGAAAAGAGGTCAGTAAAAAACATATATGCTGTGGACAGATGTATAACATGTGAATTACAAAAGTGCTAAACTCGCTACAAACACGCTAGATAACCATAAACTGTGGTACCGGAGTACCCCTTTAAGTGGAAGGCTTGTTAGATGTATTAGAGCGCACTCCAATAATATGTTTGGCATCTTCTGTCATCAATACATAACCAGGACAAGAATTGAAACATAAAAAATACATTACACAGAACTTGTCAAAATGGTTTTGCAGGCACCACCAATGTATTTGTGAGATTAGTGGTTGGAGTACAACTCTAATATAACTGAGATTGAGAACTTCCTTCCCACAGTACAGTCTCTTAGGTAGGAGGGGGCCCCACTGTAATGGTGATCTATGGGTCCTAGGCTTGTGATCAGCACTACAATAAAAGGCATGGCCTTAATAAGTTGTAGAAGGAGAAGTTAACCAATAATCGCTTCTCTCTACCAACATGTTGACTGCATTTACATACAACTATTCTAGAACTAAACTCTTGACTGAAAAGTCAACCTTTAACTCCTTGGGGACGAAGGGCGTATGCATACGTCCTCGCGTCCCGTCACTTAAGGACGGAGGGCGTATCCATACGCACTCAGCATTTCTGATCAGTGCCGCTCGCCGGGCGGTGATCGGACCGGGATGCCTGCTGATATCTATCAGCAGGCATCCCGTGGCAATGCCTAGGGGGGTCCTGAGACCCCTCCATATCGGCGATTGCAGCAAATCGCAGGTCAATTCAGACCTGCGATTTGATTTGCCGCGATCCGGGCAAATCGGGTCACTGGTGACGCGATCTCCCGGAAAATAAGACTGATCGGAGCTGTCAGAGACAGCTCCGACCAGCCTAAAGGATAGGAGCGAGGTGGCAATGTTGCCACCCCTCCTATTCCCTGCCATTGGTCGGTCAGGCTGACCACCAATGGCAGGAGGGGGGCGGGGGTTACAGTTCATTTCCCCCCGCTCTGCGCACCGATCGAAGTCGGTACAGAGTGGGGGGAACACGGGGGGAACACGGGCAGCGAGGTGGGGGACATGGCCGGCTTACCCGGACCGGAGGAGGCGGTGGAGGTGGCATCCCGGAGCAGCGGCGCGAGCAGGAGGAGCAGGAGGAGCGGCGGCCTGAAAGTGCGGCTGAGAAGGCTGCAGTGAAGATCGCGATAAGTGATCTTCACTGTGGCCTTCTAAAAGCTGCAAAACTACAACTCCCAGCATGCCCAGACAGCCAAAGGCTGTCTGGGCATGCTGGGAGTTGTAGTTTTGCAACATCTGGAGGGTCACAGTTTGGAGACCACTGTGTAGTGGTCTCCAAACTGTAGCCCTCCAAATGTTGCAAAACTACAACTCCCAGCATGCCCAGACAGTCAGGGATGCTGGGCGTGTAGTTCTGCAATATCTGGCCCTTCAGATGTTGCAGAACTACAACTCCCAGCATGCCTGTACAGTCTGGGCATGCTTGGAGTTGTAGTTTTGCAACATCTGGAGGGCTACAGTTTGGAGGCCACTGTTCTTCCCCAGTTGTTGCATAACTACAACTCCTAGCATGCCCAGACTGTCCAGGCATGCTGGGAGTTGTAGTTCTGCAACATCTGAAGGGCCAGATATTGCAGAACTACACGCCCAGCATCCCTGACTGTACGGGCATGCTGGGAATTGTAGTTTTGCAACAGCTGTAGGCACACTGGTTGGGAAACACTGAGCTAGAGTCTGTTTCCTAACTCAGTGGTTCCAACCCATGTGCCTCCAGCTGTTGCAAAACTACAACTCCCAGAGTGCACTGACAGACCGTACATGCTGGGAGTTGTAGTCTTGCAACAGCTGGAGGCACATGGGTTGGAATCACTGAGCTAGTCTGTTTTCTAACTCAGTGGTTCCCCACAAGTGTGCCTACAGTTGTTGTAAAACTACAACTCCCAGCATGTACGGTCTGTCAGTGCATTCTGGGAGTTGTCATTTTGCCACAGCAGAAGGTTTGGGGTGCCCCCCCAACCCCTTGGGGCGCCCCCCACCCCCCCCCATGTGAATGTACAGGGTACATTCACACGGGCGGGTTTACAGTGGGTTTCCTTCAAGGAAACTTACTGTGAACCCCTGCCTGTGTGAATGTACCCTAAAAACACTACACTACACTAACAAATAATAAAAAGTAAAACACTACACATACACCCCCTTACACGTCGCCCCCCCCCCCCCCCCCCCAATAAAAATGAAAAACGTCTCATATGGCAGTGTTTCATAAACGGCGCCTCCAGCTGGGCAAAACCACAACTCCCAGTGTTGCCGGACAGCCATAGACTGTCCTGGCAGGCTGGGAGTCTTGCAACAGCTGGAGGCACCCTATGGGAGACACTGCTGTAGGGTTTTGGTGGAGACAAGCCCCATCCTTGTAACCGGGTCCACCCCTACTGCAAATTCCTTATTCAGGCCTCAAATGCGCATGGCGCTCTCTCACTTCAGAGCCCTGTCGTATTTCAAGGCAACAGTTTAGGGCCACATATGGGGTATCTCCGTACTCGGGAGAAATTGCGTTACAAATTTTGGGGGGATTTTTCTCCCATTACCCTTCGTAGAAATGGTAAATTTGGGGAAAAAACCTGCACTTTAGTGAAATTTTTTTTTTTCATTTACACATCCGAATTTAACGAAAAGTCGTCAAACACCTGTGGGGTGTTAAGGCTCACCGGACCCCTTGTTACGTGCCTTGAGGGGTGTAGTTTCCAAAATAGTATGCCATGTGTTTTTTTTTTTTGCTGTTCTGGCACCATAGGGGCTTCCTAAATGCGACATGCCCCCAAAAACCATTTCAGCAAAACTCACTCTCCAAAATCCCATTGTCGCTCCTTCCCTTCTGTGCCCTCTACTGCGCCCGCCAAACACTTGACATACACATATGAGGTATTTCCATGCTCGAGAGAAATTGGGTTACAAATTTTGGGGGGCTTTTTCTCCTTTTACCCCTTGTAAAACTTCAAAAACTGGGTCTACAAGAACATGCGAGTGTAAAAAATTAAGATTTTGAATTTTCTCCTTCACTTTGCTGCTATTCCTGTGAAACACCTTAAGGGTTAACAAACTTACTAAATGTCATTTTTGAATACTTTGAGGGGTGCAGTTTTTATAATGGGGTTATTTATGGGGTATTTCTAATATGAAGGCCCTTCAAATCCACTTCAAAACGGAACTGTCCCCTAAAAAATTCAGATTTTCAAAATTTTGTGAAAAATTGGAAAATTGCTTCTGAACTTTTAAGCCCTCTGATGTTTTCCAAAAGTAAAAATATGTCAACTTTATGATGCAAACATAAAGTAGACATATTTTATATGTGAATCAAAATATTATTTATTTAGTATGTTTATTTTCCTTACAAGCAGAGAACTTCAAAGTTAGAAAAATGCTAAATTTTCAATTTTTTCATCAAATTTTTGAATTTTTCACCAAGAAATAGCCACAAACATTTACCACTAACATAAAGTAGAATATGTCACAAAAAACAATCTCGGAATCAGAATGAAAAGTAAAAGCATTCCAGAGTTATTAATGCTTAAAGTGACAGTGGTCAGAATTGCAAAAAATGCTCCCGTCCTTAGGGTTATAATGGGCTCCGTCCCCAAGGAGTTAATTATTCCAAAAGAAATTGTAAAATTGCCAAACTACATGAAATACAACACACTCTAGCTGAATTTGCTAACAAAGATTAATTTATAGCAAAGTCAGAATCGAAAGATGATCAAACCAAGGAGTAAGTGCCCACCTTTCTACCTCACCTAATTTCTACCTCAGATCCCCACTTATCATATCTCCCTGCCTTTTGGAGTACCCACCTCCTTAACAGGGTGACCCTGACAATGGTGAAGGTCTTTTCCTCCAGTTAATAGAGGTAGAAAACTAAAAAAAGGGAGAGAGACACACGGAGATGAAAAGGATACAGGAAATAATAAAATTGAGTGAACAAATTTGAACATAGATGATAGTCTTAAGGAGAGGGGGTGATAGTGTCAATTCATGACTTGAAAGGTAAAGTTATGCCAAAGGCTGCATCGTACAGACCAGTAATAGGGCAGCCAAAAAAATATATAGGCTCTTTAATGCACCTCTGTGTGCCTTCAATCAAAATGATCATTACTGAATACAATAGTAAATCAAATGATGAAAATTGTATGCTTAAAGAGTAGCTCCCATCATCTTTTTTTTTTCCGTCCCTGCCTATTACCCATCTATCCCTTACCCCCTGCCTTTAATTTTTTTTTACTAGATTAAAAATGGCTTTTTGTCTGCCTGGTATTGTGCTCACTTACCAGGCAGACTTCCCCAGCAGGCACGATGTCACTGATGCCTGCTGGGGGGCCGACTTCCGCCCTTAGTTTACCTATACAGTGTACCTCCAGCTGTTTCACCACAACTCCCAGCTTGCCCTGACATATATTGGTTGTCAGGGCATGCTGGGAGTTGTAGTGGGGAAACAACTGGAGGCACCCTGTGGTTAAAACAGTATGTGTCTTACGGTGATGGTTGCAGCTGCCGTACATCCCGCTCCCAGAACCCCGCCGCACAACTCGCCCCCCCCCCCCCCTCCTCCCGCCCGAAAAAGACTAAAGTGCAGGGTGAAATTCTATCTCACACTGGGAGCCAGGGCAGGCGTGCGAGGCCAGGGAGTCTGTGCATCCTCATAGTTCAAAGCGCTCGCTCCCGCCTGTCTAATTGACAGACAGGGAGCGAGCGCAGCCTGACTGAATTCGGACCGATGCACGGCCGGGATCGGTCAGAATTCATCTGTGATGTCACAGCAGGCTGCAGCCGGCCACTAGGAGGGAGACCCCTAGTCGTCGGATTTTAACATTAATATAAAGTATATAAAATTACAAATAAAATTATTAAAGTATATTAGAAATACGTTGTAGTACATCAGTACTGCAACATATAAAAAAAAAGTTCATGACAGTGCCCATTTAAAGAAGCACACCAGTATTCCTGTAGTACCACCAGTTTTATTTCATCGTCCCCTGCGTTAGTACGGTTCAATAGTTTAGTCATGTGACCACCTTTCAGAAAACCAGAAAATTACAGTGTTATTGTATTTGTCATGTAACATTTAAATAATTTGTATTGCGAATATGTTTATGGTATATATGTGAAACTAAAATAAAATATATATATAAAAAAAGTGGGCTTGTTTCAAAAATCAGTATTCTTTAAAATCAATGGCAGTGCCACAGTTTAGTGTTATTGAAAGTCTTATGCTGTTCAAATTTCTGGGGTGCATTAGTCACCCACTAATAGTATCTTCTTATATGTCATTGCATCTCTAAAGCAGACTTGTCAGCCGCCTGTTTGTTAATTTGTAAATGAGGTAAAAGGGGCTCCGGTGCTTATAAGTTGCTTACAGATCCACTTTAGGTGGACAACTCCTCAATACTGTAAAGAAAATGTATACAGACAGATATACAACTATTACCATTGAAGCTGTATACAAGGGGGTGGTTTCACGGCTTTAACTTCCCCCTTGTAGCTTTTTAACTGCATGGGTGTTTTCCAGATTTCCTGTGAACCACCATCATCAAATGCATCTGTCTCCTTCAATGGCAAAGCATGGACAGAACCATTCTCTCAGGCTATGTAGGGAACATTAAGGGCTACCATATTTTTCGCCGTATAAGACAAACTTTTTCTTCCCCAAAACTGGGGGGGAAAAGTTGGTGCATCTTATAAGGCGAATACACACCTATCGCGGCGGTCCCTGCGGCCATCAACGGTCGTGGTGATGCCCTGTATTAACCCTTCAGACGCGGCGATCAAAGCTGACCGCCGCGTCTGAAGCGAAAATAACACTAACACGGCTGTTCAGTCGGGCTGTTCGGGACCACCACGGTGAAATCGCGGCATCCAGAAAAGCTTACAGGACACCGGGAGGGACCTTACCTGCCTCCTCGGTGTCTGCTCCGTGCCGGGATCCCCTGCATGGCCGGCGCTCTCCTTCCTCATCATCACGTCGTCGCGCACGCCGTCCCGTCATCCATTAGGAGCGGCGTGCGTAGCGACGTCATGGCAGCGACGGAGAGCGAGGATACCAGGCTGCAGAGATGTTCTGGAGCGTCAGGGACACCCCGGGGACGCGGCGACAGCGATGAAGGGGGCAACATCCACGGCAGCGGTGACGAGTGGTGATGGGTCCGGAGCGGCGGGGACACGTGAGTACTACCTCATTATACCAGTGGTCTTCCACCTGCGGACCTCCAGATGTTGCAAAACTACAACTCCCAGCATGCTGGGAGTTGTAGTTTTGCAACTTCTGAAGGTCCGCAGGTCGATGATCACTGTCCTATACTTTACATTGTATTTGGTTCAGAATCTTTATTTTCTAGATTTTTATCCTTTAAAATTAGGTGAGTCTTATCTGCCGAAGCGTCTTATATGACGAAAAATACGGTAACTATTACTGAGTGGTGACATCAATGCTATGGGGCATTATTACTAAATGCATTACTAAATGGGGGAGACAATTACTAAGGGGCATCATAACTGTGTGGGGCACTAAGGTGACATGGGTACTCAATGTGGACACTAAAGGGGGCACAAAGGGAAGCATCAAGAACAGCAGAACAGGAAGTTTGTGTAGAGGATGGAAAATAGGTCCTGGAGAAGCAGGGAGGCAACGATATTTCACAGGAAACTGCAGAGAAAGTCATAGCTGGGAGAAGCCTTAATGGAGGTCTGGGTTGTACTGAGAATAAAAGGGAAAGTGAACAAATCCAGTCAGAGAAGATGCTGCCTGTAGTCACTGGATGTAACTGCACTGTAACCACATATATGGCCTGCACAGCTCATGTGTAGAACAGTTATCTACCATTATATGGGCACTGTATGAGGGGAATATTTGGCGGTATACAGTGTGTATTATTAACAGTATGGTAATATTATCCAGTCACTGTGTGGTCTTAATGTGGGGGTACTATTATTATTTGTGCCCCCCTTTAGGAAAATCCTGTGTGTGCTCCTGATCCTTACATACCAATTCAAACCCAGCTCCAGTAACAAATGTGCATTGAGTATAAACTATATTACAGAGCTGAAGCCGCCTAAGGGTGTGAAGATTAGCCGAGCAGAATTACGAGAATCTCTTACTGTGAATATAACCTTAGTTGGACTTTGTAGAAAAAAATGTGATACAATTACTCACAGTCAATTTTCACACACTTGCCAAACACAAGGTTAATTGGGGTTTCACAAAAGGAGACATTTAAGGTGAATGGACAGAGTCTAACAATACTTTCACTAGAGTATAACTAATGCGATCTGTAATGAGGCCATGTTAGCATAGTTACTTACTAAGATTTTATATATATAATACTGAATAACATAATGACGGTGTGACAGTATGAAAAACTGAACATCTGTTCTATGATGCAGATGTTGTGGGCCTATACCGTACTGCAGTTTATTATCATGATGATCTTACTGCTTACAGGTTATAATGTTGTCTAGTGAGATTAATAAAAAAAATAAACGGGCAGACAAAGTAAAAAAAAAAAAAAAAGCAATACTCGTCTCATCCATCCTCCACTGCTGCTGTTCCTGCATAGTGCCTCTCTGATCTTACTAGTTTCCATTTTGACATACAGGAAATGCTTGCTCAGCAAATCACTGTCTGCAGAATTGTTCTCCCCCAGACATTGATTGGCTGACTGGGCATGTCCTTGTGTTAAGACAGATATCAGGATGTGGTGATCGCTGGACACTCAGGCGGCACCACAATGGCAGAGGCCGAGGAACAGTGAGGGAATACTCCTTTTTTTAACCAAGTCTTCCCCAATTTTTTTTCATTATTTCATTATCCTGGCAACCAAACTCTTTTATGACATTAACCCCTTAAGGACCCAGGGTTTTTCCGTTTTTGCATTTTTGTTTTTTCCTCATAACTCTTTAAATTTTGCACCTAAAAATCCATATGAAGGATTATTTTTTGCGCCACCAATTCTACTTTGTAATGACATCAGTAATTTTACCCAAAAATTTATGGGAAAAGGGGGGTGATTCAAACTTTTATTAGGGAAGGTGTTAAATGATCTTTATTCACTTTTTTTTTTCAAATTTTTTTTGCAATGTTATAGCTCCCATAGGGACCTATAACACTGCAAACACTGATACAGTTTTACATTGATCAGTGGTTTCTCATAAGAAACTACTGATCGATGATTCTGCCGCTGGACTGCTCATGCCTGGATCTCAGGCACTGAGCAGTCATTCGGCGATCGGACAGCGAGGAGGCAGGTAGGGATCCTCCGCTGTCTTGTAAGCTGTTTGGGATGCCGCGATTTCACCACGGCGATCCCGAACAGCTCCTTGAGCTAATCGGCATGGTTTTACTTTCACTTTAGACGCATCGTTCAACTTTGAACGCCACGTCTAAAGGGTTAATAGCGCGCGGCACCGCGATCAATGCCATTGTTAGAGGCTGGGATCGACCCGCTATGACGAGTGGCCACGCCGTGGCCCCGCGTTATAGATCAGGAGCGGACTCATGACGTACGCGTACGTCATGGCTCCTTAAGAAGTTAAGGGCTTACTATATATTCTTCAAAAAAATTCCAAAGGTAATGCTTCCGTGGTGCTGCCTACATACTTTTGTGGTACAACCATAGTCATCCAATGGAACATGCTTGGGGAGATTTATCAAACTGTGTGAGAGAAAAAGTGGAGTGATTTTCCCACAGCAACCAATCACAGCTCAGCTAACAAGCTGAGGTAAAGTGAAAGCTGAGCTGTGATTGGTTGCTATGGGAAAATCCCTCCACTTTTTCTCTCACACAGTTTGATAAATCTGGTCCCAGCAGGTTCTGGTTGTTATTTTGTTAGCCCATAAGCAAAGCGTTTACCCTCAGGGATAACAAGGTAAGGCTGGGTTCACACCACGTTTTGTACTTACGGTTCCCGTGTGCGGCTGGGGGGGCGGGGGTAATCGCGGCGCCCGCACTCAGCCGTATTCGGGAACCGTATTTAATGCATATCTATGAGCCGAAGTGAACCGCAGCCTTCGGTCGGCTGCGTTTTCAGCCGTATGCGGTTTCTCGACCGCCGGCAAAAACGTGGTTGACCGCGTTTTTACCTACGGTCGGGAAACTGCATACAGCCGAAAACGCAGCCGATCGAGACAGCTATCACGCCCCCTCCCGTAGGCTTGCATTGAGGGGCCGAGTGTGGCGTCACATGTGGGCGCAGGCGTGACGTCACACGCCGCCCGCCCTGTGGTCGCCCGTAATCAGACCCGGAGCGAACACGCTCAGGGGACTGATTACAAACGGGGTGTCGTGTGCAAGAGCACGGGGGTCCCCAGCGGCGGGACTCCCACGATCAGGCATCTTATCCCCTATCCTTTGGATAGGGGATAAGATGTGTAAGCACCGGAGAACCCCTTTAAAATAGGCCTATTTCAAGAGCCTCTATCAGATTCTCTGCACCTCCCCAAAACTTTCAAATGTTCCCAATCTTTCTTGTGCTGCATTTGAGAAACAAGTTAATACAAGCAGGGGTTGGGCATAGCTAGGCCCCCTTCCTCCTTATCCCTCTGCAAAGTTCCCATTTTAATTCTTGGGCTACAGAATTTCCAAATAAAATCTCTAAATATTGTGTTTATTTTAATAAAGGACTTTTCAGGTATCCATACTGGAGAATTATTTAACAAATACAGTAGTTGAGGCATTAATATAATTTTACAAAGGTTAATTCTCCCTAATAGTGAAATAGGTAATTTGCCCCAGTCTTTGATTTTTATTTTGAATCTGTCCAAAAGTGGATCAAGATTACATACTTAAAAGTCCTTTACATTTCTAGTAACCTGCAAACCAAGATATTTAAATGAGTCCACAATTTGTAGTGGACTATTATATACGCTCCTATGTTCAAGGGGAGGTGTCAAAGGGAGAACCACAGATTTTTTTCAGTTAATCTTTATACCCGATGCTTCCTCAAAGTTTGTTAATTAGCTCTACGGCGAATAGTAGGGAATCCTGCCAATCATTCAAAAAAAAAGTATATCATCTGCATACAATGCAATGGTCTCTTGAATGGTGCCGTAACTGAACACCGTAATTATCAGGGATTGTCTTACAGTTGTTGACAGGGGTTCCATTGCCACCGCAAATAATAGGGGCGACAATAGACAGCACCGTCTAGTACCTTTAAATAATGGGAAGGGCTCCAACACTTTCCTGTTGATTATCAAGCTAGCATTTGGGCTGGTATATAAAAGTTTTATCCATGAGAAAAATACTGGCCCAAATCCAAACCTACGCATCACTACCCATAAATATGCTTATTCAACACAATCAAAAGCTTTGGCCCCATCTAAAGATTTGGCCGCTGCTTTCCACTTCATTTTTTGGGCATTTTCAATATTCAGGAATAACCTCCGAGTTATTGTAGATGCTAAATCCTGTTTGGTCACTATGGACAGTGGTGGTGATGACGCCCTCCAAACGATTGGCGAGCACTTTAGCGAAAATTGTAACATCAACTGTCAGTAAGCAGATTGGTCTATATGATTCCTGGAGCTGTAAATCTGTGTCCGCTTTAGGCGTCAGCACCACCATGGCCTCCCTCATCGAGCTAGGTAGGGATTTCCGCTCACAAGCTTCCCTTAACACCTACAACAGCTGGGGAAGAATATCCATATACAGTTTATACACTTCAATTGGAAGCCCATCTGATCCTTCAGCTTTCTCATTAGACATTTGTTATAGGGCGCAGTGATTTTTGGAGGCGGGCCAAGCACCCCGGCGTGACTGTGATGGGCAGGCCCCTCTCCAAACCTCACTGCGCACACAGGGCTGCAGCAGAGAAGACTTGTGTGTCTACTTGTAACAATATATGCTGTGTATTTCCCGCTGCCCGGCGGATTTTGTGCAGTGTGAATTACGAAGCACATATGCTACCTTTGACCCTATCCTTAAAGTGTAAGTCTATGAGACCATTGCAGGCACATAAAGAGGGGAGAGAAGATTAAAGCCTTATGCGTCTTTCCTCTTCTTGTACCGATTTCAATGTAAGCTAAGTGACTGAGCACAGCTTCTAATCGGCAGTTACAAATAATGCGCATCAAATCTGCGCAGGATCTTGTATGAGTGAACGCACCCTTAACAGGTTTCTAGGAAATGTCCAATGTTTTTTAAAGGGTCAAATACACTTTAAGTAAGACATCCACATTTTCTGTCTTAAAACACTTAGGCTTAGTTCACTGTCCTATGAGAATCTTTTTACTGTGATCTGCAACAGAACCGGCAAGCAATTATTTTTTTCTTATTAAGCAACATATTTTCTACGTAGGGTGAACTTTGCCTTACAGCTATAGTTCTCATACACTTTCTAAGCTAACCTCAACACTGAATTCAGATGTGGTAAAATATTGAAGAAATACTTTTGTGTCTTAACCTCGCAATACATTTTCTGTACAGGATCCTGAGGGAATGGGGTATTCTCTAAAGTTAATGATTATCATAACACAGTCTATTTTGTTTACGTTCAGAGAGAGGATTTATATGTTCTGCTGAAGGTGACATGATACTTTTAACCATATTTCAATCACGCTTGCATTCATCAGGTCCGCTTGGCATAGTTCAGACTTTTCGTTCCTAACTATATTAATCCAAAATCTCCTGAAAAATATCCTTTTTTGGTACCCTGGTGCATTGCAAATCATTTATCTCGATTACATTTAATAGGCTATATATCGTCCCCATCCCTCATCCTGTCATTATGTAACTCTTACATCTTCCTCTAAATTCCACTTATTGTATTACTTGGCATTGTCAGCAGAACCAGACGTTGCTTTCCATCCATGTCTTTACATTTATGTATATACCAAGAAGCGATGAGCTTTACACTAAATTGTGATGAATATGTATCATTAAGTACTACTTATTTTCTGCTTTAGCTATAAACAACCTCATGTTCTTACACAACTGTTTTTATATGAAATTGTAAAATTAATTTTTATATGCATGATGTCTGGCAGAAGCATTGGAATGGTTCCTTGGTGGTTACTTTGTCTAGATTTTATTTCCTTATGTAGTTTTGTAAAGTCTTTTCATTTTACATGATGTTTTGTAGGTTTCACCATTAATCAGAAATAAGGGATATACTGAAGAGGAGTGTCTGTGCTTAAAGGGGTATTCCAGGAAAAACAACTTGTTTTTTTTTTTATATCAACTAGCTCTAGAAAGTTAAACAGATTTGTAAATTATTTCTATTAAATAATCTTAATCCTTCCAATAATTATCAGCTGCTGAAGTTGAGTTGTTCTTTTCTGTCTGGCAACAGTGCTCTCTACTGACATCTTTGCTTGTCTTGGGAACTGCACAGATTAGAAGAGGTTTGCTAAGGGGATTTTCTTCTACTCAGGACAGTTCCCGAGACACGTGTCATCAGAGAGCACTTAGAAAAGAACAATTCAACTTCAGCAGCTCATAGGTACTGAAAGGATTAAGATTTTTTTAATAGAAGTAATTTACAAATCTGTTTAACTTTCTGGAGCCAGTTGATATATATATAAAAAAGTTTTTTCCTGGATAACCCCTTTAACATATATGGTGACTGGTTCCTTATAAAATGCTTCTATTTGTATATATTAATAAAAATTGTATAGTTAAGGTGCAGAAAATATACAACAGTAACACAAACCTGCAATTTGATCATGGTAGTCTATCACTGCTGTCAATATCAACAGAACACTATCAGGGACCAGAGAAGCAATTTTCACGTCTCCCCAGAGATGTTAGTCAGGACTCTTGTTGGGCCACTTGTGGACATTCATATTGTTGTCCCTAAACCACTCCTGTGTGTCTTGACTGTGTGCTTAAGGTCAATGTCTTGTTGGAATGTGAACCTTCCACCCAGTTTGAGGTCCAGAACACTTTGGATATGATTCTCATTATAAATACACTGCTCAAAAAAATTAAAGGAACACCAAGATAACACATCCTAGATCTGAATGAATGAACTATTTGTATTAAATACTTCGGCTTTACATAGTTGAATCTGCTGACAACAAAATCAAACAAAAATTATCAATGGAAATCAAAATTATCAACCCATGGATGTCTGGATATGGAGTCACACTCAAAATCAAAGTGGAAAACCACACTACAGGCTGATCCAACTTTGATGTAATGTCCTTAAAACAAGTCAAAATGAGGCTCAGTAGTGTGTGTGGCCTCCACGTGCCCATATGACCTCCCCACAATGCCTGGGCATGCTCCTGATGAGGTGGTGGATGGTCTCCTGAGGGATGTTCTCCCAGACCTGGACTAAAGTATCTGCCAACTCCTGGACAGTCTGTGGTGCAACATGCCATTGGTGGATGGAGCGAGACATGATGTCCCAGATGTGCTCAATCGGATTCAGGCCTGGGGAACGGGCAGGCCAGTCCATAGCATCAACGCCTTCCTCTTGCAGGAACTGCTGACACACTCCAGCCACATGAGGTCTAGCATTGTCTTGCATTAGGAGGAACCCAGGGCCAACCGCACCAGCATATGGTCTCACAAGGGGTCTGAGGATCTCATCTCGGTACCTAATGGCAGTCAGGCTACCTCTGGCAAGCACATGGAGGGCTGTGCGGCCCCCCCAAAGAAATGCCACCCCATACCATTACTGACCCACTGCCAAACCGGTCATGCTGGAGGATGTTGCAGGCAGCAGAACGTTCTCCATGGTGTCTCCAGACTCTGTCATGTCTGTCACATGTGCTCAGTGTGAACCTGCTTTCCTCTGTGAAGAGCACAGGGTGCCAGTGGCGAATTTGCCAATCTTGGTGTTCTTTGGCAAATGCCAAATGTCCTGCACGGTGTTGGGCTTTAAGCACAACTTCCACCTGTGGATATCGGGCCCTCATACCACCCTCATGGAGTCTGTTTCTGACCATTTGAGTGGACACATGCACATTTGTGGCTTGCTGGAGGCCACATTTTGCAGGGCATTTTGCAGGGCTCTGGCAGTGCTCCTCCTTGCATAAAGATGGAGGTAGCGGTTCTGCTGCTGGGTTGTTGCCCTTTTACGGCCTCCTCCACATCTCCTAATGTAATGGCCTGTCTCCTGGTAGCGCCTCCATGCTCTGGACACTACGCTGACAGACACAGCAAACCATCTTGACACAGCTCGCATTGATGTGCCATCCTGGATGAGCTGCACTACCTGAGCCACTTGTGTGGGTTGTAGACTCCGTCTCATGCTATCACTAGAGTGAAAGCACCGCCAGCATTCAAAAGTGACCAAAACATCAGCCAGGAAGCATAGGAACTGAGAAGTGGTCTGTGTTCACCACCTGCAGAACCACTCCTTTATTGGGGGTGTCTTGCTAATTGCCTATAATTTTCACCTGTTGTCTGTTCCATTTGCACAACAGCATGTGAAATTGATTGTCAATCAGTGTTGCTTCCTGAGTGGACAGTGTGATTTCACAGAAGTGAGATCGACTTGGAGTTGTTTAAGTGTTCGATTAATTTTTTTTTGAACAGTGTATCTCTGTACTTTACTCCATTCAGTTTTTCCTTAACCCCTGACTAGTCTCCCTGTCCCATCCACTGACACCCCCCCCCTCCCCCAGCATGATATTACCACCCCCATGCTTTACTGTAGAGATGGTATTGGGCTGGCAATGAGCAGTGCCAGGTTTTCTCCAGGCAAGATGCTTAGAATTAAAGCTAAAAAAAAAATCTAATTTGGTTTCATCAGACCAGAGAATCTTGTTTCTCACAGTTTGAGAGTCTTGTAGGTCTTTTTATGCAGACTCCAAGTGAAAAAAATGAAAATGAGATTTTTTGTAACCTTCTTCAGATCTGGCAGGTAAATACTAAAGTCACCATATGTTGGATACCCTTTTAAGTTGTGTTTACATGCTTACTGCTACTGAGACATCCCATTAGATGTGTATCACCCCCTCTTGGAACTGGACAATCTCTTTTAAAAGTTGCTAATATAGCTTTAAATCAGGTTGAATGGCTGAAGGCCTACTACTGTCACGTTCTATTTTCCTGTGCAAGCCCAGCAGAATACAGGGGATATTTAGTGCCGTTTGTCCATGATTTCCTTGTTACATGGATGTTCTTATAAATCATCTTACAGAAGAATAGTACAGTATACAATCTTTTCTTTTGGTCAAGTCTTAAACTGATATCATATCCAGTTTGCTCTGCTATAATTTTGATGTTTACACAAATAATACCCTTGATTCTTATAATCTTTTGTAAGATCACTTGCCGGAATTCTTAGGATAAGTATTGTTTTCATTCCAAAAGGACATAACTATATCAGAGCTCTGTGATATGAATGCATGTTTCTGGCCTATGAGAAAAGGTTGTTTCTAATCTGCAATGTCAATTTCCTAAAAACACACCCAATAGCTTCCAAAACTAAGATTACTGTTTAAAGAAAGTGAATGGAGTTTGGATTCAAAGATTTGTTAAAATATGAGTTGAATGGGAAATATCAGGGGGTAATGTATTCCTGTATGCTATGAGCATCTCTATCCACCTAGATAAGCCAAAACCAAGAAAAATCATTTCAAAAGACTTAGGTATCAGACTGTAAACACAAGAGATGAGCAAACTGAACTCGATGAACCTGAGTTCAGTCAGAAGTTTACTAAAAGTTTGGTTCAGCTAGAACTCAAACTTCTGGTGGTTCAGTTCTGCAGAATCTACTAAAATAACATCAGTCCCATGGCAGAAAGGAGAAGGATCACATGACCTCAGGGAATCCCATAACAGCTCTCCCAGCCAATCAGGAGGCAGTATAGAGTGATGTCAAAGCCACTACAAAAGCCTATGAACATAGCTTCAGTGGAAGTAAAATATGTTTTCATTGAAATTTTAGTGTGCCAGTTTTTTGTTTTACTGTGAAAAGTAGTGCATAGAGGGTTTTGTGTGACGTTTGTGCACTTTCTATGATGTCAATCCTGTTGCTATGCCCCAAAGTGGGAATCGAATTTCACTTCTTGTAATAAACTGCTGCTTCTTCACTTTCCAGGCACAAAACCCTGTTGCTACTTCCAAAAAAGGCTTAACTTTGGACCATGTGTACCTTGGTGTGCATATAAACACTGGCAGGCATCTGCCTCCAAAGAGGGATACTATTTGGACAATAATTTTAAAATGCATAATAATGTGCTAGTGCTGTGTGTTTTAATTTAACTCGTTATTACCTCCAGGTAACTATGCCTTAACCCCTTAAGGACTGAGCATTTTTCCACTTTCCTTTTTTCCTCCTTACCTTTTAAAAATCATAACCCTTGCAAGCTCTTCACTCTGGCAGATAGAGGGGGTGTCCCCTATTAAATCCCTAATAAAGCATGCTTAAAGCGAAACTGACAGGCTGTTTACCTGTACAAAACTTAATGTACTAGATTATAGTGTGGGTAAACAGAATTACAATGAGGGGTTACTTACATAAATCTATGAAGTACTTTAGCAGAGTTATATGTCTTCATACTTCTAGTTCAATTGTGTAGCTCTGTGTAATGTATGAGGGAGGCAACTGCGCTATCCTGCCTACCCTGCCTCCTCAATATAACCTGCTCTGCCCACCCGTTAATGAATATCCAAAACTGTTCCCTCTCTCACGTCACTAGAATGTGAGAGCTTGCTCAGACATTAACATTCTAGCAACTTAAGAATAAATACTTTTGCATATTCAAATATAAAAAATATAATGTTAATGATCCTGTGTGGTGAACAGCGAAAAAATTTCCAAATTCCAAAATTGTTGATTTTTTGTAATCTCACCTCCCAGGAAAAAAGAAAGGTCCGCTCCTTTTATTCTGGGGACGTTTCACTTCCATTCTAGTGATCAGTAAGAGGCACAGCCGTCAGACCCCAAACGAACACCTTGCTATTCCCTATCCTGTGGATAGGGGATAATTTTAAATTGTGGGAATACCTCTTTAAAAGGAACATGTCATCAGTTTTATGCTGCCCAAACTGCAGGTATCATGGGGTCCCTATGCACACGTGGCACACCCCTTGTGCACAGCTATGCTCATAATCCCTGTTCTATTTGTTATTCTGCATCTGTATCTTCAGTTCCATTATAGTATGGATCAGATTATAAAAATATATCCCAATGATGCATATTTCATTTTTTACACTAAGTTTCCTGGAGGTTCATTCTTACCAATATTGCAAGCACATCTTTATGTATTGAGTATACAGTCAGTGATAAACCATATAATACAATCCCAAAGCATGTTCTCTAAGCATTTACATGCAAATCTATTGCTGAGGATGGAGAGGTACAATGTGTGGGTAGAGGAAGCAATCACTTTTTATTAATCATTTCTAGTATCGGCTTCATCTGTTTTGTTATGTGAAAAACATCTGGCATCATGACATTGTGCAGTGCTAGATCTAGAGGCAGCAGCATTCCTTTGAATGTTTCACAAATTAGGCTTTTCTAGGAATCAGTACATGATATACATACATAATATATAAGACTGGCTTGGGCTTTTTTAATGTGTGATTAACTGAAGTTTGTAGTACATTTTGTTTTGGTGCAATGTGAAGAAATATGCTGTTATTCCACTGCGATAAAGAGAATGGACCTCATCAAAACTGCTGAAAGGTCAATAATCAGTTGTCAATAGTTGTTTTTCTTTTCACTGTTATCACCAGTCTTTACTGTAGAATAGCAATAATAATATTAATAATACTAACTAGAGTTGAGTACAATTTTCAAAAGTTCGGTTTGGTGGGCTCGACAAACTTTTCGAAAACGTTTTGTTTGTGACAAAAAGGTTCCCCACGAACCTGAAATAAAATAAGCCTCAAAATGTGTATAACAGTGCCTAAGAACTTTAACCCCTTTAACTTTAACCGTACTGGAATGTCATGCGTCTCCTCCCGATCTATAACGCGGGGCCCCGCGTCATAGCGGGTCGGGCCTGGCCTCTAACAACGGCCAGGACCCATGGCTAATAGCGCGCGGCATTGATCGCGGTGCCACGCGCTATTAACCCTTTAGACGCGGCATTCAAAGTTGAACGGCGCGTTTAAAGTGAAAGTGAAAGCATGCCGGTTAGCTCAGGGAGCTGTTCGGGATAGCCGCGGTGAAATCGCGGCATCCCGAACAGCTTACAGGACAGCCGGAGGGTCCCTACCTGCCTCCTCGCTGTCCAATCGCCGAATTACTGCTCAGTGCATGAGATCCAGGCATGAGCAGTCAAGCGGCAGAATCATCGATCACTGGTTTCTTATGAGAAACCAGTGATCAATGTAAAAGATCAGTGTGTGCAGTGTTATAGGTCTCTATGGGAGCTATAACACTGCAAAAGAAAAGTGAATAAAGCTCATTTAACCCCTCCCCTATTAAAAGTTTGAATCACCCCTCTTTTCCCATAAAAAAAACACAGTGTAAATAAAAATAAACATATGTGGTATCGCCGCCTGCGGAAATGTCCAAATTATAAAATACTATCGTTAATTAAACCACACGGTCAATGGCGTACACGCAAAAAAAATCAATAAGTCCTATCAATGCAAAAATGGTACCGTTAAAAACTTCAGATCACGGTGCAAAAAATTAGCCCTCATATCGCCCCATACGCGGAAAAAAAAAAGTTATAGGCGTCAGAAATGACAATTTTAAATGTATTTGTCACGATTCGGCTGGCTGGAGGTGGATCCTCTGTGCCAGAGAGGGATTGGCGTGGACCGTGTTGGTGGACCGGTTCTAAGTTGCTACTGGTATTCACCAGAGCCCGCCGCAAAGCAGGATGGTCTTGCAGCGGCGGTAGCAACCAGGTCGTATCCACCAGCAACGGCTCAACCTCTCTGACTGCTGAAGATAGGCGCGGTACAAGGGAGTAGACAAGAGCAAGGTCGGACGTAGCAGAAGGTCAGGGCAGGCAGCAAGGATCGTAGTCAGGGGCAACGGCAGGAGGTCTGGAACACAGGCTAGGAACACACAAGGGAACGCTTTCACTGGCACAATGGCAACAAGATCTGGCGAGGGAGTGCAGGGGAAGTGAGGTATAAGTAGGGAGTGCACAGGTGATAACACTGATTAGGCCTGCTGCGCCAATCAGTGGTGCAGTGGCCCTTTAAATTGCAGAGACCCGGCGCGCGCGCGCCCTAAGGAGCGGGGCCGCGCACGCCGGGACAAGACAGACGGGGAACGGGTCAGGTACGGGAGCATCGCGAGCGGGCGCCTCCCGCGTCGTGAATCGCATCCCGGCTGGAGAGATATTGCAGCGCACCCGGTCAGCAGGTCTGACCGGGGCGCTGCGAATGAGAGGATGCTGCGAGCGCTCCGGGGAGGAGCGGGGACCCGGAGCGCTCGGCGTAAAAGTACCCCCCCCCCCCCTCTTCTTAGAGCCTGAGAACCTGAGGATAAGACTTTTGTCTAGGATGTTGTCCTCAGGTTCCCAAGATCTCTCCTCTGGGCCACAGTTCTCCGAATCCACCAAAGAAAATTTTTTACCTCTGACAATCTTGGAGGCTAGAATCTCCTTCACAGAGAAGACGTCAGACGAACCGGAAACAGGAGTAGGAGAAACAACTTTGGGAGAGAAGCGGTTAAGGATGAGTGGTTTAAGGAGAGAAACAAGGAAGGCATTGGGAATACGGAGAGAAGGAGGAAGAAGGAGTTTGTAAGGGACAGGGTTAATCTGGCACAAAATTTTAAAAGGACCAAGATAGCGTGGTCCCAGTTTGTAACTGGGGACACGAAAGCGGACATACTTAGCGGAGAGCCATACCTTGTCTCCGGGAGCAAAAATGGGGGGAGTTCTTTTTTTATCAGTAAATTTTTTCATCCGGGATGAAGCCTGTAAAAGAGAATTTTGGGTCTCTTTCCATATGGTGGAAAGATCACGAGTCACTTCATCGACAGCGGGGCAAACCAGAGGGCAAGGGAGTAGGGAGGGGAGGAAGAGGGTGACGGCCGTACACCACGAAAAATGGGGATTTAGCAGAAGATTCGGAGACTCTGAAGTTGTATGAGAATTCGGCCCATGGTAGAAGATCTGCCCAATCATCCTGGCGGGAGGAAACAAAATGCCGTAAATAGTCACCCAGGACCTGATTAATTCTTTCTACTTGCCCATTGGATTGGGGATGATAAGAAGAAGAGAAGTTTAATTTGATCTTGAGCTGTTTACAGAGGGCCCTCCAGAATTTAGACACGAATTGGACGCCTCTATCCGAGACGATATGCGTGGGCAAACCGTGAAGGCGAAAAATGTGTATAAAAAATTGCTTTGCCAACTGAGGCGCTGAAGGAAGGCCAGGAAGAGGAATAAAATGTGCCATTTTGGAGAATCGATCAAGGACCACCCAAACAACGGTGTTGCCACGGGATGAGGGCAAGTCCGTAATAAAGTCCATACCAATCTGTGACCAAGGCTGTTCAGGAACAGGCAGAGGATGAAGAAGACCAGCAGGCTTCTGCCGAGGAGTCTTATCCCGGACACAGACAGTACAGGCCCGCACAAAATCAACAACATCAGTCTCCAGAGTCGGCCACCAATAAAATCGAGAGATGAGTTGAAAGGATTTTTTGATGCCCGCATGGCCTGCGAGGTGGGAGGAGTGTCCCCACTTGAGAATCCCGAGACGCTGGCGTGGAGAAACGAAGGTCTTCCCTGGAGGAGTTTGCCTGATGGAAGCTGGAGAAGTGGAGATCAGACAGTCCGGAGGAATGATGTGTTGCGGAGAGGCTTCTATTTCAGAGGCATCAGAAGAACTCGAGGGAGGCGCCTCATTATTCCAGGATAACTCGGAGGCAAGAGTACGGAATTGGATGGCGTACTCGCCAACAGAAGAATTACCCTGGACCAGGTTCAGCAGGGCAGTCTCAGCAGAAGAGGCTCGGGCAGGTTCCTCAAAGACACTTCGAATCTCCGTGAAGAAGGAGTGTACAGAGGCAGTGACAGGGTCATTGCGGTCCCAGAGCGGTGTGGCCCATGACAGAGCTTTCCCAGACAGAAGGCTGACTACGAAAGCCACCTTAGACCTTTCAGTAGGAAACTGGTCCGACATCATCTCCAAGTGCAGGGAACATTGCGAAAGGAAACCACGGCAAAACTTAGAGTCCCCATCAAATTTATCCGGCAAGGATAATCGAAGGCTGGAAGCGGCCACTCGCTGCGGAGGAGGTGCAGGAGCTGGCGGAGGAGAAGCTTGCTGGAGCTGTGGTAATAGCTGCTGTAGCATCACGGTCAGTTGAGATAGCTGGTGGCCTTGTTGCGCTATCTGTTGCGACTGCTGGGCGACCACCGTGGTGAGGTCGGCGACAACTGGCAGCGGGACTTCAGCGGGATCCATGGCCGGATCTACTGTCACGATTCGGCTGGCTGGACATGGATCCTCTGTGCCAGAGAGGGATTGTGGTGGACCGGTTCTAAGTTGCTACTGGTATTCACCAGAGCCCGCCGCAAAGCGGGATGGTCTTGCAGCGGCGGTAGCAACCAGGTCGTATCCACCAGCAACGGCTCAACCTCTCTGACTGCTGAAGAAAGGCGCGGTACAAGGGAGTAGACAAGAGTAAGGTCGGACGTAGCAGAAGGTCAGGGCAGACAGCAAGGATCGTAGTCAGGGGCAACGGCAGGAGGTCTGGAACACAGGCTAGGAACACACAAGGGAACGCTTTCACTGGCACAATGGCAACAAGATCCGGCGAGGGAGTGAAGGGGAAGTAAGGTATAAGTAGGGAGTGCACAGGTGATAACACTGATTAGGCCTTCTGCGCCAATCAGTGGCGCAGTGGCCCTTTAAATTGCAGAGACCCGGCGCGCGCGCGCCCTAAGGAGCGGGGCCGCGCGCGCCGGGACAAGACAGACGGGGAACGGGTCAGGTACGGGAGCCGGGACACGCATCGCGAGCGGGCGCCTCCCGCGTTGCGAATCGCATCCCGGCTGGGAGAGATATTGCAGCGCACCCGATCAGCAGGTCTGACCGGAGCGCTGCGAATGAGAGGATGCTGCGAGCGCTCCGGGGAGGAGCGGGGACCCGGAGCGCTCGGCGTAACAGTATTAATTTTCCTGCATGAAGTTATGATTTTTTCCAGAAGTACGACAAAATCAAACCTATATAAGTAGGGTATCATTTTAACCGCATGGACCTACAGAAAAAAGAGAAGGTGTCATTTTTACCGAAAAATGTACTATGTAGAAACAGAAGCCCCCAAAAGTTACAAAACTGCGTTTTTTTTTTCAATTTTGTCTCACAATGATTTTTTTTCCGTTTCACCGTAGATTTTTGGGCAAAATGACTGACGTCATTACAAAGTAGAATTGGTGGCGCAAAAAATAAGCCATCATATGGATTTTTAGGTGCAAAATTGAAAGTGTTATGATTTTTTAAAGGCAAGGAGCAAAAAACGAAAATGCAAAAACGGAAAAAACCCCGGTCCTTAAGGGGTTAAAGCCAGTATTACAGGTTATCACTCACCTAGGAATGTATTTAAGTAGTTTTAGGGCTGGTTCAACTTGCAGCGGGCTTACTGATACGAGTTTGAAAGGGGGGCGGCAGATCCCATTGAAGTCAACAAAAACTAAATGAAAACTAAACAAAATCAGCTCGTGCGAACGAGCCCTTATAGTAGTTTTTGGTTCCTCGACAAAATGGTGGCCACCAAGCAGTTTAAAAGCCTCTTAAATCTGCCCCTATGCTGTGACTTCTGGGAGCTATATGACACATAATGTAAAGCAATGATTGGATAACCTGAGGTCATGTGATCTTGATAACTACAAGGTATTCTGGGCTACCCTGACATCCTCTTGCTCCCAGTGTAAGAGTTATATTACACAGAAATTATAGTGAATTCTGGGCAATGTGTAAGTTAAATACAAGTAAAACCAGAATAGAATTTAGTCTGCTGTTACACATGGCCGTTTCTTTTTTTTTTCTTTTTTCATGCAAAACAGCAAATGCAGTTTTAGTGCCAATGGCAGAAGTGGGTACATGAGGAATTGGAAATTTAAAAGAAAGACTTCTCCTTTCTGCTACATTCAGTTCTGGCTTTGGTGGCCTCTCAAATTGGTAAGTGGTCTTTCTACAGAGCTCTCCTGGACTATAAAGGAAGAGACTAGTATAAACACTGTTTGTAGCCAAAGAGAATCAGGGGGCCTATTTCTGACCACCTTTGCTAGCCATCACCTACCAACATCTTCTGGGTCTTCAGTCCTGCAATTTCTTTTGTTGTATTTGGCTCTGCTCCGATTTTTCACACCAAGCATTAACCTCTTCCTCTTCACTGCTTTCTGTACAAACTGTTCTGGCTTTCTGACCACCTCACACTTGTCTCTCTCCTCTACTTTATACACTTCTTTCCAACTCTAGTTGCTTCTTCAAGTTCTAGCTTCATTCCTAAAGGCTCATGCACATGGAATTTATTCCTCTGACTATGCTTGGAATCCACTTGCCGCAGAATCCCATTGATTTCTATGGGATTCTGCTGCTCAGTGCACACTACAGATGAGTAGTGGAACCTCCGTAGCAGATCCAGATTTTATCCGGAAAAGCCCATTGTCAATGGGATTATAATCCAAATTCAAACACTAAAAATTTAACTTTATTAAATCTTAGAATTTAAAGCAAAAAAAAAGGGTCCACTCAGACCAACAAAAAATATATATAAAATATGTGGTCCTGGTGCTTGAAAATATAGGCGTACCAGGAACCACTGGTTATGATACCAATATCCAGTTGCTCCCACCAATCAGGAGACTTACAATCAAAGGTCCATATAGATGCTAAAGGATAGGATAGGGGATTAGGTAGAGTCAAGGGGGAAGGGCCTAAGGGGGGTGTAGGCCTATGGATGGTGGCCACTACCTGCTCGCCCTAATTATAGGTCCCTTCCACTACCCCTAAACCTAGACGGAGTGAACGCCCTGAGAAGGACGGCCCCATACAGGAACCTACCCCTCAATAAGCTCGCCTTACCCTGTGCTATAGACCACAGGGAGGCTCTCTGTCTCACTGTATGGAACTATCTATCTCTTTGGATAGGAGAAGGATAGATAGGACCTATTGTCACCACAATCTAGGGGTTCCACCAATAGTGTGGGTACTATAGATTGAACATATATATATATATATATATATATATATATATATATATATTGTCACAATGTTGGTAGTATATCACTCGACTGGTCTCATATATATTGCTTGAACACTTAGTATATAGGTATTCGGGTGTATCATTAACACTACTGTCACTTGAATGCACCACGTATTTATAAAGTTATGATACACTTTAAATATGTCACTCAACTGACCCCATAGATAGGAGAAACTGCATACAAAGGCATTCAGGTATATACACCTATATCATATAAATGCATAGCTAATTTACAAAGGTATAAAGCTTTGGCCATAATGCATCATATATATGGCAATGGAGTCACAATTGAGCAAAATAAGCAAACTTGTAATACAATGGAGTCACAATTAAGCCAAATAAGAAAACTTGTAATGCATCAAGAGAGGAATAAAGGGGATGACAATAAGATCATACAATATGAGTGAGGAGACAGAGTGAATTGACTTACCTGGACCATTGGATAAGTAAACGATAAAAAAGCTGTATCCCAGCCGTGTCCCAACGCGTTTCTTGCCCTAGTCATCAGGGGACAATAAAGGGCATTAGATGAGGTTAGGACCAAGATTGTCCATCATGATGGTCAGTAGGAACGGAGATAAGGTGACCAGATGATCCCGCTGCCATGCCATAATGTGGCTCCGGCCGTGCTTATATATCAGATCCTATTCAGTGTCAACCTATCATCGGTCAAAGGGTGGTAGACTGACTGGTAGCTCCGACCAACCAGTGTCTCACAATCCAGTTACGGTCCGCCTTTTACTTACAAGGAGGAGGTCTTTACCTTGCTTATGTGATCTTCGGCGTCCATGTGTGTAGCCTAATTCCTTCCGGGTACCGGCCACGTGATCCTTTTGGATCACATGACCATGGGTATCGGAAATCAGCATGGGTATCGGAAATCAGCTTACATATACCCTCTGAGAGTCTGTCCTGCCTTCGCAATAGATGCGGCTAAGCCGCGCAGGTGCGTATATATAGACGTAATGGACTTAACTCCGCGCATGCGCCCGATCGTGCTACCAATATCGTTGCACAGTCTAAGTGTCTGGGCATGCGCGTTAGAGTAAAGATGACACTTTGAAATAGTCTATGCCCTCAGATAGTAACGGACCTAGCCCCGCGCATGCGCCCGAACGCGCTGCTGATGTGAATGCAGCGTCTAAGTGTCAGGACATGCGCGTTAAGGTAAAAGAGGGCACTTAGAAATATTCCATGCATTCAAGTGGATTGCAACCAAGGCTTGATATCCACTTCACCCACATGGAGGAGGTCAGATTGAGAGACCGGATAAGCAGAGGAGATCAAATTATAAATGTGTCACTTCCTATATTATAGGACTGAATTGCTATATCTTCTTGGTGATAGCCACCTCTGGTGTTAGTAAACCATAGAGGCCATACTATTATGAGGGAAGATATCTTGTAGAGAATTCACCTCATAAGGCATCGGATATAAATGGATACAATGTTCCAAACTAATATATGACAACCGCACATTTTTGTGCTAATAGTCTATAGTTGGGTTTTAGGAAATTTGTTCCCCCTGATGTAGAGAGAAAAGCTTATGATTTAGCTTAACAATCCCAAGGGGGTACAGTCGAGAGTCATGGAGTCAGTTCTATAAGAAACAAGCGAAAGACAACACCTCATTCATCCCTCTAGGGATAGTTGATTTGAAGCGGTGTATCCACCGTGTTTCTTTTTGAAGAAGTCTCTTATCAAAGTCCCCACCTCGTGGGGAAGGACGCACGGTTTCTATAATGGAGAATTTCAAGCATTTGGGGTCACCGTCATGTTTTTCCAGCAGATGTCTAACTATCGGGGTCGGGCTTCTATGTTTAATATCATCGATAGAGAACAATCAGAACATCATTATAAAAGCGGCAGATAAAGGGGGCAACCTTGTCATTTTAGATCATTGCAAGTATAGGAAAATGTGTATGGACATTCTGTGTTTGAGGGACAACTACACTGTGTTATCCTACACCCCAATATTTATCAGAACTCCAAATCTTGCTAGATGAAGCTAAGTCAAATCAACTCATCGATGATAAAGAGTTTGGCTATCTATACCCTAGACACCCTCAGCTGCCCACCTTTTATTGTCCCCCGAAGATACATAAAGGGGTTCAACCTTTGAAAGGCCGCCCCATAGTATCAGGGAATGGCTCACTGACAGAGGCAATTAGTGTCTATGTGGATAAAATATTAAGAGGGTTTGTAACAGCTCTACCGTCTTACATCAGAGACACAATGGATTTCCTAAAGCGTATTGAGAACATCCAAATTGACAACTCCACCTTCTTATGTAGTATAGATGTTGAGGCTCTTTATTGCTCCATTCTACATGATAAAGGATTAATGGTTGTGGAAGCATTTTTATCATCTAGGGGCAATTATTTTACCGCCCACAATAAGTTCGTGGTTGACCTAGTTAGATATATCCTCACACACAACATCTTTATGTTCGATGGGAAGATCTACCACCAGCTCAGGGGGACCGCAATGGGGAGCCCTTGTGCCCCCACATATGCGAATCTCCTCCTGGGCTGGTGGGAAGACACCGTGGTCTTCCCACCAGAGGACAACCTCTGGACTGCCCACATATTAATGTGGGCAAGATATATAGATGATGTTTTCATCTTATGGTCTGGCACCAGGGAAGATTTCCTTGGTTTTGTTGAATTCCTTAACTCAAACAGTTTGGGTTTAAGGTTCACGTCCGAGATACACCTCCACTCCCTCCCCTTTCTTGATGTACTGGTACAGAGGGATGACACAGGGATACTATCTACGAAATTGCACCATAAATCCACCTCTACTAACAGTTTACTACACTGGTCATCCTTCCATCCAGCGGCATCACGGAAAGGTATCCCGAAAGGTCAATACCTCAGGGCAGGCAGGAACTGCTCTACTGATAATGAATTTTATCAAGAAGCGGGGAGGTTGAGGGACCGCTTTCATCAGCGTGGCTATCCGAAGGAGATCCTTACATCAGCATTTAAACATGCACAGAGTCAACCACGACAAGAATTATTATCACCCCGTGAGCACCAACAGAATGATTCTTTTTCTCGGATTATAGCCACATATGATGATCGTTCAGCGGAAATATATGGGATCATCCAAAAGAATTGGTCTATCCTTCAGGCCGATCCCCTTCTTGATAGGGTGATATATTCCCGGCCGCTAATAACCTATCGTAAGGGTCGTAGCATTCAGGATAGACTAGTCCACAGCCACTATACCCGCCCGACTCCATCTGGATCGTGGCTGGAAAGACGCATTTGTGGCAATTTCCCATGTAGCGGCTGCACAGCATGCCCCTTTATGGCCAGAACCAAACGGGTCACAAGCTCATCTACAGGTGTCAGTTATGATATTAGAGATTTTGGAAACTGTAGAACTAAAGGGGTAGTATATCTTTGCCAGTGCAGCTGCCCGCTTGACTATATAGGCAAAACAATACGGGAGTTTCGGAGGCGAGTATGTGAACACCTTAATGATATTAAACATAGACGCCCGACCCCGATAGTTAGACATCTGCTGGAAAAACATGACGGTGACCCCAAATGCTTGAAATTCTCCATTATAGAAACCGTGCGTCCTTCCCCACGAGGTGGGGACTTTGATAAGAGACTTCTCCAAAAAGAAACACGGTGGATACACCGCTTCAAATCAACTACCCCTAGAGGGATGAATGAGGTGTTGTCTTTCGCTTGTTTCTTATAGAACTGACGTTATCTCCATGACTCTCGACTGTACCCCCTTGGGATTGTTAAGCTAAATCATATGCTTTTCTCTCTACATCAGGGGGAACAAATTTCCTAAAACCCAACTATAGACTATTAGCACAAAAATGTGCGGTTGTCATATATTAGTTTGGAACATTGTATCCATTTATATCCGATGCCCTATGAGGTGAATTCTCTACAAGATATCTTCCCTCATAATAGTATGGCCTCTATGGTTTACTAACACCAGTGGCGGCTATCACCAAGAAGATATAGCAATTCAGTCATATAATATAGGAAGTGACACATTTATAATTTGATCTCCTCTGCTTACCCGGTCTCTCAATCTGACCTCCTCCATGTGGGTCAAGTGGATATCAAGCCTTGGTTGCAATCCACTTGAATGCATGGAATATTTCTAAGTGCCCTCTTTTACCTTAACGCGCATGTCCTGACACTTAGACGGTGCATTCACATCAGCAGCGCGTTCGGGCGCATGCGCGGGGCTAGGTCCGTTACTATCTGAGGGCATAGACTATTTCAAAGTGTCATCTTTACTCTAACGCGCATGCCCAGACACTTAGACTGTGCAACGATATTGGTAGCACGATCAGACGCATGCGCGGAGTTAAGTACATTACGTCTATATATACGTATCTGCGCGGCTTAGCCGCATCTATTGCGAAGGCAGGACAGACTCTCGGAGGGTATACGTAAGCTGATTTCCGATACCCATGGTCATGTGATCCAAAAGGATCACGTGGCCGGTACCCGGAAGGAATTAGGCTACACACATGGACGCCGAAGATCACATAAACAAGGTAAAGACCTCCTCCTTGTAAGTAAAAGGCGGACCGTAACTGGATTGTGAGACACTGGTTGGTCGGAGCTACCAGTCAGTCTACCACCCTTTGACCGATGATAGGTTGACACTGAATAGGATCCGATATATAAGCACGGCCGGCGCCACATTATGGCATGGCAGCGGGATCATCTGGTCACCTTATCTCCGTTCCTACTGACCATCATGATGGACAATCTTGGTCCTAACCTCATCTAATGCCCTTTATTGTCCCCTGATGACTAGGGCAAGAAACGCGTTGGGACACGGCTGGGATACAGCTTTTTTATCGTTTACTTATCCAATGGTCCAGATAAGTCAATTCACTCTGTCTCCTCACTCATATTGTATGATCTTATTGTCATCCCCTTTATTCCTCTCTTGATGCATTACAAGTTTGCTTATTTGGCTTAATTGTGACTCCATTGTATTACAAGTTTGCTTATTTTGCTCAATTGTTACTCCATTGCCATATATATGATGCATTATGGCCAAAGATTTATACCTTTGTAAATTAGCTATCCATTTATATGATATAGGTGTATATACCTGAATGCCTTTGTATGGAGTTTCTCCTATCTATGGGGTCAGTTGAGTGACATATATAAAGTGTATCATAACTTTATAAATACGTGGTGCATTCAAGTGACAGTAGTGTTAATGATACACCCGAATACCTATATACTAAGTGTTCAAGCAATATATATGAGATCAGTCGAGTGATATACTACCAACATTGTGACTATATATATGTTCAATCTATAGTACCCACACTATTGGTGGGACCCCTAGATTGTGGTGACAATAGGTCCCATCTATCCTTCTCCTATCCAAAGAGATAGATAGTTCCATACAGTGAGACAGAGAGCCTCCCTGTGGTCTATAGCACAGGGTAAGGCAAGCTTATTGAGGGGTAGTTTCCAGTACGGGGCCGTCCTTCTCAGGGCGTTCACTCCGTCTAGGTTTAGGGGTAGTGGAAGGGACCTAGAATAAGGGCGAGCAGGTAGTGGCCACCATCCATAGGCCTACACCCCCCTTAGGCCCTTCCCCCTTGACTCTACCTATTCCCCTATCCTATCCTTTAGCATCTATATGGACCTTTGATTGTAAGTCTCCTGATTGGTGGGAGCAACTGGATATTGGTATCATAACCAGTGGTTCCTGGTACGCCTATATTTTCAAGCACCAGGACCACATATTTTATATATATTTTTTGTTGGTCTGAGTGGACCCTTTTTTTTTGCTTTAGATTCTAAGATTTAATAAAGTTCAATTTTTAGTGTTTGAATTTGGATTATAATTTTCAGCCTTGACACTAACTGTATCCAAGACTCAGTGATATCATTGTCAATGGGACTTTGAATTGCAGAGGATTATTTCCACTGCAAATTAAGCTTAAAATTAACTCTGATTCCATTCGGCGCAGATCTGTTGGCTGAATTCAGTGAGGAAATTCCTAGAAAAATTTCCAGTGTGCATGGGTCCTAACTCTTCAATGACAGAAATGCCCATCCAGTGTCCAGTTGCCAAGGAAACCAGATGACAAGTGTTCTTAACCTACACTGTGCCAAAAATCAGTATGACGTGCAGCAGTGACAGACCATACACAATGGAGAAGAGTAAGTCTTAAAAGGGGCAGTGCCAACCCCCTTACATCTTCTCCACGAATACTATTCTACTATTTGTAGTGAGGTAGTAATGACCACACTTACAGCTGTAAATGAAAATGGTTATGATTCCATGGTTGTATCCAAAGAGTAATTTTTGGATATGTCAGTAGATATCATTGATGCATGTCTATTTTTCCCATTTTGATCCCCCATCCATAGCCTAAGTGTATGTTTACATGGGCAAAACCCATATGATTTTAGACCTGCTGGTTTCTGTGTCAAACACAATTGATCCCCTGGGTGGGTAAGGAACCAAAATTCAATCAATTTACCAAAACCCAGGGATTAAGCCCGGGGCACAAGATCCCTTTGATAATAATATAAACATAACCTTTATTTCCTAATGTTAAGATATCAGTGACAGGTGGTTTAAAAACAAGTAACCAGCTCCAGAGGGTTTATCCCTCAATAGGCTTACACCTCTGGAGCTGGTTACTTGTTTTTAAACCACCTGTCACTGATACCTTAACATTAGAAAATGAAAGTTATGTTTTAGAAAGTTAGGTTATTATCAAAGGGATCTTGTGCCCCTGGCTTACGCCCTGGGTTTTGGTAAATTGGTTTCTGTGTCAAGCACCACCCAACATCCCTATCATTGCAAACCACTAGTCTGCCTTCACAACAAGAATTCTCACAATAAAGCCCCACTTAAAATCTTAACCCCACTTAAAATGAACAAAAACCTCTTCCTCTCCAAATCCACCTGGAATACATTTTAATGTACACAATGAGCAACAGAAACGATAGAAGGCAAATATATGTATTTTATATTTAGTTTTGTCCCAGCTTTTATAAATATTACACACTGATTTATATTCTAGAAACTGTTTTTCGCTCTTATACGCTTCTATTCTGTTCTCTTTAAGTAAATGTGACCCCTGCTAATGACAAAAAGGAAGGAAGGAAGTCCTTATCACCAAGAAAATGAGTCAAAGCCTTTCACATTAAACACTTTATTCCACTGCTACTTGCTATTTACTTGGTATTCGTGATAATGCTAAGACATAATGTTGGTGTTTTCCCATAAGGTAATTTAACTTGTACAATAGGTAAGAGCATATTAAAGAGGTTTTGATCCCTATCAGCTATTGAGATTAGAGAGGTCCATGTGTAAGGCTAAATTCACATACAGAGGAATTGCTGCGGATTACAGTAGGAGAGAACTGTATGGAAATTATATAATTTCAATTATTTATGAGCTTTCTACAGATTTTGATATCTACAGCATGTTTATTCCTTTGTATACTGGATTTTACCTTTCCTCACACCCCAGTGAATTATGTTCTGCTCTATGCTCACCTAGCTCTATAACTTCATCCACACCTGAAGGGGGAGGGAGTTACTGTGTTGGTTGGGCAGGTACTAATATAATACTTTATTTTCACTACCCATACAACTTTTGTAACCACTTTCAGTAGATGATAACATTATATGCATATCTGTAAAATACATTGGTTAATAATGTGTATATATTTTGGTGAAAAAATGCTGTCTTGTCTCTGCAGCTATTGTCTGTTTGCCTTTGTGCAGAGACAAAATACAGGAAGTGTAGGCGGGACAAGCAGGGCTCTGTACACTGAGGACAAGCAGGGCTCTGTGCATTGAAGACAAGCAGGGCTCTGTGCACTGAGGACAAGCAGGGCTCTGTGCATTGAAGACAAGCAGGGCTCTGTGCACTGAGGACAAGCAGGGTTTTGTACACTGAGGACAAGCAGGGCTCTGTGCACTGAGGACAAGCAGGGCTCTGTGCACTGAGGACAAGCAGGGCTCTGTGCACTGAGGACAAGCAGGGCTCTGTGCACTGAGGACAAGCAGGGCTCTGTGCACTGAGGACAAGCAGGGCTCTGTGCACTGAGGACAAGCAGGGTTTTGTACACTGAGGACAAGCAGGGCTCTGTGCAGTGAGGACAAGCAGGGCTCTGTGCAGTGAGGACAAGCAGGGCTCTGTACACTGAGGACAAGCAGGGCTCTTTACATTGAGGACAAGCAGGGCTCTGTACACTGAGGACAAGCAGGGCTCTGTGCACTGAGGACAAGCAGGGCTCTGTACACTTAGGACAAGCAGGGCTCTGTGCACTGAGGACAAGCAGGGCTCTGTGCACTGAGGACAAGCAGGGCTCTGTACACTGAGGACAAGCAGGGCTCTGTACACTGAGGACAAGCAGGGCTCTGTACACTGAGGACAAGCAGGGCTCTGTACACTGAGGACAAGCAGGGCTCTGTACACTGAGGACAAGCAGGGCTCTGTGCACTGAGGACAAGCAGGGCTCTGTACACTGAGGACAAGCAGGGCTCTGTGCACTGAGGACAAGCAGGGCTCTGTACAATAAGGACCAACAGGACTCTGAAGGCACCTGGCTTGTCACTCAGCCTGCTATGTGAGCCGGGTCCTGCATGTCCACCCACACATCCTGTTTTTTAATGCTGAAAAAAGCAAAAATAGAAAACGGAGGCCCTCACGGTTACAGATGGTGCAGGGTTTCTCTTTATTCTAGGTGCATAAACTACAGTTCAGTGGGATGCCAGACTAGGAACAAACAGGAGCCCTAGCAGTGATAGCTATTGCGTGCCACTAACAGCGCTTCATCAGACCTCCGTCACCTCATCAGACCATCTTGTCTTTTCTCTGCACATACACACAGGCAATAGCTTTTCACACAAGACAGCATTTTATCACCCATGTTTTTTAGCCAATGTTAACCAAAGTTTTTGGACAGTGCCCATTTAAAGCTAGTAAAAAAATTCTCAAATAACACAACACATATTTTGCTGCAATGTCTGCAGAAAACCAAGTGTGGGCTTGGCCTAATAGTAATGCTTTACACTTTCCAGAAGATCAACAAAGTTAATTTTTCTTATAATATTCTTAGAGACCATTTAAAAGGTTTGTACATTGGTAAATTATATAATATAATATATATATATATATATATATATATATATATATATATATATATATGGTATATACATATATATACAGTATATCATAGTCTTTATAATTACTTTGTTCTGTGGTCAGCTTAACTATAACCATTCACTCTAGGCAAGGCAGCCATGTTTTTTTTCAGTGGGGGAGGGGAATACGCTTTACTCCAATGGCAACAAAAGAACTCTTTCACTTACATCTGCTACAGAGTGAGTGTCAGCAGACCTCATTGCACCTTAGATATCCTATCTTTGATCTCAAATCTACCACCAGCTTTAGGATATGTTCACATGACAAAAATCTGACCCAGATTTACCTGCAATTTTTTAAAAGGGGTATTCCAGCTTTATACATCGTATCCCCTATGCAAAGGATAGGGGACAAGATGTATGATCGCAGGGGTCCCGCTGCTGAGGACCCCCGCAATCTCGGTGCAGCCCCAGAATTTTGTGCCGGGTGCTGCCTCCGAGACGGGGACGTGATGTCATGGCCACGCCCTCTAGTGACATCACACCCCTCTATTCGTGTCTATGGGAGGGGGCGTGATGGCCATCATGCCCCCTACCATAGACATGAATGGCATAACGGCACTAGGGGCATTATGTCCCAGTCTCGGAGGCAGCCCTGGCACAGAATGCCAGGGGCTGCATTGAGATTGTGGGGGTCCCCAATGG
The DNA here is from genome assembly GCF_029499605.1 of Hyla sarda. NCBI lineage: Eukaryota > Metazoa > Chordata > Amphibia > Anura > Hylidae > Hyla > Hyla sarda. The sequence continues at coordinate 117,666,074 of NC_079189.1, read as the reverse complement.
CGGGACCCTTACAATCATACATCTTATCCCCTATCCTTTGGATAGGGGATAAGATGTATAAAGCCAGAATACCCCTTTAATAGAGGTTTGGATCCAATTCAGATTCAATAGTGCCCCAACTGTAAAAACAAAGTATTTAGAGAGTCAGAGATGCCTGTCTAAAGTATGAGTCCGTGCTACTGTACAATACACTAAGAGGTTGCGATCTAGAAAACTGAACACAGAAGTGAATAAAATTCACACAAATAAATACTAATCTATGATTATCTGCTCAGAAATCTAAAAGCTGTGCTAATACCAAATGTGTGATGTATGTCTGAACATTAGGCTTAACACTTATCTGAATGTCAGCTTCACAATGGTGACACGCAAAATACAAACAATAAAACGGGAAACATGCCCCCACACATGGTGCCTATTTTAGGTATTGTATTCTCCTCTAGAAGTAAACTTTCAAGGGAACAAATTCAATAATACCATAAATTTAAACAAAACAAAGACTAGTTTCCTTATGTTCTCAACATCTATTAGAATTCTAACAGCAAGTCCTGAAGCAGTGTGACCTTAAAATGTACAATTTTGGGATAGAGTGAACTGCAAGTGAGGGCAGGTGTAAGTGAGGAAACTGGGCCGAGAATAAAACCCAAAATAGCTCTGTGCCACCTTTGTAGATGCCCCAACCGATCTGAGAGAGATAGATATATATTCAAGTAAGAGGCCTAAATGCCAAAAACCGGGAGAGTAGAATATTCAACAAACTGGGAATGTTACAGCTGTGGAAAACTCTACATGGCAAATCATGAGACAAGCAGTGTGAATGGTAAAGTTAAATGAAACTGTGCAACATGTTTTTAAGTTTAAAACCTTACTCTCATTTAATTAAGTGTACTACATGTTGCACAGACTTGTCAAAAGTTTAGATCGGTCATAGTGCTAGAGCCCAGACCACCTCATTAGAAAGAGACAGGTGAAGGGCACAGCAGCAGGCTTCACTCCTCGGTTCCTACAAATGTCTGATTGAGGGAGTCTATGGAGCCCATCTCCTGCAGTCAGTTGCAAGCTTTACTCATCTATATCTAAGGGCCCAATTACACAGGTAGATGGACTGCAGCTAACTAGCATCTTACTGATAATGATAATTTAACAGACTGCACAAAACATCCAATTTGCAGACAAAAAATGATTGCTCTTTTACATGGGCCGATTATTGGCAATAAGCATTCCTAAATGCACTTCCTTGGTTAACATTCAGATGTGTAAAAGGGCCTTTATGATTGGAGAGGGTTTTGTGGAGAAGTTCAAATTTCATTAAGTTACAGTAATCTTTAAAGTTAAAGTCATACTCCGTAAGAGGCACTAACCCTGAATGGATACTGTGATTCAAACCATCTTTTTGGACCACACACTGTTAAACAGATTAGTGTGCAATTTATGTGCATGTAACAAGGTGATTCTGGAAATGGGTAGTAATGTAGCACTGAAGGCATCACATTCAAGTGGTTGGTTAAACCCTGTGAAATTTGCCAGGAGCTGACCCCTTACAATCTTCACAAATGGGACATGGTCTCAAAAGAGAGGGCCTGCTGCAGACAGCACCCACTCCATTTGGTTCTATGGTAGTGCAGAAAATACCTGGGTCCAGCACTTGGGCATCTTTGGTGCCTCCCTTCAAATGAATTGAGCAAGTATTATTCTGGAGATCACAGGGGGTGGGGGTGGAGGGGGTAATGGTCAGCTCCCCGTGAGCAAATACTTATCCCCCTATGTGGATAGGGTTAGAGTTGTTTGTGGTCAAGAGTTGGGTACACATCTTTTCCTGTATCTGTGAGGTTACAGCAAACAACCACTAGACCTGTAATACAGTTGCCTAAATGAACCCAAGACTTACAGTAACGGTTGAGAATTTTAAGAGCAAGTAAATAGCAAAGTTCTAAAATGACATAAGTGACAATATATTGAAAGTTTAGTTTGATGACAGGTACTCTGCATATCCACCAGTGCATTTGTTGCAAATGCATGAAAAATAAAAAAAATCCAGACAGCTTCAGATCCTTACTGCATTGAAGTCAATGGGTAAAATCGGCAATAAATCCAATGTGTATATAGTCTTTAATTTACCAGTATTATGAAACTCAACACATTCTTTATCCCAGAAAATATAAAACCAGAGAGAGAGTGACTAATAAAAAATGTAATCAGCCTATAAAACAACATAAAGTAATATGATTTGATGTAAAACTGGCAGCTATTGGCATACGATGTAGCTAGATGACAAGGAGTAAGACTGTGCTGGAAAACTGAACCTTGGAAACATGATCTTTTTTTTTTTTTTTAAAGCAAAGAATCCACACAGAAAAATAGTAAATACATATTTTAAAATGTATGACCTGAAATCACCCCTAGCCTGGGTGTAATATTTTATCCCGAATTACACAATTAAAATGTCCCACACATTATTAATGTGCTCTCATTTATTAGAAAAAAATCCATTTTATTAGGCACACTGCTGATATTTTTGAAAGATCAGAAATAACAGCCAAATATTTTGTGGTTTTGAAAAAAATATTTGTGTTCCATAAAAAGAACAAAGGGTCGTTTAAAACAACAAGAGGCTGACATAAAACAAAACGCTTGTCAACCATTGTTTTTGTAAGAAGTAAGCAAGTCTGAGGAACTAGAAGACAAATGGTCATATTCCAAAGTGAGAAAGAAATATCTAAAGGCAATAAAAGGATTGCTTATAAAATGGCCATTGCCAGTTAACAAAGTGTTAAGAAATTACACATTATTGAACATAATGTTGAATACCGCATTTCCACAAACATAGAGCCTTGAAAAAAACAACAAAAATATTCATAGTTTAAACTATGGACAACACATTTTACTGGCATTTATACCCATAAGTGTGCAAAAATGAGGACAAATGAATAGTAATATAATAATGTACATAAAACATCATAGTTTTCTGGCACCTTCAGACTGACTGCTGAGATTAAAAGGATTGAGAGGCAGACTGAATGAAATAAAAATCTCTCTACATAACCCCCCCCCCCCCCCATGGTCTCCCCCACCTCCCAGCAATTTGCTGAGCAGACATTTTCTTGCGATAAGATGGGGAGCAGGAAATGGAGATCTTAAGGGACCCGGGCAACATTGAAATGGCAGCAAGAGATGCTTAGGTAGGTGAGCCACTTTTAGATGCTGGCGATGGGAAATAAATAATTTTAACAGCTATATTATGTCTGTAAAAGCAGGATCTCCTTTTTTTTTTTTTTTGTTTACTTATTCAAAGTTTGATCACCCTGGAGCTCTATAGTAAAAAGGAAAGCTGGCTCCATTTTTTTTTTGTTTACTTATTCAAAGTTTGATCACCCTGGGGCTCTATAGTAAAAAGGAAAGCTGGCTCCATTCTGAAGTGATCTGACACTTATCCCCTATCCTGTGGAGCAACATGGGCAAAGGAAGAGGAGAGGACGGGCGGTGGAAGATGTAAGCGGCGTTGATGGAGGTGTGAGGAGCGGCGCTCACTGCCGGAAGCTTCGCAACAGCCGATATCAACAGTTTTCCCCCAGTGCGCTCCGAACATCGCTGATGCTGTAAGTGATGCTCAGAGCGCACTGGGGGGAAACAGCAAATGTTGACAGTTGCAGAGCTCCCAGCAGTGTGCGCTGGTCCTCACATCTCCGCTTGCGGCACTTACATCTTTGCCCATACAGTACATTATTTAATTCAATACCGGTGGGGAGGGGGTAGAGTCATCTTACCTGCCTCTGCCGGGTGAGCACAGGCAGAACTGCTGCATGGACTCCTGGCTGCGCGATGGAGGGGAAAAAGTGACGAAATTTATTGAGGGAGGGGGGTGGTCTCATGCAGCCTTGACCATGAGTCTCTCTTGGTCAAACTTTGCTGGGGGGCTCCTTGGTGTTCCACTAGGTATGGACCCCTAGTGGTGGGATTTTCAAGGGCCATTTTCTTTATTAAATATTTAAAAAATTAATAAAGCATATTAGAAAAAGTCTAATTTTTATAATTAAAAACATATTAAAAGTTTTTTTTGATCTTACAGTGCTCATTTAAATATTCTTAGTTTTTTTAACAACCATATTGCAAAAGGTTTTTGGATCCGATAGCGCCAATTTAAATCTCAGATACATCACACTACCACTCAGTGTTAGGCTTTGATGTTAGATGTTATTCCTTATACAGTTTGCTTTGGTATTGGCTGCCATTCAACATCGTATAACCTGGTGGATAAAATATTAGGCTATGTTCACATCTACATTACGACCCCTTTGACATAAAAAGCCACAACACTGTATTTGATCGATATCATGACAGATCCCAATGGCGCAACACCGATCCTATTGACTTATGACAAGCTTCCATCTTGATTTCCATAATTTTGATGTCAACAATAAGATTACATACTGTACATTATTCTTTCTGTCAAATCTGACTAAATTGCTAACGGAGGCTCTAAATGTGAACATAGCCTAACGTTATTTATTTAATCAAGGCTAATGTAAAATAAATGAAATAATTATGAATAGAGAAGTTATTGATGTTTCTTTATCATACTGTTTAAGAGCTATACATATAAAAATACACAAATGTAAATCATTTAAAAAAATTGCATTTAGATTAAAAAATAATTTTAAGTAAAATATGTGTTGAAAGAAGCAAGAGTTCTGTTACAAGACAAATGGCGAGCTGTAGTTTCACCAAGAAAAACACAGTTTTTATTACACTGATCGATGCATCCTGGTAAGTTAATGATTTTTCCAACATTTTTATTCACATATGAGTGATGTTGGGTTATATTATCCTTCTCAGATAGTAAACATGACCCTGCACTGTTTTCTTGGAAGTTGCATGGATTTAATTAATCTAGTAAAACATTATTGTATGGAACCTGTTCTTTACCACAAATGGCAAAGTGGAAAATGGAAAAAGTATCCATTTCACATTGTTTCCTCACATTCATTTTAAAAAGATTACATTTCCGTAAAAATAAGTTAGATTTACAAGATTATTATTAACTAAATGTAAATAGAATTTCCAGCTTCAGTAGTCAGTCATTTATCTCAATGATAGAATGCAAAAAAATTACATCAGATTCGAATAATTTTTACTATATAAGTAGTAAGGAATTTGGGGCAAAGACTGTTCACAGTTCAAACAGTAGATTTTTATTAACTATATCTTTATGGGGGTTAAATCTCATTTTTTCTAAACAAAATTATCCAAATTATCTGAATAGACATGGAGTTGGTAACATTTTTGAGGTCTGAAGTCTAGGGGAAGCATAATAGGTACCTGAGTTAAAACAAATGTTTTATATGTCCCCCCACTCTTTGTCTATGTGAGCGAAACATAGCCAAATTGTGACTTGCATTAAGGATAATAGCGGAAAAGGCGCATGTCACTTGTTACCTGTAACCAAAAATCTATACCAAAACCAAAAATCTGCTATGGTAACCAATTAGCACACCATGGTTATGTTGCAGGGATATCAACTGAAGCCCTGAAGCTAAGTTTCCGCAACTTTTTTTGACATTTTTTTTACCTAAGAAAGAAAAAAAAAAATGTCCTCTCATTTTGTACTCTCAAGATGCAGTTTTTGTGATGTTTCTTCAAAAATAGTGGGTTTTAGTCTTGGAGTTTTTTGCATTGTCATTTTATCCCCTGCATATTTATTATTACAAGTCATGTGATTCTTTGATCATATGACTCAATGATTTCTATAGAAGAATTGAGGAAAATAATGCTAGAGATGCTAAAGATCACTAGAGATGAGCGAATCAAAGCTGATGAACCCGAATTCATTACAAATTTCAGGAAATAAAATATCGCTTCATTAAACTCCATTTTACAGCGTTCCAGGCTCCAGGGCATCTAAAATGGCAGCTCCACATGTCAGTACATGGGGCAAGGAACGCTGGGAAGGCGGGAAGGCAAGGTGGGAAGGGAAGTAGGCGGGATGACCCTAAATCACATGCAGGATGCAGCCTATCAGCAGCCAGACACCCCTGTGATGTCACAGCCCATATAATCGGCAGCCATATTGCGGTCAGCAACTTCATACATTACACTGCAGAGAGATAGGAACGACAGCCTGTGTATGTGTGTTCCGGCAGAGAAAAGCTCATTCCAGCAGTGTTTAACATCCTCCTAGTCACATCAGCGTTCTCGTGGACGGAGAGCATTGTTTTTTACACTGAAAAGGATTTTTACTGCAGCTGTAGGCATTAACCTCACAGTCATTTTCTTTGGCATAGTATTACAGAGAGGGGCAGAGAGCTGTGTGTTGCCACATACATTTCAACAAGCTGCCTCAACTTCATAAACCTTAGCAGAAGAGGCAGGAGTAATTTTTCAGCACAATTCAGTGTCTTTGTTCCACAAAAAATCATCTACTGGTTATACTAGTCTGTAGATGGTATAATAACCAGCAGTCCATTCCTAATAGTCTGTGACAGAGTGCAATTTTGTGTTTAGTACACAGCTTTTTTTGGCTGCAGCACTGTTGTGTACTGCTGGTGTTTTACAAAAATATATATTTTTTAAGGGTACTATAGTGCATTTTTCTGCCCTCATCAGTGCATACCGCATACATACATCTAAGTAGTGTACTAATTTGTATCTGTTAATCTGTCAAGAGCCTACATAACATGAAAGGACAGCCAAAAGTAATCATTGGCTGGTGTTTTAAATAAATTAATGAGTTTTTAGGCGCATTGTGGCTCATTTTTCTGCTCTCATAAGTGCATACGTACATCTAAGTAATGTACCATTTTGTACCTGTTAATCTGTCAAGGGCCTACATACTGTGAAAAGACAGCCAAAAGTAATCGCCGTCAGTTTTTTTTTTTTTAATATACAGTTTTTAGGCGTATTGTAGCGCATTATCTGCCCTCATCAGTGCATACCGCATACGTACATCTAAGCAGGGTTGTGGAGTCGGTAGATAAATGTTCCGACTCCGGAGTTTTCTGTACTTCCAACTCCGACTCCCCGACTCATCTGTATTAATATGCGAATGTATTTTATACATTCCTTGAAGGAAAGAAAGGTAACATACCTGTCATTACCACAGGACTACTTTCTGGGAAGCCAACAGTCTACTGTATTGAACAGTTTGTGTGCTGATCTGCTGCTGAAGATAGGGCAGTGGGAGGATCAAGGAAGGGGCATTTATTATAAAACATGATTTCCCTAGTAGAATCCCATAGTCATGTTTAAAGTTTAAAGAGGTACTCCGCCCCTAGACATCTTATCCCCGGGGTCCCGCTGCGGCACCACACTTTCATTACTACACAGAGCGAGTTAGGGGGATGGATACAGAGCGATACAGTGGAAGGAGCATTGTAATGGCATAGCTCCACCCCTCGTGACATCACGACCCGCCCCTTAATGCAAGTCTATGGCAGGGGGCGTGAAGACCGCCACGCCCATTCCCATAGACTTGTATTGAGGGGGCTGGCCGTGACATCACGAGGGGCAGAGCCATGACTTAACGGTGCTCCAACCCCTGTATCGCCCGTCATTACGCACAGAGCGCAGCGGGACCCCGGGGATCTGACATCTTATCCCCTATCCTTTGGATAGGGGATAAGATGTCTAGGTGCGGAGTACCCCTTTAAGCTAACAATCGAGTTTACAAGTTTTTATAGCCTTAGCTGAATGGCAGCAGTTTTTCCAATGGTTTACAGCTTCAGTCTTGAACTATTGACCCTCCATTCCCTTCACTTACAGTGTTTCTAGTCCTGCAAAAAACATATTTCCTTAACCCCTTATCAGTGAGAGGCTAGGTAACCCATGGGTTCCCTGTAACAGCAGAACACAACACTATGTAAAGTATAAGTATTGCCGCTCCTAATTGTGCGTTGTGTGCCATATAGTAAAGCACATGAAAAGCATGCTTCTTCACGGTCACTTAACGTGTTCGTTTTGCGGTTACGTGAGGCACTGCATGCTTTGGTCTTTATTCTTAAAGTAGAGAAGTCATTAATTATAACTTTTTGTGAATTGGGACATTTAAACTTGCTTTTTTTAATTTTTTGTCGGAGTCGGTGCATTGTTTGCCGACTCCGACTCCAGGTACCCAAAATTTCGTCTGAATCCGACTTCTCGACTTCGTCTCCGACTCCACAGCCGTGCATCTAAGTAGTGTACTAGTTTGTACCTGTTAATCTGTCAAGGGCCCACATACTGTGAAAGGACGAACAAAAGTACTCATCGGCTGGTGTTGTACTCAGATACTTTTTTAAGTGTACTGTAGAGCATTTTTCTGCCCTCATCAGTGCATACTACATACCTACATCTAAGTAGTGTACTATTTTGTCCCTGTTAATCTGCCAAGGGCCTACATACTGTGAAAGGACAGACAAAAGTAATCACTGGCTGGTGTTTTATTAAAATACAGAGTTTTTAGGTGCATTGCAGCGCATTTTTCTGCCCTCATAAGTGCATACCACATACCTACATCTAAGTAGTGTACTATTTTGTACTTGCTCATCTGTCAAGGGCTTAGATACTGTGAAAGGACAGCCAATAGTAGACACCTGCTGCTGTTCTAGACAAATACTGTTTTAAGTGTAGTGAAGCGTATTGTACTCCCACACAGAGGAGAGGCAGAGGTCACAGCAGAGTAGGAGTGTGTGGCAGCCGGAGTCGCAGCGAGAGGTCTGAGCTTCTGGTGTCAGCTAGCAGTTGTGTTGTGACCAGCAACCCAGTAGCCATGATTGATCGGTTCACTCAGTCATCCACTTCTTCCCAAGTGAGGTTCACTCGGTCATCCACTTCATCCCAAGTGACATCCGACACCCCCAGTCAACAGTCGGTGGGTTTCTCAGACTCAACCCTCAGTTGGCATGGCCCTCATGCTGCTGCTGCCACCTCCAGGTTCTGTCATTGTGCTGCTCTATGGTCTCCTCATGCTAATGCTACCACCTCCAGGCTCTGTCATTGTGCCACCATATGGTCTCCTCATGCTGATGCTGCCACCTCCAGGTCCTCTAGTTGTGCTGCTCTATTTTCTCCTCATGCTGATGCTACTGCCTTCACGCTCTGTCATTGTGCCACCATATGGTCTTCTCATGCTGATGCTACCACCTTCAGGCACTGTCATTGTCCCGCCATATGGTCTCCTCATGCAGCCACCTCCAGGCTCTCTAATTGTGCTGCTTTATTGTCTCCTCATGCTGATGCTGCCACCTCAAGGCTCTCTAATTGTGCTGCTCTATGGTCTCCTCATGCTGATGCTACCACCTCCAGGCTCTCACTGGGCTGCCATGGATACTGCAAAACATAATTAAGGTGCTGGTCCCCAGTTTCAGAAATTCCTTGCATTAGGGTCACTTTCAGGACTCCTGATGCCACCTCCAGGTTGTGCCATTCAGCCACTATATGGTATCCTCATGCTTCAGCCACCTCCAGGATGTGCCATTCAGAAATTATATGGTCTCCCTATGCTGCCACAAACTCCAGGCAGTCATTCAGCTACTCTCTGGTCTCCTCATACTGCCAACACCTCCACGCTGTGTCTTACAGCCACTATACGGTCTCCTCATACTGATGCCACCTCCAGGCTCTGTCATTGTGCTGCTCTGCAGCAGTGATTCCAAAAGCGATGCCGGTAATCTGCATGTCATTCTGAATAACAGTATTATTTCACTACCCCAGCACACTCCATATGCGTGTTAGAACACAGCAAAGTGTTCTATACCCCTATTGAGGCTATCTGTAGGCCAGAAATAGCCGTTTTTAATATAGATTATCTAGGAGTGCTTTTTTCCCCCAAATATGTGTTGGAGAGCAAGGTTTTGTTGGCAAGTCAGACTTTTAAAGGGTTACTCTGCCCCTATCCATCTTGCCCCCTATCCAAAGGATAGGGAATAAGATGTCTGATTGCAAGGGGTGTGGCTGCTAGGACCCCACAATCTCTGGGCCGACATCGCGGAGCTTTGAACAAAGAAGCTTGGGTCTTCCATGTTTATGATGTCATGCGACCCCCCCCCCCTACCCTCTATTCAGGTATATGGGAGGGGGCCTGGTGTGACATCACAAACGCGGAAGCACCAAGCCTCTGTGTTCAGAATGCCACGATACCAGCCCGGAGAACACTGGGAGTCCCAGAGGCCAGACCCCCCCATGATCAGACATCTTATCTTCTATCCTTTAAAGCAAAATGGTGAGCATGTAGGCTTTTATTGGGAATTTAATACAATATCACAATACAATACAATATCATAAAAGCAGCCCAGGGGTGGTGCATGTTTTCCATTTATACCCCCCCCCCCTATATATATCCCCCTTTGATACTGCTTTTGTACATCTAAAAATCCAGACCAAATTGTATAGTAAAGGAATTCAGTAAAAAGTTTAAATTTATTGTGAAAGAAATGGAACAAATAAGACCCAATCCATGGTAACCAGGCTTTTATTTTCATTAGTATAACTTTTTGCAAGATTGACCTAAGATTTGCCATTGTGTGTACATCCAAAAGAGAACACAATACAGGGGACTGAGGGACGCCAAATCTTTCTTGTGTAATATACACCTCATTACTCTTACATGACATGGCACATGGAGCAATTCTCACTAAAACAAAATGTATAGTAAATTTCCAGGATAAGACATGATTAGATAGTAAGCCGCAGGGATGGCCAATGTATGAATACTTCACAGTTCTTAAATGTACCATACTGTAATATGTTTCCTGAGAAGAGATGCACTTCAGCTCACTTTACAAACTAGTAATAGTAATTTAATTGGCATTTAATTATTTTGTACATGAATTTCCAAAAGAGAAGGCTATAGAGAAAACACCAGGAAAAAAAAACACCACATATCAAAATGCATAATGCATTTTAGCTTTCATTTATAAACACAGTTAAAAATGTCATGAGATGCAATGTTGTCATCTGCCATAAGGCTGAGAACCGGTAAAGTGTGCACCTAGACTGTACAAACCATGGACACCACACCACAAAACCACTGCAATATAGTAGTAAACCCATGTGTGAGTACAGTTACAATTTGTTATACAGAGCTGTAACTACTGGAATCCAATGCAAAATCTGTAACAGGGTCCCAATTTACCATGTGCCGTTTATAATACTGGGGTCTTCTTATAGAACACAGGGTCTTTGAAGCCCCCTCAGATATCAGGGCCTGGGCGCAACTGCTACCAAAGCATAGTTATGCACCTGCTGTTGTATCAGTAAATGACACATTTCATCCAGATATATACCTCCTGATCCATCATACTGCTGCAAGATAGCACAATGTCTACATTTCTACTATTTTACGAGAAATACAGTTTAATGCTCATTCCATATATCAAGCGCCTAAAGTCAGAATTTATTGTGTTGTTTAATCCTGTGTAACAGTGCAGTTCTACAGGAATCAATAGAACGTAATATAAGATTTCCACTAATATCTTAGGGCAAAAAGATGTTTGACAAAATAGGTTATATAAACCTATCCATCAAAACGTTCTCCTTTGGCCTGTTACTATTATTACATAAATAGAAATGCAGTTATTTTGTTGACTGATACCTTTAGTGTAGAGATATCATCTTCATATCATTCCCCAATTCATATCATATGATCGGCAAAAAGACTCACCGAATCTTAGATCACCTTGTGTGTGCACAGGAAGTTAATTCCTCAATTAATTCCTATCAGATGCTCAGTGTGCATGATGTATTTTAGGTGTGTGTGTCCCATGATTTGAACTATGGGTGGTGGTCAACTGCTCAGACCGTTCCCCCACTTATCACAAGAACATAGATCAATAGACTAGTAGTACTGCAGCTTAGAACACATGGCCGTTGTGCTCTGGTAAAGGGAGATCTAACCCTCAGTTCATCAGAAGAATGAGAGTTAAGCGGAGAAAAAAAATACTGCATGTCCTGTCATTCTTCTCCAGTTGACTCTGTTAAAATACCAGGTCTCATTCAGGTCAATGGGATCCGTCGGGACCCGGTGAACCAACGTTTTGAGTTCAGGGTCCGTTCATCGAAAAATGAAAAAAATAGCTAAACAAACCCACTTTCATTGTCTGTGCAGTAGCGGTTGAAATTAACATCAGCTCGTGCCAGCAGTTCCTAAAGTAAATTATAGTAAATTTGCCAGGCTGTATGAAGCTCTGCTAGTGTTTTCAAAATTCAAAAAAAGTTGTATACCAGAAAACTAGTGGAAAAGGAAGTATGTGTTGTGTCTCCTCCCATATAGTACCTAATTATACCATACACTACCATACACTATAGTGTACCAGTAATAATAATAAGTGCAATGATTAGTTTAAATGTCATTGACAAACAGTTGCCTAAATAACATAGCAATACAATGACACCACCCTATACTGCAAACATAATATGTTGTGCAGGGTCTAGCAATGCCACAGAACTTCTACATACAATATTATCATACATTGCTAAAATACTATCAACCTACAGTAATGTGACCAAATAACAGATCTAACAACAGTGCTATACAAATCCTACATAAAGATGCTAAACAATTAAATGGGCACTGTCACCAACTTTATTTTTTGATATGTTGTAGTACTTATGTGCTACAACATATCTCTAATATACTTTTATTATTTTTTTTTTTAATTAAAATGGTTTAATTTACATTTGTAAACCGGCCACTAGGGGTCTCCCTCCTAGTGGCCGGCTGCAGCCTGGCGTGACGTCACGCCTGAAAAAGGACTGATTTTGGCCTGGCAATCAGTCCTTTTTCAGTTAGGCTGCATTCGCTCCCTGCCTGTCAATCAGACAGGCAGGGAGCGAGCGCATTGCCTCCCCGGCCACTGGCTGGGAGGCCACTCCTCCCGCACATCGCCGTCACCTCGTCGCCGCCGCTGTCCCTGCACGCCCGCCGCCGGACTCTGCAGTAAGTCTAATGAGGGAACGGGGTGTGCGGGAGGGGGGTTTGTGATGGAGGGAACGGGTTATGGCGCGGGGGGGGGGGGAGGAAGACGGAGGGGACGGGCTAGCACCGCAGCGCCGCATGTAACTAACTAATAGTTTATCTACACTGGGTGCCTCCAGCTGTTTCAATACTACAACTCCCAGCGTGTCCTGACAGCCAATAGATGTCAGGGCAAGCTGGGAGTTGTAGTGGTGAAACAGCTGGAGGCACCCTGTGTAGATAAACTAAGGGTGGAAGTCCCCCCTCCAGCAGGCATCAGTGACGTGGTGCCTGCTGGGGAAGTCTGCCTGGTAGTGAGCACACTGCCAGGCAGACAAAAGGCATTTTTAATATAGTAAAAATTAAAATTAAAAGCAGGGAGGGGGTTAGGGATAGATTGGCAATAGGCAGGGACAGAAAAAAAAATAGGATGGTGGGAGCTACCCTTTAAAGGGGTTGTCCAACTATACAAACACTTTCTGATCCCCAGCCGCTGCCGTATCTACAATCATTATTGTTTCTTGGTCTTTGTCTGGACACATAGGAAATGCCAGTTCAGGCAATAACTGGCTGCAGTGGTGACCCGCCTAATCTAGTGATCGGCAGCACGAACTTCCTGCATATCAAGATAGAGACGGGAAGTGGTGATCAGGGGGGACCTGATAAGGGTTGAAAAAGCAGGACATCATGCACGTAGGTAACCCTTTTTCCACGCCAGCCTGACACTTTCAAAAAATATTTGTATAGCTGGACAACCCCTTTCAACTAAGAATGGTTACCCAATTCAGCAGGGGCAGCGTATTGTAGCACCAATCCATAGCATCTGGCGGTACTATATGTATGTATTATACAGGCAGCAGAAAAAATTCACCAAATACCATGATACTCTAGTAATTTTATTTCTTGCCTAGAAAAAGTGACACTCTGAACTTCCTTCCAAAAATATAAAATACAGTTATAAAATGTTTTCATATTCTAATCTCATTCCAACCAGTAAATATACTACAGGACGTAGAATACACTATAGTCCTTATCTGTGGCCACCACACAATGAATTACCATAGTGGCCCCAAATCTTCCCTGTCATCTGCTTATCTATTCCTGGTAGTGCACATGTCCTCTCAGTTATCAAGTATTTTTACCTGTTCTGAAGCTGCTTTATTTGCTCTACAATACACCATTTCTGGCAGTCTACCAGGTCCTGTCACACAATGAGTTTAGATGGTTTCTCCTTTAGACCATAACAAATTTCTCACAGTACATGACCACTTCCTCTTTTACTCCATAAATCTTCCTGCAGTCACCGAAACTTGGCTCACTTACTAAGAATCTGCAATGGAAATCTTACACTCAAACCTCTCACTGGCAAAATAATGGTATAGTAGCGGTTTGTGTTTCTTTCCATATAAACCTCTACTTCCTTGCAATGTGGGTATGGTTTATTATATGCAAAAGAAGTCCAAAATAAGACATGCAAGATCTTGGCCAGTGTACATAATATGAGACAATTTTTCAACAGTTTCTCTTTACGTCTGTATATTCACAGAAAATATAAGGTTAGAGCGGCAGAGGCAGCACTAGCAGCTATACCTTTCAGATACAAGTTAAGCGGATATCACGAATCACAACTACCTTTGTATTACTATTAGTAAAATTGTATTGGTCTAAGTATTTGCCCTCCATGAACACAGCAGGCATAGGGTGGGTGGAATGTGTTCTGAACTTTTAGGCTAACAGAAAACTTTTTATATGTTGTACATCTTGGCAAAACATTAACCTTTCTAAAATGTTATTTCCTTTTTATAGAAATAATGGCTTAAAAAATCATGGCTATTCCCAAGCTTAAGCACAGACAGGGACAAAGTCCAGTAAGTGAGGGTGGGCTAGCACTCCTCTCTGGAGTCTGATAGGATAGGAGAGAGCACAGAGGAGTACTATCAGACAGGAGAGAGCACAGAGGAGTACTATAAGACATGAGAGGGTACAGAGGAGTGCTATCAGACAGGAGAGGGCACAGAGGAGTCCTATTAGAAATGAGAGAGCACAGAGGAGTCCTATCAGAAAGGAGAGAGCACAGAAGAGTACTATCAGACAGGAGAGTGCACAGAGGAGTACTATCAGACAGGATAGAGCACAGATGAGTACTATCAGACAGGAGAGAACACAGAGAAGTGCTATCAGACAGGAGAGAGCACAGAGGAGAGCTATCAGACAGGAGAGAACACAGAGGAGTGCTATCAGACAGGAGAGAGCACAGAGGAGCACTATTAGACAGGAGAGAGCACAGAGGAGAACTATCAGAAAGGAGAGAGCACAAATGAGTGCTATCAGACAGGAGAGAGCACAGAGGAGTACTATCAGACAGGAGAGAGCACAGAGGAGTGCTATCAGACAGGAGGGAGCACAGAGGAGAACTATCAGAAAGGAGAGAGCACAGAAGAGTACTATCAGACAGGAGAGTGCACAGAGGAGTACTATCAGACAGGATAGAGCACAGATGAGTACTATCAGACAGGAGAGAACACAGAGGAGTGCTTTCAGACAGGAGAGAGCACAGAGGAGTACTATTAGACAGGAGAGAGCACAGAGGAGAACTATCAGAAAGGAGAGAGCACAGAGGAGTGCTATCAGACAGGAGAGAGCACAGAGGAATACTATCAGACAGGAGAGAGCACAGAGGAGTGCTATCAGACAGGAGGGAGCACAGAGGAGAACTATCAGAAAGGAGAGAGCACAGAAGAGTACTATCAGACAGGAGAGTGCACAGAGGAGTACTATCAGACAGGAGAGAGCATAGAGGAGTACTATCAGACAGGAGAGAGCACAGAGGAGTACTATCAGACATGAGAGAATAACCCACCCTCATTTACTGGCCTCATTTAATGTCCATGCCTGTGCTTCAGCTTGGACAAAGCCATGATTTTATAAGCCATGATTTCTATAAAAAGGAAATAACATTTTCTTATGAAGTAAATTAGAAAGGTTAATATTTTGCTAGGATGTACAACATATAAAAAGTTTTTTGAATCTGACAGTGCCTATTTAAGTCACATTTCACAATAAAAGTCTGCAGGCATTTCATATTTTGCTGTGGATATAATGCAGATCTGCAGCTAAATCTGTACACACAGACACTAAGCAGTAGGCTTTTCATGTTGATAAGGCAGCTATATTTATAGGGGGATCGTTATCAAGCAGCGCCATTGGTGCAAACCCAAACCACAGTCACACAAGAAATTGTTATGTTTGCTCAAAACACATCATTTATATGCAAAATTGTGCAACTTTAGAGAATTTCCACCGCTCACACCAAGGGAGCGTGAAGAAGGCTGGAAGAGAGTTTGGCCTTGCATGGAGGAGGTGTACCAAGGGTGTCCTCTGCCTACATTCAACTTTAGGGTCCACTTATGACACCTAAAGTCGCAGAAATACACACAGAGGAGTTCATTATAGACTGCAATGCTCTATATACGTACACCACAGTATGATTGCAAAAGTCAGAATAGCTCTATTAGCAATACCTGCACCAGATCTGTTTATCAATGATAACTGTCAATATTAAAGATATGGGACATCTTGTCGTCTTGTAGATACCAACCATACAAATCTATTGGGGACAATAGTAAAGCAAAGACCAGTGCAGAACATCTTTCATCACATCTAAACAACAGTTTACATTGAAAAATAGGCAAGAATATGGAAACCTCCATATAATAAGTGACTGCCATATTTTGCATCTGCACGACACAGAACAGGTGAGGACTTGTAATAAAGTCATGTGCCTCTCTAGCTATAAATACATTTTACTTACTGTACTGTACTGAAGACTGCAGCACTATACCATACCATACATGTCTGGTTTCTTTGGAAAGCCATTTCCTCTTTTTTCTACTCGTGTTGTTCCTGAGAAAATGATGGCATACTTACAATGGAGGAAGTAACATTTCGTTCAGGACCTAAGAATTGCTGTTTTTTTCTTGAATTACTTTCATCTCATTGGAACTTGTTAAATAGAAACCTTAAAAATAGCCAGTCTATATTTAAGAACAATTAGCTATAGAATGGCCATGTGACAGCTCTAAACATGTTCGCAGAGAGTGCAATAATTCACAAAGAGCAAAGGATTGGATTGTCTGCTGAAATTGTCCTTTTTTTGGTAAATTTTTATGGTAGAAGAAGAGTTGAATGCTAATCCTGATCACTTAAAGGGGTACTCCGTTTAGAACAAACTGTTCTGAACGCTGGAGCCGGCGCCGGGAGCTTGTGACATATTAGCCCCGCCTCCTCATGATGTCACACCCCACCCCCTCAATTCAAGTCTATGGTAGGGGGCGTGGATTTGCATTGAGGGGGTGGGACGTAACGTCATGAGGGGGTGGGGCTATGACATCACGAGCTCCCGGTGCCGGCTCCAGTGTTTGGAACAATTTGTTCCAAACGCTGTGTAAAAGACTGATGTAATGCCTGTGAAATAAGTTCCTAGGTGACCAATTGGGTCAAACAAAAAAAAATTTAGAACCTGGGTACTTTGGATTTAGTATGTGTATAAATTTTCTCCAATAAAGTTTTACAGTATTCACTTACATTAGATGTGTGCCAACCAAGCCTAGGACCAGACAACTACCTAATGTGTACAGGGGCAGATGTCAGGCCGGGTTCACACTATGAAATTTCAAATTGGAATTCCGCTCATGAATTTCAGTTGGAAATTCCGCTGCATGAATTTTAACATGCAGGTGAATGGGTTTTCCGTGAATTTTCTGGTGGAATCCACACGGCAGATATGCCATGCTCAGAGGCTCTGGACAGTTGTTTTCTGCCTGGAGCTTCTAAGTCCGGTGTGAACCCGGACTTAGAGTTTTAAAACTGTGCTACAAGAAAAGCAGGTATGAGAGTG
Source organism: Hyla sarda (assembly GCF_029499605.1). NCBI lineage: Eukaryota > Metazoa > Chordata > Amphibia > Anura > Hylidae > Hyla > Hyla sarda. The sequence continues at coordinate 117,648,252 of NC_079189.1, read as the reverse complement.
ATCCATATTTTCCATAATATTTTGGCATTACAGTCATGACTCCATCCTGATTTGTTTAATATTCTCTGATTTACTGCAAGAGTATCTCAAAGAAAAGCTGTAATATATTACATATATTATTATTCCAGAAGAGCTAAGAAAGAGGGTTGCACAACATTGGAAAAATACAGAGGTGATGGCATAGTTCCCCAGACAGGTATATTATCCAGTAGATGGCGCTGCTGCTTCAAGTGTGTGGTCTATCCTATCATGTCTAGTGATGCTATCGGCAGGGGGTACTGATTCCTTTTGTGGAGATCCAGCGGTGTGTAAGAAGCTGTATAAGCAATATATCTTGGGAAAAGCTTGAATATTACCGCTTTTTTTAAATTAAGGAAACATTCTCTGTAGTGCCACCATTACTATAGGTGTCATTATATTAAGTCAGCATATTAAAGAAGCCTTGAAACATAACTTGGAATATCAGCCAAAGCAGATAAACCTACGTGTAGATAGATGTTGCAGGGTTCAGTACAAAGAGTACTGTTTGGCTATTAACCTGAATTATTAATCAGTTAATAATGTGATATTCCTTATACAGCTGCCCGGGCAAAATGGTGATTTAGAATGAGTTTGGCAAACATCTATCTTTTCGAATTTCACAGAAAAAAAAAACTAAGATGGCTGATTTGTTCTGTCCTCTCCGTAGAAGATAAGGATTATTCTTTCTAAAGATCTCTATGACTAACATGTAAATGTATATATTCCCAACTTGCAAAATGGTAATATCTCACATGTAACTTGTTTATGCAGCCAACTCCTTGCAGTACCACCCTTGCATGATGAATAGGATAATCTTTTACAAAGTCATGACTTTCCGAGAAATAGCTGCAATATTACGGTAATGTTATTGCGGACTTTTATTGTTATCTTACTTAACAGAGCTCAACCTGTATGTTTCCCTTGACATGTAACAATTAACACTTTTAAGACTGGAACACTCTATACAGTGGGATACTACAGTATATTAAATGCAGAATATTAATTCAGCCATTTTAGGACTATCGAGAAAGTGTATTTTGCTTTGCTCAAGTGGATAATATGAGGTTTATTCTAAACTAAGTCAAAAATACTTATGTACTACTCTGGATTAGAAATGACACAATGGTATCTAAGAGCTATATTACTTCTGTTTTAGGCCCAGCACTTGTCCATTGGCTGAACACATCTTATCCATACGTATGCCCATGAAATGGAAGGTACAGCTAACACTGGGCTGCAAAAGTGACCATGCTCACACAATAGTAAGCTATGAAATAAGTCTCTGTTAATCACCTTGATCGGTGATCACATTGGCAGCAGTCTACCCTTGTCATACCACCCTAACCAGTTAACCCCTTAAGGACGCAGGACGTAAATGTACGTCCTGGTGAGGTGGTACTTAACGCACCAGGACGTACATTTACGTCCTAAGCATAACCGCGGGCATCGGAGCGATGCCCGTGTCATGCGCGGCTGATCCCGGCTGCTAATCGCAGCCAGGGACCCGCCGGCAATGGCCGACGCCCGCGATCTCGCGGGCGTCCGCCATTAACCCCTCAGGTGCCGGGATCAATACAGATCCCGGCATCTGCGGCGGTTCGCGATTTAAATGAACGATCGGATCGCCCGCAGCGCTGCTGCGGGGATCCGATCATTCATAACGCCGCACGGAGGTCCCCTCTCCTTCCTCCGTGCGGCTCCCGGCGTCTCCTGCTCTGGTCTGTGATCGAGCAGACCAGAGCAGGAGATGACCGATAATACTGATCTGTTCTATGTCCTATACATAGAACAGATCAGTATTAGCAATCATGGTATTGCTATGAATAGTCCCCTATGGGGACTATTCAAGTGTAAAAAAAAATGTAAAAAAATGTAAAAGTAAAAGTAAAAAAAAAGTGAAAAATCCCCTCCCCCAATAAAAAAGTAAAACGTCCGTTTTTTCCTATTTTACCCCCAAAAAGCGTAAAAAACATTTTTTATAGACATATTTGGTATCGCCGCGTGCGTAAATGTCCGAACTATTAAAATAAAATGTTAATGATCCCGTACGGTGAACGGCGTGAACGAAAAAAAATAAAAAAAGTCCAAAATTCCTACTTTTTTAATACATTTTATTAAAAAAAAAATTAGAAAAAATGTATTAAAAGTTTTTTAAATGCAAATGTGGTATCAAAAAAAAGTACAGATCATGGCGCAAAAAATGAGCCCCCATACCGCCACTTATACGGAAAAATAAAAAAGTTAGAGGTCATCAAAATAAAGGGATTATAAACGTACTAATTTGGTTAAAAAGTTTGTGATTTTTTTTAAGCGCAACAATAATATAAAAGTATATAATAATGGATATCATTTTAATCGTATTGACCCTCAGAATAAAGAACACACGTCACTTTTACCATAAATTGTACGGCGTGAAAACAAAACCTTCCAAAATTAGCAAAATTGCGTTTTTCGTTTTAATTTCCCCACAAAAATAGTGTTTTTTGGTTGCGCCATACATTTTATGATATAATGAGTTATGTCATTACAAAGGACAACTGGTCGCGCAAAAAACAAGCCCTCATACTAGTCTGTGGATGAAAATATAAAAGAGTTATGATTTTTAGAAGGCGAGGAGGAAAAAATGAAAACGTAAAAATTAAATTGTCTGAGTCCTTAAGGCCAAAATGGGCTGAGTCCTTAAGGGGTTAAAGGGGTACTCCAGTGGAAAACTTTTTTTTTTTTTAAACAACTGGTGCCAGAAAGTTAAACAGATTTGTAAATTACTTCTATTAAAAGATCTTAATCTTTCCAGTACTTATTAGCTGTTGAATACTACAGAAGAAATTATTTTCTTTTTGGAACACAGAGCTCTTTGCTGAATCATGAGCACAGTTCTCTCTGCTGACATCTCTGTTCATTTTAAGAACTGTAGGAGAAAATCCCCATGGCAAACATATGCTGCTCTGGACAGTTCCTAAAATGTACAGATGTCAGCAGAGAGCACTGTGCTTGTGATGTCAGCAGAGAGCACTGTTCCAAAAAGAAAATAATTTCCTCTGTAGTATTCAGCAGCTAGTAAGAACTGGAAGGATTAAGATTTTTTAATAGAAGTAATTTACAAATCTGTTTAACTTTCTGGCACCAGTTGATTAAAGGGGTACTCCGGTGCTTAGACATCTTATCCCCTATCCAAAGGATAGGGGATAAGATGCCTGATCGCGGGAGTCCCGCCGCTGGGGACCCCCATGATCTTGCACGCGGCATTGAGGGGCGGAGCGTGACATCACACTGGGGCGGGGGCGTGACGTCACACGCCGCCCTGTAGTCGCCGGTAATCAGTCCCGGAGCGAACACACTCCGGGGACTGATTACAAACGGGGTGCCGTGTGGAAGATCACAGTGGTCCCCAGCGGCGGGACTCCCGCGATCAGGCATCTTATCCCCTATCCTTTGGATAGGGGATAAGATGTCTAAGCACCGGAGTACCCCTTTAAAAAAAAAAAAAGCTTTCCACCGGAGTACCCCTTTAAAAAAAAAAAAAAAAAGCTTTCCACTGCAATACCCCTTTAACCATTAGGAATTGTGCTGAGCAGTGATTTCAGCTCTTGAGAAATATCCATCATCAAGCAGATCCACAAACCTATGCTACCCAGAGTAGTATATGGCCATAAAAGGTACAGGAAACCCCATGAGCACTATATTATCAATGGAAAGGTCCAGGTTTACACCTCACAGCTATTTTATTCCCCATAGGGATCTACAGTTATTTCTCTGATGTGATTGGAACCAGCCAGGAAGGTATTGTCTGTTCTCCTTACGTGGTACGTTATGATCATGATGTAAGAAAGAACTGGACCACTTCAAAGTCCTCCAAAACAAAAGCAGGCGGAGGTTAAATCTCCCTGAATTATATTTCTAGGCAAATCACTTGCAGAATATTTTCAGAACGAGAATGTAAAATGTACACTCAAACCTATGTGTAATATTGTTAGCATACTAAATATATGGTCTAGGTATTTTGGGAGCATGCTCTGTATTATTCTAAACCATCAAAACACATGCCATGACTTGGAAGGTCACCATGTTCTAATATTATTCACTACATAATAAAAGTACTGGAGAAAATGCTTTAGGATGTTTTTAATACTCATGCAAGTACAACATGGATAACATAGACAAAGGGGTTATGGGAGATTTGAAGGGGTATTTCTATCTTAACTAACATAGTTAAATACATTTAGCAAATTTGCCTCCTTCTGTTATTCCTGCTCTTTTCCTCCCCTTGTTGACAGCTCATTGCCTAGGTTACAGACCACCACCCTACTCTAGAAGAAGTGGTCAAGCTGGTATAACCCTGTGTGTAACAAGAACGTGTTAGAGATGGCATTTGCTGTGTCTTTTCATGGTTATGAAAACTTTTGTGCTAGCAAATACATTTAACAATACAAAGAACTGCTAGGAAAACTAACAAATAAATCATTCACCAAAACATTGACTTGACTAAGGCTATCTTCCTTAGTTATATAGAAGTCACAGTTCACTGAAAAAGACAATTATGCCATTGGAAGAGTTGGAGGAATAAGAAGAAGAGGAAAACAGACATGTTGTCTTTCAAATAGAAGACAGAAAAATGTCTGCACATATGACATACAGTATTGTCACCTTATGTTCAGCTGTTTTTGTCTCTCCCTTATACCATGAATCAAGCAGCACCGCACATCTCTCCATTCAAACAGCTTCTTACCATAGCTATGCAGTTTGGAGAGATGAGGTCATAATGATCATGGGGGCACCAGTTGTCAGATCCTGAATAATCTAACATCTTCAGTGGAGAGAGGATACATGTTTTAGATCAGAATAACTCTTTACTAACCAGGCAGGCTAATAACCATTACAAAGTGAGTGAAATTGTCCTTTATTAGCCTCCCCATGGCCAACTTCCAGTTACAAAACCAATTATCACTAAATGAGCCGCACATATAGTTAGTGGGTGGCTACGTAAGTTGTCGAGAAACCTTGTTATTTAACATAATTTCTTTTATTTTTGTTAGCCATTAAAATGTATAATATCCGCAAGATTGCTATTTGGTTTCACTCACTGAGAGCAATAAAACAGACTACGTAAAACACTGGAACACTAACTGCCTCATTACTCTACGCTGTTTAATGCCAGTAACACTAGGTGGAACTTTAATCCAAGGCAATTGCTAAAGAAAATAATATGTATAATCATTTCTTAGCATTCCAGAAATCCATGGATTCCATGGAGAATATATACTGTGTACCCTTAATACAGAGTGACATATTCAAATCCTATTCCAGCATGTTTGCTACACTTTACATGAAAAATGTAGTGCACAATGAGTTAATGGAGTAATGTAATGGTTATGTAAATTAGGATCCGCATAACAAGACACATTGAGACCTAAGGACTTCTGAGAGAATATAGACATATAAACTGCACCCTGCTCAGGCTTATTAACTAAAATAAAAATGCAAATCGAAAACATAATAAACTTATAGAGCTACAATTGAAATGTACACATTGATCTTGGGTTACACATTAAAGTTGCCCAGTAAAAACAGAAGAGCAGGTTCCATAAACTGCACCAAGACATGTATCTGACTTTTGTCTGAAACTATTCCTGTATCGTATTCGTCATTCTTTTCCAGCCAACTATTTTACTGCCGTTGGACGACTTCTTCAATGGCTTAATTGGCTTTATTCTCCAAGGAATAAAAAAAAAAGGAGACAATGCAGAACTGGAACCCAATTGGCACTCCCAGTTGTGTGAAGTCATCTGAGTTGACTAATACAGATAGGGGACTGGAATATATTTCATGTCTGTGCAGCAAAGATGAAGTGTCAGCAGCATAAGAGTGTGAGAGTGATATGGAAATGGAATTTAGAATTTTCTATAAATCTAAACGTAGTGCCGGTTTTGAATATAGATGATAAATTGGAGACGATAATCATATGAAACCTTAAAAAATGCCAAATGACACACAAGCCCACAGCGCTGGAGATTAGGGATGCAAGGATCTGCCAAGAGTAAAAAAAAATGTCAAATTGCTTTTTTTGGAAGAGGATTGTAAGCATTACTAAAAATGTGAGCAGGGGTCAGAAGACTTGGATTAATGCTCTGCTTTTGTGGTACTGTATCATAAGCATTGTAATCCCAGTTTCTTCAACTTTCCAATGCTTCAATACCTACATTCTTGCTTCCTAGCAAAGTGTATGATACAAGTAACTGGTGCAGTCTGACAGGTCCATAGGCCACCCCTCCAATCTGTCACTTTACTATTCGCTGCTGGCAAGATACTCATCGCATGCAATGTTTGGAATGGGGGAATGAAGTAATCTATTTGTAAACACAAGGTGAGGACTATTCTCCACACTCTCATTTACTATGTTCTCCTTTAATCCACTGTATAATAACTATTACAGATACATGGCTAGTAATGTTATACACAGTGCTTTTTATTTTAAATTATACATACAATGGAAAACTACAGTACAACCTCTCATGTGCACTTACATCACAATGCTAAATACTACTCACAATCCCAAATAAATCATCAAACAACTTTTTTACTATAAGGAAATAAACCAAGATATGAAATATGTTTAGTATTATTTTCAACATTTTACAAAACATGCCAACAAATCTATGGAACATGTGCCAACAGAAGTCAGTAGTTCTATGAATGCCAGAACCCAGGCATGCAAAAAGCAATGCAAATCCATACTATACATATAAGTGCAAAATGTTATAAATGCCAGAACCCAGGCATGCAAAAAACAATGTTAATTCATACTATACATATAAGTGCAAAATGTTATAAATGCCAGAACCCAGGCATGCAAAAAACAATGTTAATTCATACTATACATTTAAGTGCAAAATGTTATAAATGCCAGGACCCATACATGCAAAAAACAATGTTAATTCATACTATACATATAAGTGCAAAATGTTATAAATGCCAGGACCCATACATGCAAAAAACAATGTGAATCCATACTATACATATAAGTGCAAAATGTTATAAATGCCAGAACCCAGGCATGCAAAAAACAATGTTAATTCATACTATACATATAAGTGCAAAATGTTATAAATGCCAGGACCCATACATGCAAAAAACAATGTTAATTCATACTATACATATATGTGCAAAAAGGAAAATACAAACCAATTGAAGCAGAAACAGAGAAAAAAAAAGCGTAAAGACATTAAAGGACATCTGCCGCAAAATACAACTTATCTCCTACCCACAGGATAGGGGACAAGGGTCTCATGGTGGGGGGTCCGATCGCTGGGACCCCCCGCGATCTCCTGGACAGGGCCATGGCTCTGCCGCGGCTCTCCCGTGCAGGAGGCGTGCTGGCCGCAGAGTGACATCGCTGCCGACACGCTTCCTCAATGTATCTCTATGGGAGAGGCGGGGAGGCAGCGTTCGTTCCTCCCCGCCTCTCCCATAGAACTGTATGGGGAGGGGGTGTAACCATCGACCTCAGAGAGGTCGACGCTATGCGAATTAGCCGCTCACATAGAGCGGCAATGCGGGGCCCCATTTGGGAGATCATGGGGGTCCGATCGCTGGGGTCAGACACATATCTTTTATCTTGTGGATAGGGGATAAGTTGTCTTTTGCTGCAGATGTCCTTTAAATAATGTAAAGGTATAAGTCTGTAGCCACTGGCCAGTATACGTAATGCGATCTCTTGACCTTTCCGTTTACTTAACTGTAATGAGGTAATAATAACATTACACCCCCCCCTGGTCTGGAAGCCAAAGCTCCACTATAATGTGTCCTCCAACCACAAATGAAGTACATACCTACCCACCAAGGCACTTCGGGTAACCAGTCCTGCTCCATGTACTAAGCAGTTCACAAAAACATAAAAGCTCCTCACATTATGGAAACAAATTGTGTCTGAAAGGCTGAAGTGAGTGAAAACACGTGCTGCTATATTGTGAGGAATTCTTAGCATGTCATAAAATGCCTGTTAACCTGTGTGCTGCTGTGTGGACAAATGGATGCACAGATCTCACTGAGAAGGAACTCACAGTTCAGGTCTTTAGGAATGTCAGAAAAAGATATAGCTACCGTTCCATGGACCGGGACCCCCACTGCTAGTGGCCTTTGGATCCAGCAATGCTGTACAGAGATTGTCATCACTCACATCAGTCCCTGTCCCTAGTGAGAAGCACAATGGAACTTCCCCATCCCACACACAGACACACATTCAAGTAAATGATGCATGGTTTTTTGGGTGTTAGAGGAAAGTGGAATACAAAAATGAAAGTCATGCAAACATGTTTATGACATTAGTGAGAAGCAATGCAGAATCTGCAAATAGATAAATAAGTACCAGTAAATAAACATTAAAAATTAAGACACCCTTTAAATCCTAGATGAATCTGTTGTTTGCATATAACTAAAGCAGTCAAGGTCCATTCCATCCGTAAAACACAATACGTAAAAGAAGAGTAATCCCTATTACAGTGACCCCTACAAGTATCATTATTGTGTTGCCTACACTCTCCTTCAGCTGAGAGGACATTGTAAAACGATTTGAGAATCCCTCCTCAAAATAAACTACTATATCAGCCATTTTTTTAACCCCCATTACACCTCTATTACCATTCACGTGCTATGACAAAGATGATCAGATCTTAATATCCTATATCCCAGGACTCTTGTCTAATTCATTACAAAGTACAGTAATGTCAAATTAACCCTGTAGTTATAACCTACAAGATTCCAACCAAATCCTATCGCTCATACACCATGTCAGTGTCACAATGGTTCCTGATACACCTCAGAACCCCCTGCACAGTGACTGTTTGGTCCTATGACCTGACTGCATTAAGATAGCCAACATCTCTTTGCTTGTTGAAAGGTTCCAATACACCAGTGTTTCCCAACCAGTGTGCCTCCAGCTGTTGCAAAACTACAACTCCCAGCATGCCTGGACAGACAAAGTGTTTCCCAACCAGTGTGCCTCCAGCTGTTGCAAAACTACAACTCCCAGCATGCCTGGCCAGCTGAAGTGTTTCCCAACCAGTGTGCCTCCAGCTGTTGCAAAACTACAACTCCCAGCATGCCTGGACAGCCAAAGAGTTTCCCAATCAGTGTGCCTCCATCTATTGCAAAACTACAACTCCCAGCATGCCTGGCCAGCCGAAGTGTTTCCAACCAGTGTGCCTCCAACTGTTGCAAAACTATAACTCCCAGCATGCTTGGACAGCCGAAGTGTTTCCCAACCAGTGTGCCTCCAGCTGTTGCAAAACTACAACTCCCAGCATGCCTGGCCAGCCAAAGTGTTTCCCAACCAGTGTGCCTCCAGCTGTTGCAACACTACAACTCCCAGCATGCCTGGACAGCCAAAGTGTTTCCCAAACAGTGTGCCTCCAGCTGTTGCAAAACTACAACTCAAAGCATGCCTGGACAGCTGAAGTGTTTCCCAACCAGTGTGCCTCCAGCTGTTGCAAAACTACAACCCCCAGCATGCCTGGACAGCCGAAGTGTTTCCCAACCAGTCTGCCTCCAGCTGTTGCAAAACTACAACTCCCAGCATGCCTGGCCAGCCAAAGTGTTTCCCAACCAGTGTGCCTCCAGCTGTTGCAAAACTACAACTCCCAGCATGCCTGGACAGCTGAAGTGTTTCCCAACCAGTGTGCCTCTATCTATTGCAAAACTAAAACTCCCAGCATGCCTGGACAGCCGAAGGCTGTCCAGGCATGCTGGGAGTTGTAGTTTTGCAACAACTGGAGGCACCCTGGTTGGGAAACACTGCAATCCACAATAGTGAATACACACTGCACATGACTGTAGACTATGGAACTGTTTTAAAAACAACATTCAGTAACAAAGTAAGAAATAAATAAACAAACAAACATACAAAAATAAATAATACAGATACACTTTTTATCTGACTGTTACTGGCACAGTGCCAAAGCTCTGTAACATTTATGGCTAGGTTCATTTCTTTTCTTGTGTCTTTGAGTGCAGAACACACACACAAAACACACACACACAAAACACACACACACAAACACACACACACAAAACACACACAACACACACACACAAAACACACAAACACACAAAACACACACACAAAACACACACACACAACACACACACAACACACACAACACACACACAAAACACACAACACACACACACAAAACACACACACACAACACACACACACAAAACACACAAACACACAAAACACACACAACACACAAAACACACACAAAACACACACACACACACAACACACACAAGCTACAGTGTTCTACATGAAAAGGTATTTGAGATACCAAGTAAGAAGTGAGCTCCTCTCGCCTGCACCAGCTGCATCTAGTGCTATGGCAGTAAGTTCCTGAAACAGTCTGAACACTTTGATGTCAGTGGAGACTGTGACCTGAGGAGCTGGCACCTAGCATTCCTATCACAGTGCCTACACAAGTGCCACCCCCACCCCATGCCTCTTACCTTGAAGTCACCAAATTCCGGATCGTCGTAATACCCTTGTCCTGACTCATAAGCTATGTCCCCCTGAATCAATACTGTGTATAGAAAAAGTAGTGCTACTTCCAGCAAGTGCATTTTCCAGTCCGGACTGTGGCTCAGGTCCTGGGTGCAGTCGGGTCACAGAGAAGATCCCCCTCAGTCCAGCAAGTCCCTCAGCATCAGCCTCTTCCCAGCAAAAGGTGGCCAAGGAGCAGGAGAAGAAAGTTGTCTCAGGAGACTGCACATCCGAGGAGGTCGCTACAATCTAGTTGTGGTGCAGTGGGTGATGCCAGCATGGGGACCTGTGAGGGAGGAGGGACTGGGTGGCACACGTGTGTGGGGTGCAGTGCTGCCTGGCATCAGGAGATAGCAGTGGCCGGCATGAGCAGGGGGTGATAATGAGAAGCATGCAGAGATGGCAGGTCTAAAGCAGTGTGTGTGAGGTGGAGGAGGAGGCACTCACACACTATACCTCCCCCTCTCATCCTCTCATTGTAAGTGCACGTCTCCTCCTTCCCAGTCCCTAATACGCCTCCCTCTTGTCAGTTGCAGGGCCTGGTTTTAGGGAAGAGGCTTCTTAGTACCACAAGGATGAACAGCTGTTCTGCCAAGGGTGCAGAGTGATGCCCATGGTGCCCCTGTGACCACACTGATAGCATGGGTCTGTGCTGCCTGCTCCATATGTTGTGTGTCTTATATAACTGTGCAATGTATCTAGTTGTAACAGTGAACATGACAGTGTTCCCAAACTTGTGGCACTTCAGCTGTTGTAAAACTACAAGGTGGATCACCCATTGACAGCCCCAGGTGGTTCAGGGCATGATGGGAGTTGTAGTTTTACAACAGCTGGAGAGCCGCAGTTTGGATAATAATGGTTGACACCTGTATATTCATGAAGATGGCAATGAAACATCCCTTTAGTCTAGATCAGGGTTTCCCAACCAGTTAAATACATAAAGGGAATCAACACGGTAAAGGAGGAGAGGATATTTAAAAGAAGAAAAACTACCACAAGAGGACATAGTTTTAAATTAGAGGGGCAAAGGTTTCTGCAGTAATATGAGGAAGTATTACTTTACTGAGAGAGTAGTGGATGCATGGAATAGCCTTCCAGCAGAGATGGTCGCTGCAAATACAGTGAAGGAGTTTAAAGAGTACCTATCATCAACTAAACTTTCACTAATCCCCCTAACCATCTGTCCCTGACTGTAACTATCTATATCCCTGTGACAATTTCATGTTTAACCCCTTAAGGACTCAGCCCATTTTGGCCTTAAGGACAATTTAATTTTTACGTTTTCATTTTTTCCTCCTCGCCTTCTAAAAATCGTAACTCTTTTATATTTTCATCCACAGACTAGTATGAGGGCTTGTTTTTTGCGCGACCAGTTGTCCTTTGTAATGACATAACTCATTATATCATAAAATGTATGGCGCAACCAAAAAACACTATTTTTGTTGGGAAATTAAAAAGAAAAATGCAATTTTGCTAATTTTGGAAGGTTTCGTTTTCACGCCGTCCAATTTATGATAAAAATGACGTGTGTTCTTTATTCTGAGGGTCAATACGATTAAAATGATACCCATTATTACATACTTTTCTATTATTGTTGTGCTTAAAAAAAATCACAAACTTTTTAACCAAATTAGTACGTTTATAATCCCTTTATTTTGATGACCTCTAACTTTTTTTTTTTCCATATAAGCGGCGATATGGGGGCTAATTTTTTGCACCATGATCTGTACTTTTTTTTTATAGCACATTTGCATATAAAAAACTTTTAATACATTTTTAATAATTTTTTTAAATAAAATGTATTAAAAAAGTAGCAATTGTGGACTTTTTTTTTTCGTTCACGCCGTTCACCGTACGGGAACATTAACATTTTATTTTAATACTTCGGACATTTACGCATGCGGTGATAACAAATATGTCTATAAAATTTATTTTTTTACGCTTTTTAAGGGTAAAATAGGAAAAAACGGACGTTTTACTTTTTATTGGGGGAGGGGATTTTTCACTTTTTTTTTTACTTTTACATTTTTTTTTACACTTGAATAGTCCCCATAGGGGACTATTCATAGCAATACCATGATTGCTAATACTGATCTGTTCTATGTATAGGACATAGAACAGATCAGTGTTATCGGTCATCTTCTGTTCTGGTCTGCTCGATCACAGACCAGAGCAGAAGACGCCGGGAGCCGGAAGGAGGAAGGTGAGGGGACCTCCATGCGGCGTTCTGAATGATCGGATCCCCGCAGCAGTGCTGCGGCGATCCGATCTTTCATTCAAATCACGCACTGCCGCAGATGCCGGGATCTGTATTGATCCCGGCACCTGAGGGGTTAATGGCGGACGACCGCGAGATCACGGGCGTCGGCCATTGCCGGCGGGTCCCTGGCTGCGATCAGCAGCCGGGATCAGCCGCGCATGACACGGGCATCGCTCCGATGCCCGCGGTTATGCACAGGACGTAAATGTACGTCATGGTGCGTTAAGTACCACCGCACCAGGACGTACATTTACGTCCTGCATCCTTAAGGGGTTAAACCCCCAGTAAATACCTTTTTATATCTATCTTCGGTAGCTCAGTTTGGAGAAAGTGGGCGTGGCCCGGCAGACGCAACGTCATCCGATGCCTGCCAGGGCCGGCTTCGTCCTTCGTCCTGTATGCTGCGCTCCCTCGCAGGAGCGCGCATACAGGCTGAGTACAGGGCAGGGATGGCAGCCTCTGAGTCTCCTCCTCTCTGTTTGGCTATACAGGGGCCATACAGAGAGGAGGAACTGAGCTGCCGTGCCTTGCAGGGATACGCGCACAGTGCTCGCTCCCGCCTGTCTGATTGACAGGCGAGGAGCTGCGCTTAGTATGCGATTTCAGACTCAACAGCCAGGCGGGAGTCCAAAATCACTGAAAAAGGGACTCCTAGGGAGACCCCTAGTGGCCAAAATTTCAAAAGTAAAAAAACACATGAAAGGATTTTTTTTTTTATAGAATTCAATTACACACTTAATCTATATATATTAAACTATAAAATATATTTAAAAAAAAACTTTTGATGAGAGGTATTCTTTAAGCATGCATTAGACAAGCATAAAGCTATCCTTCATATAACACAGGACCAGGGACTATTGATAGGATTCAGATTATTGGGCAGATGGGCCAAATGGTTTTTATCTGCCGACACATTTCTATGCCTCCAGCTGTTGTAAAACTACAGCTCCCAGCATGCCCGGACAGCCAAAGGCTTTCCTGGCATGCTGGGAGTTGTAGTTTTGCAACAGCCGAAGGCACACTGGTTAGGAAATACTAATATAGATAATTTTATATATATCTTAGCTTTACCAAGGGTGTACTGTATGCTGCTTGTATGCATCACAGTTATATGTCCCAGCTGAAAAAAGTGTCCCTATTTTACTTTTGTTCTCACTTATTTAGTTTAGTTTTAATAAAATGTATATTTCATATATACTGATAATCTATCTTCTGCTGTATCTTATAGGAATATCAGAAATCACTGGGCAGCTTCTTGCTTTTATATGGTTAAATGGCTCCAAGGTAACATTATTAGAAGATTAAATAATAATAATGATTAATCATCATCATCATCATCATCATCATAATACTATGAATATTATTAGTTAATTTTTAAAGAGCAGTAACTCAGTAACTGCAGAACCTCTTTTACAATAATGTATCACCATTTAAGCTGACGGTAAATGGGAATGTGACCGATGATTGCCATATTGCTATGTATAAGACCTACAAGTTGCCATGACTGCGACTCTGCAGTTGCCAGGAATCCATGTCGGATGGTTTTCTTGTGACTGTAAGGTTGTTATGGTGGCCACTTGACCCCATTTAGTGACCAGAGGGGGGGAAGATGACATTGGAAAATGCTTTATTGCTTTATTGAAATTTTAATGCCTCATATCATGTGACATAAAAAAAAGTCAACTAATAGGTGGTGTTAAAGGAGTAGTGCGGCGAAAAATAACTTATCCCCTTTGGGACCCACCATGATCTCCTGAACGGGGCTCCAGCAGTCTGCCGGAAGCGGCCATTCCGACCCCCGCAGGAAGCCGCGGCCAACATGCCCCATCCATGTATCTCTTTGGTATACATGGAGGAGGTGTGTTTGCCAGGGGTAGACACGCCCCCTTCCAGCTGACTGGCGGGGCTCCATTCAGGAGATCGTGGGGGGTCCCAGTGCTCGGATCCTCCGCGATCTATGATTTATCCCCTATCCTTTGAAGGGAAAAGTTATTTTCACTACAGAACCCCTTTAATATAGTTTATAAAGTATGAAGTAGAACTAACTAATATTGAGTTATCCCAAATTGTACTGTGTTTTTGCATGATTCATCCCTGATGGGAAATGTGTAGTCTTTCATTTTCACATGACTAGGACAGCTCACCCCTTCCTTGAATGCACGCCTGTGCACGGCACCTGCTGTTCTCGTCTCCAGCTCTGTAGAACACAGTAGAACACTGTCCGGCACAGTAGAGATGCTTTTCAACTTGCCTTTGCTTTATTGAAGAACATAATACATCAATGTAGATACAGAAGGTAGAAACTTCTTAGAAGTTTTTACCTTCTGTGTCTACCTGGATGTATTATATTTTTCAATAAAGCAAAGGCAAGTTGAAAAGCATCTCTATTGTGTCGCAAAATTCTTCTTTAATTTTCAGTGTAATATTGTCTCAGCAGCTCCCTGGCTTCTCCCAAAATAATGCATCATCCTCTGCTGTCACTGAAGGTATAGCTGGATCTTGTGTCTGAGCTTAAATAGGCTCTTTCAGATGCAAAAACTTTTATATGTTATACATTCTGGCAAAACATTAACCTTTCTAATATACTTCATAAGAAAATTTTATTTCCTTTGATAGAAATCATGGCATAAAAAATCAGCGCTTTATCCAAGCTGAAGCACCGGCATGGACAAAGTCCAGTAAGTGAGGGTGGGCTAACACTCTTCTGTCTGATAGGACAGGAGAGATCACAGAGGAGTCCTATCAGACAGGAGAGAGCACAGAGGAGTCCTATAAGAAAGGAGAGAGCACAGAGGAGTACTATCAGACAGGAGAGAGCACAGAGGAGTACTATCATACAGGAGAGAGCACAGAGGAGTCCTATCAGGCAGGAGAGAGCACAGAGGAGTCCTATCAGAGAGGAGAGAGCACAGAGGAGTGCTATCAGACAGGAGAGAGCACAGAGGAGTCCTATCAGAGAGGAGAGAGCACAGAGGAGTACTATCAGACAGGAGAGAGCACAAATGAGTACTATCAGACAGGAGAGAGCACAGAGGAGTACTATCAGACAGAAGAGAGCACAGAGAAGTAATATCAGACAGGAGAAACCACAGAGGAGTACTATCAGACAGGAGAGAGCACAGAGGAGTCCTATCAGACAGGATAGAGCACAGAGGAGTCCTATTAGAAAGGAGAGAGCACAGAGGAGTCCTATCAGACAGGAGAGAGCACATAGGAGTCCTTTTAGAAAGGAGAGAGCACAGAGGAGTACTATCAGACAGGAGAGACCACAGAGGAGTCCTATCAGACAGGAGAGAGCACAGATGAGTACTATCAAACTGGAGAGTGCACAGAGGAGTGCTATCAGATAGGAGAGAGTACAGAGGAGTACTATCAGACAGGAGAACGCACCGGGGAGTTCTATGAGACAGGAGAGAGCACAGATGAGTCCCATCAGACAGGAGAGAGCACAGAGGAGTGCTATCAGACAGGAGAGAGCACAGATGAGTCCTATCAGACAGGAGAGAGCACAGAGGAGTACTATCAGACAGGAGAGCTCACAGAGGAGTACTATCAGACAGGAGAGAGCACAGAGGAGTACTATCAGACAGGAGAGAGCACAGAGGAGTCCTATCAGACAGGAGAGAGCACAGAGGAGTCCTATTAGAAAGGAGAGAGCACAGAGGAGTACTATCAGACAGGAGAGACCACAGAGGAGTCCTATCAGACAGGAGAGAGCACAGAGGAGTTCTATGAGACAGGAGAGAGCACAGATGAGTCCTATCAGACAGAAGAGAGCACAGAGGAGTACTATCAGACAGGAGAGAGAACAGAAAAGTACTATCATACAGGTGAGAGCACAGAGGAGTGCTATCAGACAGGAGAGAGCACAGAGGAGTCCTATAAGACAAGGGAGAGCTCAGAGGAGTACTATCAGACAGGAGAGAGCACAGAGGAGTACTATCAGACAGGAGAGAGCACAGAGGAGTCCTATCAGACAGGAAAGAGCACAGAGAGGTACTATCAGACAGTAAAGAGCACAGAGGAGTGCTATCAGACAGGAGAGAGCACAGAGGAGTACTATCAGGCAGTAAAGAGCACAGATGAATACTATCAGACACAGTGGTGTCTCCAGCATTCATATTTAGGGGGGGCACATGGGGGGCCAGTGACAAAAGTGGGGGGGGGGGCAATTTTAAAACGTGTGTATGTATATATATATATATATATATATATATATCATATATCATATATAAATACATATATACACACACACATACACACACACTGTGCAGAACATGTTTAATTAAACAATTTTTTTAATTGTTATTTAAAATCTTCACACATTCTTGTTGCGCAATGATTTTTTCTTGCCATTTTTGCCGTATATTTTAGGTAAAATGACTGATGTCATTACAGAGTAGAATTGGTGGCGCAAAAAATAAGCCATAATATGGATTTTTAGGTGCAAAATTGAAAGGGTTATGATTTTTAAAAGGTGAGGAAAAAACTAAAGTGCAAAAACAGAAAAACGCTCGGTCCTTAAGGCGTTAAAACTTTTGGACACTACCATCAACTTTGATAGCGGCATTTAAAGTGTTAATGTCGGACATCAGCCTGATTGGTGATGTCTGGCATTAGCTGAGGGTTCTAGCTAATGATTTATACAACACAGTGGGAGCAGGCACTGTGCGTACACATACGCCTTGTGTCCTTAGGTCTCATTTACACGGATAGATCCCCAGCATATTTTACGCTGCGGATCCCCCGACAATGGACCCTACAATGCTGCCTCCATCTGTGCCTGCTCAAAACAGCAATCCTCCGCTACGAGCAGACACGCTTTGATGTGTATACTCACACACATCGCGGCTGCTCTCGGGCTTGCTCAGAGAGCAGGAGGAGCGGCCATGATGTGTGCGAGTATACACATCAAAGCGTGTCTGCTCGTAGCGGAGGATTGCCGTTATGAGCAGGCACAGATGGAAGCAGCACTGTAGGGTCCATTGTCGGTGGATCTGCAGCGTAAAATACACTGTGGATCCACCCCTGATTGAGCCCTTAGGGTACGTTCAGAGGTACAGGATCTGCTGTATATTTTCTGCAGCTGATTTTGCTACCTATTGAAGCTAATGGGTTGCAAAATCAGCTGCACAAAATATGCAGCAAAAATATGCAGCTGATCCTGTACATGTGATTTAATGGGTTTTATGATAAACTAGCAGTGTGTTCACATGTTGTCCTTCCAGAGGAGTCACTTTCCCTTCTGCAGTGTCCACAGGTCACCAACAGGTCACATTACCAGAACAATTTATGGAAAAATCGCGCCAAAAATTGCACGGTTTTACCGTGATTTACGAAAAATCGCGGAAAAACCATGGCATTTTGCAGCGATTTTTCCCAAAAATTGTTCTGATAATGTGACCTGTGGACACTGAAGGAGGGAAAGTGACCGCACTGGACTGCTACTATACACATGACCCAGCCCCAGGATATACTGCTGTTCGGGGGGGGGGGGGATGAGAGAGGGAGGACACGGGACATCACTCACCTTACATGAAGCTGCTCTGTGTTCCGGAGGCCTGTCAGCTCTCGGCCTCCGTCCTCTACAGTGCTGGGGGCGGAGCCATCATCAGGTACCTTCATCCCTGCTCTGCCTGTCTCTGCTAATGATACGCAGACCAGGAGCAGCGCAGGGATATTCCCAGCAGCTGCAGCGGGCTCTTTACCCAGCCGGTCAGTCCGCCCCTGGCCCCGATACTAGTATCGGGACCAGGGGCGGATTCAGAGTCTAGTCTCGGGAGGGGCACTATTAGAGAATTTCGTTTTGGTGGACAGAAAATAAGGTGTTTCTTAAAGAACTTACAATAATATTAAATGTATCCAATATAATAATCAAATACACCAATTGCCACAGAATGGGAAAGCGCTAAAGAAGTTTTTACAATATAAAACTACAGCTCCCAGTATGACCTAACTAGTGGTGAGGAGATGCTGGGAGTGGTTGTTTCACCCATCATTACTGCAAAACTTACTTACAAGTGTCTACAGCTCTGATGGGACAGTCAAGACAATACACAATGATATCAGTGACTACAGGTCACGTCTTCTCTATAGTCTTTCCTTATCTTATTCAGATGGTACATGCCGCCAGGTCCAGCTAAATGTTCTCGCTGAAGAACTTAATGCCCAGACGGCTCCTCACTATGTCAGCGGATTCTGAACCTCTGTATGAAAACAAGTATTATTATAAAACTGCCAAACATCCTATCCTTTGAATATAATTCTGACACACTGTACCCTCCGCATATACTACAACTCACTTTACCCTTTGAATATAATACTGCCACACATTGTACCCACTGAATATAATACTGCCACACATTGTACCTACTGAATAATACTGCCACACATTGTACCCACTGAATACTGCCACACATTGTACCCACTGAATACTGCCACACATTGTACCCACTGAATATAATACTGCCACACTCTGTACCCACTGAATATAATACTGCCACACATTGTACCCACTGAATATAATACTGCCACACACTGTACCCACTGAATATAATACTGCCACACATTGTACCCACGGAATATGATACTGCCACACATTGTACCCGCTGAATAATACTGCCACACATTGTACCCACTGAATACTGCCACACATTGTACCCACTTAATATAATACTGCCACACTCTGTACCCACTGAATATAATACAACCACACACTGTACCCACTGAATATAATACTGCCCCACATTGTACCCACTGAATACTGCCACACATTGTACCCACTGAATATAATACTGCCACACACTGTACCCATGGAATATAATACTGCCACACATTGTACCCACTGAATACTGCCACACATTGTACCCACTGAATATAATACTGCTACACATTGTACCCTCTGAATATAATACTGGCACACACTGTACCCACTGAATATAATACTGCCACACATTGTACCCACTGAATACTGCCACACATTGTACCCACTGAATATAATACTGCCACACACTGTACCCACTGAATATAATACTGGCACACACTGTACCCTCTGAATATAATACTGCCCACACACTGTACCCAATGAATATAATACTGCCACACATTGTACCCACTGAATATAATGCTGCCCACACACTGTACCCACTGAATATAATACTGCCACACATTGTACCCACTGAATACTGCCACACATTGTACCCACTGAATATAATACTGCCACACACTGTACCCACTGAATATAATACTGCCCCACACTGTACCCACTGAATATAATACTGCCACACATTGTACCCACGGAATATGATACTGCCACACATTGTACCCGCTGAATAATACTGCCACACATTGTACCCACTGAATACTGCCACACATTGTACCCACTTAATATAATACTGCCACACTCTGTACCCACTGAATATAATACAACCACACACTGTACCCACTGAATATAATACTGCCCCACATTGTACCCACTGAATACTGCCACACATTGTACCCACTGAATATAATACTGCCACACACTGTACCCATGGAATATAATACTGCCACACATTGTACCCACTGAATACTGCCACACATTGTACCCACTGAATATAATACTGCTACACATTGTACCCTCTGAATATAATACTGGCACACACTGTACCACTGAATATAATACTGCCACACATTGTACCCACTGAATACTGCCACACATTGTACTCACTGAATATAATACTGCCACACACTGTACCCACTGAATATAATACTGGCACACACTGTACCCTCTGAATATAATACTGCCCACACACTGTACCCAATAAATATAATACTGCCACACATTGTACCCACTGAATATAATGCTGCCCACACACTGTACCCACTGAATATAATACTGCCACACATTGTACCCACTGAATACTGCCACACATTGTACCCACTGAATATAATACTGCCACACACTGTACCCACTGAATATAATACTGCCCCACACTGTACCCACTGAATATAATACTGCCCACACACTGTACCCAATGAATATAATACTGCCACACATTGTACCCACTGAATATAATGCTGCCCACACACTGTACCCAATGAATATAATACTGCCACACATTGAACCCACTGAATATAATACTGCCACACATTGTACCCACTGAATTATACTGAAACACACTGTACCCACTGAATATAATACTGCCACACATTGTACCCCTGAATATAATACTGCCACACACTGTACCCCTGAATATAATACTGCCACACACCGTACCCTGAATATAATACTGCCACACACTGTACCCCTGAATATAATACTGCTACACACTGTACCCCTAAATATAATACTGCCACACACTGTACCCCTGAATATAATACTGCTACACACTGTACCCCTAAATATAATACTGCCACACACTGTACCCCTGAATATAATACTACCACACACTGTACCTCTGAATATAATACTGCCACACACTGTACCCCTGAATATAATACTACCACACACTTTACCTCTGAATATAATACTGCCACACACTGTAACCTCAGAATATAATACTGCCACACACTGTATGCTCTAAATATCCCTCTGAATACAATACCTTGATGTATTGAGGCTAATGAAAACCGTTCTACCCCAGAAATTCCTCATACTCTGTGCCCCTCATATATAGTAATAATGCCCAATCCTGTGCCCGCACATATAACTATGACCTGTCCTGTTCCCCCTCATAATAATGCCCTCTGTCCTGTGCCCCTACCATATAATTCCCCCCTGTGCTGTGCCCCTCATTTATAATGCCCCTGCAATGTTCCCCTCACATATAATGCCCCCTTCCTGCTCCCTCAGGGGGCATTTTAAGTAAGGGGCACATAACAGGGTGCATTATAAGTAAAGGGCACATAACAGGGCATTATAAGTCGAAGTACATTATATGTTAGCGGCTCAACACAGGGGGGCATTATAAGTGAGGGGCCCAAGACAGGGGGGCATTATAAGTGAGGGCCTGTAATGCACCCCTGTCATGTGCCCCTCACATTGAATGCCCTCTGTTATGTGCCCCTCACTTATAATGCCCCCTGTCATGTGTCCCTCACATTTAATGCCCCCCTGTCATGTGCCCCTCACATTTAATGCCCCCCCTGTCATGTGCCCCTCACATTTAATGCCCCAGCAATGTTCCCCTCACATATAATGCCCCTTGTCCTGCACCCTCAGGGGGCATTTTAAGTAAGGGGCACATAAAAGAGGGCATTATAAATCAGAGCACATTATTTGTTAGCGGCACAAGACAGGGGGGCATTATAAGTGAGGGACAATAACGGGGCCCTGTCAGTCTGCCGGAAGTGGCCATTCCAATGTTTCCCGCAGGAAGCCGTGGCCAACACATGGGATACATGGAGGGGGCTTGTCGGCCGGCACTCCTTGCAGGGTTCTGCACACCCCCTTACAGCAGACTGCATGGGCCCTGTTCAGGAGATTGTAGGGGGTCCTAGCGCTCGGATGCCCCACAATCTATAACTTATCCTCTGTCTCGGTGTCTAAATAGGCTGTAAATAAATGAAAAATAGATGCTGGCAGCAGTGGGATAGATAGAAAGACAGATATGAGAGATAGATAGATATGAGATAGATAGATAGATAGATAGATATGAGATAAATAGATAGATAGATGGATATATGATAGATAGATATGCAATAGATGGATATGAGAGATAGGAGATAGATATGAGATAGATAGATATGAGATAGATAGATAGATAGATAGATATGAGATAGATAGATAGATAGATAGATAGATAGATCTGAGATGGATAGATACCTAGGAGATAGATAGATATGAGATAGATAGATAGATAGATAGATAGATAGATATGAGATAGATAGATAGATATGAGATAGATAGATAGATATGAGAGATAGATAGAAGGAAGATAAATAGATAGGAGATAGATAGATAGATAGATAGATTGATAGGAGATAGATATATAGATAGATAGATAGATAGATAAATGACAGATAGATAAATAGATGAAAGATGATAGATAGATATGAGAGATAGGAGATAGATAGGAGATAGATAAATGGAGAGATAGGAGATATAGATAGATAGATAAATAGATATGAGAGAGATAGATGATAGATATGAGATATCAGACAGAAGAGAGCACAGAGGAGTCCTATCATACAGAAGAGAGAACAGAGGAGTACTATCAGACAGGAAAGAGCACAGAGGAGTCCTATCAGACAGGAGAGAGCACAGAGGAGTGCTATCAGACAGAAGAGAACAAAGAGGAGTGCTATCAGATAGGAGAGAGCACAGAGGAGTACTATCAGACAGGAGAGAGCACAGAGGAGTACTATCAGACAGGAGAGAGCATAGAGGAGTACTATCAGACAGGAGAGAGCACAGAGGAGTACTGTCAGACAGGAGAGAGCACAGAGGAATACTATCAGACAGAAGAGAGCACAGAGGAGTCCTATCATACAGAAGAGAGCACAGAGGAGTACTATCAGACAGTAGAGAGCACAGAGGAATACTATCAGACAGAAGAGAGCACAGAGGAGTCCTATCATACAGAAGAGAACACAGAGGAGTACTATCAGACAGGAGAGAGCACAGAGGAGTCCTATCAGACAGGAGAGAGCACAGAGGAGTGCTATCAGACAGAAGAGAACAAAGAGGTGTGCTATCAGACAGGAGAGAGCACAGAGGAGTCCTACCAGACAGGAGAAAGCACAGAGGAGTACTGTCAGACATGAGAGAGCACAGAGGAGTCCTATTAGACAGGAGAGAGCGCAGAGCAGTGCTATCAGACAGGAGAGAGCACAGAGGAGTCCTATCAGACAGGAGAGAGCACAGAGGAGTTCTTTCAGACAGGAAAGAGAACACAGAGGAGTACTATCAGACAGGAGAGAGAGCACAGAGGAGTACTATCAGACAGGAGAGGACACAGAGAAGTGCTATCAGACAGGAAAGAGGACAGAGAAGTACTATCAGACAGGAGAGAGCACCGAGGAGTACTATCAGACAGGAGAGAGCACCGAGGAGTGCTATCAGACAGGAGAGAGCACAGAGGAGTCCTATCAGACAGGAAAGAGCACAGAGGAGTGGTATCAGACAGAAGAGAACACAGAGGAGTGCTATCAGACAGGAGAGAGCACAGAGGAGTCCTACCAGACAGGAGAGAGCACAAAGGAGGCCTATCAGACAGAAGAGAGCACAGAGGAGTACTATGAGACAGGAGAGAGCACAGAGAAGTCCTACCAGACAGAGAGAGCACAGAGGAGTTCTTTCAGACAGGAGAGAGCACAGAGGAGTACTATCGGACAGAAGAGAACACAGGAGTCCTATCAGACAGTAGAGAGCACAGAGGAGTGCTATCAGACAGGAGAGAGCACAGAAGAGTCCTATCAGACAGGGGAGTGCACAGAGGAGTGCTATCAGACATGAGAGAGCACAAAGGAGTGCTATCAAAAAGGAGAGAGCACAGAGGAGTACTATCAGGTAAGAGAGAGCACAGAGGAGTACTATCAGAAAGGAGAGAGCACAGAGGAGTGCTATCAGACAGGTGAGAGCACAGAGGAGTCCTATGCGACAGGAGAGAGCACAGAGGAGTACTATCAGACAAGAGAGAGCACAGAGGAGTACTATCAGACAGGAGAGAGCACAGATAAGTGCTATCAGACAGGAGAGAGCACAGAGGAGTGCTATCAGACAGGAGAGAGCACAGAGGAGTGCTATCCGACAGGAGAGAGCTCAGAGGAGTACTATCAGACAGGAGAGAGCACAGAGGAGTACTATCAGACAGGAAAGAGAACAGAGGAGTACTATCAGACAGGAGAGAGAACAGAGGAGTACTATCAGACAGGAGAGAGCACAGAGGAGTACAAACAGGTAAGAGAGAGCACAGAGGAGTACTATCAGACAGGAGAGAGCACAGAGGAGTACTATCAGAAAGGAGAGAGCACAGAGGAGTGCTATCAGACAGGTGAGAGCACAAAGGAGTCCTATCCGACAGGAGAGAGCACTGAGGAGTACTATCAGACAGGAGAGAGCACAGAGGAGTGCTAGCCCACCCTCACTTACTGGACTTTGTCCATGCCTGTGCTTCAGCTTGGACAAAGACATGATTTTATAAGCCATGATTTTATATGCCATGCTTTTATAAGCCATAATTTCTATAAGCCATGATTTTATAAGCCATAATTTCTATAAGCCATGATTTCTATAAGCCATGATTTCTATAAAAGAGAAATGAAAATTTCTTATGAAGTGTATTAGAAAAGTTAATGTTTTGCCAAGATGTACAACATATAAGAAGGTTTTTGAATCTGACAGCGCCTATTTAAGCCCTACCCTGTGAGTGATGTCATTTCCTCTGACCAACCCCTATAGCCTACATCCCCATCTCCCTGTGGTGTGTCTACAGTATGCTGCCTTGTGATGAATGAACCCACAGGCAGCAGAGCAGACAGGCAAATAATGCAGCAGGTGCTGTAACCTCACAGATTGTGTGATAGTCTACTGTAAAATAACATGTTCTGCAACAGCTTTGGTCAGGGAAGTGGCAGGAGTGCTAAGGGAGAGGAGTGAGCAGGGTGGGAGGAATGTGATGACGAGATGAGGGAAAGCAGTGCACTCTGGGAATTGTAGTGCTGAGCAAACAGCTCAACCAAGAATTACAACAAGGATGTACAAGGCTTAGGTCCTTAAATTTTTTTGGGTGGTTTCAAAATTGGAGCAAACAGTTAAGCAACATATAAGGTGTTGGTACATGGATTTCCTTTGGGGGACAGTTTTTCCCCAAATGTCAAATACATACTGATTTGAAGAGAGAACACTGTTCTAAATGTGTTTGTATGCAGTGTTGTGGAATACGATGGGACCAGGGTGGCAACACAGGAAGGTGATCACAAATTACAAATGACAGAAAAACACCCTTTGAAGGGAATCTGACAGCAGGGTTACCTGCACTAACCTGAATATACAGGTAGATAGTGTGGGCGACCCTATTTTTAATGCTACTTACCATGCAGGGATATGCGGGGATCCATCCACATCTGTGGGGATATGCTTCTTGTTGCTAATATGTAAATTCCTTGTTGGCCGCAAAGAAGTGGGCTGCAACAAGTCACAGAGCTTTCGCTGTAATCACATGTCTCTAAGTGCAATATAGTGTAACATAGCCTCGCAGGGGAGAAGGGTCTATTCTACTTCATATTTTTACAGTAAAGTGGAGCATTAACTCTTTTGCCAACCATAACAGATCTAGTCATTCATGGTGCAGCTAAGGGTGTATGGAGAACCCCAAGATTATTCCAGTAGCTCGGGGCCTCGGCTAATAGCCTGGTGTGCGGTGATCACGCGGCTGGCTATTAATTCTTTAGATCGCCAATGTCAAAGCTGAAAGCTGACAAGTGGCATCTAAAGGGATCTTTAAACAGTGCCTGGTGGTCTTGTGGGTTGAATTTCCCTGTCCCAGCGTGGTTCCGGGTGGGCTGTCCCCTGTAGAGGTAGCAGGTTTATCTCTCCTTCCTTCCTGGCCATGGTTCTGCATTTCATAGAGCCTGCCTGCAACAGGCTGTATCAATAGAACACTGATTACACAGATTGCATTGATCTGTATGAGGAGTCTAATAACTCCTCCTAAAAGTCCCCTAAGGGGACCAATAAAGTGTTATTAAAAAAAGGTTTAATAAAGGTTTAAAAAACACATATTAATCTCTTTCATATTAAAAAATTGTAATCACCCCCTCTAATTTTGCATTTAATCAAAACATCACATGAGGAGCTACTGTGATTGACAGCCATCCTCTGACTCTACAACAGCCAGTACTAAAGACATTTTAGACCCTGGCCTTTTAACTTTTAAGATGTTATGACCATTAGCAGCAGTGGTATCACAATTCTTGCACCAGCTTACAATCTGTGGGAAAGTAGGGCTTAAACAAGAAGTAAAAGTGCTTGCTTTGTACAATATGTCAGTTGTCTTTTACACAACAAAAAAACACTTTTCCTTACGCATGAGCCAGTCATCTAGGCAGTGTCTGTGCAGGAGTGTATGAAGGGTACTGATTTCATTTAAAAAATCTTTTGACACTTCATAGTGACATATCAGGAGTTTTGATTGGTGGAGTCCTCTGAACTCTGTTTTCCATCGTTTCTGATTAACTCTGCTCGGCTCTCCTAAGAGATCTGAGTGTGCAATATATGGACTCATGAAGGGGTTGGAGAGAAGTTATTATGCTCTGCATGCCAAAAAACTGACATGTTAAATTTGCAAAATTTTGTGCAAGCTGCATTTGTGCTAAATTTGCAACTTGCTTGCACCTGCTAATTTCTGTCTGGAAAAAAAGATGGCAGGGTTAAGTGGAAAGATGTGGCGTTTATGGCTTTGAAGGTTTACTATAATTTATGCCAGATATTGGAACAAATTACATCTGAAATCTACTCCAACTCATGGCTTGTTACTCAAGATGGAAAAACTTTTCAAACTTTCGGTCCAAAATGTGTGTAGAACACTGTCTCAGAGCCATAAAAATCCCTCTATAACACTGTTAGGTCAACTATTCTATGTACTTCCCTGTATAACACTGTTTGGTCAACTTATCTATGTACTTCCGAGCTGTTTTTATTGCAAATTTAATTTCAAAGTTACAGCAACATGTATGGCTGTGGGTAAACAGATGGTAACTAACAGGTTAAATAAGACACACTGCAGATTTTTTTATGCTTTTTAAAATTCATGTAAAAAAAATTATCCCTTTTTGGAAGCAAATCCCTGTTGGTGTTTATTTGCACAGAGAGGTATTAAAAGAAGCAATGGCCTTTTCAAGTGATAGAAAAATAATCACTTTTTTGGGAGTAGCAACAGGTTTTGCACCTGAAAAGTGAAGGAACAATGGCTTTTTACAAGCTGTGAAAAATTATTCAAATTTTGAGGTGTAGAAATAGGATAGTGCACATGTGTGACACAAAAACCTCTATGTAAAACAAACATGTAAAAAAAGCACACTAAACTTCCAATTAAACAGGTTTTGCACTGACAAGACAGATAAAGAACACTCTCTGCTGCTTTACTACTTTACTACCATTATTTTATACCATATATGTGGCCCTACTCATATCTGTGTTGTCTATTGCTTAGTGTCCCTCACAGAGATCTTCACCTAACACCTGGTATCTCTAAAATGGCAGCTGATGCTATGTGTATAGGCTTTTATAGGGGCTTTGATATCACCTATAACCCTACCAATCATAACTTCTAACATGCCGCTATGACATGTAAAATACTTTTACTTTACCTTTTAAATGATCTTTACCTTTTAGAAGCACACACAGAATTTTTGTCTTCCACCCCATACTAAAATGGATTGTGAAACTGACAAATGGATCAAACACACTATCCTAATATCCTCACTAAGACAATGTATTCCTTACCCCCAATCCATTCAACCGTTCCTGAGATATAGAACACTCTTACAATATGCAAATGAACTCTGGAGGTGGGTTAAAGTTAGTGGGGTTGATCCATCTGTCACTCTCCCTTTAAAAATCTTACCCCTTATGCTTAATTTATCTATTGTTTTAGCTTTTGTTCCGTTTCTTGGGAGTTTACGTGACAACCTGCCAAATCACACAGTGTCTGCTATGTAGACTGGAATTATTTTGTCTATGGATTCCTTTGAGGCGCTCAGTGTCAATCTCATTGGAATAAATAGAGAAAGTGACTTCCAGTCCACACAGCAGACACTGTGGAATTCAGACAGTCATAGTGTTGGTCACGTGGATGAACAGTGAGTCCTAAATGGGACTGTATGTGTAAAATAAAGCTGCGGAGTAAGATAAAAGTCAGTGTGATTATTTAACTAACTGACCTTAGTAGTAAGAAACAAAAACAAATCCTGGAGGTGGGAATCTACAGTATTAAACACTGCAGAAAGGTTGAAAAATCTCAATAGGGCAGTAAGAGCAATTTTCTGTAGGCTTAAAGATGAACGGAACATTATAGTCAGGTCGATAGTAGCAGATGATCTATCAAGAGATGTTTTTCAGTAATGGGGTTATGACCTGAATGTGGTATAAGGAAATAGAAAGGAAAGAGGAACCTAGAAACCCTACTATTAACATAGGTATGGTACTCAGAAGTGGGGCCTGAATCTATCAGACATCTATGGCACATCTTATAAATATGTCTGTATAACTGTTTATGAAGGAATTACCCATTAAGAAAATGTTTTGCACTCATATTGCTGAATACTAGATGAGCATGTCATAAAGATATGCAATAACCTCTATGACCACTTCCCCCCATAGACACAAGTAGCATCATCATTTGTACAAAGAGAAACATTTCGTCAGCTTAGCTGAATAGATAGAGATTGCAGTTCTCCATCAAGAAAAAGTAGAACACATGTGGAGCACATGTACAAATACATGTGGTCTGGTCTATTTCATAAAATACAATAAATGGCTAGGAAGACTGATGAGAATGCTGGTGCAGAAACACTATAGCTGATGAATGCCTCTTCTTAGTGCAAAAGGGGCACACAAATATTTATGGAATGCACCAATATATTCAGCATTGTTTTAACTAGAGTTGAGCCACAATCTTTAAAATATGGTTTGTGGCGACAGGTTCTCCATGATCCGGAAATGAAATAAGCCCTAAAACACATGTATAACACTGCCGTAGAGCTCTAAAACCCTGTATAACACTGTTAGGAATGTATTCAAGTAGTTTTAAAGTGGTTTAAAGGACTGCCAGTGTTAAAATGCACACGGTTGCATCGTAAGACGCAATTGCTTTTCCCACGTGTTCTAAAAAATCTCTCCCTTTTGGAAGTTGCAATTGGATTGATGTCCCGAAATAGTAAATAAGAAATAGCTTTTGGATGAAAGGCTGAAAAAATTATCCCTGTTTTTAGGGATTATGGGTTGTATATGTGTAGGCCTAGCTGGTAGTAGCAGCAGCAGAAAGGGTGGTGGGCTGGTTGTAGTAGCCAATGGAAGAGATACCAGGTATTGGTGGACTGGTGGGACTTGTAGTACCCAGTAAACAGCAAGCAGTGGTGGGCTGGTGGGGGTTGTAGTAGCCAGAGGACAGCAGACAGTGGTGGACCTGTGGGAGTTGTAGTAGCCAGCGGATAGCAGACAGTGGCAGACTGGTGGGAGTTGTAGTAGTCAGCTGGAAGTGGCAGAGTAATGGGAGTTGTAGTATCCAGCAGACAGGACAGCAGGTAATGGTGGACTGGTGGAAGTTGTAGTAGCCAGCAGAAAGCAGGCAGTGGTGGACTGGTGGAAGTTGTAGTAGCCAGTGGACATCAGCAGAGGTGGTGGTAGTCTTATCAGTGGCATCTGGCATAGAAGTTTTAAATTACTCACATATCCATGCCATATTCATTTTAACAAATGTGAGTTTTCTCACATTGCGGGCAGACAATCTTATCTTCTTAGGGGTGACAATGCCGTCCACCGCACTGATGCTACACTGGAGGGTGGACAAGACAGAACATCCATGGCAAACTAGGAAAGTTCTGGCCAATGGTCTAATCTGGGGACCCAAAGGTCCATGGGGTCTGGGCTCATGGTGAGTGTCAGAGAAAAGGCACAGCTTGGGTATGCATTAACCTGGCTATTTAGGTTGTGGTGTACATCTCTTTAGTGATAATTTATGTCAAGGTGGAATTTGTAAGCAAGGGGAAAAAGCTGCTGCTCATGCTTCTTGCAGAGGTAGTGCTGGCAGAGGGAGTGTACCATTGAGCGGAGAGTGGATCCCTGTTCAGCAGGTGTTTGTTCCTTGAAAGTCAATGCAAGCTGGCTGTGTAGCTTCTCCTTATAAAAGTCTAATTTATGCTTCTCGGAAGGTGAAAAAAATTCCCAATTATGGCTTTATACTGAGGGTCGGCTATCCTGTACACATCTCTTTACTTCAAGCATGCAATATGTCTGTCCTTGACAGCTTTTCCAACGGTCCGCCTCTGTCCCATACTGTCAAGGTTGGTCATCATGGTGTTTGTGGTCATCATCATCATTATCACTGTCACTTGGGTGGGTTCCTCGTCGCCTATTCCTTCAAAAGATTCCATCTCCAAATCCTCCTCCTCCATCTTGCTGACAGCCATACGTAAAAAAATTTCCATCCTTCCTTGCTTAATCATCACATTAAGCATATACTCCAGAAGGAATATCAGTGGCATAACATCACTAACTCCACTGCTGTCCTTGCTGACAAATCTAGTTTCCTCCTTTGATTAGTGTCACGATTCGGCTAGCTGGATGTGGATCCTCTGTGTCAGCGAGGGATTGTCGTGGACCGTGTCGGTGGACCGGTTCTAAGATGCTACTGGTATTCACCAGAGCCCGCCGCAAAGCGGGATGGTCTTGCTGCGGCGGTAGCAACCAGGTCGTATCCACCGGCAACGGCTCAACCTCGCTGACTGCTGAGAAGG
The DNA here is from genome assembly GCF_029499605.1 of Hyla sarda. NCBI lineage: Eukaryota > Metazoa > Chordata > Amphibia > Anura > Hylidae > Hyla > Hyla sarda. Next base: position 117,617,002 of record NC_079189.1, on the reverse strand, counting down.
CGCGGGACAGAAGGACTAGGCAGAGGCAAGGTCAGACGTAGCAGAAGGTCGGGGCAGGCGGCAAGGTTCGTAGTCAATATGGATAGCAGAAGATCTGGAAACACAGGCTTTGGACAACACTAAACGCTTTCACTGGCACAAGGCAACAAGATCCGGCAAGGAAGTGCAGGGGAAGTGAGGTAATATAGCCAGGGAGCAGGTGGAAGCTAATTAGGCTAATTGGGCCAGGCACCAATCATTGGTGCACTGGCCCTTTAAATCTTAGAGAGCTGGCGCGCGCGCGCCCTAAGGAGCGGAGCCGCGCGCGCCAGGACATGACAGCTGGGGGTCGGGACAGGTAAGTGACTTGGGATGCGATTCGCGAGCGGGCGCGTCCCGCTATGCGAATCGCATCCCCGCCGGCAATGTCAGTACAGCGCTCCCGGTCAGCGGGTCTGACCGGGGCGCTGATGAGAGAGAGACGCCGCGAGCGCTCCGGGGAGAAGCAGGGACCCGGAGCGATCGGCGTAACAATTAGCTGCCAGTGCCTCAACTGAAAGTCACATTGGCTCCAAAAACTTTCTGTCTCCTGCACTAGGAAGTTTATCACCCCTTTGCGTTACTGGTACAGGAGGTCTATTATGTGTAATGTTGGGTTCCACCGTGTTGTAATGTTGGAAATGAGGCAATGTTGAGGAAAACCATTTTGGCACTGAAGGTCAAGGAGGTCATGTTTAAAAGCATAAGAGCAGCTAAACCAAATGAAAACTTTCTTACAGATTTCCAGCACATTACTAAGAGTGCTACAAGTTTTCAAGAAACATTTGATGACAAGATTTAGCACATGTACCATACAGGGGGAATGTGTCATGCCACCTAGACACAGAGCAGCCACAGTGTTTTTGCTGTTATTGATGACCATGTTTCTTAATGTCAGATTATAACTAGAGAGCCAGTATGAAACGTCTTACTGCAGACAGAGCAGAAACTCCTCGCCCATGCTTAGCAGATATAATACAGCATAGCAGTGCTTGACTTTGCAAGCAGCAAGCAGGGGGAAGGAGGAGGAGGGTAAGATAATATATCCTGGCATTGTTGTGGTGGAACCTCATTCTGTACGATGTTGACCCAGTGGGCAAAAGAGATGTATTGGTTGTGGCCATAACAACTACTCCAAGTATCTACCATGACATGCACAATGCTCCACATCAAAAACTGCATGGGGCATTCTGCCCTCTCCACCAAATGATTGTGAAAATTAGTGACTAGGTATGCACCACCTGGGCTGGGCACAACCCATTAGTTGCCTAAACACTGTGGAGATGATACGGTAGCTTCCTCACCACCAACAACTTTGACAGGTGCAAATTTGGGCAAGTTATGACAAGATGACTGGGCAAATAAAGTTGTCTGAATTACATAGATTCCCCAATAGATAACTGATAGGATAGAGGAGAAGGACAAGACATTGATGAGGACAAAACAGAGAATGCACTGCTTGTGGATGAGGCCTGCCTGCTTTTCAATTGAAAGGGATTGGTGTAATGTCTGTTTTTGCATTTTTCCGTTTTAGGCCCTGTTCAGACTTTGTTTTTATGTGTGAACAGGTTCTGTGCTAATTCTTCCTTGGGTTGGAAGAGTTAATGCTCTCAGCCAATGACAGCTTGGGTGTGGTTTTATAACCCGAGCTCTGCTTGTACTCTCGGCTGGTTATTAGTTTTCTTTGCTATGTCTGTTTTAGTTTGTTAGTTAATATGAGTTTTAACCATTGTTGGTTTTAAGTACATATGTTAGCTTTTAGTACCTTCTTATATCTTAGTCTGTGTTCACAACGTAAGTCTTGCTTGTACCAGTGCTCTGTATTTAGCATTCATGTTTAGAGTCCTGACTCCTATTCCTCCATGTTATGGAGTTTGGTTTTGTAATATTCCTATTTGGTATCCTGACCTGTATTCCTCCATGTTATGGAGTTTGGTTTTGTAAAATTCCTGTTTGATATCCTGACATGTATTCCTCCATGTTATGGAGTTTGCTTTTGTAATATTCCTGTTTGGTAGCCTGACCTGTATTCATCCATGTTATGGAGTTTGGTTTTGTAATATTCCTGTTTGCTATCCTAACCTGTATTCCCTCCATGTTTGGAGTGGTTAGTATAGTTTGTTCAGTGTCCAGTGTGAACTGTGTTCTGTTTCCTCACCTGTTTAGTGTTTTACATTCAGTTCATTTGTTCATCCCCTGCATCTCCTGGTTTTTGCTGTATTCTTATTCCATACCTAGTCTTGTTCATTTATTTATATTTGCCTTTTATCTTGATTCTGGTTTCTGAACTGTATGTTCACTATGGGGAGATTTATCAAAACCTGTGCAGAGGAAGAGTGGTGCAGTTGCCCATAGCAACCAATCAGGTCGCTTCTTTCATTTTTAAAGAGGCCTGTGAAAAATGAAAGAAGCGATCTGATTGGTTGCTATGGGCAACTGCACGACTTTTCCTCTACACAGGTTTTGATAAATCTCCCCCTATATCCTGCCCTGTTTGTATATTTATATTCTGTCTGGTTTATCTGGTTGTTTGGTTGTTTTCCCATTATGTTTCTGGCCTGTCCCCGACAATGTACAGTATTATTTGTGTTCCTTCACGCCCAATGCACTTTAGCGCAGGGAGGGAACGGCTCCAGGTTGTCGATCCGTCGTTTAGGGCGGATGGGCAAGTAGGCAGGGAGAGTGTTATTAGGGACAGCTTAGGGCTCACTCTCCCTGTCCACCCCCGGTCATGACAGATTGGGAGGAGCATCAGCAGCAGGAGCAAGGCTTCCTTTACATTGTGGGATGTTTTGACGGTCCCACAAGGCCCTATGATGCCTACGTAGATGCGTAGTTCTCTTATCCTGGCCACGGCTTACTTTATGTTTGCAGAGACAGAACAGTGCCACATCTTCTGAATCTTGTAAGGTAGAAAAGAATTTCTACACGGCAGAATAGCGGACAGGTACACCATCACCTGATTGTGCTCTGGCCTGCAGATGCAACAGTGTCACCATCACCTGCACCTAAACTGATCAGACCAGCAGGACTACTTCTCATACGTTTGCATTTGACTCTTTGCTGACAGTACCACTACCCTTCTGCTCTAAACCCGTCTCCTCCTCCACGTCACCTGGCTCCCACATCCTGTCCAACACTACATTATCATTATCAAACGCCTCATCATTGTCCCTGCCACTCCTCTTAGCATCAACTTCTGATGTCCAATCACAGGCTACTTGCTCCCCCTCAGCATATCTAACATGATAGCAATAAGCAGTAGAGCGACACTGGCACCAAAGTCTTGTGTTAGCAGAGTTCACATATATTCAGATGTTTGAATACACAGTCACGATAACTGTCTGTATGGCTCCTGTTAAACGACTTCAGGTGGTGCTCACATTCAGAAAAGACAGTTCACATTGGGTAATTATATTGCAAAGGTATCGGGGTGCGGGCATGAAGTGAGGGATGGACAGACAAGATCTTGCTCCCAGTCGTGTGATGTGATGCCTTTGTTGGAATAAAGCTATCCCTGCAAGACGTCAAATCTAGGTGAGTGCTCCATTATTTCAAACTTTTTGCGATATATATATCTAACATGATACCTTACAATATCTCCATCACACCTATTCTCTGTCCCACTAGTGCTATGCTGGGGCACTGCTTCTTGAAAATTTAGAAAATATTTTTTGACATTCAAGTTTGAAAAAATAAAGTGGAGAGGGACCAAATATCCCGGTCCACATCCAAAGGCTGAAAAACTTAATGGATGACTTGTCTTTCTCCATTTTCTCATACACTACAATGTTGAGTCTCACAAAATGATCTATTTTATCCATGTCCTTCTTGTTTTTATTATAGCTGTCATCTTTGACCACATTGCTACTTCAAAATGTTTCCTACTGTATCTTCACTTGTTAAATATTCAATAAAATTAAATTGAAAATGAAAAATAAAATGTTTTACATGTCAGTTCTAGTTCCTACTGTGCACACCGGGAAAGTCTCATTTATAAGGTAAATCAGAAGGTACATCTGGGCTTAGAGGTTCTTAAACATTTTGAATTTTTTTTTTTTAGCTAATCATGCCAGCAATCCTATGTCTAGTAAATTTGACAGATGTTCTGGCCCTACCTTCACTATGATCTTCTTCGCTGACAGTAGCACTATCCTCTAGCTCAGAACACATAACCTCCTTGTCACCTAGTTTCCATGTTCTTTCCCGAACTACATCACCATCATTAAACTCCTCTTTATAGTCCCCACCACTCCTCTCAGTATGAACTTCTGATATCTGATCATGAGCTCTTTGCAACCCCTCAGCATATCCATAATGGTGTCTTACAGTATCGCCACCAGGACTACCACCACCAATCCCACTAGTGCTATGCTTGGCCACAGCTTTCACCTTCACCAGAGGACATGGCAGGGGTGCTCTTTCATCTACTTCTCTGCCAGCCATTCTTTTAAACTCTTAACAACCAATGACGTGTATACAGGGTTTGCCATTTATATGGATACACCGTAACAAAATGGGAATGGTTGGTGATATTAACTTCCTGTTTGTGGCACATCAGTATATGTGAGGGGGGAAACTTTTCAAGATGGGTGGTGACCATGGCGGCCATTTTGAAGTCGGCCATTTTGAATCCAACTTTTGTTTTTTCAATAGGAAGAGGGTCATGTGACACATCAAACTTATTGGGAATTTCACAAGAAAAACAATGATGTGCTTGGTTTTAACGTAACTTTATTCTTTCATTAGTTATTTACAAGTTTCTAGTAATATTTCATTTCTCCCTTTAGGATACAAAGAGAAACTTGTAAATAACTAATGAAACAATAAAGTACATCATTGTTTTTCTTGTGAAATTCCCAATAAGTTTGATGTGTCACATGACCCTCTTCCAATTGAAAAAACAAAAGTTGGATTCAAAATGGCCGACTTCAAAAATGGCCGCGATACTAATGTGCCACAAACAGGAAGTTAATATCACCAACCATTCCCATTTTATTACGGTGTATCCATATAAATGGCCCACCCTGTACACTTCATTGTGCCATTAAGGGTGTATGGCACAGGCTCCTGACTCGAGCCCAGGTCATACTGGGCGGCCCTCAGCTGATTCCTGTAGCAGAGGACAGCCGCCAATAGCTGGCATGCAGCAATCACTGTGACCGGCTATTAACCCATTGGATCGCCGCTGTCAAAGCTGACAGCGATCCACTGTATAGGTAGCCAGAGGGCTTACCTCTGTATCCATGGTGGCTGTGGCTCTGCATTTGATTGAGCCTGTCTAACCAATTGAGCACATATCACACAGATCGATGGAATTCTATGGAACTGCATTGATCTGAATTAGGAATCTAATGATCCCTCCTAATAGTTTCTTAAGGGAACCAACAATGTGTAAAACAACATATAATAAAAGTTTAACCCACATACATTAAACCCTTCCAAATCAAAATTTTAAATCACCCCTTTTCCCATTTTCCTTATAAAAAAAAAATAGCTGCATGCATAATTGTCCAAACTATTAAAATAGAACATTATTTATCCCATACAGTGAATGTTGTAAACATAAAAAAAAAATACTATATGTTTGATTAAACCCAAAAAATGCACATAACTTGGCCCACTGCTCAATGCTTTGCTCAGCTTCTAATATGATAATATAATATGGGCTCATTCTGCAGTGACACTGCTGGCTGGGATTTGTAGTGGACCAACTGGAAAGAGTTATGCAGGTCAGCCCACTGGTTAAAGGGGTTATCCACCATAAGGTGATTTTAGTACGTACCTGGCAGGCAGTAATGGACATGCTTAGGAAGGATCTGCGCTTGTCTTGGGGCTAAATGGCTATGTCATGAGACTACCATAACACTGTGGATAGCTTTTTGTCAACTGGTATTTCCTGTTTGAGTTTTTTTTTTTGACTACAAATCCCATAATTCCATTTTCCTCCCTCCCACATATCAGCCACCCCACCTGTTGAAACAAATATGAGCAGGCATCCATTCAAAAGACCTGTGGTTTTCAATCAGGATGCCTACAGCTGTTGCATTAGTTGTAGATTGATCTCTCTCCCACCAAGTGATCCCTCCACCCATTGATGCAGACAAGCTCCCTGTCATCAGCTGACTAGAGAGTCAGGTCTCGGAGGCATTGCAAGCTGGGAAAAATCTGAGACAACAGTCATTTTGTATGCTGGTAAAAATAAATATTGGGGGGGGGGGGGGAAATCACATAAGAATTGTGAGAAAACCATCACACACAGGTGCAGACATTATATTATGAACTACACTAACTTCACAGCCCCTGTAGCATAGTCAAAATAAAAAAAATCCTGGAATACCCCTTTAATGCTTTGCTCAGTTTGCATTCAAATTCTATTGGATTTGTGAAGGCTTTCTGGGATAAATAGTTTGATCTCTCTCTCAGTTTTCGATTTCCAAGATGGTGGCTGAAATGCAGTGCTTAGGGCTATTTCAGCCTCTTAAAGAAAAACGGTCATCCTGTTCACCCACACTAAACCCAATACACTGGAATAGTTTGGGTGAACAGGAGACTGCTGAGGGGTCAGTGACTAAATAAATATATATACCTTCGGTCCGGAGATATGTTCCCCAGAAGATCCGCTTCTATCTTCTCTGAATTGCATGCTGGAGGCGGGCATTATTGGGACACTTATGAGGCGGTGGGACATATCTCCAGACCGAATGTATGTATTTTAGTCAGTGTCCCCTCATTGATCTCCTGTTCAACCACGCTACAACCCAGTGTATTGGGTTTAGTGTGGGTGAACAGGATGATATATATATCAGTATGTACTGGATTCTTATGTTTTCTGGAGGACAAAATTACTTGTGTATTTGATGTTTCGGGAAAAGGAGTGTCTATGTGAGCATTCCAAGCATGGATACATATTGTCACTGTCAGTTTAGTCAAATTTATACTGTTATTTAAACAAAGTAGAGAAGACAAACAATGCACAAAGTCTGTTAAGTGCAAAAATGTTTTATCATATAGTCTTCTTTGCCTTTTTTCTGTGTAGTTTGACTAGGGTAAATGGGCTATTCCAGTCACCTCAAAATTCAGGATGCTATAGAAATGAATGAAACCATTACCACTAATTCCTCACAACAGTTGTTTCAATGGCTCCTGGTCCCTGCTGCTTACTGCTGCTTCCTAGTTTCTGTCATCCAATGATGACCCGCCTCAGCCAGTGACTGGCTTAGAATGTATTTTCAGCTCCCCCAGCTATAGCCCAAGGCTATATGGTATCAAGATAAGCTAGAGGAGAATAGCAGTATTGGACACACTTGAATCTTTCTCACTTTTCTTTATTGAGACAATGTGCATTCAGGTCTCTTCATCAGGTCATTATAAAAAGCAGTATCGAAACATCGAACCAAATCTTAGTTCAAAGGTCACCATTAGATAATATATCTAATAACTACAGAGGGAGGGGAAGAAATAATATAAAGCAGTGTGGTTAAGGGGGAGGGGGGAGTTGACCAGTTGCCCATAGCAACCAATCCAAGTGCTTATTTAATTTTAAAAAGGTCCCTGGAAAATGAAAGAAACAATATGATTGGTTGCTATGGGCAACTGGTCAACTTTTCCTATGCACAGGTCTCTCCCATATAATGTCTAAAAGGTGCACACAATTCAAGTGTCACACCCCGCTACTGTATAATTATTCACCAATTCCTCTAAACATCGAAACGTATGCATCCCTGCCCCAAAGGACATCCAAACGTATGCATCCCTGCCCCAAAGGACATCCAAACGTATGCATCCCTGCCCCAAAGGACATCCAAACGTATGCATCCCTGCCCCAAAGGACATCCAAACGTATGCATCCCTGCCCCAAAGGACATCCAAACGTATGCATCCCTGCCCCAAAGGACATCCAAACGTATGCATCCCTGCCCCAAAGGACAAGGCTTCTTTTTTATTCATTGTACTCAGACTACTTTGTATTTATTGTATGTCAAATGATGTAATTTGAATGTTCATTTTATTCACAATATGAAATGCCATTGGAACTATGAAGGGACACCAGTCTAATTGTCCTACTTTTGTTGAGCACTGCAAGAAAAATTATTGGTAATGGCCTCAATTATATATCATTTTCTTTTTAGTGATATTACATTTTTGTTAGTGTGAAAACATTTAAGCGAACAAGATACCTAAAATATAAAAGGGGAAAATATTTTATACTTTCCTGGAATTTTGAAAAGTTTCAGAACAGAACAGTCTGGATTGGAATATAAATGTTGGGTTTTTTCCTCACCACTCAGTAAATGTCCTCACATAAAAAAGATAAAAATTCATTGTAGCCTTAATTCAGAACCATATATGGATGGTTGTGTCTGATAGCTTAGTTTACATTGTATGAACATTTGCAGTGTGACTAAATATCTTTCTATACTTCTACTATGAAGAAGTTAACTGCAGGTTCCTTTAATATGAACAGTAATCTTAAAGGGGTATTCCAGGAAAAAAAAATTGTTTTTTTTTATATCAACTGGCTCCAAAAAGTTAAACAGATTTGGAAATTACTTCTATTAAAAAAAATCTTAATCCTTCCAATAATTATTAGCTGCTGAAGTTGCGTTGTTCTTTTCTGTCTGGCAACAGTGCTCTCTGCTAATATCTCTGCTTGTCTCGGGAACTGCACAGAGTAGAAGAGGTGTGCTATGGGGATTTGCTTCTACTCTGGACAGTTCCCGAGACAGGTGTCATCAGAGAGCACTTAGACAGAAAAGAACAACTCAACTTCAGCAGCTCATAAGTACTAAAAGGATTAAGATTTTTTTATAGAAATAATTCACAAATATGTTTAACTTCCAGAAGCCAGTTGATAAATGAAAAAAAGTTTTTCCCTGGATAACCCCTTTAAGTGTCCAGTGTCTACAACCACCACCACCACCAGGAGCTGTATAAGCTCCCTTAGAACCATGGAACGAAAAGCAAGGGTTATAGAATAAGCCATTTATTGGGGATTATAAAAAATGTTTGCAAGCCCCTCTAACTAATATAGTGTGTTTATTCTGTTAACCAAGTGAATACTATGTATTAAATGTGCAAGGCGTAATGGAATTGAACCGTTGTGATTTCTGGAGGTGTTCCAATATGCTGGAAAATTGTATTCAGATGTTTGTAGCTACTGTATACCATTTTTAAAGAGAAACAGGAGAAACAGGTTAGCATTGACATGTTCCCTTTATGTTCCCTTTTTATAAAGTATAAGATATTAAAACAAAAATTTTGTTGAGATCTGAAGTTTGTTCATTCGGTAAAAAAATCAATTTCTATTAAAAGTCAAATAGGAGAAGATGTCGTCTAAATCCTCATACTTTTTTAAAATGTTGTTTACACGAGACAGACTGTAGTATTTGTAGTTGTCCATCCAGGGTTTTTAAGAATCTTAAGGCTGTGCTGCTACATATTATTTCTGCACTGAACACTGAAATATGTGTTGTGTAACTAGGGCAGAGTGTATTTTCTGGGCTTCATTTGAACTCTGCATATACCCCAGATGCATGTCCTGGCTTTATTCATTCACCATTTTGTTATTTGGTGCACTAGTCACTTGATTTTTTTACATTTGGGTGTATGTTCAGTTTCTATATCTGTTTGTACTGTTACTTTTTACTAAGATACTATAGTCTGCATAATAACTCAGTTATGAGACATTTTCTTTTTTCCTTTTATATATTGAACGTGCATACAACATAGATATATTGAGCCCTTAAAGCGCAACTGTCATGGATATTGTACCCACTAGACTAATACCATGATAGTATAGATGATAACACTTGTAATGCAGCTTTACCTTTGACTGCTCTTTATAACACTTTATCAGCAGGAAAATAGTTTTATCGTGCGGTCAGTAACAGTCGGATAGACATGGCCGGGGGTTCGTAATGCCCCACCTCTTCTACACCTATCCCCTGTAAGTGAGCGCTGGGACCGCTGTGTGATTGACACACAGGTCCCCAGCCCCTGATGTTCATGATATGCAGGCCGGCGTTACTCCACTGAGCCTTTACATATTATATGCACCTTTATGATATACAGTGCCCGTACTCTGCTTCTGCTTATGATATACAGTGCCCTGCTTCTGCTTTCACTGGAGGAAAAGAGCTCGCTCCCTGCTTCTAGCACTGCACTGCACTGAGCTGGTGGCAGACAACAGGAGCGAGCTCCCTGCCTCTAGTGAAAGCAGAAGCAGTGTGTCTCCGGCACCAGAAGAAAGAAGAGGAGAACGGGCACTGTATACCAAAAATGTGCACATAATATGTAAAGGCTAAGTGGAGTCACGCCGACCCGCATATCATGAACATCGGGGCTGGGGACCTGTGTGTCAATCACACAGTGGTCCCAACGCTCACTTACAAGAGATAGGCGTGGCGGAGGTGAGGCATTACAAACCCCCGGCCATGTCTATCCGACTGTTACTGACAGTACGATAAAACAATTTTCCTGCTGATAAAGTGTTATAAAGAGCAGTCAAAGGTAAAGCTGCATTACAAGTGTCATCATCTATACTATCATGGTATTAGTCTGGTGGGTACAATATCCATGACAGTTGCACTTTAAGTACTCCTCTCCCCCAGTACGCACACTTCTCTCTATACCTCTTGTGATATTGTACCAATTTTATTGTATATAGTATCAAATAAAACATTTCATATATTTGATAGTATAGTCCCTTTTTGGTGTTATATATATATATATATATATATATATATATATATAAGGGAATATGCAAAGCAGCTCATTACATCACCTTTTCAGGTAATGTTCCCTGGTATCAGCTTAGCTCCTGTTAAGGAATATAAAAAGCTGATCGGGATTTTATGCCAAGCCAGGCTACTCCCCAATAGGGAAGTTTCTACCCATCTGCAGACAGCTGTTTCGTGGTTTTTGCCAGTACAGAGCAGAGTGATCTGGCTTGGCTGGGGTAAGAGGCCTGAGAGCAGCTAAAGGGGATGAGTATTTGCCTCAGGGCGAGGCCACCACTCCTGGTGTAACAGAGCTTCAGAAGGCCATATGGTGATGTAATGAGCAGCTTTGCATATTCCCCTACCAAGAATGCCCGCGGAGTGCTTAATGGCCTTCTGAAGCTCCGTTACACCAGGAGGGGTGGCCTCGCCCTGAGGCAAATACTCATCCTCTTTATATATATATATATATATATATATATATATATATATATATATAGGCAAGTAGTTTATTAGCTCATTGGGCCTTCTTTATTACTCTGTGGTTTTTTTGTCAATCACTTTTGAAGTAGCTGGATAGTCTTGCCAATGTAATACCGTACACAACCATACATTACAACACAATATAGGATGTTCTGCAGATAAATTAATTGTTTCTTCAGCTTCTCAGCTTCCTCAGCTTTATTCAAAGACTATTTGGTATAGGGGTTGGAGCAGGCCATCAGAGAAAGAGTGCAGTATTGTAAAACGGCCGTCTCCTTGTCAGCTTTGTTCCTGTGACCATGCGACGCCTGACCTTATCCCCTTCATGGTAAGTACATTTACAAAATTCTATTGGACTGTACATCTATATCTGCATCATTCTACTGAGCACCCATGTAGAGAAGAAATATATATATATATATATATATATATATATATATATATATATTCAGATGTAGACAGAACTTAGACACTAGAAGACTATGTTTGACCCATTGCACTCCAAGGACCAGGCACAGAGAAGCTGCGTTAAATGTTGGCATACTGTGTGGGCAGTATGCCAGTGTGCACCCTGATTGTACACCACTTTTCATACGTGAACATTGTCTTACATTGATACCAGAGAAGAGAGAAACAAAGGCGCTCCTTGTGGAATATCGCTTGCAACAAGGATACCAGGGAGGGTATATCATCGCTTACCGAAGAAGGTTGTGTACTGACATACACAACAATGGTAATCGTATATATATTAAAGGGGTACTCCACCCCTAGACATCTTATTGCGGGGGTCCCGCTGCTGGGGACCCCCGCATTCTACCATGCGGCATCCACCTGTAACGGCTTCCGGAAGCACTGGACCACGGGGACGTACCATCCGTACCATCCCGACCACGGGGATGTAAGATCGTGATGTCACGACTCCGCCCCGTGTGACGTCACACCCGCCCTCTCAATGCAAGTCTATGGGAGGGGGCGTGAAAGCTGTGACATCATAATCTTACGTCCCCGTGGTCGGTATGGTATTAGCCTGAGGGCCTCCAGCGGTTCCGGAAGCGGTTACAGGAGGGTGCCGCATGGTAGAATGCGGGGGTCCCCAGCGGCGGGACCCCCCGCGATCAGATATCATATCATAAGATGTCTAGGGGTGGAGTACCCCTTTAAGTGTGCTCGTCTGCAGCCTTCCTGGAGCTTGGGATAACAGAGTGAGTAGGACTTCGTGGGTGCAGGAATTCCGGTGCTGATCAAGGCCAGGAGTCACGGAGGTATTAGTACCAACCATAAGGTTTATTAACAACAATGCAATGTGTTTCGCTGCACCTGCGCAGCTTCATCAGGCATGGCAATTCAGAGCAACACCTTGGGTTAAAAATACCCTAAATGTGTTAACCATTGAGTGTCAGAAAATACAGATAGAAACAAAGTAAGTGTACGTGAGCATCTGTACTTAATTGTAAATATTTATTTAGACTGGACTATAAACAAGAAAGGAAAAATGAATAAAACAAAAGAAATGTATATAAAGATTCGCCCATTCTTATAAAATATATGTGCGAAAGACGCATGTGAATATTCACACCATGCGATAGTTATTAATTAGTTCTACCAATCGGTAGGGATGTTCACAGTAGCACTTAAACAAACATATAGATAATTATACAAATTTCAGAGAGTACATAAAAATACATATAAAAAATATATATAAAAAATACAAAAGTTAGAAAAATAATAAATTTTTTTAAAAGATAATAAAAATTTTGGGCTACTTGTACAATAATGTTAGCGAACCATACCAGGTGTATTACCGTACATTTTCAATGGTCTCATTGAGACCCGACAGGACTAGAGTGACAAGTTTATGGATCCAAAATGACTCTCGATTAATTAAACGCTGATATCTATTGTGAGTATGTTCTGGAATTGTTTCTAAAATTGTAAGACTTAGTGACTCTAATGAGTTATGATGTTTCATGGAAAAATGTCTAGAGACACTGTGCATCATAAAATTATGTTTTATATTCCACCAATGTTTTAATCATACAGGACCGCACCGTTTGGACAGTGCGGCCCACGTATTGAAGATTAAAACTACAGGATAATAAATATATAGCAAAGTTGGTGTCAATCTGAATAGAGTGCTCATCTACTGTTTTAAGTCTACCTGGGGCTAGATGGTTTTGGAGGTTTTTAGAGCGTATGAAAGTAATATTCAGAGATTGTGGTACTAATTATTTTAGAACTGGATCATTTAATATAATGGACCAATGGATGCCACAAATGTCTACTAGCAGACGCATATAAAAAAGTAAAATATAAAAAACAATCAGATTTAGTTACCCCAAATAAACATAAACATGATGGTAGCCTACTAGGGGTAAATAACCAAAAATGTTGATTTAATTTCCTAAATAATTTTAACAGTGAGGCAGTAAATATTTAAAAAATCCTTTGCAAGAATTCTAGCACCAGGTAGACTTAAAACAGTAGATGAGCGCTCTATTCAGATTGATTCGTTATGCAGTCCTTGCGGAAAAAACTGTTGCATTTTTTGTTTATTTATCAAAGGACGTAAAACACATTTTAAGTCATCCCAGACCAATAATATATATGGTTAAAGGTTGTGTGTGGGCCGCACTGTCCAAACAGTCCAGTCCCGTATGAATAAACATCGGTGGAATATAAAACATAATTTTATAATACACAGTGGCCCCGATTTACTATTGCAAACCCGACATGTTTTGTCGGGTTGTGCGCCAGATTCTTTCGCATTGCGCAAGACATTCTGTCTGCGCCAGGTTTTGCGCCAGAATTGAAAAAACCCCGACTAACTCTCCATTTTGCTTAGAAAACCCGAAAAAGGGGCTTGGTCACCAGGAAAGGGGACATGGTCTCCAAAAGGGTCATGTTCGCGACATTTTCACAAAAACTCTACATATTTACTAAGGTTTCCACATAAAATGTGGTGGATTTGAGCTGAGGAAAACCCTACAGATCAGAGCATGTGTAAAAAAAAGCAAAGTGTAGGGAAAGTGGAAAATGTAGGGAAACCTTAATAAATACTGTGGAAAATAAATTGAAGGGAATTAAAACCCACAAAGAAACCTACACTCCACTCTTAGTAAATAATGGCCAGTGTCTCTAGACATTTTTCCATGAAACATCATAACTCATTAGAGTCACTAAGTCTTACAATTTTAGAAACAATTCCAGAACATACTTACAATAGATATCAGCCTTTAATTAATCGAGAGTCATTTTGGATCCATAAACTTGTCACTCTAGTCCTGTTGGGTCTCAATGAGACCATTGAAAATGTACAGTAATACACTTGGTATGGTTTGCTAACATTATTGCACAGGTACCCAAAATGTTTTATTATCTTTTAAATCTTTTTATTATTATTTTTCTAACTTTTGTATTTATATATATATATATATATATATATATATATATATATATATATATATATATTTATATGTATTTTTATGTACTCACTGAAATTTGTATAATTATCTATATGATTGTTCAAGTGCTATTGTGAACCTCCCTACTGATTGGTAGAACTAATTATAACTATCGCATGGTGTTATTATTCATATGCGTCTTTTCACATATATTTTATAAGAATGGGCGAATGTTTATATACATTTCTTTTGTTTTATTCATTTATCCTTTTTTGTTTATAGTCCAGTCTAAATAAATATTTATAATTAAGTACTGATGCTCACATACACTTACTTTGTTTCTATCTGTATTTTTCTGCCACTCAAGGGTTAACACCTTTAGTGTATTTAACCCAAGGTGTTGCTGTGAATTGCCATGCCTGATGAAGCTGCGCATGCGCAGCGAAAAGCATTGCATTGCTGTTCATAAACTGTATGATGGGTACTAATACCTCTGTGACTCCTGGCCTTGATCAGAGCCGGAATTCTTGCACCCACGAAGTCCTTCTCACTTTGTTACATTGATACCAGGCATAGTCTTAATGTGATAATATATATGTGTTGTTTTTTTTTTTTTGTTTTTTTTTTTACTTTTGTTAAATAAAACTTTTTTGGAAAATAATGTTAGTATTTAGTTTTTTTTTGTTTTCTTTGGACATGTTTTATATTTAAAAATTATTATTTATTATAACCAGGGCTCAAGTCCTGCAGGAATGGAGTGGGAATGGAGTTCCTACACTTTTTCCCCAGCAGTAACGTTGTTCCTAATAGCAGAAGTCCTGCAAGACCAGCCATTGAGTGGAAATCTTGGGTGACTTCCTGCACTTTTTTCCTCAGGACTTGATCCTTGTTTATAACCTATATATTCTGATCATTTGTATAATAAAAAAAAAAAAACTTGAAAAACCCATTTGTTGTCTATGAACACAAAGAAATATTTGAGTATAGAGTGTATCAATAAATAAAAAAAATATTACGTGACACAGGATTTCAGGCCATTACTGTAGTCTCTTTACTCTGGGAATCACAGGCAACAAACCTTCACTGACGTATCTGTTGAGATATCAGGTTAAATGTTAGTGATCAAAAGTCTGAAATGAATAACCAGGTCATTTTTTGCTAGCCTTGATAGTTTTTATAGAATTTTAGGTTACCGCAATGTGTTCATTTGACATGCTACTTGCTTGATGTCATATTGCTGACTCATTTCTTATGGAATGCATGTTCGGTGAGATAACGTATCTATGTACAAGCCATGCTGCATCTCATAGAGGCAAACAAAAACAACCAAAACTCTGACACCAAAACTGAGAACATGTCTGAGAAGAACATAATAAAAACAATAAAAAAGAATGCCTTCTTTTCAAACTTACAATTTATAATTCTAAGTCCATTTCTCATTGTCCATAAGATGTATTTATGTGGGGAAATTGTAAGAGTGTTAAGCCAGTTGGTAACAAGGTAGAAGAAACATACACATCAGCTGTTTACCAGTCAGAGGCTTGTACTGAGGTTAGTTTGCTCATGTACAAATTACATTATGTCCCTGTTATAGGGCTCAGTTTAACCCGCAAAGGCAAAAAGAGTGTCCTTTTGATCTTTGTCCTGTTAGTATACATACTTTTCTTTTCAATGGAAGTCTAGGTTGACTATCATCTTCATTGCTTGGCATGTGTTGTAGACATCCATTGGAGGTATACTGTGCATTGTCAGAATTTCCCTATATATATATATATATATATATATATATATATATATACGTAAATAGGAGGCTAAAAACCTGATGGGAACAGGTCCTTAGTGGTAGCCATAGGTGTTAGCCTTTTAATGACACAGCTCATTTCACTTCACTTCTTCATGCAGGTGATTTGTCCAGCCTGAGTATACAGGGCATTGAGACAGTTAAACCTCCTACTAGAGGTGGCAACTGGGGGAAGCTGGTATTCAGACGGGAAGTGTTTTGGATCCTCCACCTGGATACCAGATTCCCCTGGGGAATTAATTATAAAAAAAGATATGATGTATATATTGAAAGTATCTCATCTATACTGCCATGATGATATTTATTTTATTTTTCCTTTTGTTTCCTCATATCTACCTGATTCACTTGATAGGTGTGAATTCCGCAACAGGATAATTAGAGATTTTGTGTTTCCACCCTCTACCTGGGTGGATCTTACACTCTGCTAACTATTTTTGTCACAGGTATATATAAGGGGAACTAGTTACCACGTATGACTATAGCTATGATTAAGGTTTATTAATAACCCAAAACGCGTCTGCGTTTCATTTGGCTTTTTTTCATGCACTATTATGTTTTTGCACCTTTTTTAATGGATTGAAATACATTTACTGTTTTTATGGAAGCTGGAAACCTGATTTTTTTCCTTGTATACAGCTCACTTCAGCCTTGGCCAACGTGGCATATTTTTCCTCCTTTGCTTAACCACTTTTTAAAAGCCATAGCTTTGAACTTAAATTTCAATTAAAATTTTTTTTTTTTTGTTCTCCAAACACTTAAATTTATACTATTAAGTTGTTAATATGTTTTGATGATTGTAATTAGAGATGAGTGAATTTTTAAAAAATTCAATTTGGCCGATTTGCCGAATTTTCAGAAAGAACTTGGTTCGGTCCCAATTTATTTGTGGCAAATCACTATTAAAAACGGATATTTCCGGGCTACAGAGAGCTTCAATAGGGATGTAAAGCACTTTGCCTTGTAGTAACATGCATAGGGAGTGTACAGATTACAGGCATTGCTATTAGAATTACTGCTGCACTTCCTGACAATTGGACGGTCAAGCCATGGTAATTCCAGCTCCAACAGTGTATAATTGCTGCAATGTATAAGTTACTACAGTAAAAAAGCCCATACTTGTATCTTAAAATCGAGCTGGCGGTCCACTGTGAGGCCAGCTACCGCCTGTCCCAGTCCATGCCTTTAACCCCCCCCCCGGGTGTCCCCGGTGTCAAAAGCGTTTACTTTGAAAAAATATTGTAAAACTACAAGATCAATATAACAAGAAGATCACATGACGGGCACAATAAATGACAGAGCCTAGAGGTTGCAGCAGCATGTCAAGACCATAGGGCGACATTGTGATGAAGCCTGGATATGGCAGCAGTTTGAGGAGACCATATGGCAGCACAAAGACACAATCTTGAGTCGGTGGCAGCCCACAGCACAATTTTAGAACAGTGTGTCAGTTTGTGCTCCCACTGAGTGGTGCAGGCCTTACCCGGGAGGGTAACTGGGTAGATCCTGGCAGTATGAAATGCTTGTCCAAAATATCAAGCCATGCACGTGTAAGTAAACACGGCTGGTACTGCAAAACTGCGTATAAAACTTTGAATGTCTCATTTAATCAGTTATGGTTTAATTTTCTTGGTCCAACCTGTTACTTTGGATTTTTGTGGTAATTCCAGAGATAAAATATGAGGACTAGCGATGATCGAATTGGAACCCACCAACTGTTGACTGGAGATGTCAGATGTCACTTGTGATGAAGTGGATGACCGAGTTAACCAGTCAATGACATCAGATGGGTTGCTAGCTAGTTGATGCCGGAAGCTGAGCTCAGGCCTCTCGCTGCGACTGCTGCTGCCACTTGCCCCTAGTCTAATGCGACCTCTGCCTGCGCCAGATAAATTTAGGCCTCTGCCACTCCACTCTGCACATCCTGGCGCTTCTCTGCCTGACATACTTAGTGTGCATATGAGGGGAGGACAATACGCTCCACTACGCTTAAAACAGTATTTGTCTAGAACAGCAGCAGGTGTGTACTTTTGGCTGGCCTTTCACAGTAACTAGGCCCTTATGACTTTAACAGGAACAAAATAGTACACCACGTAGATGTCCGTATGTGGTATGCATTCATGAGGGGGGGACAATCCGTTCCACTACGCTTAAAACAGTATTTGTCTAGAACAGCAGCAGGTGTGTACTTTTGGCTGGCCTTTCACAGTAACTAGGCCCTAAGGACTATAACAGTAACAAAATGGTACACCACATCGATGTACATACGTGGTATGCACTTATGAGGGGAGTACAATACGCTCCACTACACTTAAAACAGTATTTGTCTAGAACAGCAGCAGGTGTGTACTTTTGGCTGGCCTTTCACAGTAACTAAGCCCTTAAGACTTTAACAGGAACAAAATAGTACACCACTTATGTAAGCACAGGTTACACTTAATAGAGGACAATATGCAACCTGTATTAGGCACTTATAGCAGGTGATTATGGCTTTTTGTGCTCTGCTCACCCTAACTGGCTGGCTACTATTAGCTTTTCAGTTGTTGTACACACCAGTGCTGTGGCACATAGTCGCTGTGTACTACACCCAAAATTGCACTTCGTCTCTTAATCTCTCTCCCTTCCCTATCAGTGCTTCTAGGCAAGATTTGGGCTTGAGGTGAATCGCTGTTGTAAAAATGCTTTTCTGTGCAACACACACTGCTCTCTGTCTCTCTCTTTCTCTGCAATAAAACGCTGAAGTGACTAGCAGCATGGTGGCTGCCGATTATATAGTGCTGTGACATCACAGGGGTGGCTGGTTGCTGATAGGCTGCATGTGATTCAGGGTCATCCCGCCAAACAGTCTTTCTGCCTTCCCCGAATACCTTGCCCCATTTCCTGACACGTGGAGCCGCCATCTTAGATGGCCTGGAGCCTGGACCGCACTAAATGGAGTTTAATGTTAAAAAAAATTGTAACAAATTCGGATTTATCAGATTTGATTCGCTCATCCCTAATTGTAATGATTAAAAAACTACCATCCTGACTACACTATCTAGTACATGATTCAGGCCTAAACATCAACTCAACTCTATAGGCCTGCAGGGTTACTGGACCTTACACTAGATTTTGGCCCACAAGGACTCTGGTCTCCTCAACCCCCAGACAAAACCCACTACAGACAATTCTTGGTTTTAGCATGCCACTATTCATCCCCTGTGTGTTCCCTATACAAGCCTGACTTCTCTACAGCTGATAATACACTAAGCAATGGCATTGCAAGAGAAAATTAAGTCATGACCATTGGACCGGTTTCCCACTCTTAATATGTTATTATGGGGAATGAAAAGTACTATCCCACAATGGCCATAAGGGTAATGGTACCAATCTAAGATGTTTTTCTTGTTTTCTTTCTTCTATTAGGGATGAGGGCTGACTTCACATACATACATACACAATAACTGAAATCAGTCGCTTCCTATAACCATCAAAAATCTTCTTACACCTCTAAGCAGAATGTTGGATCACTCTTTCTGTGCAAACTGCTCCAGGTCTCTTATTGGAAGAGCGCCTTTTTCCAACAGCAATTTTAAGATCTCTCCACAGGTGTTCAATGGGATTTAGACTGGCCACTTCAGAACTCTCCAGTGCTTTGTTGCTATCCATTTCTTGGTGCTTTTTGATCTGTGTTTGGGGTCATTGTCCTGCTGGAAGACCCAAGATCTTGGACACAAACCTTGCTTTCTGACACTGGGCTGTACAGTGCAACCCAAAATCATACTAACATAGTTCATAAGGTCGAAAAAAACCAGAGTCCATCAAGTTCAACCTATAACCCTAATGAGTCCCTACTGAGTTGATATAGATCTAGAATCCAAAACCTGTAATGTTATTATTCTCCAAAAATGCATCCAGACGCCTTTTAAATTATTTTACTGAGTTCACCATGACCACCTCCTCTGGCAGAGAATTCCACAGTCTTGCTGCTCTTACAGTAAAGAATCTCCGTTTGTGCTGGTGTAGAAACCTTCTTTCCTCTAGACATAGAGGATGCTCCCTTGTTATAGATACAGTCCTGGGTATAAATAGATCATGAGAGAGATCTCTGTAAGGTCCCCTTATATATTTATACATAGTTATTAGGTTGCCCCTAAGCCTTCTTTTTTCTAAACGTAATAACCCTAATTCTGATAATCTTTCTGGGTACTGTAGTCCTGCCATTCCCCGTATAACTCTGGTTGCCCGTCTTTGAACCCTCTCCAGCTCCACTATATCTTTCTTGTACACTGGTGCCCAGTACTGTACACAATATTCTATGTGTGGTCTGACTAGTGATTTGAACAGCGGTAAAATTATTTCCTTGTCGTGGGCATCTATGCCCCTATTGATGCACCCCATGACTACAGCTAAATTTACTGTTAACTAAGACCCCTAAGTCCTTTTCAACATCAGTCATCCCAAGTGTTCTCCCATTTAACACATAATCCCAATCTCAATTTTTCATCCCCATGTGCATAATCTTATATTTATCAGTGTTGAACCTCATCTGCCACTTCTCAGCCCAAACCTCCAACCTATCCAGATCCATTTGTAACAGAGCACTGTCCTCTATTGAGTTTACCGCTTTACAGAGTTTAGAATCATCTGCAAAGATGCTACTTTACTATTCAACCCCTCTTCAAGGTCATTAATGAAGATATTAAATAGGACAGGACCCAAGACTGACCCCTGTGGTACCCCACTTGTAACAGTCACCCAATCAGAATAAGTACCATTAATAACCACCCTCTGTTTCCTATCACTGATAAAGTGACTTACCCACTTACACACATTCTCCCCAGCCCAATCCTTCTCATTTTATGCACCAATCTTTTATGTGGAACCGTATCAAAGGCTTTGGAAACATCCAGATATACGACATCGAGCGATTGCCCCTGGTCCAGTCTGGAGCTCACCTCCTCATAAACGTTGATCAGGTTAGTTTGACAGGACCGATCCCTCATAAAGCCATGCTGATATGGGGTCACCTTTTGACCCCTTTTTAAATATTGGCACCACATTTGCCATGCGCAAGTCCTGGGGAACAGTCCCTGTTACTATAGAGTCCCTGAATATTAAAAATAGGGGTCTGTCTATTACATTACTTAATTCCTTTAGAACACGGGGGTGAATGCCATCTGGACCTGATGATTTGTCTATTTTGATTTTTTGTAGGCGGCACTGTACTTCTTCCTGGGTTAGACAGGTAACCTGTACTGGGGAGTTTACTTTATCTCGCTGTATTTCACCTGGTAATTCAATTTCCTCAGTGAATACAGTGGAGAAGAATTTGTTTAATATATTTGCTTTTTCCTGATCCCTGTTGATAATTTCTTCCTCATCATCATTTTAAAGGGCCAACACTTTTTAACCTTTTTGCTATTTATATAGTTAAAGAACATTTTGGAGTTAGTTTTATTCTCTTTGGCAATAACTCTTTCTGTCTCCATTTTTGTGGCTTTTATCAGTTTTTTATATATTTTACATTTTTCTCTATAGCTTTTTAATGCTTCTTCACTGCCATCCTGTTTTAGTAGTTTAACCAGTTAAGGATCCAGGGTGTACAGGTACGCCTTGATGCCTTGGTACTTAAGGACCCAGGGTGCACCTGTACTCCCGTGGGAATTCTGGTCCCCGCCGCGCCCTGGGTACCACAATTCCTACGGGAGTACAGGTACACCCTGGGTCCTTAAGTACCAAGGCATCAAGGTGTACCTGTTCACCCTGGATCCTTAACTGGTTAAACTACTAAAACAGGATGGCAGTGAAGAAGCATTAAAAAGCTATAGAGAAAAATGTAAAATATATAAAAAACTGTCTGTCATTGCCACAAATCGCCGGTGAATTCACACTAAACAGTGGTCTCTAAACTGTAGCCCTCCAGATGTTGCAATACTACAACTCCCAGCATGCCCAGACAGCTGTTTGGGCATGCCGGGATTTGTAGTTTTGCAACAGCTGGAGTGCTACAGATTGGAGATCGCTGTGCAGTGGTCTATAAACTGTGGCCTTCTAGATCTTGCAAAACTACAACTCATAGCATGCCCACACATCAGTTTGCTGTCTGGGCATGCTGGGATTTATAGTTTTGCAACATCTGGAGGGCCACAGTTTGGAGATCACTGTGCAGTGGTCTCTAAACTGTAGCCCTCCAGATGTTGCAAAACTGCAAATCCCAGCATGCCCAAACAGCAAACAGCTGTCTGCGAGTTGTAATTGTGTACCTCCAGCTGTTGCATAACTACATCTCCCAGCATGCCATTCGGAGATTAACACTTGCTGGGAGTTGTATTTTTGCAACAGCTGGAGGCACACTGGTTGGAAAATTCTGAGTTAGGTAACAGAACCCAACTGAAGGTTTTCCAACCAGTGTGCCTCCAGCTATTACAAAAGTACAACTCCCAGCATGCACGGTCTGTCAGTACATGCTGGGAGTTGTAGTTTTGAAACAGCTGGAGTTTCCCCCCCCCCCCCCCCATGTAAATGTACAGGATACATTCACCCGGGCGGGTTTACAGTAAGTTTCCTGCTTGAAGTTTGAGCTGCGGGAAATTTTTAAAGGGTAAAATACTACATATACACCCCCTTACACTGTCCCTTCCAATAAAAATGAGAAACATATCGTATGGCAGTGCTTCCAAAATGGAGCCCCCAGCTGTTGCAAAACAACAACTCCCAGGATTTATGGACAGCCACTGACTGTCCAGGCATGCTGGGAGTTTAGCAACGGCTGGAGGCACCCTGTTTCGGAATCCCCCTATGTCCACCCCTATGCAATCCCTAATTTAGTCCTCAAATGCGCATGGCGCTCTCTCACTTCGGAGCCCTGTCATATTTCAAGGAAACAGTTCAGGGCCACATATGGGGCATTTCCATACTTGGGAGAAATTGCACTACAAATTTTGAGGGGCTTTTTCTCCTTTTACCCCTTATGAAAAGGAAAAGTTGGGGGCTACACCAGCCTGTTAGTGTAAAAAAATAAAAAAATGTACACTACCTTGCTGGTGTTGCCCCATACTTTTTATTTTTACAAGCGGTAAAAGAAAAATAAGACCCCCAAAATTTGTAATGCAATTTCTCCTGAGTATGGAAATACCCCATATGTGGGCGTCAAATGCTCTGCGGGTGCACAACAAGGCTCCGGAGTGAGAGTGCACTATGTACAATTGAGGCCTAAATTGGTGATTTGCACAGGGGTGGTTGATTTTACAGCGGTTCTGACATAAACTCAAAAAAATAAATACCCACATGGGACCCCATTTTGGAAACTACACCCGTCACGGAATGTAACAAGGGGTATAGTGAGCCTTAACACCCTACAGGTGTTTGAAGAATTTTCATTAAAGTTGGATGGGAAAATGAAAAAAATAATGTTTTTCACTAAAATGTTGGTGTTAACCTACATTTTTCATTTTCACAAGGGAAAATACAAAAAAAAGCCCCCCAAAATTTGTAACCCCATATCTTCTGAGTAAGAACATACCCCATATGTGGATGTAAAGTGCTCTGCTGGTGCACTACAATGCTCAGAAGAGAGGGAGCGCCATTGGGCTTTTGAAGAGAAAATGTGTCCGGAATTGAAGGCCATGTGTGTTTACAAAGCCCCCATGGTGCCAGAACAATGCTCCCCCCCAACATGTGACCCCATTTTGGAAACTACGCCTCATGTAATGTAATAAGGGGCACAGTGAGCATATACACCCCACCGGTGTCTGACAGATTTTTGGAACAGTGGTCCTTGAAAATGAAAAATGTAATTTTTCATTTGCACAGCCCACTGCTCCAAAGATCTGTCAAACGCCAGTGGAGTTTAAATGCTCACTGCACCCCTTATTAAATTCTGTGAGGGGTTTAGTTTCCAAAATAGGGTCACGTGTGTGTGTGTGTGGGTAGTCCACTGTTCTGGCACCACGGGGGACTTTGTAAATGCACATGGCCCCTGACTTCCATTCCAAACAAATTCTCTCCAAAAGCTCAATGGCGCTCCTCCTATTCTGAGCATTGTAGTGCACCAGCAGAGCACTTGACATCCACACATGGGGTATTTCCATACTCAGAAGGAATGAGGTTACAAATTGTGGGGATCATTTTCTCCTATTACCCCTTGTAAAAATGTAGAATTTGGGGAAAAACCAGCATGTTAGTGAATTTTTTTTTTTTTTCATTTACACATCCAACTTAAATCGTCAAACACCTGTGAGGTGTTAAGGCTCACTGTACCCCTTATTACGTTCCTTGAGGGATGTAGTTTCCAAAATAGTGTTGAGCGGCATAGGCCATATTCGAATTCGCGATATTTAGCGAATATATGGATGAATATTCGTCATATATTCGCAAAATTTGCATATTCGTAATATTCGCGTTTTATTTTCGCATATGCGAAAATTCGCATAGATGAAAATTAGCATATGCGAAAATTAGCATAAACCAAAATTAGCATAAGCGAAAATTTGCACGCCAGTCTCACACAGTAGTATTAGAGCCTTCTTTACACCACACAAGCTGGAAGCAGAGAGGGGTGATCACTGTGATGTTTACTGTGAAAAAAAAAATAAAAAAAATAAAAAAATAAAAACTATTCGTAATTCCGAATATATACTGCTATATTTGCGAATATTCGCAAATTCGCGAATATGCGATATTCGCGAATAAAATTTGCATTGCGAATATTCGCGAGCAACACTATTCCAAAATAGTATGTCATGTTTTTTTTGTTTTTTTTCTGTTCTGGCACTATAGGGGCTTCTTAAATGGAACATGCCCTCCAAAAACCATTTCAGAAAAAGTCACTCTCCAAAATCGCTCTGTCGCTCCTTCCCTTCTGAGCCCTTTAGTGCACCCACAGAGCACCTGACATACACATGAGGTATTTCCTTACTTGAGAGAAATTAGGTTACAAATGTTAGGAAGATTTCTTTCCTTTTACCTCTTGTAAAAATTCAAAAACTAGGTCTACAAGAACACGCCAGTGTCCTTCAATTTGCTGCTGTTCCTGGGAAACACCTAAAGGGTTAACAAACTTTTTGATTGTCTTTTGAATGCAGTTTTTATAATGTGGTCATTTATGAGGTATTTCTAATAAGAAGGCCCTTCAAATCCACTTCAAAACTAAACTGCTCCCTGAAAAAGTTTGATTTAGAAAATGTTGTGAAAAATTGGAAAATTGCTGCTACACTTTGAAGCCCTCTGATGTCTTCCAAAGATAAAAATATGTCAACTTTATAATGCAAACATAAAGTAGACATATTGTATATGTGAATTAATATATAAAATGTATATTGAATATGCATTTTCCTTATAAGCAGAGAGCTTCAAAGTAAAAAAGAAAATCAAATCTTGGAATTTTTCACCAAGTATCGACAACATTTGACCACCATTTGGAACAGATAATTGTCTTCAGCTATAGTCAGAAACCTGTTTCCTTTATGAGGTTCACAGGTCTCAGTCTCCCAGTTTATATCAGGATAGTTAAAGTCCCCCATTATTATCATATCATTCCGATTTGCTGCCTTGTTTATCTGCTTCAGTAATTGATCTTTTGCCTCTTCCATTATGTTTGGTGGCTTATAGCAAACCCCTATCAGAATTTCTTTTTCATCTCCATATATTTCTACCCATAATGACTCCACATTATCGTATCCCTCCCATATATCCTCCCGCAGTGCAGCCTTCAGACTCGATTTCACATAAAGACAAACTCCTTCCCCTTTTGGTTTTGTCCAATCCTTCCTGAATAGACTATAACCCTGTATGTTGACCGCCCAGTCACAGCTATCGTCCAACCAAATCTCAGTTATACCCACTATGTCATAAATCTCCTCAGACATCAACCACTCCAGTTCCTCTGTTTTATTGGTCAGACTTCTGGCATTAGTCAACATGCAATTAAAAGGTGTATGTTTTTTCTTCCTATGAAGCCTATTCTTATTAATTATTCTAACCCCTCCCAGTACTGCTAGCTCTGAAATGGCATCCCCCTCATCTGCCAACTGGGCAAAATTGTTGGGGTGTGCCAGTTCAGGAATAGCCTCCCTTACACTTTTCCCTCTACCCCATTTTCTAACTGTAACCCACCTAGCTGCCTGACTGTCCTGCACCTCCATCCCACTCTCCCACCCCACACCTACCCCAGAGAGTACTTTCTCAGTGAGCGGGAGACTCCTCTCCAAGTTGTCAATGCATCTCAGTGTTACCAGTTGCTCTTCTAGATCCAGGATCTGGGCTTCCAAATGAACAACTCACACACATCCTGCACAACAATATGCACCCTCAAACTGCTGTTCAAGGATTGCATATATTGTGCAAGATGCACACTGGACTGGTAATCCTCATATTTCATGATGCTTTGCACACATTCAAGGCACCCAGTGCCAGAGGCAGCAAAACAACCCCAAAACATCTTTGAACCTCCACCATATTTCACTGTAGGTACTGTGTTATCTTCTTAGTAGGCCTCATTCCATTTTCGGTAAACAGTAGAATGATGTGCTTTACCAAAAAGCTCTTGGTGTCATCTGTCCACCAGACATTTTACCAGAAGGATTTTGGCTTACTCAAGTTCATTTTGGCAAAATGTAGTCTTGTTTTTTTGTCTCTGTGCCAGCAGTAGGTCCACCTGGGTCTCGTACCATATCGTTTAATTTCATTTAAATGTCGAGGGATAGTTTGTGCTGACACTGATGCTCCTGAGCCTGCAGGACAGCTTGAATGTCTTTGGAACTTGTTTGGGCCTGCTTATCCACCATCCGGACTATCCTGGTTTGACAACTTTCATCAATTTTTCTCTTCCGTCCACGTCAAGGGAGGTTAGCTACAGTGCCATGGGTTGCAAACTTCTTGATAATGTTGCGCACTGTGGACAAAGGCAAATCTAGACATCTGGAGATGGACTTGTAAACTTGAGATTGTTGATATTTTTCCAAAATTTTTCTTTCTCAAGTCCTCAGACAGTTCTCTTCTCTTTCTGTTGTCCATGCTTAGTGTAGCACACACAGACACACAATGCAAAGACTGAAAAGTGAACTTCTCTCCTTTTTATCTGCTTTCAGGTGTATATTGCCCACACCTATTACTTGCCCCCAAGTGGGTTTAAAGGAGCATCACATGCTTGAAACAATCTTATTTTTCCACAATTTTGAAAGGGTGGCAATAATTTTGTCCAGTCCATTTTTGGAGTTTGGTGTGACATTATGTCCAATTTGCTTTTTTTCCTCCCTTTGGTTTAGTTCCAATACACACAAAGGGAATAAACGTGTATAGCAAAACGTGTTATTGTACTCCTTTTCTGTGAAAAATAATTCATTCATATATGGCCATGACTGTATCTATCTATATATATATATATATATATATATATATATATATATATATATATATATATATACTAGCTGAGTACCCAGCGTTGCCTGGTTTTTCCTTCCTTATCCTTGTTGGGGAGGAAAATCAACAAAGGAGGAAGCTTTTGACTTCATATTCCATCCCCATATATTGTTGTCATATCCCAACCCCATATCCCATCCCGTCCCAATATCCCTTCCTCATATCTCAACCTCATATCCCGACCTCATATCCCGTCCTCATATCGCGACCTCATATCCCGACCTCCTATCACAATCCTCCTATCCTCATATTCAGTCCTCATATGTCAACCTCATATCCCGTCCTTGTATCCCGTCCTCATATCCCGCCCTCGTATCTCGTCCTCATATCCCTACCTCATATTCTGTCATCATGTCCTGACCTCCTATCCCAACCTCATATCACATCCTCATATCCTGACCTCCTATCCCGTCCTCCTATCTTGACCTCATATCCCGTCCTCATATCCCATCCTCATATCTCGACATCCTATCCTTACCTCCTATCCCGACCTCCTCTCTTTGTGAGATGGGGTGTGGCTTGCAAGCTGGATTGACACATTTACCAGGAGATGCAGAATAAGGTACTGGAAGTCCCATATACTCACATGGGACTTGAAACAAAAACCCATCTTTTATGTAAGGGTGTAGGTAAGGATTAATGTATCTATCATATCTTTTTATTTGACATATAAGTAATATGTGTACCAGGTATTATTGAAATATCTTCAGCCGTACGGAAGTTATGTGGGAAAATACACATTTAAAGTGGACATATAAGTAACATGTGACCAAGTATTATCGAAATATCTCCAGCCATTTGGAAGCTATATTTCCCATAGACTTGTATGGGACTTTAAACAAAAACTCTGACCCTGGCAAATAGGGGTGAGTAAGGGTTAAATCACCTATCCTATGTATGTTGTTGACATATAAGTAACATGTCTGCCAAGTTTTATGTTAATATCTTCAGGCATTTGGACGTGATGCTGACCTCCTATCCCACCCTCCTATCCCAACCTCCTATCCCGCCCTCCTATCCCGTCCTCCTATCCCGACCTCCTATCCCGACCTCCTATCCCGTCCTCATATTCCGACCTCCTATCCCGTCCTCATATCTTGTCCTCATATCCCATCCTCATATCCCGACCTCATATCCTGTCCTCTGCATACATATCCTGTAGATTTGCATGGGACTTTAAGCAAAAACCCTGACCCTCACAAATGGGGGTAGTTAAGGGTTAAATTAACTATCCTATATTTTAAGTGGGCATATAAGTAACATGTGACCAAGTATTATCGAAATATGTCAAGCCGTTTGGAAGTTATGCAGTAACATATATTTCCCACAGACTTGTATGGGACTTTAAACAAAAACCCCGACCCTGGCAAATGGGGGTTGGTAAGGGTTAAATCACCTTTCCTATGTTTGTTGTTGACATATAAGTAACATGTGTGCCAAGTTTCATGTTAATATCTTTAGCCGTTTGGACGTGATGCTGGAACATACACAAACACATACACACACACACATGTTTTATATATATATACTAGTGGAGTACCCAGCGTTTTTTCCTTCCTAATCCTTGTTGGGGAGGAACATAAACAAAGTAGGAAGCTTTTGACTTCATAACCCGTCCTCATATATTGTTGTCATATCCCAACCTCCTATCCCGTCCTCCTATCCCATCCTCCTATTCTGTCCTCCTATCCTGTCCTCATATCCCGTCCTCCAATCTATCTCGACCTCCTATCTCAACCTCCTATCCTTACCTCCTATCCTGACCTCCTATCCCGACCTCCTATCCCGACCTCCTATCCCGTCCTCCTATCCTGACCTCCTATCCCGACCTCCTATCCCGTCCTCCTATCCCGACCTCCTATCCCGACCTCCTATCCCGACCTCCTATCCCGACCTCCTATCCCGACCTCCTATCCCGACCACCTATCCCGTCCTCCTATCTCGACCTCCTATCTCGACCTCCTATCCCGACCTCCTATCCCGACCTCCTATCCCATCCTCCTATCCCGACCTCCTATCTCGAGTTCCTATCCCGACCTCCTATCCCGTTCTCCTATCCCGACCTCCTATCCAGACCTCCTATCCCAACCTCTTATCCTGACCTCCTATCCCGTCCTCCTATCTCGACCTCCTATGTCAACCTCCTATCCCATCCTCCTATCTCGACCTCCTATCTCGACCTCCTATCCCGACCTCCTATCTCGACCTTCTATCCAGTCCATCTATCCCAACCTCCTATCTCGATCTCCTATCCCATCCTCCTATCCCATCCTCCTATCCCATCTTCCTATGCCGACCTCCTATCCCTTCCTCCTATCCCGTCCTCATATCCCGACCTCATATCCCGACCTCCTATCCCGACCTCCTGTCTCGACCTCCTGTCTCGACCTCCTATCCTGTCCTCCTATCCCGACCTCCTATCCCATCCTCATATCGCGACCTCATATCCCGACCTCCTATCACATCCTTCTATCCTGTCCTCATATTCAGTCCTCATATGTCAATCTCATATCCCGTCCTTGTATCCCGTCCTCATATCCCGCCCTCGTATCTCGTCCTCATATCCCTACCTCATATTCTGTCATCATGTCCTGACCTCCTATCCCAACCTAATATCACATCCTCATATCCTGACCTCCTATCCCGTCCTCCTATCTTGACCTCATATCCCGTCCTCATATCCCATCCTCATATCTCGACATCCTATCCTTACCTCCTATCCCGACCTCCTCTCTTTGTGAGATGGGGTGTGGCTTGCAAGCTGGATTGACACATTCACCAGGAGATGCAGAATAAGGTACTGGAAGTCCCATATACTCACATGGGACTTGAAAAAAAAAAACCATCTTTTATGTAAGGGTGTAGGTAAGGATTAATGTATCTATCATATATTTTTATTTGACATATAAGTAATATGTGTACCAGGTATTATTGAAATATCTTCAGCCGTACGGAAGTTATGTGGGAAAATACACATTTAAAGTGGACATATAAGTAACATGTGACCAAGTATTATCGAAATATCTCCAGGCGTTTATAAGCTATATTTCCCATTGACTTGTATGGGACTTTAAACAAAAACCCTGACCCTGGCAAATAGGGGTGAGTAAGGGTTAAATCACCTATCCTATGTATGTTGTTGACATATAAGTAACATGTCTGCCAAGTTTTATGTTAATATCTTCAGGCATTTGGACATGATGCTGACCTCCTATCTCACCCTCCTATCCCAACCTCCTATCCCGCCCTCCTATCCCGTCCTCCTATCCTGACCTCCTATCCCGACCTCCTATCACGTCCTCATATTCCGACCTCCTATCCTGTCCTCATATCTTGTCCTCATATCCCATCCTCATATCCCGACCTCATATCCTGTCCTCTGCATACATATCCTGTAGATTTGCATGGGACTTTAAGCAAAAACCCTGACCCTCACAAATGGGGGTAGTTAAGGGTTAAATTAACTATCCTATATTTTAAGTGGGCATATAAGTAACATGTGACCAAGTATTATCGAAATATGTCAAGCCGTTTGGAAGTTATGCAGTAACATATATTTCCCACAGACTTGTATGGGACTTTAAACAAAAACCCCGACCCTGGCAAATGGGGGTTGGTAAGGGTTAAATCACCTTTCCTATGTTTGTTGTTGACATATAAGTAACATGTGTGCCAAGTTTCATGTTAATATCTTTAGCCGTTTGGACATGATGCTGGAACATACACAAACACATACACACACACACATTGAGTTTTATATATATATATACTAGTGGAGTACCCAGCGTTTTTTCCTTCCTAATCCTTGTTGGGGAGGAACATAAACAAAGTAGGAAGCTTTTGACTTCATAACCCGTCCTCATATATTGTTGTCATATCCCAACCTCCTATCCCGTCCTCCTATCCCATCCTCCTATCCTGTCCTCATATCCCGTCCTCCAATCTATCTCGACCTCCTATCTCAACCTCCTATCCTTACCTCCTATCCTGACCTCCTATCCCGACCTCCTATCCCGACCTCCTATCCCGTCATCCTATCCTGACCTCCTATCCCGACCTCCTATCCCGTCCTCCTATCCCGACCTCCTATCCCGACCTCCTATCCCGACCTCCTATCCCGACCACCTATCCCGTCCTCCTATCTCGACCTCCTATCTCGACCTCCTATCCCATCCTCCTATCCCGCCCTTCTATCTCGAGTTCCTATCCCGACCTCCTATCCCGTTCTCCTATCCCGACCTCCTATCCAGACCTCCTATCCCAACCTCTTATCCTGACATCCTATCCCGTCCTCCTATCTCGACCTCCTATGTCAACCTCCTATCCCATCCTCCTATCTCGACCTCCTATCTCGACCTTCTATCCAGTCCATCTATCCCAACCTCCTATCTCGATCTCCTATCCCATCCTCCTATCCCATCCTCCTATCCCATCTTCCTATGCCGACCTCCTATCCCTTCCTCCTATCCCGTCCTTGTATCCCGTCCTCATATCCCGCCCTCGTATCTCGTCCTCATATTCCTACCTCATATTCTGTCATCATGTCCTGACCTCCTATCCCGTCCTCCTATCCTGACCTCCTATCCCGACCTCCTATCCCGTCCTCATATTCCGACCTCCTATCCTGTCCTCATATCTTGTCCTCATATCCCATCCTCATATCCCGACCTCATATCCTGTCCTCTGCATACATATCCTGTAGATTTGCATGGGACTTTAAGCAAAAACCCTGACCCTCACAAATGGGGGTAGTTAAGGGTTAAATTAACTATTCTTTATTTTAAGTGGGCATATAAGTAACATGTGACCAAGTATTATCGAAATATGTCAAGCCGTTTGGAAGTTATGCAGTAACATATATTTCCCACAGACTTGTATGGGACTTTAAACAAAAACCCTGACCCTGGCAAATGGGGGTTGGTAAGGGTTAAATCACCTTTCCTATGTTTGTTGTTGACATATAAGTAACATGTGTGCCAAGTTTCATGTTAATATCTTTAGCCGTTTGGACATGATGCTGGAACATACACAAACACATACACACACACACACATTGAGTTTTATATATATATACTAGTGGAGTACCCAGCGTTTTTTCCTTCCTAATTCTTGTTGGGGAGGAACATAAACAAAGTAGGAAGCTTTTGACTTCATAACCCGTCCTCATATATTGTTGTCATATCCCTACCTCCTATCCCGACCTCCTATCCCGACCTCTTATCCCGACCTCCTATCCCGTCCTCCTATCCCGTCCTCCTATCTCGACCTCCTATCTCGACCTCCTATCCCAT
This sequence comes from Hyla sarda, assembly GCF_029499605.1. NCBI lineage: Eukaryota > Metazoa > Chordata > Amphibia > Anura > Hylidae > Hyla > Hyla sarda. The sequence continues at coordinate 117,583,890 of NC_079189.1, read as the reverse complement.
CCTCCTATCCCGACCTCCTATCTCGAGTTCCTATCCCGACCTCCTATCCCGTCCTCCTATCCCGACCTCCTATCCAGACCTCCTATCCAGACCTCTTATCCTGACATCCTATCCCGTCCTCCTATCTCGACCTCCTATGTCAACCTCCTATCCCATCCTCCTATCTCGACCTCCTATCTCGACCTCCTATCCCGACCTCCTATCTCGACCTTCTATCCAGTCCATCTATCCCAACCTCCTATCTCGATCTCCTATCCCATCCTCCTATCCCATCCTCCTATCCCATCTTCCTATGCCGACCTCCTATCCCTTCCTCCTATCCCGTCCTTGTATCCCGTCCTCATATCCCGCCCTCGTATCTCGTCCTCATATTCCTACCTCATATTCTGTCATCATGTCCTGACCTCCTATCCCGTCCTCCTATCTTGACCTCATATCCCGTCCTCATATCCCATCCTCATATCTCGACATCCTATCCTTACCTCCTATCCCGACCTCCTCTCTTTGTGAGATGGGGTGTGGCTTGCAAGCTGGATTGACACATTCACCAGGAGATGCAGAATAAGGTACTGGAAGTCCCATATACTCACATGGGACTTGAAACAAAAACCCATCTTTTATGTAAGGGTGTAGGTAAGGATTAATGTATCTATCATATATTTTTATTTGACATATAAGTAATATGTGTACCAGGTATTATTGAAATATCTTCAGCCGTACGGAAGTTATGTGGGAAAATACACATTTAAAGTGGACATATAAGTAACATGTGACCAAGTATTATCGAAATATCTCCAGGCGTTTGGAAGCTATATTTCCCATTGACTTGTATGGGACATTAAACAAAAACCCTGACCCTGGCAAATAGGGGTGAGTAAGGGTTAAATCACCTATCCTATGTATGTTGTTGACATATAAGTAACATGTCTGCCAAGTTTTATGTTAATATCTTCAGGCATTTGGACATGATGCTGACCTCCTATCCCACCCTCCTATCCCAACCTCCTATCCCGCCCTCCTATCCCGTCCTCCTATCCTGACCTCCTATCCCGACCTCCTATCCCGTCCTCATATTCCGACCTCCTATCCTGTCCTCATATCTTGTCCTCATATCCCATCCTCATATCCCGACCTCATATCCTGTCCTCTGCATACATATCCTGTAGATTTGCATGGGACTTTAAGCAAAAACCCTGACCCTCACAAATGGGGGTAGTTAAGGGTTAAATTAACTATCCTATATTTTAAGTGGGCATATAAGTAACATGTGACCAAGTATTATCGAAATATGTCAAGCCGTTTGGAAGTTATGCAGTAACATATATTTCCCACAGACTTGTATGGGACTTTAAACAAAAACCCCGACCCTGGCAAATGGGGGTTGGTAAGGGTTAAATCACCTTTCCTATGTTTGTTGTTGACATATAAGTAACATGTGTGCCAAGTTTCATGTTAATATCTTTAGCCGTTTGGACATGATGCTGGAACATACACAAACACATACACACACACACACATTGAGTTTTATATATATATACTAGTGGAGTACCCAGCGTTTTTTCCTTCCTAATCCTTGTTGGGGAGGAACATAAACAAAGTAGGAAGCTTTTGACTTCATAACCCGTCCTCATATATTGTTGTCATATCCCGACCTCCTATCCCGTCCTCCTATCCCATCCTCCTATTTTGTCCTCCTATCCCGTCCTCATATCCCGTCCTCCAATCTATCTCGACCTCCTATCTCAACCTCCTATTCTTACCTCCTATCCTGACCTCCTATCCTGACCTCCTATCCCGACCTCCTATCCCGACCTCCTATCCCGACCTCCTATCCCGTCCTCCTATCCCTACCTCCTATCCCGACCTCCTATCCCGACCTCTTATCCCGACCTCCTATCCCGTCCTCCTATCCCGTCCTCCTATCTCGACCTCCTATCTCAACCTCCTATCTCGAGCTCCTATCCCGACCTCCTATCCCGTCCTCCTATCCCGACCTCCTATCCAGACCTCCTATCCCGACCTCCTATCCTGACCTTTTATCCTGAGATCCTATCCCGTCCTCCTATCTCGACCTCCTATGTCAACCTCCTATCCCATCCTCCTATCTCGACCTCCTATCTCGACCTCCTATCCCGACCTCCTATCTCGACCTTCTATCCAGTCCATCTATCCCAACCTCCTATCTCGATCTCCTATCCCATCCTCCTATCCCATCTTCCTATGCCGACCTCCTATCCCTTCCTCCTATCCCGTCCTCATATCCCGACCTCCTATCCCGACCTCCTATCCCGACCTCCTGTCTCGACCTCCTGTCTCGACCTCCTGTCCCGACCTCCTGTCCCGACCTCCTATCCTGTCCTCCTATCCCGTCCTCCTATCCCGTCCTCCTATCCCGACCTGTAATATGTGTACCAGGTATTGAAATATCTCCAGCCGTACGGAAGTTATGTGAGAACATACATTTCCCATTGATTTGAATGGGACATTAAACAAAAACCCCGACCCTCACAAATGGGGGTAGTTAAGGGTTAAATTAACTATGCTTTATTTTAAGTTGACATATAAGTAACATGTGACCAAGTATTATCGAAATATCTTCAGCCATTTGGAAGTTATGCAATAACATATATTTCCCATAGACTTGTATGGGACTTTAAACAAAAAACCCACCCCTGGCAAATGGGGGTGAGTAAGGGTTAAATTACCTGTCCTATGTTTGTTTTTGACATATAAGTAACATAAGTGCTGGTTTCATGTTAATATCTTCAGCCGTTTGGACGTGATGCTGGAACATACACACACACACACACACATACATACACACAAACATACATACACACACACACACACACACACATACACACAAACATACATACACACACACACATACATACACACATTGAGTTTTATATGCATAGATATTAACAGAATACATCAGTAGTAAACGTGTCAGATTCAGCATTTAAAAGTGCAGAAATACTGATAGTCTTACACTTGTTTCTAGTCTATTCCAACGTGACCAGAAGCAGAAGACTATACAAAGATATGTTTGGCTGTAATTTGCCAGCTGTCAGGTTCCATTACTATCAGATTAAAACATTTGCATTGTATGTATACGTTTACATCTATGTCTGTGTTTGTACATCATTTCACCTCACTTCATTTCATTTTGTTTACATCTCCCTAAGCTGCCGCACAGTGAAGAAACACTGGAGAGCTCAAACATAATTTGTATTACTAGACTGTCTATCGATATGTTTGCTGTCTATTAGACTCACTGGAAACTGGACATCCCCTTTTAACATACAACAAAACTGTATGTGGGCAATTATATACAACATAATATGTATATGTTAAACATTTGGATGAATAATCAGAAAATTAAATGAAAAAAAGCAAGTTGGACATAATGTCACACCAAACTCATACTGTAAATAAATGGTCACTGTCATTTTTAAGAATCACCCCCTCAATGTCATAGCCCCTGAGATTTAATTTACCAAAAATGACTCCTTATTGAAAACGAGGACCTAAAGTCTTGGGAATTCCATCTCTAGCAGTTGAGAAACCAAGACAGAATACAAGTAATAGAGGTGGGTGTTAGCTTATGCTATCGGCAAGATAGAGCCTGGACTATGTGGATGTAAGATAAGCCAGTCTGCCTTCTGCAGAGGGGCCACACTGTACTCCAGAGGGCCCACGCTGTGCCTAAAGGTAAAAAAAAGAAATAGAAAGAAAGGCTTCCTTCTTATGTCTGATTACTCATAAAGTAGTAGGCAGCTATACCTTGTGCAGCCTGTCATCATCATCATCATCTGAAGCAGTAGCAGTTCACTGTATGAAAGAGGGCTATTATTAACCCCATAAGGACACACACAGTAGATCACCGATAACACTGAACAGTAAATGCAATCAAAAGATAGCAATTAATAGTCCCCTGTGGGGACTTAAAAAGTGTAACAAAAGAGCTAAATAAAAGTTTTAATAAAAGTAAATAAGCCCTTCCCCCAATAAAATAAACATTTCCCTCTTTTACGATTTTACAAAAAAATAAAAAAAATAATAAATCAAGATATTCGGTATCGCCGTGTGCAGAAATGTCAGATCTTTTCAAATATGATGTAAATTATCCTGTATGGTGAATGGGTTAAATGTTAAATATATCAAAATTGCTGGTATTCGATCACATCACATTCCCCAAAAAAATAATATAAAATAATCAAAGAGTCACATATATGCAAAAGTGACACCAATAAAAACAGCAGATCACAGAGCAAAAATGAGCCCTTATAAAGCCTTGAATACAGAAAAATGAAAAAGTTAGAGGCGGTCAGAAAAAGGTGATTTTAAACGTACACATTTTGTTAAAAAAAAGTTTGAGTTTTTTAAGAGTAGAATAACAAAAGAAAAGCATGTGAAAATGGGTACCATTTCAATTGCATTGACCCACAGAATAAAGAAAACATGGATGGAAAAATAAAAGAGTTATGTCTTCTTACAAGGAGAGGACAAAAAAATGAGCTGTGTCCTTGAGGGGTTAAGCAACTCCTCTTTAACTCCTTAAGGACTGAGGGCGTACCTGTACATGGCCGGGACCCATGGCTAACAGTGCACAAAATGTTGCCGGTTAGCTCAGGGGGCTGTTCAGGATGTCCGCGGCAAAATCACGGCATCCCGAACAGCTCTAGGACAGCAGAAGGGTCCCCTTACCTACGTCCTGGTGTTTGATCGCTGAATGACTGCTCAGTGCCTGAGATCCAGGCATGAGCAGTCAAGTGGCAGAATCATTGATCAATGGTTTCCTATGATAAACCATTGATCAATGTAAAAGATCAGTGTGTGCAGTGTTATTGCCCCCTATGGGAGCTATAACTGTGCAAAAAAGTGAAAATAAAAGTAAATAAAGATCATTTAACACCTTCGCTAATAAAAGTTAGAATCACCCCCCTTTTACCATTTAAAAAAAAAACAATGTAAATAAAATTAATAATAAACATATGTGGTATCGCCGCAGAAATGTCCAAATTATAAAAATATATTGCGCAAAAAAAAATATATAGTATTTTTGGTCACTTTTTAAATCATGAAAATATGAATAAAAAGCGATCAACAAGTCCAATCAATCCAAAAAGGGTACCGCTAAAAACTTGAGATCACAGCGCAAAAAAATTAGCCCTCATACTGCTCCGTACGCGGAAAAATTAAAATAAATATTATAGGGGTCAGAAGATGACAATTTTAAACATATTAATTTTCGAGTATGTAGTTAGGATTTTTTCCAGAAGTATGACAAAATCAAACCTAAATAAGTAGGGTATCATTTTAATCGTATGGACCTACAGAATAAAGATAAGGAGTCACTTTTACTGGAAAATTTACTGCGTAGAAACGGAAGCCCCCAAAACCTACAAAATGTTGTTTTTTCTTAACCCCTTAAGGATCGGGTTTTTTCCATTTTTGCATTTTCGTTTTTTTGCTCCTTGCCTTTAAAAAATCAAACTCATAACAATTTTGCACCTAAAAATCCATATGATGGCTTATTTTTTGCGCCACTAATTCTACTTTGTAATGACGTCAGTCATTTTGCCCAAAAATCTACGGTGAAACAGAAAAAAAAATCATTGTGCGACAAAATTGAAAATAAAATGCTGTTTTGTCACTTTTGGGGGCTTCCGTTTCTACGTAGTACATTTTTCGGTAAAAATGACACCTTATCTTTATTCTGTAGGTCCATACGATTAAAATGATACCCTTCTTATATAGGTTTGATTTTGTTGTACTTCTGGAAAAAATCATAACTACATAATCATAAAATTGTCATCTTCTGACCCCGATAACTTTTTTATTTTTCCGTGTATTGGGCGGTATGAGGGCTAATTTTTTGCGCCGTGATCTGAAGTTTTTCATGGTACCATTTTTGCATTGATAGGACTTATTGATCGCTTTTTATTCATTTTTAAATGATATAAAAAGTGACCAAAAATGCACTATTTTGGACTTTGGAATTTTTTTTGCGCACACGCCATTGACCGAGCGGTTTAATTAATGATATATTTTTATAATTCGGACATTTCCGCACGCGGTGATACCATATACGTTTATTTTTATTTACACTGTGTTTTTTTTTATTGGAAAAGGGGGGTGATTCAAACTTTTAATAGGGGAGGAGTTAAATGATCTTTATTCACTTTCTTTTTTCACTTTTTTTTTGCAGTGTTATAGGTCCCATAGGGACCTATAACACTGCACACACTGATCTTCATCATGGATCACTGGTTTCTCATAGGAAACCAGTGATCGACGATTCTGCCGCATGACTGCTCATGCCTGGATCTCAGGCACTGAGCAGTCATTCGGCGATCGGACAGCTGTTCGGGATGCCGCGATTTCGCCGCAGCTGTCCCGAACAGCCCACTGAGCTAGCCGGCAACTTTCTCTTTTAGCCGCGCGGCTCAGCTCTGAGCGCGCGGCTAAAGGGTTAATTGCGCGCGGCACCGCGATCGGCGCTGCTCGCTATTAGAGGCGGGTCCCAGCTTCACTATGACGTCGGGCCCGCCGTGATATGATGCGGGGTTACTGTGTAACCCCGCGTTATATCAGGAGAGCAGGACCAAGGACGTACCTATACGTCCTTGGTCCTTAAGGGGTTAAATTTTGTCGCAGAATGATTTTTTTTTATTTTGCTGTAGATTTTTTGGTAAAATCACTGATGTCATTATAAAGTAGAATTGGTGGTACAAAAAATAAGCCATAATATGGATTTTTAGGTGCAAAATTGAAAGGGGTTATGATTTTTTAAAGGCAAGGAGGAAAAAACGAAAGTGCAAAAACGGAAAAACTCTCTGTCCTTAAGGGGTTAACCCCTCTTTCTTTCCCCTCTGTAACCAATGTAACCTGCTCGATGCAACAATAAACCCCCGCCACCACCACATGCCATATTTAGTATTGTACTGCAAATCTTCCCCACCAAAAACAAGGGGGGCCAGTCCACCATTAGTGACCTCAACCAGCAGCTCCCAGTTGCATAGAGGTTCCTGTTAGTTTTCGGAAGTAGCGGAACCCCATTTATAGGAAGGTATTGTGCATGATTTACAGGAAATCTTCTGGTGGGTAGTTTCTGCTCTGAGCCTAGATAATATCATGTGTGAACCAAAAAGGACTTGGTAGGATTGCACCACACTTCAGTCTTTAAAGGTCAAAAATTACTACAGGGATTAATAATCATGAAAACCCCAAATGGCACAATGAAGAATTCATTTATGGTTGAATGGAATGACACTTTATCACAATGTTTCCTGAAATTGATGAACATGATCATTAAATATGGAAAACAGACATTAAACAGACAAAAATGGAAAGGAATGTACACAATCTTTAAACAAATGATGTAAGTTGGGGGTAAGTCATTTTAATGTCTTATGGATCTTCTTATTTATAATCAAGAGTACAACATACAAACAGTTACCTCTGAATGCCACTAGTTATGAACTCTAGACAGCACTCCTAAATATCTGCTTGGTTTGATTTCTTCTATTGAACTGGTTTTATCTGCAAGTCATAATTGTCATTCAGTACTCACAACATTTTAAACTATACTCTATATTTTATATTTTGCACCCAGGGTTTCCCTATTGATTAACCTAGCAATTTTGGCTACTGCTATATATTTTTTCTATTTCCAACCAATATAACAAATGTGAATAGAATATGAATAGAATATGTATGTATACAAGTATAGGAGCACAAACACTCCACGAATAATCTGTGTATTCTAGTTTTTTTTTATGTTCTTATTGCTGAATAGTGTTGTGCATGCTTTCCTTTTTTTATGGAATATTGCTACATAGGATTTATGTATTTATTTATTATTTTATAATAACACAACCACCACTATGGTTTTCTCTCATTTAAAACCCATCACTGTCCTAACCTGTTTTAGTCCTTCCAGATGTATTCCACATCCTCATTTTTCTACTGATCATATGCCGTATATGTTCTTTCTACCTATTATATGCAATTTTTGCTAAATTTTATTTTATTCCCATCCTCATTTTATTTTATTTTTTATGGTTGTGACATCACAATAGAATACTTTGTATTTCTTTGTCTATAGAGCTCTTAGTGGACCTGAGGAAGGCACCTGTTAGTGCCAAAATCCGTCATCCTTACTGTTGAAAATAAAATATATGTTTTCCTGTGCTGGCCTGGGTGATTCTTTTGTCTTCAAGATATGAGCAGTGCCTCCTAGATTGTTTTTTTTTCTTCTTGTGTTCTCGCTATTCTATATCGGTCTTCTCTTTGGAGTCTGATACCGGTCAGAGTGCAGCCGCAATTAACTTCCACCTTCCTTACAACCAGACTTGCACACCTATGTGTAACAACTCATAAAGTCAGTCTATCACTTTGGTGTTCTGAAGGGTGCACACCAATAGATATACGATACCAGGGAGCACCCCATTTTTTTTCTTATCTCTTCCAATACTCTCCACATCGCAAAGGGAGACCACTAAAGAAATATCAGACTCTGATTTAGGTGAATTAATTGACAAGGATCACAATACTAAACAATACAAAACTTGGGAGTCACAAAAAAGCAAAGGACAGGAGCCAACTCACACATACCAAAGTATGGGACATGCTAAAGATTTTTGGGAATAAAGACGTGGAGGAAAAAAACAAATACATTGGGAAGCACATAAAAAATACAACACGAGACGTCAGAACAAATTAGTAATAGCAAATAACACATAACTAACAAATAGGCAATGAACATTACTGGGATTGATCTGTCTGTCTATATAAAGTGGTCCCTCAACATACGATGGTAATCCGTTCCAAATGAACCATCGTTTGTTGAAACCATCGTATGTTGAGGAATCCGTGCAATGTAAAGTATACGAAGCTGTACTCACCTGTTCCTGCCGCTCTGCACCCGTCACCGCTGCCCTGGATGTCATCCTCCATCGCTGTCGCCGCGTTCCATGGTGTCCCCGACGCTCCGGACGTCTCTGCTTCCCCGGGATCCTCGCTCTCCTTCGCCATAATCACATCACTACGCACACCGCTCCTGTTGGATGACGGGACGGCGTGCGCGCGACGTGATGACGACGATGGAGAGCGCCGGCGATGGAGGGGACCGTGAAGATGACGCTCCGGAGCCCCGAGGACAGGTAGGAGACCATCACCGGAGCACACGGGGCACCGTAAACGGCTATCCAGAAGCAGCTGAAGCAGTCTGCGCTGCCGGATAGCTGTTAATGCGATGGCCCCGACATACAAAAGCATGCTGATGCTTCCTTCAACATGCAATGGCCTCTGAGAGGCCATCGCATGTTGAAATTTTCGTATGTCGGGGGCCATTGTAGGTCGGGGGGGTCACTGTATTAATTTTAGCACAAAATATATATAATATATATATAATAAATATACTTGAGATAGGGTTAAACTTAGTTCCAGCAACAAATTTAAATCTATAACAGAATCTCTAAAGATTTCACCAAGTTTCTGAGTCTTTTGACTGTCAAGAGACACTTTTAAGGAAATAATAATATAAATGAACTACAAATACAAAAATCATCACAGAGGGTCACACAAAATAGTGGGAGACAAATTAAATCATATACATATACATATACATATATATATATATATATATATATATATATATATATATATATATATATAGGATGTTCTTGTTCCCTGTACTAAATCCTGAGTTTTATTCTAATCAGTTTAGGGGCACTGTTATGGAGGACTTTCATAATCTGGTAGAGAGGAATCTACATAATTTACACAGGTAATATCAATGCAAAGGATAAACCGACTTTAATGGGGCTAGAAAAAAAAATCCTTAATTAACCATAAGAAATGCCAAAAAGGTTGTTCTATTGCCAGTTTAGATTACAGAGATTGCCTGACTACATTAACCCTTTGGGGACGGAGCCTATTATGACCCTAAGGACGGGAGCATGTTCTGATCTGACCACTGTCACTTTAAGCATTAATAACTCTGGGATGCTTTTACTTATAAATTTGATTCTGAGATTGTTTTTTCATGACATATTCTACTTTATGTTAGTGGTAAATTTTCGTTGATACTTGCATCATTTCTTGGTGAAAAATTAAAAAATTTGATGAAAAATTTGAAAATGTTGCATTTTTCTAACTTTGAAGTTCTCTGCTTGTAAGGAAAATAGACATACCAAATAAATTATATATTGATTCACCTAAACAATATGTCTACTTTATATTTGCATCATGAAGTTGACATGTTTTTACTTTTGGAAGACATCAGAGGGCTTCAAAGTTCAGCAGCAATTTTCCAATTTTTCGCAAAATTTTCAAAATCGGAATTTTTCAGGGACCAGTTCAGGTTTGTTGTGGATTTGAACGGTCTTCTTATTTAAAATACCCCATAAATGACCCCATTATAAAAACTGCACCCTTCAAAGTATTCAAAATGTGATTCAGTAAGTGTGTTAACTCTTTAGGTGTTTCACAGGAATAGCAGCAAAGTGAAGGAGAAAATTCAAAATCTTCATTTTTTACACTCGCATGTTCTTGTAGACCCAGTTTTTGAATTTTTACAAGGAGTAAAAGGAGAAAAATCCTCTCAAAATTGGTAACCCAATTTCTCTCGAGTAAGAAAATACCTCATATGTGTATGTAAAGTGTTTGGCGGGGGCAGTAGAGGGCTCAGAAGGGAAGGAGCAACAATGGGATTTTGGAGAGTGAGTTAATCTGAAAAAGGTTTTTGGGGGGCATGTCACATTAGGAAGCCCCTATGGTGCCAGGACAGCAACCCCCCCCCACATCACATAACAAGGGGTACGGTGAGCCTTAACACCCCACAGGTGTTTGAAAACTTTTTGTTAAAGTTGGATGGGTAAATGAAAAAAAAAATCTTTCACTAAAATGCTGTTTTTTCCCCAAATTTTACTTTCTTTTACAAGGGGTAATAGGAGCAATACCCCACAAAATTTGTAACCCCATTTCTTCTGAGTATGGAAATACCCCATGTTTGGACGTCAAGTGCACTGCGAGCGAACTACAGCGCTCAGATGAGAAGGAGCGCCATTGGGCTTTTAGAGAGATAATTTGTTTAGAATGGAAGTCGGGGGCCATGTGCATTTACAAAGCCCCCATGGTGCCAGAACAGTGGACCCCCCGAGATGTGACCCCATTTTGGAAACTACACACCTCACGGAATGTAATAAGGGGTGCAGTGAGCATTTACACCCCACTGACGTTTGACAGACCTTTGGAACAGTGGGCTGTGCAAACAAAAAAATAAAATTTTTAATTTTCACGGACCACTGTACAAAAATCTGTCAGACACCTGTGGGGCGTAAATGCTCACTGTACCCCTTGTTACATTCCGTGAGGGGTGTAGTTTCCAAAATGGGGTCACATGTGGTATTTATTTTTTTGCGTTTATGTCAGAACCGCTGTAAAATCAGCCACCCCTGTGCAAATCACCAATTTAGGCCTCAAATGTACATGTGCACTCTCACCCCTGAGCCTTGTTGTGCGTCCGCAGAGCATTTTTCACCCACATATGGGGTATTTCCATACTCAGGAGAAATTGCGTTACAAATTTTTTGGGTCTTTTTTTCCTTTTACCTCTTGTGAAAATAAAAAGTAAAAGGCAACACCAGCATGTTAGTGTAAAAAAATTTTCCTTTTCCTTTTCATAAGGGGTAAAAGGAGAAAAAGCCCCCCCAAAATTAGTAGATCAATTTCTCCCGAGTACGGCGATACCCCATATGTGGCCCTAAACTGTTTCCTTGAAATACGACAGGGTTCCGAAGTGAGAGAGCGCCATGCACATTTGAGGACTAAATTAGGGATTGCATAGGAGTGGACATAGGGGTATTCTACACCAGTAATTCCAAAACAGGGTGCCTCCAGCTGTTGCTAAACTCTCAGCATGCCTGGACAGTCAGTGGCTGTCAAGAAATCTAGGAGTTGTTGTTTTGCAAAAGCTGGAGGCTCCATTTTGGAAACACTGCCATACAATACGTTTTTCATTTTTATTGGGGGGGGGGGGACAGTGTAAGGGGGTGTATATGTGGTGTTTTACCCTTTCTTATGTCTTAGTGTAGTGTAGTGTAGTGTAGTGTAGTGTTTTTAGGGTACATCCACACTGGTGTGTTACGGTTAGTTTCCCGCTAGGAATTTGCGCTGCGGTGAAACATTTGCCGCAGCTCATACTTGAAGCAGGAGACTTACTGTAAACCTGCCTGTGTGTATGTACCCTGTACGTTCACATGGGGGGCAAACCTCCAGCTGTTTCAAAACTACAACTCCCAGCATGTACTGACAGACCGTGCATGCTGGGAGTTGTAGTTTTGCAACAGCTGGAGGCACACTGGTTGGAAAACCTTCAGTTAGGTTCTGTTACCTAACTCAGTATTTTCCAACCAGTGTGCCTCCAGCTGTTGCAAAACTACAATTTCAAGCATGTACTGATCACAGAAGGGCATGCTGGGAGATGTAGTTATGTAACAGCTCGAGGTACGCAACTACAACTCCCAGCATGCCGAGACAGCTGTTTGCTGTTTTGGCATGCTGGGATTTGCAGTTTTGCAACATCTGGAGTGCTACAATTTAGAGACCACTGAACAGTGATCTCCAAACTGTGGACCTCCAGATGTTGCAAAACTACAAATCCCAGCATGCCCAGACAGCAAACAGCTGTGTGGGCATGCTAGGAGTTGTAGTTTAGCAAGATCTAGTGGGCAGTAAAGATATCACTGTGCAGTGGTCTCTAAACTGTAGACCTTCAGCTGTTGCAAAACTACAAATCCCAGCGTACCCACACAGCAAACAGCTGTCTGGGCTTGCTGGGAGTTGTAGTTTTGCAACATCTGGAGGGCTACAGTCTAGTTGCTAGGCAACTTACCGGCTTCCGTCGCATCCAGGGAGCCGTCCTCTTCTGCCACACGCCGCCCGCAGATCTCCGTCGCCGCCCGCCGATCACCGTCGCTCCGCTGCCTCCGGGCGGGTAAGTGGACGTCGGCACCCGGTCCTCTTCGTTTTAACCGTTCTGGCCCGCTTATTGTGGGTGGGCAGGATGGGGAAAACTAAAGTAAAGCCCCCCGCCCCCGATCTGCTATTGGTGGTCACATCTAGACCACCAATAGCACGGATAGGAGGGGTGGCACCCCTGCCACCTCACTCCTATCCCTTTAGGGGTATCGTGGGTGTCTCAGACAACCGTGATCCCCCTTATATTCCGGTCACCGGGTCACCATAGTAATGACCCGAAATCGGTGAAAATCGCAAGTGTGAATTTACTTGCGATTTGCGCCGATCGACGACATGGGGGGGTCTAATGACCCCCCTAGGCATTTGCACGGGGTGCCTGCTGATCGATATCAGCAGTCACCCCGGTCCGGTCCCCGGGGACCGAAATTCCCACGGGCGTATGGATACGCCCTTCGTCCCAACAGGTTAAAAGAAATCTGTCATCGGTGTCACCTGCGCTAACCATAATTTCTGTAATTATGTGTGGTGTCCCGGTACCGCATCCTATCCGGTACCTGTGTATATAGGTCCCCATAGCCAGAGTCCCTAGGACGTCGGGTCCTTATTGTCTAGTCCACCCCTAGTCACCGCTTTGTGACGATGAGTGACAGATATTCGGACCAATAGAAACAACCCTGCCCATATAAGGGAGCCATGATTTCTCTCTCTTGTTCCCGGGCTGTCAAACGAGCAGGATCTGCGCAGCTATCTTCTGCAGTGAGTTAGGCCCGAGCCTTGCGGCAATGGCTGATCTATTCAGAATCGTGAGTGCATCAATCCCTAAGCACTCTGCAAGATCACCGGACCTTATCTATCCCCTAAATCCGGACGGATCATCGCAAATTACTCTAAATTCAGAGACTTGTTGTTACGCCGAGCGCTCCGGGTCCCTGCTCCTCCCCGGAGCGCTCGCGGCGTCTCTCTCTCTGCAGCGCCCCGGTCAGACCCACTGACCGGGAGCGCTGCACTGACATTGCCGGCGGGGATGCGATTCGCATAGCGGGACGAGCCCGCTCGCGAATCGCATCCCAAGTCACTTACCCGTCCCGGTCCCCGGCTGTCACGTCCTGGCGCGCGCGGCTCCGCTCCTTAGGGCGCGCGGGTGCCAGCTCTCTAAGATTTAAAGGGCCAGTGCACCAGTGATTGGTGCCTGGCCCAATCAGCCTAATTAGCTTCCACCTGCTCCCTGTCCATATTACCTCACTTCCCCTGCACTTCCTTGCCGGATCTTGTTGCCTTGTGCCAGTGAAAGAGTTTACTGTTGTCCAAAGCCTGTGTTCCAGACCTTCTGCTATTCCTATTTGACTACGAACCTTGCCGCCTGCCCCGACCTTCTGCTACGTCTGACCTTGCCTCTGCCTAGTCCTTCTGTCCCACGCCTTCTCAGCAGTCAGCGAGGTTGAGCCGTTGCCGGTGGATACGACCTGGTTGCTACTGCCGCAGCAAGACCATCCCGCTTTGCAGCGGGCTCTGGTGAATACCAGTAGCAACTTAGAACCGGTCCACCGACACGGTCCACGCCAATCCCTCGCTGACAGAGAGGATCCACATCCAGCCTGCCGAATCATAACAGTAGATCCGGCCATGGATCCCGCTGAGGTTCCGGTGCCAAGTCTCGCTGACCTAAACACGGTGGTCGCCCAGCAATCGCAGCAAATTGCCCAACAAGGACAGCAGCTGTCGCAGTTGACCGCCACGTTACAGCAACTTCTGCTACAGCAGCAACCATCTCCTCTGCCAGCTCCTGCACCTCCTCCGCAGCGAGTGGCCGCTCCTAGCCACCGCTTGTCCCTGCCGGACAAATTTGATGGGGACTCCCGACTCTGCCGTGGCTTCTTGTCTCAATGTTCCCTGCATATGGAGATGTTGTCGGACAATTTCCTACACGACGGTCTAAGGTGGCGTTCGTAGTGAGTCTTCTATCTGGAAAGGCTTTGTCTTGGGCCACACCGCTCTGGGACCGCAATGATCTTGCCACAGCCACTGTCCAGTCTTTCTTCGCTGAAGTCCGTAGTGTCTTCGAGGAACCAGCCCGAGCTTCTTCTGCCGAGACTGCCCTGCTGAACCTGGTCCAGGGTAATTCTTCAGTAGGCGAGTACGCCATTTCGTACTCTCGTTTCCGAATTATCTTGGAATAAAGAGGCTCTCTGCGCGACCTTTAAAAAAGGCCTATCCAGTAACATCAAGGATGTGCTGGCCGCACGAGAAATTCCTGCCAACCTGCAAGAACTTATCCATTTGGCCACCCGCATTGACATGCATTTTTCTGAGAGACACCAGGAGCTCCGCCAGGAAAAAGACCTTGATCTCTGGGCACCTCTCTCACAGTATCCTTTGCAATCTACCCCTGTGCCTCCCGCCAAGGAGGCTATGCAAGTGGATCGGTCTTGCCTGACCCATGAAGAGAGGACTCGCCGTAGGGATAACAATTTATGTCTGTACTGCACCCGCTCGCACCCGCTCGCGAATCGCATCCCAAGTCACTTACCCGTCCCGGTCCCCGGCTGTCACGTCCTGGCGCGCGCGGCTCCGCTCCTTAGGGCGCGCGGGTGCCAGCTCTCTAAGATTTAAAGGGCCAGTGCACCAGTGATTGGTGCCTGGCCCAATCAGCCTAATTAGCTTCCACCTGCTCTCTGTCCATATTACCTCACTTTCCCTGCACTTCCTTGCCGGATCTTGTTGCCTTGTGCCAGTGAAAGCGTTTAGTGTTGTCCAAAGCCTGTGTTCCAGACCTTCTGCTATTCCTATTTGACTACGAACCTTGCCGCCTGCCCTGACCTTCTGCTACGTCTGACCTTGCCTCTGCCTCGTCCTTCTGTCCCACGCCTTCTCAGCAGTCAGCGAGGTTGAGCCGTTGCCGGTGGATACGACCTGGTTGCTACCACCGCAGCAAGACCATCCCTCTTTGCGGCGGGCTCTGGTGAATACCAGTAGCAACCTAGAACCGGTCCACCGACACGGTCCACGCCAATCCCTCGCTGACACAGAGGATCCACATCCAGCCTGCCGAATCGTAACACTTGTATTTCTATTCAAGGTCCGCAGCAACTGTCAGTCACTGAACTATATAGAGACTGTTTGCATGAGACTGTTAGGCTGGGTTCACGCTACGTTTTTTACCATACTGTTTTCAATCCGTTTTTCTAAAGAAAACCGTATGGCAAAAAAACGGATGGAACAGTATGGAAAAAAGTAAACCGTATGCGTTTTTAAACAGTATACTGTTTTTAAAAGTGCATACAGTTCTGTCAGTTTTTATAAAAAAAAAAAAACATACGTTTTTGAAAATTTTGTCCATTTTTAATGGGAGGGGTCTTGGGTGGGGACTTTAGGATTCAAATGCGCATGTGCAAAGTAAAAACCTATACGTTTTTCCCGTATGGAACCGTATACATGTGCGTTTCCCATTGACATCCATGTTAAAAAAAAACGTATGCGGTTGCAGTACGGTTTTTAAACCGGAGTCAAATCCGTGGTTGACTACAATTTTGTCTTCGGTTTAAAAACCGTACTGCAACCGCATACGTTTTTTTTAACATGGACGTCAATGGGAAACGCACATGTATACGGTTCCATACGGGAAAAACGTATACATTTTTACTTTGCACATGCGCATTTGAATCCTAAAGTCCCTACCCAATACCCCTCCCATTAAAAATGGACAACATTTTCAAAAACGTATGTTTTTTTTTTGTTTTTTTTTTAATAAAAACTGACGGAACTGTATGCACTTTTAAAAACAGTATACTGTTTAAAAACGCATACGGTTTACTTTTTTCCATACTGTTCCATCCATTTTTTTGCCATACGGTTTTCTTTAGAAAAACGGATTGAAAACAGTATGGCAAAAACGTAGTGTGAACACAGCCTTACTGTTCATTGGATGTACCGCAAGCATTTAAGTAAAGTTATCCAAGTTCAAGTTCACCTTGTGGACCTTCAGTCATTTTATGCATGCACCTATCGTTACTGGGAAGGGCGGCGATAGCCGGAGAATTACCTCAGCATACTAGCCCTCAGCCTGGCGTCATGAACTATAGGGTTAACCTTAACCCCTCATCTACCGAAACAACACCCCAACTACCATACACCCCCCAAGGGCTACCACATATGCATTTTACAAATAGTGCTCTTTTTTTCTAGGACTGACATGTCAGCTAAATCTGATTCAAAATATATGACAGAAATTAAAAAGAAAACAAAAACAACAACAACAACTTGGACTTGGTAATGGCTTAAATCTTCTAATCTGTATAAGCAGAGTGCTCAGTCCAGCATGTAGGGGGGACAGTAAGCAGTAATCTATTTAGATTGCTGCTTAGTGTCTTGCCCTTATAGTGTTAAAGGGGTACTCCGGTGGTCAACGTGTTTTTCCGTTTTTGACTTACCCTATTTGTTTTGTTTGATTTCTATTCTTTGTTGTCTTTTTATCCCCCACTTGGTTTTCCTATCTTTGCTTCTATTTCCTGTTTCTTGCTGTGCTGAAAACTACAAATCCCAGCATGCCACATGCCTTGCTGGTTTGGGGCGGGTCCTTTTTTTGTTGTTGTTTGTTCCGCCCTTTACCCATCCTACTTTTTTCCCGAGTCAGCCCCCTTATACACAGCACACTAATATAATCAGCCCTGGTTGGGATATGCTGTCATACACACGCAAAAGGGACTACAACTCCCAGCATGTGTCATTCAGGAGTCTTCAGTCTGTGGTATAACACCAGCATGCTGCCTCTGTAGTCTCCTGGGGGTTGTAGTTCACCACACCTCTATAGGGCATACCCCAGTGTTTCCCAACCAGGGTGCCTCCAGGTGTTGAAAACTACAACTCCCTGCATGCCCTGACAGCCTTTGGGCATGCTAGGAGTTGTAGTTTTGCAACAGCTGGAGACACACTGGTTGGGAAACACTGGTGTAACATGATGTGTATGCTGAATAGGCTAGAACAGTGTTTCCCAACCAGTGTACCTCCAGCTGTTGCAAATCTACAACTCCCAGCATGCCCAAAGTCTGTCAGGGCATGCTGGGAGTTGTAGTTTTGCAACAGCTGGAGGCCCACTGGTTTGTAAACACTAGCATACACACACACACACACACAACAGGGACTACAACTCCCAGCATGTGTCATTCAGGAGTCCCCCCCTCCCCCTTCATATATAGGGGGAGATTTATCAAAACCTGTGCAGAGGAAAACTTGCCCAGTTGCCCAAAGCAACTAATCAGCTTGCTTCTTTCATTTTTATGAAGGCCTGTGAAAATGAAAGAACAATCTGATTGGTTGCTATGGGCAACTGGGCAAGTTTTCCTCTGCACAGGTTTTGATAAATCTCCCCCATAGAGATCATTCCCAGTATGAGATTTATTCCCCTGCAGTCCATACATCCCCAACCCGTGCACCTTCTCTTCCTCCCCTTCAGATAACACTTATCTTCTCTGTGAGGTCCTTCTCCTGTGCAGACCTGCGTTCTTAGAATACAGAGCAGGGGGGAGGGGAGGTGAGGAGCTGTGTATTCAGCCGGATGAGATGAGGGGGCGTGGCTTATTTTTTTCATGCAGACAGAGAAAAAAAAAGAAAAAAAAAAGCTGTGACATCTTGTCCACAACAGACTCAGAACTGTGGACGACAGTAAAAGAAAACCCTCTGAACTACAGAACTTCCTGCCCAACAAACAGGTAAGAAAAACACAGATGTTGCCAAAACATATAACACATGTATATTGCAAAAAAACAAAACTTACAAAGAAGATGCCATATAGTCAAAAAAAATTAACCACCAGAGTACCCCTTTAAGTTGTGGTGCTATGCAATGTATGCCTCCTGATCAGCCAAAGCTGGGTCCACAGATGTATAGTCAAGGAGGCAGGTGCACCCTCTGCTCTTAATCAGGAAACCCCCTGCCAACACACACAAAACAGATGCTATAGTAATGGAAGCCCCATATGATATTCATATTAATTCATTAATAAGACAGTAAATTTAACAAGGTGAATCCACAAATAATGTCCTCTAGCTTTATAACATGATTTTATTTAAAAAAAAAAAGAAAACTAATTGGTGACACATAACCTTCAAGCCAGTTTTTTCCAAACAGTGTGTCTCCAGCTGTTGCAAAGCTAAAACTCTCAGCATGCCCGGACAGCATTTTGTTGTCTGGGTATTCAAAGAGTTTCAGTTTTGCAACAGCTGGAGTCACACTGTTTGTTAAACACTGCTTTAAGTTGTGACTGATGAGTATTCTGAAGAGTTTGGAAATGAGTTTACAAAGTTTATATATATCCTCTTATTGTCTTTTAGTTCCATTGTTTGTCTCATGTTGTTTTAAATAATTTATATGTTTCCTGTTGTTTATGAAATTACCCAAAAGTATATATTTCTGTATACCTTCTGTGCCCTTTGAAATTATAATAAAAATGGTTCAGAATGTTGAAATGAGAAAGAGAGAACACACAGACATGGAAAAGAATCCTACAATACATTTTTAATCTGGTAGAAAATGTATAAAACAACCTGATGGGTAGGAAAATATTTGTTATTTGAAGATTTTTGTTAGAACAACCAGCAGATGGCAGTGTTATTACCATGTTATTATTAATAAATTGTGTGAAACATTGATCAATGTTTCAAATATCTACAACAGCTTAATAATAAGAAATATTGTAGCAATGAGGTGTCCAGCTGTAAGGTGTGTGTCCTCCATCCCTGAAGAGTTAACTGCACTTTTACAAGCAGTGTTTTATGTATTGTACCTTATTGTTCCCTATTGCGTTTGGTAGAAGTTAAAAGGGTACTCCACTGGAAAACATTGTTTTTATAAATAAACTGGTGCCAGAAAGTTAAACAGTACTTAGCTGCTGTATGTTCCAGAGGAAGTTCTTTTCTTTTAAAATGTCCTTTCTGTCTGACCACAGTGGTCTCTGCTGATACCTCTTTCCATTTTAGGAACCGTCCAAAGTAGGAGGAAATCCTCATAGTAAACCTATCCTGCTCTGGAAAGTTCCTAAAATGGACAGAGATGTCAGCAAAGAGCACTGTGGTCAGACAGAAAGGAAATTAAAAAAAAAGAAAAAAACTTCCTCTGTAGTAAACTTCAGATGATAAGTACTGGAAGGATTAAAAGTTTTAAATACAAGTAATTTACAAATCTGTTTAACTTTCTGGCACCAGTTGATAAAAAATAAATAAAAATGTTTTCCAGGGGAGTAACCCTTTAAATCATACCTGCCCTCATAGGTGACTTTTTTCAGGATAGGCTGCCCCTGTGTGTGTACATGAGGAACAGCACAATTTATATAACATATATGGAATGTATTTTAGCAGATTTCTACTCTGCATGCTTCATCTATAATTTGTAGTTCACGCAGGGCTGTAGGATAAAGCTTAGACCCTCCTTATATTGCTTGTCTTGCAGACACAGAACACATTTTTCATTTTCACGGACCACTGTTCAAAAAAATCTGTCAGACACCTGTGGGGTGTAAAGGCTCACTGTACTCCTTATTACATTATGTGGGGGGTGTAGTCTCCAAAATGGGGTCACTTTGTAAATGCACATGGCCCTCAATTCCAGCTAAAATCTCTCTCAAAAGCCCAATGGCGCTCCTTCTCTTCTGAACATTGTACTGCGCCCGCAGAGCACTTTACATCCACATATGGGGTATTTCCATACTCAGAAGAAAAGGGGTTACAAATTTGGGGGGGGGGGCATTTTCTCCTACTACCCCTTGTGAAAATAAAAACTTTGGGGTAACACCAGCATTTTAGTGGAAAGAAAAATCAGATTTTTCATTTTCATGTCCAACATTAACGAAAATTTGTCAGACACCTGGGGGTGTTAAGGCTCACTATACCCCTTGTTACGACCCGTGAGGGGTGAAGTTTCCAAAATGGGGTCACATGGGGTGATTTTTTTTTTGCGTTTATGTCAGAACCGCTGTAACTATCAGCCACCCCTGTGCAAATCACCAATTTAGACCTCAAATGCGCTTTCACTTCAGGAGAAATTGCGTTACAAATGTTGGGGTCTTTTTTTCCTTTTACCTTTTGTAAAAATGAAGTATGGGGCAACACCAGCATGTTAGTGTAAATTTTTTTTAATGTTTTTTACACTAACATGCTGGTGTAGACCCAAACTTTACCTTTTCATATGGGGTAAAAGGAGAAAAAGCCCTCAAAATGTGTTAGGCAATTTCTCCTGAGTACGGAAATACCCCATATTTTGCCCTAAACTGTTGCCTTGAAATACGACAGGGCTCTGAAGTGAGAGAGCAGCATGCACATTTGAGGCCTAAATTACGGATTTGCATAGGGACGGACATGGCAGTGTTCCCCAAACAGGGTGCCTCCAGCTGTTGCAAAACTCCCAGCATGCCTGGACAGTCAATGGATGTCTGGCAATACTGAGAGTTATTTTGCAACAGCTGGAGGCTCCGTTTTGGAAACACTGCCATATGAGAAGTTTTTAATTTTTATTGGGGGGGGGGGGCAGTGTATGGGTGTGTTTTACTCTTTATTTTGTGTAAGTGTAGGTGTAGTGTAGTGTACTGTTTTAGGGTACATTCACACAGCGGGGGTTCACAGTGAATTTCCTGCTGGGAGTTTGAGCTGCGGCGGAAAATTTACTTCAACTCAAACTTAAAGCGGGAAACTCGCTGTAAAACTGCTTGTGTGAATGTACCCTGTACCCTGTACATTGTGATGGGGGGGGGGGGGCAAACCTCCAGCTGTTGCAAAACTACAACTCCCAGCATGCACTGACAGACCGTGAATGCTGGGAGTTGTAGTTATGCAACAGCTGAAAGCGCACTGGTTGGGAAACACTAAGCTAGGTAACAGACTACTGCAGTGTTTCCAAACCAGTGTACCTCCAGCTGTTTCAAAACTACAACTCCCAGAATGCATGATCTGTCAATGCATGCTGGGAGTTGTAGTTTTGCAAAAACTGGAGGCACACGGGTTGGGAAACACTGACTTAAGAAACAGACAGTGTTTCCCAACCAGTGTGTCTCCAGTTGTTGCAAAACAATAACTCCCTGCATGCCCAGAGAGCCGAAGGGCATGCTGGAAGTTGTAGTTTTGCAACATCTGCCCTTTCAGATGTTGTCGAACTACAATGCTCAGCATGCTTGGACAGTCTTGGCATGCTAGGAGTAGTAGTTTTGCAAGATCTGGAAGTGCAGATGTTGCAAAACTACAACTCCCAGCATGCCCAGACAGCTTTTGGCTGTGAAACTACAGGGCAGCAGTGAAGATCACTTACCAGATCTTCACTGCTGCCTCTGTCTCCGCCACTGCCACCTGCTTTCTGCTGCTGCCGGTCCTCCCCGCCGCTGGTCCCCCGCTGTCTGCCGCCGTTCCCCCGCTGTATGCCGCCGGTAACTGCCGCCGCCATCTTTACCCAGCTGCCCGGACTTCCAGAGCGGGCAAAGCGGAGATCTCAACTTTGAACCCCCCGCCCCTGCCCTGCGATTTGCCGGTCAGTCCTGGCCGGCCAATTGCAGGGGATAGGAAGAGGTGGCTCCCCTGCCACCTCTCTCCTATCCTTTAGGATGATCGGGGCTGTCTCTCATAGCTCCGATCATCCCTATTTTTCAGGCTATCGGGTCACCAGAGACCCGATCAACCCGGAAAAGCCATGATTCCCCTCCTGGGCAATATGCCGGGATGGATATCGGCAGTCATCCTGTTCCGATCACTGTGTCCGGAGACGCGGTGATCAAGGAACGCAGCACGGCACTGTGCGTGAAGTGACACTTTGCCGCACCGTACATTTATGGCACTGATCGTTAAGGGAAGGGGGCACATCTTGAGGTGGTGGGGTTAGCACCTCTTTTCATGGGTTTACACGGCTTCTCAGGGGCAGGGTCTGATCCTTCGAAAGGAATTAACAGTACATGATACAGGGTCACCTTCCTATAGTGAAGTGAGAGAATAAGGCTGTGGTGCCAGGTACTCAATTGTTGACATTTCACAGACAAAAGCTTGCTAAGGGAAAAGTGGGTAGCAGCAGTTGTTACAGAAAGAGAGGCGCTACAATGTTAAGACCTGGGGGACCGTACTGGGATCTTACATTGGGAAAGAAACTTCTCTAGTACTGTCTAGGTGTTAATTTAGAAACTGTTAGGCTAAGTTTCCACTTGTTTTTTTTTTCTGGCAGTTTTTGGAAAATCCGCCACTGCAGTTTTTGAGCTAAAGCCAGAAGTGTATTTAAAAGGAATAGGACATTCAAAGGAAGGACTTATACTTCTCCCTTATGGATCCACTTCTGACTTTGGCTCAAAAACTGCGGTGGCAATTTTCCAAAAACTGCCAGAAAAATAAATGGAAACTTAGCCTTACTGTTTTTGACTCAGTGCCTCCCCCCTAAAATAATTGCTCTAAGGCTAGGTTTCCACTTGTGTTTTTTCTGGCAGTTATTGGAAAACTACCACTGCAGTTCTTGAGCCAAAGTCAGAAATGGATCCATAAGGGAGGAGAAGTATAAGTCCTTCCTTTATATGTCCTATTCCTTTTGAATACACTTCAGGCTTTGGCTCAAAAACTGCACTGGCAGATATCCAAAAACTGCCAGAAAAAAAAACAAGTGGAAACTTAGCCTAATTGGAGTTTCCTCATATGACCCAGCAGAGTATGCTCAATCCCTTAAGGACATTGGGGGAGATTTATCAAAGGATTTAGACTGGTTTTTCCTGTTTAAATTTGTCGCACAGAAAGTCGCAGTCTAAATGTGTGCGACTTTTCTGCGACTTTTGCTCTAGAGGATTTTTAGAACATGATGCATGCAAGTCTATTTTAGATGGAAATGCATTGGAAAATGCATTGGTGCTGAATTTATCAAGTGCGACTTTTGTGCAACAAGTCGTATCTGCCCAAAATACGCTGAAATGTCAGACCATGTTGGAGCAGGTCTAAATGCAGTTTAAGCTGTAGACCCTGAAGTCTGAGCACAGAATTTATCAAGAGCTGTGAGACCTTTGATAAATTAGGAGCACAATAGACAGGAGACTACCACATACACTGGTCTAAAAGCATACCCAGAATAGACTAGATTAGTAAATGTCCCCCATTGGGCGTAAATGTACATGCTGATGCGCTGGGACTTAAAGGGGTACTCCACTGGCCAGCGATCGGAACTAAATGTTCCAAACACTGTTTTTGCGCTACGGGGGTTGGCCACGCCCCTCGTGACATCCCATCCCTGCCCCCTCGATGCAGGTCTATGGGAGAGGGCGTAAGGGTTGTTACGCCCCCTCCAATAGACTTGTATTGAAGGGGCATGACCGCTGCTTTGGCAGCGTGAAAACAGCATTCGGAACATTTAGTTCCGAACGCTGGACAGTGGAGTACCCCTTTAATGCACCAGGACGTACATTTACATCATGTACATGATGCGAGCACCGGACCGATGCTCGCATCATGCACTGAAGGTCCCAGCTGCTATCATCATAGATTGTGCTGATGTCAGCCATTAACCCCTCAGATGCTGTGATCAATACAGATCAAAGCATCTGCGGCAATGCAGCACATTAAATGGCTGATCTGATGGCCACTGGGAAAATGGTGGACAGAGGTCCCCTCACCTGCCTCCACCACTCTTCCAGTGTCGTCTTCTCTAGTCTGACATCGAGCAGACCAGAGAATAAGATCGCTGATAATGCTAAACAGTGCTATGCCTATGCATAGCACTGAACAGTATTAGCAATCTGATGATTGCAATAGATCCCTATGGGGACATAAAAAGTGTAAAACAAGTGTGAAAAAAAGTAAAACAAATAAAAAAAGCTACTCCTCCAATAAAAATTTAAATTGCCCCTTTTTACTCATTAAAGCGTTAAAAAAATTAATAAACATATTTGGTATCACCGCATGCGTAAACGTCCAAACTATGAAAATATATTGTAAATGATCCCTTACAGTGAACTTTGTAAATGAAGGTCCAAAATTGCTGCATTTTGGTCACATCACATTCCAAAAAAAAAAAAAAAGATAAAATGCGATCAAATAGTCACATAGGCAAAAACTACAGATCACTGCGCAAAAAATGAGCCCTCATACTGCCCCATATATGGAATGAAAAAGTTATAGGTGGTTTAAACAGGGCAATTTTATTTATAAAATTTATAACATACTTATTTTGTGAAAAAAAGTTTTGTTTTAAAAGCAGTGTAATAATAGAAAAGTATGTAAACATAGGTATCATTTTATTTGTATTGACCTACAAAATAAAGAAAACATGTCATTTTTACCATAAAGTGAAAAATAAACCTCACACAAATAACAAATAATATATATTATTAATAATGAATAATCATTTTTTGCATTTGCCGTACTTTTAAGGTAAAATGAGTGATGTCATTACAAAGTACAATTCGTCACGCAAAAAACAAGTTCTCATATGGGTCTGTGGATGGAAACATAAAAGAGTTATGGCTCTTAGAAGGCAAGGAGGAAAAAAAATGAAAATGCTAAAATAAAATGGACTGTGTCCTTAAAGGGGTATTTCACTGCCCCAGTGTTCAGAACATTTAGTTCCGAACACTGTGTGCGGGCTGCATCACAGTCACGCCCCCTCATGACTTTGCTCCACGCCCGCTCAATGCAAGTCTATGGGAGGGGGCGTGGTGGCCATCACGCCCCCTCCCATAGAGTTGTATCACTTGAGTCCCGTCCCTCGCAGGCCACACCCAGCGTTCGACAGTGGAGTACCCCTTTAAGGATGTAATAGTGCCCACAGTGTCTCCAAAATACTATGGTGGAGGTTATCCTCTTTGACTAAGGTGGAGGTTATCCATAGAAACGCCTCACTTTGTACGTCCTGTGTATTGATGTGTTCCTAATAAAGAAGGTTTTATTGCACGTATTGCACGTAATGTGCTGGACATTTCTACCTACAAGTTACTGCATTTTCATCAGTGACGATTCACACTGGTCTGCGCTGAGGTTGAGAGATGATTAAGAGGTGAGCTGATTGTTCTTCTTACCACGATTCAACATTAATACTGTTCCAAGTACCGTATTTTTCACCCTATAGGACGCACCGGCATATAAGACGCACCCAATTTTAAAGGTGCAAAATCTAGAAAAAAAAAGATTCTGAACCCAACAGTGATCTTCAACCTGCGGACCTCCAGATGTTGCAAAACTACAACTCCGGCTGTCGGCTGTCCGGGCATGCTGGGAGTTGTAGTTTTGCAACATCTGGAGGTCCGCAGGTTGAAGACCACTGGTATAGGAGGTAATACTCACGTGTCCCCGCCGCTACGGACCCGTCACCGCTCTTCACCGCTGCCCTGGATGTCGCTCCATCGCTGTCACCGCGTCCCCGTGGTGTCCTCGACACTCCGGACATCTTCTTCCCCGGGATCTACGCTCTCTGTCGCCATCATCACGTCGCCGTCATCACGACGCTACGCACGCCGCTCCTATTGGATGACGATACGGCGTGCGCGACGTCGAAGGAGAGCGCCGGCCATGCAGGGGATCCCGGCACGGAGCAGACACCGAGGAGGCAGGTAAGATCCCTCCCGGTGAGCTGTTTGGGACGCCTCGATTTCACCGCGGCGGAACTGAACAGCCCGACTGAGCAGCCGGGTTAGTGTCACTTCTACTTCAGACACGGCGGTCAGCTTTGATCGCCGCGTCTGAAGGGTTAATACAGGGCATCACCGCGATCGGTGATGTCCTGTATTAGC
This sequence comes from Hyla sarda, assembly GCF_029499605.1. Classification (NCBI taxonomy): domain Eukaryota; kingdom Metazoa; phylum Chordata; class Amphibia; order Anura; family Hylidae; genus Hyla; species Hyla sarda. The sequence continues at coordinate 117,557,180 of NC_079189.1, read as the reverse complement.
CGCGGGTCCTGGCCGTTGATGGCCGCAGGGACCGCCGCGATAGGTGTGTGTATTCGCCGTATAAGACGCACCAACTTTTCCCCCCCAGTTTTGGAGAAGAAAAAGTGCGTCTTATACGGCGAAAAATACGGTAATGATTAAAGTAATGGTGCCCTAAGTTGAATGCTTAAACCCTATAAATTAATAGTGTGCCCATATGCCCCATAAGATAATAGTGCCCTGAAGTGTCTAAACCAAATGCATTAAAAATCTCAGATACTTTAATTTGTTCCTATGTTGTGTTCAGCACTGTAGCATCTTTCAAAAAGTGGGCTGTATACTATGAAGGTGAATGGTGGGCATGGAGCCCGAATATACATAGCAGTCAGTAGGGGTTCATTGAGTAAATGGTGGAAGGTGTCACAGCAGCATCTCCCATTTGTGTACACTCAGTACGGCTTCAGGCATCAAGCATGAAACAAACCCCCACAAATATATATATATGCATGCCCCCCTCACAGCCTGCACTGTCACCATAGCACATGACACTCTGCTCATCTGACAGATTCACAAACCATGAGATGGAAATAAAAAAATCCAAAGCAGGAGTCCTATATGCCTGGCAATACCAAAGCCCCTGAAAAAAAGTGATGGCATTTTTGCCAATATATTAATTTTTTTTCTTTTTGTACAGTATATATTTATCTATGCAGAGGTATCCCACAAAAATGTATATGTAATGTAATGTAAATGTATGTAGTATATCTCTCTTTAGTAGAAAAAGGTCAATGGACAACATACAGCATAGTATGGCTACACAGTAGCACACATAGCTTTATGTTTGAGATATATATATAGCAATGATTCATATGTATTCTTCAGATGGAGGGCTTCAACATAAAGGGGATTGGGCCTTATGTGTATGGCACCTTATGACAACTATAGATGGTGCAGAGGTTAAAGGGGTACTCCCATGGAAAACTTTTTTTTTTTTTTTTTAATAAACTGATGCCAGAAAGTTAAACAGATTTGTAATTTACTTCTATTAAAAAATCTTAATCCTTACAGTAATTTTTAGGGGCTATATACTACAGAGGAAATGCTTTACTTTTTAGATTTCTCTGATTTTATAACCACAGTGCTCTCTGCTGACCTCTGCTGTCCATTTTAGGAACTGTCCAGAGAAGGAGAAAATCCCCATAGCAAACATATGCTGCTCTGGACAGTTCCTAAAATAGACAGCAGAGGTCAGCAGAGAGCACTGTGGTCATGACATAAGAGAAATCTAAAAAGTAAAGCATTTCCATTGTAGTATATAGCCCCTAAAAAGTACTGGAAGTATTAAGATTTTTTAATAGAAGTAATTTACAAATCTGAAACAAACAAAAAGCACCGCAAGGCAGAGACAGTCAGGTCCAGGAGTCCAGTGGCGCTCGGAGGCTACGCCGGCAGTTTCGCTGGAAGAAGCACGCACTTACGTGCTTTTGTTTGTTTCATTTTGATTCTTCATATCTATGTACGTGCACCCCGCAAGACTTTGACCGGAGGTCACCAAGAACCTTGCTGCGCATACTGCTAGGTGATATAGCCCCTTGTGTGCCCTCCCCACTTCCTTGTCTTTGCTTATGTTAATTTACAAATCTGTTTAACTTTCTGGCACCAGTTGATTTAAAAAAAAAAAAGTTTTCCACGGGAGTACCCCTTTAATGTTTAATCCAAGCTCTCATTATATTGAGACTGATATTGTAAATTACACATTGTAGGAGGTTACAGATTTAACATTGGGCCCTAATAGTTTGAAGTTATGTGTGGGCTCTCAGATTCATGCCAACATGCCCTAGTCTGACACTGATGAAGCCCCTAGATATTCCCTTACTCCATTACAAGTATGTTTTTTGTAAAGCTGCCATTGTTTTAGGACATGACATACAACATCTAAAGAAAACACATAAAGTTGTGCTGCTGTGTTGCAAAACACCAATAAGCGAACACAAAAATTGCTTGCAGGATTAGTGTGTCCCAGCGGTAAACTGTCATGTGCAGCTTGCTTTCAATAAATGGAAATATTCCTATTATTGTATTTATAAATAACAATGAGGGAAAGACTTTGTAGCATTTTCCTCAATGCAGTTTGCCAGGAGATCTCTCTTGAGTAGCTATTATCTGGGTCTGTAAGAGGCTTTGGCCTAGAAAGTGGGTTTTTACTCATTTTAAAATGTTCTGCACAGTTTTATGAAGACATCTTCAACAAAAGGAAGCCAACAGATTGTGCCAAATGGACTTAGCACACATTTTAAATATGTGCTTGAAATTATTGCAGCCTCATTGCATATTCATTCATGGAAATATGAGGATGTGCCATAGTGCAGTTGGCAGTGTCTGAAAATTTGTAATGAAAATGTGTTAGGCTGCAACTATGCCTAGATGGGGTTACACAAAGCCATTAAGCCTCAGTATTACTGGGAATCTCATCAGAGATGGAAAAAAAAATCCTCACCCCATTGTATTCCATGCAGGTAAGAAAATAAAGAGCATTATACAGTACATATATCTGTCACAAGTCAGCCCGGCTTATAGGCACATGAGGGAATGCTTACTATCTGTAACTTTTGATATCATTTATAAAGTGTTCATTACAAGATACAATGAGCTAGATAAGGGCAGGTTTCACACACAGCAGTTGTTGCAGATTTTCATTATGTTTCTTGAACCAAATCCAGAAGTCGATCCAGGTAGAAGAAGAATTATAAATATTTCCTGTATATAACTATGAGAAGAAAAGAAACAGAGCACTAATGCAATGACTATGTTCAAGGCAGGTAGGTACACATCCAGGGGTTTCTCCCTTTCTTTAACGGGGAGGCGGTAGATGATCCAGGGGGAGCCTCAGATGCCGGCCACTTGCAGTATTACGCCCTTTAGCGGTTCGTCAGGCCGTGGAATGATCCGTGGCCGGCGTCTGAGGCTCCCCCTGGATCATCTACCGCCTCCCCACGGGGCCTAATCCCAGTTTCATTCCAGGTTTCCCTCAATGGAATCCCAGAAAACCCTTTGAAGTCATAATGACAATGGACGTAAATGAACGTCCAGATGCGCTGGTACTTAGAGCACCACGACGTACATTTACGTCCTGTACTTGACCGCGAGCACCAGACTTGTGCTCGCATTATGCCTGGCATGTCCTGGCTGCTATAAGCATGTGTAAAAATGTCCGATCTATCAAAATATAATCTTAATGACCCCCGTATGGTGAATGGCGTAAAGGGGAAAAAAAGTCAAAAATTGATGCTTTTTGGTCACATCACATTCACAATTTTTTTTTATAAAAAGCGATCAAATACTCACATATACACAACAGTGATACTAAAGAAAAACTACAGGTCATGAGGCAGAAAATGAACCCTCACACTTGCCACGTATACGGAAAAAAGGAAATAGTTATAGGTGGTCAAAATAGGGCAATTTTAAACATACTGATTTTGTAAAAAAAAAAAATGTGAGATTTTTTAAAAGCAGTACAATAATAGAAAAGTATATAATCATGGGTATCATTTGAATCATATTGACCCACAGAATAAAGAACACATGTCATTTTTACCATAAAATGTACAGCGTGAAAAGGAAACCCTCCAATATTTGCAAAATTGCAGTTAATTTCCTCACACAAATAATAATTTTTTGGGTTCACCATACATTTTAAGGTAAAATGGAAGTTGTCATTACAAAGTTCAGTTGGTTGTGCAAAAAACAAGCCCTCATATGGATATGTGAATGGAAATATAAAAGAGGGTTTTAAATTTTAGAAGGTGAAAAGGAAAAAACGAAAAAGCAAAAATAAAGTTGGCCTGGTCCTTAAGGCCAAAACGTGCTGTGTCCTTGAGGGGTTAAAATCATTGCAAAGTGACACTTTAAACATACCTTTCATATCACAGAAAAATATGCTTATATATGTTTATCACTAGGTCATGCAGATTCTGTACATGTCATTATGAGTCTAACTTCTGTATTTGGCTCACAAATTCCTCTGTTCTGCTGTTCACTCATTTTGACATCGACTGCTCAGGAAGGGGTGCGACTGTGGCAAGCACTGAGCCCGCCCTCACTCACCATGCATTTACTTTCTCCTGTCTGCTGTTCTGTGCTGGGTCTCTTCATGCAATCACTTCAGGCTGCTCTGTAACCCCCTCCTTTCTGTTTTCATGTCTGATAGGACAGGAGTGAACACAGAGGAGTGCTAGTTCCACCCTCACTATCTGGACTGTGCCTCAGCCTGAATTTAAGCTAGAACAAATATGCTGCTTCAGCAAGACAAGAGCATATATATATATATATATATATATATATATATAGATATATATATATATATATATATATATATATATATATATATATATACCGTACATATATATACGGCTGTTGATTGGGTGATTGGGTAACAAAATAAGCAGCTCACCTTCTCTGTTCAAATGCTCCCAGTCCCTGCTTGTCCTTGCTTCTTCCTGGCTCCTCTAATGCTTAGCTAGCCACTATCTGGGGTGATTAGCTGAGTGGCACAGTTCCTGTCGGAATGACACTTGAACCAGTGAAAGTTTGACCAGTGGAGATGGGACTTTTGGAACGGAAGCTGCAGGGAATCGGGGTAGGCAAGTATCACTTCTTTTTTATTTTTACACCACCTCCAATATATATTATAGACACAAACAAACAATAGGATAAACACTATAAATATAAAAAAAAAATGATATTACATTGTACCTTTACATAGGACAGTTTTTGCCCTAATAAGAAGTTTCTGCTGACACAATAACAGATGCCTTTTTCATTAACAAGGTACGGATCCTTATATTTATTTCCCTTGTTTCAGTTTCTGTAACCCTATTTTAATTATTTAGACAGATGTTTTTCAATTACAATACCATTTTTCACACTGATCTAAAGTCATGCTGAAATTAAATTATCATTGGACTACTCCAATGCAGTGAGTCTCTGTGATTTCCATATATTCTATATTTGTCACACTATTGCGAATTGTCTTCGGAACCGAAAATTATTTATGTGTTCACCTATAAATGTGTGAACAAAACTGGCAAAATATACAACTTTCCATCCATAAAGTGCCCTATGAATAACACGAACGGTGCTCGAAAATTTATAAAACAGTTTACTCCTTTTGATTCTGCCAATGACAACAAAGCTACATGTGCTATAACTGAACTGGTGTAAAAAGCTGTCAGAGTAGGATGTATGATTTCCTCTATTGTCAGTCTTTAGTTAACGCAGATGTTCTGTCCTTATATAACATATCTATCTTTAAATTTGTGAAATTTATATTGTCACATATTACATCTTATTTACATCTTTATCATGCTATAAAGACAGAGAATAAAGACAGAGAACGGATGGAGATACTATAAAGTAGTATGTACAGTGAAATCCCTTCACTTTAAAAGAGTACTCTGTAAGCTATTTTCCCCCCTTAATTGTTTTAATACAATGCATTCAGGAAGTCTTCAGACCCTTTACTTTTTTTGCATTTTGTTACGGCCTTGTGCTAAAATAAAAATTTTCAATAATTTATTGAAGAAAAAAGGCAGATCAGCAACTGCTATACACCATGAAATCTTAGGTAATGTAGTATAATCATTTTGATTAGGTGGTTGAAGAGTAAAGAAAAGTATGAATTCAGTATCATAATATCATACCAAAATAAATGGAAAAAGAGAAAACTAAAAACAATGGTAGACCTAAGGAGGACGTATTGAGGGTATCACTCAAAACAGGTGGGTAGGTATTATATACTAGTGTAATATTCAAAATGCTAATTTTCACCGCGAATACCGGCTAAATTAAAAAAGTGTAATAAAAAAAAAAATAAGGGTGCTAGACACATAAAATTACACGTACAAGGTCAGGATTAGGTACGGAGTGATATATTTTAAAAAAATGTTTTTTTTTGTTGGATCTGATGGATACGCTTTAAGGACACCCCAACCACCATCAGGAAGGAGACATACTTTATAATTACACAGGGAGTACCCCAGGGGACTACTACCACCTTCTTCCCAATAAAACGTCATCACTGTGCCAGCCCAGTAAGTGTGGAAGGTCAGGTGGAAGACTTCAGCCACTGACCAGACAATGACCTCTAGAGGACTGTAACCCTGCTGTGTAAAAGGGGCCCTGGTTAATCCTTTGTAGGGTAATTCACTGGTACGGATACCCTATATCATTATAATAGGACCAGATCCACGGAGCATCAGTGGTATGTACAATGCTTGTTTAGTTTTTTCATGAGCATGTACTGATGATAATCATTTCATATATGGCTTTATAATAGTGACTTCACGTACATATCCTCATACTAGTGATAGTAGTCATTTATGTTGTGCATAAAAAAAAAATGCTTGCAGAATTTATATTGTACATACGCCAGTTGCATTTGTACTTAACATACGCTCGTGGTTCCACTGTACATACGCTCGTATCGTTATTCACTTAGAGCTTCATACTGTACATGTTAGTTGTCATACCGTACATACGCTTGTACCTTGAATTTTGTGTGTACACTTGTACCATTTATACCGTGCATACGCTAGTGGTTGTTATACTGAAGTAGTTGTTGTATAGTATATACGTTTGTACCATGTATATTGTACATACGCTCGTACTATTGGTACTGCACATATGCTTGTAGCTTTCATACTGGACATACACTTGTAGCTTTCATACTGTACAGATGTTTCGTAGCCATTCTGCACGTTCACTAATAGTTTTACTGTACATAGGCTTGTACCATTATACTGTACATATGCTCGATAACATCATTACCCATAAGCAGTTGTATACCTGTCATACCTGCCACATCTTCAGGAGGATGCATTGCATGGTTGTTACTGACACATCTTCAGGGCAACAAGATCAGGACACATAGGTGGTTGTCTAGCCTTCATACCTGCCACATTTGCTGGCACGATGGTTATGCAAAAATCTGTCACATCTACAGGCTCAACGGTTACATAAAGACTTGTCATGCCTACAGGCACAATGGTTACTCAAAGACCTGTCACGTCTACAGGCACAATGGTTATGAAAGACCTGTCACGTATACAGGCACGGTGGTTACACAAAGACCTGTCATGTCTACAGGCACGATAGCTATACAAAGACCTGTCACATCTACAGGCACGATGGCTACGCAAAGACCTGTCACATATAAAGGCATGCCAGTTGGTGTACAGGCGATGTGGAGCCACAAGGTTATTATCACCAAAGGTCTGTCATGCAGTTTTGTTATTGTATATCATTTTGCTAACAGTTTATTTTTGCCTCTCATTAGCAGGGACTTGGATAGCTTCATGTTTTGCCTGACAGGTATTTATCGGTTTCACTCTTGCCATGATGTCATAAGTAAGCATGGTAAAGATGCATATATCAGCTAGCATGTCAGCCTGCTCCTGTTTCAGTGCCGGCTCGTTTCTTTCAGAGTGGGCGTGACTATCATACCTCCTCCATACCAGGCATCGATTACTAGGACAGCTAGTTCAAAGATCCTACATTTCTGTCTCAAGTTTAAATATGAGTTTTTGTTAGTTGTTGTGGCATTGGTTTACAATTATGAATTCTGTTATTTATCCTACTAGGTTAACATTTGCCCTCTTAAGGCGTGTGCTCCGTCGCGTTTATTGGGCAAAAATGTGACCGCTTTGTTCATTTTAATGTTTTCCATACAGGTGTGTGCGTATCGATGTAACCACGAGCACGAGTGTGAAGCCCAGAGCACAAACATTTTTTTCATACATTTTCACTTTTTATACCTCCTGAGGAACCCTACTTAACATTACAATAGGGGGAACACGTTGAGGTTGTTTAATATGTTATCTCTGTGGGCCTTGCATTCCCTTTGTTTTGGGAGCCTGATTTAAATAATGTCTTTTTATCAATTTTTGTGGTATGATGAGGCGGCATCATCATAAAAGTTAAATTCTGACTGTGATGCCTTATGTAAAGCAAATGTACCACATGTATCATGTCGTAGAATAACATTTTTCCATTATGAGCCTGATGTTATGTTTTACTGTTTATAGGAGACTTGACTACTATCCTGATTAAAGGGATTAGTTGACTGTTATATACTTATTCCTTTTTTTGTTCATACCAGCATCTAACTACCTCAGTTTTCAACATATGGCTCCTCTTTCTTTCTGGCATTTGTTCAACTGAACTGTTAGCTACATCACAATTTATATTATTTTTTTATTATCTGTGTATATTTATATCTATAGTCATAGACATTTCTGTGTGGCGTCAAACTGCATACATCATTATTGTGAATGGTTATTGTGAAATGTTCCTCTTTTGATACTCATTTCATACCACTTGAATGAGTTGTGGTACTGTTGTAGAGATTTTCTATACATTGTTATCGAGTATTATCATTAAAAGTTATATTTTAGGGGATTTTGGTTGTTTAACTGACATGCTGAAGACTTAAAATCACTCAGATCAATTTTCACACAGATTCCATGTGTATATTTTTATGGCATCCTTGTAAATGAGATTTCTCAAAATTTCTTCCACATTGCTTCTTCTGTAATATACTGAAGATTTCCCACATGCAAATATTCTGTGGAAAATCCTCAAAGAATGTGTCTTATTTACCTTTATGGAAGCACTCTGTTTGGGGGCTGTCACTTTTAGGGTATGTTCACACTGAGGAATTGGAGAAGAATTTACTTGAGTAATGCCACTCACTTCTTACGCTCTAAATCATCCAACAATGAAAGTTCCATTGACTTTAATAGACTTCCAGCTGTCCTGTTCACACTGAGGATTTTCCGCCAGCAGAATTCTGGTGCTGAATTGTGTTCTACCTGAAGATAGAATATGTTCATTCTTTGGGCGGAATCCTTGAGTAAAAGCCCATTGAAGTCAACAAGATTTTTTTTTTCTACTGACAAAATGAGATTCGTGCAGATTCCGTGCAGATTCTGCGCATGGGAAAAAATGGCAAAAAACAAGACTTTCATGATTGAAATTATTCCTCTTCAATTCCGCTCCAATTCATGTCCTTATGAGGATGCTGGGGCTGCCACTTTTAATGGAGCACTCTGGCTGTCACTGTCATTTGTAAATGTATCATTCAAAGCAATCTAGACTAGATTTGTTATGTTAAGTGAAAAGTTAGTTTCCCGCGTGATGTCACCGCACATTCCAGAGGAGTCCTGCCGTAAGCATCAGTTCAAGATTACAGTGGTTATATTCCTAGCATAGGAAGATCCTAAGATATCCTTTCAGCCATGTTATGACAAGAGCCCTGTCTATCCATGATAAGGACCAAATTGGACCACCATATCATAAGGTTTTAACAAGGCATGTATCCCATATACTTCATCTGCTCCATGTGATAAATAGTCAACTAAACCATCAATAATGAACACTGTGAGATCATTGATATTTTGTCCTCACCCACATTAGCATAAATGATAAGCTCATAAATTATGGTCATAGGTTCTCCTACTGTATTCCTATCCTGCCATACATTCATTAATTCTAGGAAAATTGCATTATCCATTATAGCAGGCCATGGGCTGAATAATCTTTATTTATTTTTTAAATATTGCAATAAAAAGAAACCCCAAAATGGAACGTGTTTAGTTTTGGTATTGGCTATAATGTCTATCTTTTTTCTCTATCACTTTCAGTCTATGATCTTGTAATATAATACAGAGAGGGAAAGTACATTTAGACCCTGGGGTTTCACGAGTAAACAAAAACGAAATATTGAGGGTAGAGTCCGGGCTTGGTAGGAAAGTGGAGTAGAAACAAATGAATACAACTATTCTTTCCCCAAGTAATAAATCATCTGTGGCTTTTGGACAAGGTTATGATTCATGTTCACTCTGGTGGATTAGACTGTCTGTAATAAACCATGCCACATTTCATCAGCTAAAATCTAACAGACAAGATCTGATAATCTATTACATACATTTATCCATGACTATTGGATGTGCTTATTACAGCAGTGATTGTCCAGCCATAATGTGTTTTTTTACATTTGTTCTATGACATACAGACAATACAAAGTTATCACATGGAATTCTTTCCTTTTCACTTTTGTGCTTAAAGGGATACTCCAAAGGATAGGGGATAAGATGTCTCACCACGGGGGTCCTGCCGCTGGGGAACCCCGCAATCTTGTATTTACCACCCACCTGTTTGAGCTGCACGCTGCGGTGCCAGCTCACAAACAGCTGGGTGGCGACCACGGGGCCGGAGTATTGTGAAGTCATGACTCCACCCCCGTGTGATGTCACCCCCCGCTATGCAAGTCTATGGGAGGAGGAGGCGTGATGGCCATCACGCCCCCTCCCATAGACTTGCATAGCGGGGGGTGACAAATCTTGGTGGCGAATACAAGATTGCGGTGGTCCCCAGCGGCGGGACCCCTGTGCTGAACATCTTATCCCCTATCCTTTGGATAAGATCTTATCCCCTATCATTGGATAAGATGTCTCAGGGCCAGAGTACCCCTTTAAAGGAGAACTCCAGTGAAATTAAACTTCTCTCCTATCCACAGGATAGGGTAGCTGTTCGCGGATGAGTGCAATTGCTGGGATCCCCTGTGATTTTTGCAATGAGACCCCAGGTCTCTCAGTGAGGAACATGTGTCATCTACTAGTAGACGGCACGTCCTCCATTAACTTCTTTGAGAGTGCCGATGATGCCCGAGTACTCCCATAGAAATTTATGGGAGCATGTGCTCCCAACTGAGGGCTGGGACCCGTCCAGTGCTTGCGGGGGGTCTCAGCGTTGACCACCCCAACATCAGCTGCTTATCCACTATCCTGTGGATAGGGGATAAGTTTATTTTTGCCGGATTTCTCATTTACCTTAAATCATAGAAACACACATGACGGTAATGTACACCATGGTGCCCTGGTACTAAGCACACCATGACATACATTTTAGCCTCAGTTTCCACTTTTTTTTTTTTGTTAACACCTGAAAAAACACCAGAAAAACTGCCAGAAAAACTGCCAGTGATTTTCCCTGTGTTTTTGGTCTTTTTTCTGCCCTTTTTAACTTTGTGTGGAAATTGCATTTTTGCCCCTTTGGCAGTTTCCCTGTGGGCATTTTTTTTTAGAATTTTGTTCTAATTTTGTTCTATAAAAAAGATGCAGTAGGGATGAAAAAAATTGTATGGAACAAATGAATTTCTATTCACATCACTGTCCAGAGAACAGACCAGACATGCGGAGCGCTGAAGAGAACCGCTCCGCATCTCAGGAATATAAATGATGATCACAACAAGTCTCAGGAGTGGCCCCCTGGGCGATCTGTCCCTTACTTCCCTTACTGCAGATACTACTGCTCCCAACAAGGAGCACACTCTGCTCCATGCTGGGAGCTGTAGTACCTACATTAATAAACAGATCGCAGTGGATGTCACTCCTAACACCCATTGCGATCGTTCTCCTATGAAAGCAGGTGGCCCACCGCACCTCTCCAGTCCCCTGCCCGGCACTGTACTCTTCTGTCATGTGAAGTTCTCTTCACATCACAGATTCATATATGCCGCCGAGAATTGTGATTGTCCGGCACCATCCGGCCAATCACAACTCTCAGCGCTAAATATGAATCTGTGATGTGAAGAGAACTTATCCAGGAGCAGGGCTGTGAAAATCTATGTCCAGTAGCGGGGCTGTGAAAACATACGTCCCTCCTCTCCTTCTGAGGGAGGTACAAGAAGGTAACTGTGTCCTTCCCAGTTCTGCCTTCTCCTCCTCTCTCTATATTTTCAGAAATCTCCGGACAGTTGAGGGGAGGGGCGAATGCAGAACTGCATAGGATGCGGGAGGTGATTCATTGTTGGGAAAAGTCTTCTGGTTGGCTGGGACGGATGGAGAACAAAAGATAAGTCATGACTCTAATCAGAAAACTTACCCTCTGTGAGTCACTCAGAGAAGACACCTCCATCCTGTAAGTAACTGGATGTAACTGCACTGTAATCACTTGTATGGTCTGCGAAGCTTGTGTAGAGCTGGTATGTCCAACAATATTGGTCAGTGTATGGGGAAATACAGTAATTTTTTTTTTTAATTCATTTTCAGTATTGTGCTATTAGTCCATCATTATTGGGTGACTATAGTCACGGTGTAGTCATATTCTTTATTATTGGTACCTTATATGTAAAATAATTTATTCAAATCAACTTGTGCCAAAAATGTGTAGAGATTTGTAAATTACTTCTATAGAGAAAAATAAAATGAAGCCTTCTAGTTCTTATCAGCTGCTGTACGCTCTAGAGGAAGTTGTGTAGTTCTTTCCAGTCTGACCACAGTGCTCTCTGTTGACACCTCTGTCCATGTCAGGAACTGTGCAAGGCAGAAGCGGTTTACTATGGGGATTTGCTCCTGCTCTGGACAGTCCCTCACACAGACAGAGGTGGCAGCAAAGAGCACTATGGTCAGACTGGAAAGAACTATACAACTTCCTCTGGAGAGCATACAGCAGCTGGTAAGTACTGGAACAATTAAGATTTTTAATAGAAGTAATTTACAAATCTACATAACTTTCAGCCTCCAAGCTGTCCCCCTAAAAATGCGTACAATGGGGGGGGATTTATCAAAACCTGTGCAGAGGAAAACTTGCCCAGTTGTCCATAGCAAACAATCAGCTCGCTTCTTTCATTTTTATGAAGGCCTGTGAAAAATGAAAGAAGCAATCTGTTTGGTTGCTATGGGCAACTGGGCAAGTTTTCCTCTGCACAGGTTTTGATAAATCTACCCCAGTGTATCCATTACCACTCAGAATTGTGCAGAAGCAGGGAGTTAAAGGGGTATTCCAAGAAAAAACTTTTTTTTATATCAACAGGCTTCAGAAAGTTAAACAGATTTGTAAATTACTTCTATTAAAAAATCTTAATCCTTTCAGTACTTATGAGCTTTTGAAGTTAAGGTTGTTCTTTTATGTCTAAGTGATCTCTGATGACACATGTCTCGGGAAACGCCCAGTTTAGAAGATGTTTGCTATGGGGATTTGCTTCTAAACTGGGTGTTTCCCGAGACACGTGTCATCAGAGATCACTTAGACAGAAAAGAACAACCTTAACTTCAGAAGCTCATAAGTACTGAAAGGATTAAGATTTTTTAATATAAGTAATTTACAAATCTGTTTAACTTTCTGGAGCCAGTTGATATATCTAAAAAAAAGTTTTTTTCCTGGATAACCCCTTAAACTAAACTAAACTAAACCCTTTTTCTTCTAAAGCTAAGCTCAGCACACTCTGGCTGGCAATTATAAAGGGGACTGTGGGTGAGAATTATGGAGCTGTAAATTTATTATTGCTGTAATGGTAATAATACAGAGATTAAAGTAAAAAAAAAAATTTTAAGCGTAAGAAATGTCATAAAAACTAAACCACCAGTTTGGGACCCCCCCAGCTTTACCTACTACAACTCCCAGTGGGCCCTAGATAATATTGCCCACATATATATATATATATATATATATATATATATATATATATATATTATTTCTTTTTTATTTTTTTGCAGATTTTGTAAGGCTGCTAGAGACATACTGGTAGGGACATTTACAATGGGCCCTGAGATAATTTAAGTATTTTTTCGGATTTTACATCCACTATCTTTTCTAACAATTCGTTGAGTTTCTATTCATTTCAAGCTGTTGACCAGGTATAAATATCTATTAAGCTACTGCATTCTGTGAAACACGGACCATGGCCTGCATGCTTCTGTCATTATAGCATTTAAAATAAGTTATACAAACCATTTACTTTGGTGCTGGAAATAGGAAAATGAGCACATTCTTGGTTTCAAATTTCACTAAGACAAAGCACTGACCAAGCATGTGAAATCAATTATTTTTAATTTACATTCTAATCCATTGTAATGCTACAACAAATGACTCATAGGTCTCGACCTTACAGTGTTTTTCACCTACCAATTTTATGTTTACTTTATTCTCCTGTTTAGGATATATATTTATATCCCTATAGCTAGCCAATGGGTATAAAAATATAGTGATTTTAAAGAACTGTCCGAGATAAACCAACCTTAGTATACAATTGTAGTAAGAATATAATTTCCTTCTGCTGTAAACTGAGGCGCATGTATGTTTACTTTAACACCTAAAGGACACAGCCCATTTTCACCTTAAAGGACATGTCCAGTGCTCACTTTTCTTATTGTATCCGTTCCTGGCTGCAAAAAAAAAAAACAGAAAACAAACTTTCTCTTACCTGCCTACTCTCCCCTGGTTCTCCGGTACAGTTCGGTCCCCGGGCTGTATTCTTCTTACTTCCTGTTAGCCCGGCATGTCACACGGAACTTCAGCCTATCACCGGCCGCAGCGATGTCCCGCCCTGGCCAGTGATAGCCTGGCACGTCACACGGAGCTTCAGCCTAACAGGAAGTAAGAGGAATACAGCCCGGGGACCGAACACCTGTATTGGAGCACCGGGGGAGCGTAGGCAGGCAAGAGAAAGCTTATTTCTTTTTTTTTTTTTTTTTGCAGCCCGGAAAGGATGCAATAAGAAAAGTGAGCACCGGACATGTCCTTTAAAGGGGTACTTCCCCCCTAGACATCTTATCCCCTATCCAATATAGCTTGCAGCACCTACCTGTTACTGCTCCGGAAGCGCTGGAGGGTCTGGCTCCCGACCACGGGGACGAAAAATCGTGACGTCATGACTCCACCCCGTGTGATATCACGCCCGGCCCCCTCAATGCAAGTCTATGGGAGGTGGCGTGACAGCTGCGTGCTATATTGCGGGGGTCCCCAGCAGCGGGACCCCCACAATCAGACATCTTATCCCCTATCCTTTTTCAGGGACCAGTTAACTTTTGAAGTGGATTTGGGGGGTCTTGATATTAGAAATACCCTAATAAATGACCCCATTATAAAAACTGCACCATCAAAGTATTCAAAATGACATTCAGAAAGTGTGTTAACCCTTTAGGTGTTTCACAGGAATAGCAGCAAAGTGAATGAGAAAATTCTAAATCTTTGTTTTTTACACTTGCATGTCCTTGTAGACCCAGTTTTTGAATTTTTACAAGGGATAAAGGGAGAGAAATCCCCCTAAAATGTGTAACCCAATTTCTCTCGAGTAAGGAAATACCTCATATGTGGATGTCAAATGCTCTGCATATGCACTACAATGCTCAAAAGGGAAGGAGCGACAATGGGATTTTGGAGAGTGAGTTTTTTTTAATGGTTTTTGGGGGGCATGTCATATTTAGGAAGCCCCTGTGGTGGAACAGCAAAAAAACAGAACAGCAAAAAAAAAAAAAAAAAAAAAAAAAACATATGGCATACTATTTAGGAAACTACACCCCTCAAGGAATGTAACAAGGGGTACAGTGAGCCTTAACACCCCACAGGTGTTTGACCAATTTTCGTTAAAGTCGGATGTGTGAATGAAAAAAAAAATTTTCACTAAAATGCTGGATTTTCCCAAAATTTTACATTTTTACAAGGGGTAAAAGGAGAAACCCCCCCCCAAAATGTGTAACCCCATTTCTTCTGAGTATGGAAATACCTCATGTGTGAAATAGAAGTAACTAGTTATACATGAAAAAAAGTCAGAAAGACATGGCAACTTATCAACTGATGTCAGAATAATGATGTTTATTAGGAAGGTGCTTTACACAAACATCAAGGAATCATGCTGACACACTGCGGGAGAGTGGAGTGGGAACGAGGCCAAGGCAACGTACGATTCACATCACATGACGCATTTTCTGGCCTCAACTTCACCTTGTTCTCAGTGCTTCTAAATACCTGAGTGACGTGGGGGAAGGGAGGAGGGGCTACCGACACCAACAAATCAGGTAAGTGAAGATTGACATAGAAAACTGTCAGGAATCTATATATATAAAACTCAGTGTGTGTGTGTGTGTGTGTGTGTATGTATGTGTGTGTATGTATGTATATATGTATGTATGTTCCACAAAAACTTTCAAACGGCTAAAGATATTAACATGAAACTTGGCACACATGTTACTTATATGTCAACAACAAACATAGGATAGGTAATTTAACCCTTACTCACCCCCATTTGCCAGGGGCGGGGCTTATGTTTAAAGTCCCATGCAAGTCAATGGGAAATATATGTTACTGCATAACTTCCAAACGGCTGGAGATATTTCGATAATACTTGGTCACATGTTACTTATATGTCCACTTTAAATATAGGATAGTTGATTTAACCCTAAACTACCCCCATTTGTGAGGGTCAGGTTTTTTTTTTTTTAAAGTCCCATGCAAATCAATTGGAAATGTATGTTCCCATATAATTTCCGTTAGGCTGGAGCTATTTCATTACCTGGCACACATATTACGAGTCAGGATATGAGGACGGGATGGGAGGTCGGGATAGGAGGACAGGATATAAGGACGAGATATGAGGTCGGGATAGGAGGTTGGGTAGGAGATCGGGATAGGATGTCGAAATAGGAGGTCGGGATAGGAGGACAAGATATGAGGACAAGATAGGAGGACGGGATATGAGGACGGGATAGGAGGTCTGGATAGGAGGTTGAGATAGGAGGACGGGATAGGAGGTCAAGATAGGAGGTCGAGATATGAGGACGGGAAAGGAGGTCGAGATAGGAGGTCTGGATAGGAGGTCGAGATAGGAGGACGGGAAAGGAGGTCGGGATAGAATGACGGGATAGGAGGTTGAGATAGGAGGTCAAGATAGGAGGTCGGAATAGGAGGTCGGGATAGGAGGACAATATAGGAGGACGGGATATGAGGACTAGATAGGAGGTCTGGATAGGAAGTTGGGATAGGAGGTCGAGATAGGAGGATGAGATAGGAGGTCAAGATAGGAGGTCGAGATATGAGGACGGGAAAGGAGGTCGGGATAGGAGGACGGGATAGGAGGTCTGGATAGGAGGTCAGGATAGGAGGTCAAGATAGGAGGATGGGATAGGAGGTCAAGATAGGAGGTCGAGATATGAGGACGGGAAAGGAGGTCGGGATAGGAGGACGGGATAGGAGGTTGAGATAGGAGGTCGAGATAGGAGGACAGGATAGGAGGTCGGGATAGGAGGTCAGGATAGAAGGTCGGGATAGGAGCTCGAGATTGGAGGACGGGATAGAAGGTCGAGGACGGGATAGCAGGACGGGATAAGAGGACGAGATAGGAGGAGGGGATAGGAGGTCGGGATAGGAGGTCAGGGTAGGAGGTCGGGATAGGAGGATGAGATAGGAGGACGGTATAGGAGGTCGAGATAGGAGGTTGGGATAGGAGGTCGGGATGTGGGGTTGGGATATGACAACAATATATGAGGACTGCATATGAGTCAAAAGCTTCCTCCTTTGTTTATTTTCCTCCCCAAAAAGGATTAGGAAGGAAAAACCGGGCTACGCCGGGTACTCAGCTAGTATGTACATAAAAACAAGGTTCAATCTTGCAACTCTTCATAAAAAGGCACTTAAATCATTACGTTCGTTTAAGCAGCAAAAAGCAGCAATTCTAGACTTTGGTATTTTTTTTACATTTACGCCATTTACTGTCCTCTCCTAATCTCACCACTGAGTGCTGACTGACATCCCTGCTGACTGCTCAGATATCACCCCCTGACTTCACCGGTGACATCACCCCCAATATCACCACTAAGTGCTCAATGACATCAACCGCCAACAAGTAATATAATGTATGCACACAGTGACCCCACCAGCAGAATAGTGAGTACAGCTCTGGAGTCTGGCTACTAGAGGGAACATCTTCCTGTTTGGGTTTGCTGTGAGCATTTGGTGTGCTCAGCTTGGAGAGAGATCCATCTGTCTCCCAGGAGCGACTTTCCCTTCCCCAGAAGGAGAGTTCATTTCCTGGTATGAGTGAGGAGCAGAGAACCCCATACATCTGATCCCATACAGTGGGCTCCCTGCAGGGCAAGTGGCAATGTTATCTGGCCGTGGCTCTGGCGATTTGGGGGATGAGAGCAGCACCAGTCACCAGGGAGGGGCGCTGATGGCCCAGATCCAGCTCCTGGAGTCCCCTGGTCGCTCCAGGAGCTGGTAACATTTGTATACACCCCCCTCCCTGAGCCCCCCGGACTTGCCGCAGGATCAACTCACTGTGTGAACCCCATTTCTAAGCCCAGCCTGAGTTCTGCTGTGGACTCAATGCAGGAGAATGGGGAGAGTATGGAGTCTATAACTCCCAGCATGAATGGTCTGTCAGTGCATACTGGGAGTTGTAGTTTGCAAAAGCTGGAGGCACACCGGTTGCGAAACACTGAGTTAGGTAACAAACTCTGTGTTTCGCAACCAGTGTTCCTTCAGCTGTTGCAAAACTACAATTATCAGCATGTATTACAGCTGAAGGGCATGCTGGGACTTGTAGTTATGCAACAGCTGGAGGCACACTACTGCAACTCTCAGCATGCCATTTGGTAGTTTGTGCATGCTGGGGGTTGTAGTTATGCAATTGCTGGAGGCGCACTTTTTCATAGAAAAAATGTGCCTCCAGTTGTTGCATAACTACAAACCCTAGCATGCACAAACTACCAAAGGGCATGCTGGGAGTTGTAGTTGTCCCTTTTGCTGTTGCATAACAACAACTCCGAGCACGCCCTTTTGTGCATGCTGGGAGTTGTTGCTAAGCAACAGCAGTAGGCCAGCCTTACCTCCTGCTGATGCACATGCCGGATCCTGCCTGCTGCTGCCGCTGTCTCCGCTCTGGGGCCCCGATCCCGCCGCCGATGCCGGGGAACGGGACCCCCACTTCAGGTACATACTCCCAGCACCTGCTCTCGCCCTCCGGAGTAGGGGCGGAACGGGTGCCGTTCGGGACACCCCCACAGCAGGCGTCCTGATTCATCAGCCGGTAATGGCCCACGAATCAGGACAATGGTGAGGTGGCACCAGTGCCACCTCACTCCTGCTGCTAAAGGATGATAGGTGCCGTGTCGGACGACACCTATCACCCTTTTTTTATGGGTCACCGAGGACCTGATTGACCCAGAATCGACATAAATCGCAAATTGATCAGCGATGTGCGTCGATCGCCAACATGGGGGGTCTCAGGACCCCTTCCAGTGGTTTGCACGGGGTGCTTGCTAAATGATTTCAACAGGCATCCTGGTAGAGTCCCTGCCCGGCGTGTGCAGGTACGCCCTGGGTCCTTAAGTACCAGGATGTCAGGGTGTACCTGTACACCCTGGGTACCTAATGGGTTAACCAACCGGAATGTATTGCATTTACCTTAACTAACCGGAATGTATTGCATAAAATGATAGCAGCAATTTTTCTTACCAGATTCATTAGTATTCTCCTTACATAATAAGATTTAGGCCTAATTGTGACATAGGGGGAGATTTATCAAAACCTGTGTTGAGGAAAAGTTTACCAGCTGCCCATAGAAACCAATCAGATTTCTTCTTTTGTTTTTCAGAGGCCTTTTTTAAAATGAAAAAGCGATGTGATTGGTTGCTATGGGCAACTTTTCCTCTGGACAGGTTTTGATAAATCTCCCCCATAGCTTCTAAGGCTGTAAAATTACATAAATCCATCCAGTTCAGCGTGTAATCCTGCATTGTTAATCTACATTAAGGTGACCCGCTCCCCCCCCCCCCCCCCCCCACACACACACACTCCTTTCCCATGTGGTAGAAATGAAAACAAAGTAATCAAAATAAATCCTCAGATACACAATCGTTCTGTGGAATATTGTAACTATAACCCTTTAATATTATTACACTCCAGAAATGCAAAGTTCTATAGTCTCACTACTCTCTGCATTCCCCCTTGATTTGTAAAATAGTTATTAGATTTCCCTGCCATATTATTTGTAAGCTAAATGGGGGGGGGGGGGGTATTCATGAAAAGTGGTGTAGTTGAACGTCTTTTTACTCCATTAATTTATGTGGTAAAAACTGTGTACCTGCACCAAATGTATTACATGGTGCAGGGCATGTGATGAGTCTGGTTCTGATCACATTTCTTCCAACAGAACTCCACTTTGTATGGTGTTTTTTGTGCAACTTTTTAACTCGTACGACAATGATGTGACCTTTTTATAATGCTGTCCACAGTTAGTTTGTATGCTGTTTTTTATTTGTTGGTGCTTTGCGACAAATTATGCAACTTCTTAAATTCCTGACCACTGCAAAAACACGACTCAAAACATGTCTACCACAGCAAAACACAGGAATGCATGTATATGAAAAGTTGCACAAAAAGTCACAAAAAATGCATTGTGCCAAAATATTGAGACAAATTTACCCAGGAAAACAAGGAGAAAAGGCTTTAAAAATACCCCCCCCCAATAAGCTTTAATATGTCTTTCTTGACTCGACTCAGTCCAATCTGTAGTTTAAAGGGGTAGTCCAGTGGTGAAAAACTTATCCCCTATCCTAAGGATAGGGGATAAGTTTGAGATCGCGGGGGGTCCGACCGCTGGGGCCCCCTGAAATCTCTCTGTACGGGGGCCAGGCTCTCCGGCCAGATAGCGGGTGTCGACCTCCGTACAAAGCTGCGGCCGACACGCCCGCTCAATACATCTCTATGGCAGAGCCGGAGATTGCCGAAGGCAGCGGCTCTGCCATAGAGTTGTATTGAGGGGGCGTGTTGGCCGCCGCTTCGTGCGGGCTGTCGGGGCCCCGTACAGGAGATCTCGGGGGGGCCCCAGCGGTCGGACCCCACGCGATCTGCAACTTATCCCCTATCCTTAGGATAGGGGAAAAGTTGGTCACCACTGGACTACTCCTTTAACTCCTCATAAAAGCTGATAAGGTTAGTTTTACAGGACCTAGCCTTCATAAACCTTCTGGACAGGATGCCAGTAGAATTTTTATCAAAGAGCAAACTGTGCTCACAATGTGTTTAGGATGCCGAAAGATGAGCTCTTCTCTGGCCACCCTTACTGCTTCTTCTCGTGCCGAATCCCCTGCCTCTTTCTTGCTGTCCTGTCCAGTGATGAGCATCCACTATTGTTATCTGCTGTCTCTTGCTGCAGAGGTTAACATCATAAGATTAGGATATAGTTAGGTTTTATATTGCAAACATTTTTCCATCTGGAAAAACGTGAGATGGTTTTCAAAGGTATATAGGGGCTGAAGTTAGAACCCCGCTAATTTTACATAGTCCTTCTAACATACCTCCCATTACCGGTAATTAAATATTTTTTTCTCATTGTGTAGCTTTTATCACTGATGACAAATGTTATTACTTGTGCTGTTCTAAAATCTATTATCTATTTATTTTTTCTATGAGAATGAAATATCAGACCTAAGAGTTTCCAAGAGTTCCAATGGGGAATGACTGCTGGGACATGCCTGGTAGAGTGTCTCATGGTTTATTGTTAGCTTGTTCCCATCTTAGTATAAAAAGACTAGGACATTGTCTGCAGACAGAAGTAGCTGTGGGGAAAAGTCAAAACTTAAAGGTAATCTGTAGTGCAATATAACTTATCCCCTATCCAAAGATAAGTTAAAGATCGCGGGGAGTCAGAGTGCTGGGGCCCCACGCGGTCTCATTGGCGGGCGGTGGCAGTATGCTGGAAAGGGGGCATTCCATCCTCACATGACGCGGTGACCGACACGCCCCCTTCATGTATCCCATGGAGATACATGGAGGGGGCGTGTCTGTCACAGCTTTCTGCTGGGGACAACACTGCACTTCCTGCAGACTGCTGCGGCCCCGTCCAGGAGATTGCGGGGGGCCCCAGCACTTGGACCTCCCACCCACAATTCAGATAGAGGATAAGTTATATTGCACTACAGATGTCCTTTAACAAAAGTACAGAGAAGTGATGACGTGTATTAATGCATTCCTGCGTTAAACGGCTGTTGCTCCATCTTCTGTACCCACTGTCTTGCTTGTCTGTTTTTATGCTGCATATTGAATAAAGGTTTTGCCAAATAGTTTTGGTGAGTGCCACTGAAATACTCTTTCTAACTAAATTTTTATTGAACTGATAATATCCCAGTTTCATTGAAAGTTGACAGATACTGTCCATTACTTTATGCTATGTAAAGCCATTTAAGAATTCCTCATAGCTGTTCCAAGGAATATCTTCCTAACAGTTTGTAAAGAATTTTATGGAGCCAGATGAGTCTGTCTGAATATCACTTGGAGGATGTTCCAGAACACGAATACAACATTAAAAGGAAAGCAAACATACCATTGTTTTATAGAATTACCTAGACTATAACACCAAATTCTCTCTGCAGTCTTCACACATGTGAGCGTGCCTTGACGGATTACATCTTTAAGGAAGTTCTTGCATCCCTCTCCATCTGTTACCTCATCTTTATACTATAACACCTATCATCTGTAAAAAAGAACTTTGAGATAAAAAGCTTTCTTTTACTAAGCCTTGAGCTTGCGAGGTGTTATAAATAATACCTACTCTATGAAATGATAAGATATAGATAAAAATGCTTTACAGATGTAAAGGACAGTAGTAGATTTGCATATTTCTATTGTTGGCAGTTTCCAACTTGTGAAGGAAGTCTCGAATCTGAGAGCAGGAGACAGACATTTGAACATAGCTAGTGCAATCTATTATGACTACGTTTGGTAATCTAAGCCTTTATGAGCTTGATTTAAGCATACAGTACATATTTACAGGCCCACTGAAATCCAAAATTGAATTTTAGGTCAAAACAGCTGAGAATATACTCGAGGAAGATGCTACGGCCCTGCACCTGCAAATCCTATTAACAGATATTTTACACTTTTAGTACTGGACCTATGACTCCAATACAGAAAAATGTAATGGTAAGATTTACATTTACTGCTCTGTGTCTTGCTTGTTATGGACAATATATGGCTCCAGAACTATATCAAGTTGCCTGCTAATACTCATCCTGTCTTCTTTCACAGTACAATGAAATACTTGCTTTAAGTCCTCACCTCTTCTAACATACCTTCCAATTATTAGCAGCTGCCTGAAAAAACAAGGACACAAGATTCTCTAATGTGCATAATAAGTGCAAAAAGAATTTGCAGGTACAGCAGTCCGGTGAAAACCTTTTTTTCTTTTAAATCAACTGGTGCCAGAAAGTTAAACATAGTTGTAAATTACTTCTATTAAAAAATCTTAATCCTTCGAGTACTTATCAGCTGCTGAATGCTACAGAGGAAATTCCTTTCTTTTTGGAACACTGATGACATCACGAGCACAGTGCTCTCTGCTGACATCTCTGTACATACTCTGCAGATGTATGCTAAGGGCAGCATGGCGGCTCAGTGGTTAGCACTGCTGCCTTGCAGCACTGGGGCCTTGGGTTCAAATCCCACTAAGGACAACAATAAATAAAGAGTTATTATTATTAATAACGTCAGCAGAGAGAACTGTGCTCGTGATGTCATCAGAGAGAATTCCAAAAAGAAAAGAATTTCCTCTCTAGTATTCAGCAGCTAATAAGTACAGGAAGGATTAAGATTTTAATAGAAGTAATTTACAAATCTGTTTAACTTTCTGGCACCAGTTGATTTAAAAGAAAAAAGGTTTTCACCGGAGTACCCCTTTAAGTGTAAAGTCTTTCCACTCTGCCCTTTTCAGTGGGACTGGCTTTCAATGTGAAAACTATAGGGAACCGTATTGAAAACCGCATGCATTGACTCTCCATTGAAAACTGTATGCCAAACGATGGATCCGGTTGCATCCGTTTTGTATTTTGTACGGTTTTATCCGTTCTATTTTCCCAAACCTACCACGGTTTTTGGTCCGGGTGAAAAACCATATTAAACCGTATACATTTTTTTTAAACATGGGAGTCAATGGGAACCGTATGAGTCAATGGGAACTGTATGTGAGTACGGTTCCATCCAGAATGCACCATACGGTTTTTGACTTTGCACAGTTTTTTTCTTGGAATTTCAATCAAACAAGTGAAACTTTATTCATAATGGAGTGAAAAGTAAAAAACATATACGTTTTTTTCTTAAAAAACAGATGCAACCGGACATCATTTTTCAAACTGTATACGGGTTAAAATTTGCACACACGTTTTGATACAGTTTAGTCCGGTTTTGAGGAATCAATTTTTCATCAAAAACCTGATACGGGAGCTGAATTGCAAAAACGTTGTGTGAATGCACCCTTGGGCATGTTAGTTTCAAACCACCCAACCCCTTTATTGTTGAGGAAATAGGTGTTTTTTTTTTGGCTGCTGTGTGTCCAATGTCTATGGCCGTTGTTTGATATATGCTTTAGGTTTTTTGTTTAATTGCAAAATTTATTTTATTGTTTTTAGATTTATGTTATTTTTGTTTAAAACTTCCATAAAGCACTATAAAAACTACAATGTTTGGCCAAAAATGATTGTACATTTTTGATCAACCAGCTTTGAGGATTTGAAGCACAATAACTCAAGTGTCTTTCATTTCATATCCAGTTGAAAAAGTTAAATTACTTTTAAGGTTAAGGTTTCTGCATTTATAGCTAATAAAATGTGGTCTAACTAATGTAACTAAAGTACTCACAGTTGTACCATTCATGTTTTATTGAGCATATTAACATACACAATGTAGGGGGAAAAAATTCCAGTCAACAGTTGAATTTAATAACCTGTAAATTGCTTTTTTAGCAGCTTCATCCTTAACTAAACATTTCCTGCAGCTAAAAATTCAAGTGGTGCAATGTTAGAGAAGAATTTTTATCAATTTTTGCCAGCAAATGTGCATCAGTTGACCTATATTTCTGGGAAGCGTTATGTGCACATGCACATCTTCAGATCATGCCACAGCAGCTAGATAGGTGTAACGGCAATGGTGAAATGGATCCGCTGAACCTGTGTGGATGATGGCGTGGGCTGTACCAGGGAGCAGATTCTTACGGGCCGCTGGTTTTCACCAGAGCCCGCTGCAAAGCTGGATGGACTTGCAGCAGCAAGCGGCACCGGGGTCGCTACCCCTGATATGACTCATCTACACAGGCTGCTGAGGTGTAACGAGGTACAGGAAGGATGAGGCAAACTCATAGTCAGGGACAGGCTGGAAGGTCAGGACATGCGGCACTGGAGTGTGGTCAGGGAACGGAGCTGAGGGAACTGGTACACAGAATAGCAGAACACACAGAAGGTACACTTTCAGGCAGCAGGGCACAAAGATCAAAAAGGGGAAACAGGAAGTGATGACACTTATAGTCTCAGCGAGCAGCAGTAACCAATTAGGGGCATACTGGTCCTTTAAATCGCAGAGGGCTGGCGCGCGCACACTCTAGAGGGCTATTACACACATGCCGGCGACCTGGGACAGTGAAGGAAGTATGATGTGTGTAACAGCCCGGCGTTCACATGCGAGCGCGTCCCGCGATGCGAACCAAGGCACCACCACCAGAGGGGAAAAGAGCAGGAGAGCACTCACTTCCGGCGTGTCTGGCCGGAGCGCTAGTTGTAACAATAGGGTTAAGAACAGGACTAAATGTGGTCATTCAAAAATATTAATTTTCCCATTCAACCATTCTATGGTTCAGTAACTTGTGTGCTTTAGGTTATTGTCTTGTTATAACATCCAACATCTCTTGAGCGTAAGGTCATGGCAAACTTGAGGGTGGCTGAAATATTATTATTGCTTTCTTCTTGGTGTCCTCCTGTAAATACTATTCTTGTTCAGTGTATTTCTAATAGTAGACACATGAACAGCAGGTCTTTTATTGCTACCCTTGGGTTCTTTTTTGTCTCTTTCTTGGATTGGTGTTTGTGCTCTTGGAATGATTTTCCCTAGGGTACCTACTGCTAGGAAAAGTAGCAACAACCCAGAATTGTCTCTATTTGTATCCATTTTCAGTTTCATGAGCTCATGTCTTCTGAAAATTGTTTGTATCAAGGCTTGGTTCCCACTAACTAATCCTTTTGGGGAAGAACCGATTTGTCAATGGTGAGGCTTTTGCATGCCTTTATGTAATAGGCATCATTACATCATCATTTAATTGTACCAGGAAGTAGGGATCAAGCAGGGACCTGGTGAGCGTTGTAATGGTAGCAGTATAGGATCAAGCAGTCAGAAAAAAAGTAAAAGTAAAAAAGCTGGTTTCATACAACCATAATACAGACATAATTTTGAGTTTGTTTTACTGCAAGCCCTAGTAAAGTAAAAGTCATTAGACACATGGTTGAGCTCGGACTTGCAGCCATAAGGGTATGTTCACATTGAGTAATTTGAGAGGAATCTCCACCTAAGGAATTCCACGAGTGGAGATTCCATCTGGCGGTGGTCATAGGACCAGGTTTACACCATGGAATTCTGACGCACAATTCACGTGCGGAATTACGCGACAATTCCCTGAATGTGGATATTCCCTAATATAGACACACAAATTCATCAATATTAGAGGGGTATTGTTACGCCGAGCGCTCCGGGTCCCTGCTCCTCCCCGGAGCGCTCACGGCGTTCCTCTCTCTGCAGCGCCCCGGTCAGACCCGCTGACCGGGAGCGCTGCACTGACACTGCCGGCGGGGATGCGATTCGCAAGCGGGCGGCTGTCACGTCCTGGCGCGCGCGGCTCCGCTCCTTAGGGCGCGTGTGCGCCAGCTCTCTAAGATTTAAAGGGCCAGTGCACCAATGATTGGTGCCTGGCCCAATCAGTCTAATTAGCTTCCACCTGCTCCACGTCCATATAACCTCACTTCCCTGCCCTTGTGCCTAGAGAAAGCGTTTACTGTGTTTGCCATTCCAGTGTTCCAGACCTCTTGCTATCACCATTGACTATGAACCTTGCCACCTGCCCTGACCTTCTGCTACGCCTGACCTCGCCTCTGTCTAGTCCTTCTGTCCCACGCCTTCTCAGCAGTCAGCGAGGTTGAGCCGTTGCCGGTGGATACGACCTGGTTGCTACCGCCGCAGCAAGACCATCCCTCTTTGCGGCGGGCTCTGGTGAATACCAGTAGCAACCTAGAACCGGTCCACCGACACGGTCCACGCCAATCCCTCGCTGACACAGAGGATCCACATCCAGCCTGCCGAATCCTAACAGGTATAATGGCATGAAAAATCGTTTAGTGCTAGGGCTTTAAAAATAGAAAAGAAAAGCTATACTTACCTACCTCCGGTCTCCTGAATATCTCGCTGCAGCACCAGTTTCATCTTTTAGTCCTCTGCTGCTCCTGTCTTCTGCCTACTTTCAATATGTGAGCTAGAGGCAGGGCCTGTCTGCTCTGCTTTCCACTGTTCACAGTGTTGTCTCGAGAGCAGGCAGAAGACAGTACCAGTGGAGGACCGGAAGCAGAGGAAACAGGAGCTGCAGGGGGGACCTGTGGGGGACCAGGGGTAGGTAGGCGAGTTCATTCATCAGAAAATATAGGGACATATTTTATGTTAACTACACATTTTCGTCCATAATGAGGGAAAAAAAAGCCCTAAAAAAAAGAATGAAAAAAGAAAAAAAATTTAATGGCATCAGAAAAGTGCTCTGATTGGTTGCTATGTTTTTTGTCTCAGATTGATATATAATTGCTCAAAAAAGAAATAAAGAGGGCAACTGTTTGTGTGTTATTAGTTTAGTTAGATTTGGATCACATTTTATTAATAATCAGAACAGGAAACCAGGGAATTTAACTTTTTCATGTAACTGTAGGTCATTCCCAAGCAGTCACTGATCATTATCTTTTCCACTGTAGGCAATTTTCATTCCAAGACTATTTAGATTGGATTACCATCTCCATGGACACAAGTCTTGACTACCCCATAAAACTATAGGTGAAAGCTAAGAATTACTTTCACCACAGACTATTAAATGAGAACTTTTCTACTACATAGTTGTGAAAGATCCAAACTATGACAAAAAATACCATAAAAACATATAATCATATGGCTGTATTTTCTTCTCACCAGATTATGGCGTCTAAACACTTCATCAAGAAACACTGGAAAGAAACAAAAGGTTTCAAATCATTTCATAAAATAGATAAGACATTGTGCTTATGAGGAATTGAGTCAATAGGCCAACTTTATAAAAATGTAAGGTTGCTTAGAAGTAATGGTTATGTTCCAAACTCATTAACGGAGATAAGAAATATATTTCTTAAGTTCTTTGACATAATTGTAATTTATGCAAAAAATGATGTCCTGTTGCAATAAGCTCCTAATGTATAATGCTGGTGAATCGTCTGCTTTACAATGTAATGTGATGCATATTTATTTGGCTGCATCATTTTCCATCCCTTTTTTCTTATTTGTTACATTTCCTAAGGTTTATCTTCCTAAAACGAAGAATTTACACACATGAAAAAAAACTGACATGGCTACAAATTGTAAAAAGCATTTGGAGTTTTGGCTAGAATTACAACAAAAGTCCACTGTTCCTCACTTCCACAATGCTATAGTAAAAAGTGAAATGTTTTAGTAAACAAAAGTATCACAAAATGGCAAATACATTTTTGTCTATTTTAAGTTTACTTAACCCCTTAAGGACTCAGACCATTTTCACCTTAAAGGGGTACTCCGGTGGAAAACATATTTTTTTTTTTAAATCAACTGGTGCCAGAAAGTTAAACAGATTTGTAAATTACTTCTATTAAAACATTTTTTATCCTTCCAGTACTTTTAACCAGCTGTATGCTACAGAGGAAATTCTTTTCTTTTTGAATTTCTTTTTTGTCTTGTCCACAGTGCTCTCTGCTGACACCTCTGTCCATGTCAGGAACTGTCCAGAGCAGCATAGGTTTACTATGGAGATTTTCTCCTGCTCTGGATAGTTCCCGATACGGGCATCACCGATACGGGTGTCAGCAGAGAGGACTGTGGACAAGTCAAAAAATGCATTCAAAAAGAAAGAATTTCCTCTGTAGAATATAGTTGCTAAAAAGTACTGGAAGGGTAAAGATTTTTAAATAGAAGTAATTTACAAATCTGTTTAACTTTCTGACACCAGTTGATTTCACCAGTTGATTTCACCAGAGTACCCCTTTAACCCCTTAAGGACTCAGCCCATTTTGGCCTTAAGGACTCAGACAATTTAATTTTTACGTTTTCATTTTTTCCTCCTCGCCTTCTAAAAATCATAACTCTTTTATATTTTCATCCACAGACTAGTATGAGGGCTTGTTTTTTGCGCAACCAGTTGTCCTTTGTAATGACATCACTCATTATATCATAAAATGTATGGCGCAACCAAAAAACACTATTTTTGTGGGGAAATTAAAACGAAAAACGCAATTTTGCTAATTTTGGAAGGTTTTGTTTTCACGCCGTACAATTTATGGTAAAAATGACATGTGTTCTTTATTCTGAGGGTCAATACGATAAAAATTATACCCATTATTATATACTTTTATATTATTGTTGCGCTTAAAAAAAATCACAAACTTTTTAACCAAATTAGTATGTTTATAATCCCTTTATTTTGATGACCTCTAACTTTTTTATTTTTCCGTATAAGTGGCGGTATGGGGGCTCATTTTTTGCGCCATGATCTGTACTTTTTTTTGATACCACATTTGCATATAAAAAACTTTTAATACATTTTTTATAATTTTTTTTTAAATAAAATGTATTAAAAAAGTAGGAATTTTGGACTTTTTTTTATTTTTTTCGTTCACACCGTACGGGATCATTAACATTTTATTTTAATAGTTCGGACATTTACGCACGCGGCGATACCAAATATGTCTATAAAAAAAGTTTTTTACGCTTTTTGGGGGTAAAATAGGAAAAAACGGACGTTTTACTTTTTTATTGGGGGAGGGGATTTTTCACTTTTTTTTTACTTTTACTTTTACATTTTTTTACATTTTTTTTACACTTGAATAGTCCCCATAGGGGACTATTCATAGCAATACCATGATTGCTAATACTGATCTGTTCTATGTATAGGACATAGAACAGATCAGTATTATCGGTCATCTCCTGCTCAGGTCTGCTCGATCACAGACCAGAGCAGGAGACGCCGGGAGCTGCACGGAGGAAGGAGAGGGGACCTCCGTGCGGCGTTATGAATGATCGGATCCCCGCAGCAGCGCTGCGGGCGATCCGATCGTTCATTTAAATCGCGAACTGCCGCAGATGCCGGGATCTGTATTGATCCCGGCACCTGAGGGGTTAATGGCGGACGCCCGCGAGATCGCGGGCGTCGGCCATTGCCGGCGGGTCCCTGGCTGCGATCAGCAGCCGGGATCAGCCGCGCATGACACGGGCATCGCTCCGATGCCTGCGGTTATGCTTAGGACGTAAATGTACGTCCTGGTGCGTTAAGTACCACCTCACCAGGACGTACATTTACGTCCTGCGTCCTTAAGGGGTTAAGGTGAAAATGGGCTGAGTCCTTAAGGGGTTAAGTAAACTAAAAATAGACAAAAATGCATATGCCATTTTGTGATACTTTTGTTTACTAAAACATTTCACTTTTTACCATAGCATTGTAACATAAATGTGGAAGTGAAGAACAGTGGACTTTTGTTGTAATTCTAGCCAAAACTAAATAGGAGTAATTTACAAATCTGTTAAACTTTCTGGCACCCAAAAATTTTTTTTCCACCGGAGTAGCCCTTTAAGGACTCAGCCCTTTTTTGCAAATCTGACCACTGTCACTTTATGCATTAATAACTCTGGGATGCTTTTACTGTACTTTACATTCTGATTCTGAGAATGTTTTTTTCGTGACATATTCTACTTTAACATACTGGTAAATTTTTGTTGTTACTTGCATCCTTTCTTGGTGAAAAAAATCCCCAAATTTCATGAAAATGTAGAAAATTTAGCATTTTTCCAACTTTGAAACTCTCTGCTGGTAAGGAAAATGGACATCCCAAATAAATGTTATTATATATTGATTCACATATACAATATGTCTACTTTATGTTGGCATTATAAAGTTGACATGTTTTTACTTTAGACATTAGAGAGGTTCAAAGTATAGCAGCAATTTTCAAAATTTTCACGAAAAATTCTAAATCTGAATTTTTCAGGGACCTGTTAAGTTTGAAGTGGATTTGAGGGGCCTTTCTGCGAGAAATACCCCAAAAATGATGCCATTATAGAAACTGTACCCATCAAAGTAATCAAAATAACATTTCAAAAGTTTGTTAACCTTTTAGGTGTTTCTCAGGAATAGCAGCAAAGTGGAGTAGAAAAATCAAAATCTCCATTATTTTACACTAACATGTTCATGTAGCCGCATTTTTTTTTTCATTTTTACAAGGGGTATAAGGAGAAAAAGTCCCCCAAAACTTGTAACCCAATTTCTTTTGAGTAAGGAAATACCTCATATGTTGACATAAAGTGCTTTGCAGACACGCAACATGGCTCAAGAGGGAAAGAGCAACTGTGGAATTTTGGAGGGCGAATTTTGCTGTCATGGTTTTTGGGGGGCATGTTGAATTTAGGAAGCCCCCATGGTGCCAAAACAGCCAAAAAAAAACTACACATGGTACACTATTTGTGAAACTACACCTTCAAGGAACATAACAAGGGGTATAGTGAGCCTTAACACCTGCCAAGTGTTGGACAGGTTCGCGTTAAAGTTGGACGTGAAAATGAAAAATGTGATTTTAACACTAAAATGATGGTGTTACTCCAAATTTTTGATTTTCACATGGGGTAATAGGAGAAAATGGACCCCAAAATTTAGAGCAAAATTTCTCCTGAGTAAGGAAATACCCCATATGTAAATGTTATGTTCTCTGCTGGCACACTACAGGTCTCACAACATAAGAAGTGCCATTGGGCTTTTGGAGAGAGAATTTAGCTGAAATGTTTTTTTTTTTTTGGGGGGGGGGGGGGAATGTCGCAATTAGGAAGCCCCCAAAGTGCCAGAACAGCAAAAAAAAGAAACACATGGCACACTATTTGGGAAATTCCACCCCTCAAGGAATTTAACAAGCGATATAGTGAGCCTTAACACCCTACAGGTCATTGACAAACTTCTGTTAAAGTGGGACGTGAAAATGAAAATGTTAATTTTTTTTCACTAAAATGCCCCAAAAGTGTTACCCCAAATTTTTCATTTTCACAAAGGATAATAGGAAAAAATTTCCCCTAAAATTTGTAACCCCATTTCTCTGGAGTAAGGAAATACCTCATATGTGGATGTAAGGTGCACTGTGGGTGCACTACAGGGCTCGGAAGAGATGGGGCATCATTGGGCTTTTGGAGAGAGAATTTGGTTGGAATAGAAGCCTCAGGCCATGTGCATTCACAAAGCCCCCATGCTGTCAGAACAGTGGACCCTCCCCCCCCCCACATTTGACCCTATTTCGGAAACTACACCCCTCACGGAATGTAATAAGGGGCGTTTGACAGATCCTTGGAACAGTGGGCTGTGCAAATAAAAAATAAAATTTTTCCTTTTCATGGACCATTGTACAAAAAATCTGTCAGACACCTGTAGGGTGTAAATGCTCCATGCACCCCTTGTTACATTCTGTGAGGGGTGTAGTTTTCAAAATGGGGGGGGTCCACTGTTCTGGCACCATGGGGGCTTTGTAAACGCACATGGCCTTCAATTCCTGCCAAATTCTCTCTCCAATAACCCAATGGTGCTCTTCTTCTGAGCCTTGTAGTGCGCCTGCAGAGCACTTAACATCCACATATGGGTTACTTCCTATTACCCCTTGTGAAAATGAAAAATTTGGGGTAACACCAGCATTTTAGTACAAAAAAATCTACTTTTTCATTTTCACGCCCAACTTTAATGAAAATTTATCAAACACCTATGGGGTGTTCAGGCTCACTATACCCCTTGTTACTTTCAGTAAGGGGTGTAGTTTCCAAAATGGGGTCACATGTGGATGTTTTTTTTTTGTGTTTATGTCAGAACCGCTTTAACCTGTTAAGGACCCATGATGTACCGGTACGTCATGAGTCCGCTCCTGTTCTATAACGTGGGGCCACGGCATAGCGGGTCGGGCCCGATCTCTCACAACGGCCGGGACCCTTGACTAACAGCACACGGCATTGATCGCGGTGCTGCGCACTATTAATCCTTTAGTTGATCGCCGCTTCTAAAGTGAAGCTAAAATGTTGCCGGTTAGCTCAGGGAGCTGTTCGGGATCGCCGCGGCAAAATTGCGGCATTTCGAACAGCTTACATGACAGCCGGAGGGTCCCTACCTGCCTTCATGCTGTCCGAATGACTGCTCAGTGCCTGAGATCCAGGCATGAGCAGTCAAGCGTCAGAATCCTTGATCAGTGGTTTCCTATGAGAAACCACTGATCAATGTAAAAGATGTGTTATAGCCCCCTAAATCATTTAACCCCTTCCCTAATAAATAAATAAAATCACCCCCCTTTTCCCATTAAAAAAAAAAAAAACTGTGCAAATAAACATATATGGTATCGCCGCGTGCGGAAATGTCCAAATTATAAAAATATATAATAAATTGAACCGCACGGTCAATGGCGTGCGCGCTAAAAATTCCAAAGTCCAAAATAGCGTATTTTTGGTCACTTTTTATATCGTGAAAAAAATGAATAAAAAGAGATCAAAAAGTCCGATCAATACAAAAATGGTACCGCTATAAACTTCAGATCACGGCGCAAAAAATATCACCCCATACGCTGTAAAATAAAAAAGTTATAGGGGTCAGAAGATGACAATTTTAAACATATAAATTTTCCTGCATGTAGTTATGATTTTTTCCAGAAGTATGACAAAATCAAACCTATATAAGTAGGGTATCATTTTAATCATATGGACCTACAGAATAAAGAGAAGGTGTCATTTTTCCCCAAAAATGTACTGTGTAGAACTGGAAGCCCCCAAAATTTACAAAATGGCGTTTTTTTTTTCAATTTTGTCTCACAATGATTTTTTTTTTCCGTTTCGCCGTAGATTTTTGGGTAAACTCACTGACGTCATTACAAAGTAGAATTGGTGGTGCAAAAAATAAGCAATCATATGGATTTTTATGTACAAAATTTAAAGAGTTATGATTTTTTTAAAGTAAGGAGGAAAAAAACGAAGATACAAAAACGGAAAAACCCCGGGCCCTTAAGGGGTTAACTACCAGCCACCCCTCTGCAAATCATCAGTTTAGGCCTCAAATGTACATGGTACGCTCTCACTCCTGAGCCCTTCCTTATGTCCACATATGGGGTATTTCCGTACTCAGGAGAAATTGCATTACAAATTTTGGGGGTCTTTTTTTCCTTTTACCTCTTGTAAAAATTTTAAGCATGGGGCAACACTAGCATGTGAGTGTAAACATTTACATTTACATTTTACACTAACATGCTGGCGTAGACCCCCACTTTACCTTTTCATAAGGGGTAAAAAGAGAAAAAGACCCCCAAAATTTGAAATACCCCATATATGGCCCTATACTGTTGCCTTGAATTACATCAGGGCTCCAAAGTGAGAGAGTGCCATGCGCATTTGAGGCCTAAATTAGGGATTTGAATAGGGATGTACCCAGATGCAAGCATTACACTTGCCTTCGCCACCAAAATACCCTATGGCAGTGTTTCACAAACAGGGGGCCTCCAGCTGTTGCAAAACTCCCGGCATGCCTTGACAGTCAATGCCTGTCCGGCAATACTGGGAGTTCTTGATTTTCAACAGCAGGAGGCTCAATTTTGGAAACAGTGCCGTGCGTGATGTTTTTTATTTTTATTGGGGGGGGGGGGGGGGAATGGGATAACTGTGTTAAGGTTTGTATATGTAGTGTTTTACTTTTTATTTTGTGTAGGTGTAGTGCAGTGTTTTTACGGTACATTCACACGGTCGATGTTTCGCAATCAGTGTGTCTCCAGCTGTTGCCAAACTACAACTCCCAGCATGTATGGTCTCTCAGTGCATGCTCGGAGTTGTATTTTTGCAACAGCTGGAGGCACACTGGTTGCGAAACACTGAGTTAGGTAACAACTCTGTGTTTCACAACCAGTGTGTCTTCAGCTTTTGTAAAACTACAACTCTCAGCATGCATTGACAGCCGAAGGGCATGTTGGGAGTTGTAATTATGCAACAGCTGGTAAGGGTGATTGCACCTTTTTTCTGGGTCACCGGAGACCCAATTAACATGGAATTGTACTGAATCACTGGACTGAATTGCTCGGTAATTTGCGGCAGGGCAGGGTTTTGTGGCAGGGCTTTGCAAGGGATGCCTGCTGAATGATTTCAGCACGCATCCCGATTCGGTCCCCACCTGGCGAGCGGCGGGGATTGGAAATCCGCAGGGCATACCTGTATACATTGAGCATTGCGTCTTTCATACATGTTATTTTGAACCATATAGTGTACTATTTCTACTAATTCATGAGGGAATGACTAGAAGCAACTGGTTTTAAATAGTCTTGTAACTGTAGATATAGTAGCCAGTGGTGTTACAATAGGGGTGCTAATTAATGCATTTGTGACTGGGACCCTTTCCTATGGGACAACAGGCCCCTTGTCACAAGCTGGAAGCAGTCCAGTCCCTCTATTTACAGTGGGGTAAAAAGTATTTAGTCAGCCACCAATTGTGCAAGTTCTCCCACTGAAAAACATGAGAGAGGCTGACGGGGAGGGCTGAGAGAGGGGAGGGTCAGGGAGGGAATTTATATTTATGTGGTAAGTCTTGTATTGTATATTTGTAAAAGCAAATACATTTCTAATAATAAAAAATAAAAAAAGATGAGAGAGGCCTGTAATTTTCATCATAGGTATACCTCAACTATGAGAGACATAATGAGAACAAAACAAAAAAAACATAAAATCACATTGTTTAATTTTTAAAGAATGTATTTGCAAATTATGGTGGAAAATAAGTATTTGGTAACCTACAAACAAGCAGGATTTCTGGCTCACAGAGACCTGTAACTTCTTCTTTAAGAGTCTCCTCTGTCCTCAACTCGTTACCTGTATTAATGGCACCTGTTTGAACTTGTTATCAGTATAAAAGACACCTGTCCACATCCTCAAACAGTCACACTCCAAACTCCACTATGGCCAAGACCAAAGAGCTGTTGAAGGACACCAGAAACAAAATTGTAGACCTGCACCAGGCTGGGAAGACTGAATCTGCAATAGGCA
Organism: Hyla sarda; assembly: GCF_029499605.1. Lineage (NCBI taxonomy): Eukaryota > Metazoa > Chordata > Amphibia > Anura > Hylidae > Hyla > Hyla sarda. Next base: position 117,521,270 of record NC_079189.1, on the reverse strand, counting down.
AGCAGCTTGGTGTGAAGAATTCAACTGTGGGAGCAATTATTAGAAAATGGAAGACATACACTGATAATCTCCCTCAATCTCGGGCTTCACGCAAGATCTCACCCCGCCAGGGACTCAAATCATGCAATGCCAGATGTGTCCCCCTGCGTAAAGGAGTTCTCCAACTGAAATCTTTTATCCCCCGTTGTGCCCAGGCTGTAAAACTATACATAATAGACTTTCACTTACCTGCCTACGATCCCCCGTTGTTCCGATATCACCGCCCGTGCTCCGGTCCCTGTCAGCTTCCTCTTCCTGCGGGTCGGTGACTTCACTCTGTGCTCAGCCTATCAGCGGTAGTTTACGGGACATTGCTGCGGCCGCTGATAGTCTGAGCACAGAGTGAAATCACCGACCCGCAGGAAGTGGAAGAGACCGGGACGGCGATATCGGAACAACGGGGGGATCGTAGGCAGGTAAGTGAAAGTTTATTATGTATAGTTTTACAGCCCGGGCACAGCGGGGGTTAAAAGTTTTAGCTTAGAGAAGTCCTTTAAGCAAGTACATGTCTGGGCCCTTCTGAAGTTTGCTGGAGAGTATTTGGATGATCCAGAAAAAGATTGGGAGAATGTCATATGGTCAGAAGAAACCAAAGTAGAACTTTTTGGTAAAAACTCAACTAATTGTGTTTGGAGGAGGAAGAATGCTGAGTTGCATCCAAAGAACACCATACCTACTGTGAGGCATGGGGTGAAAACATCATGCTTTAGGGCTGTTTTTCTGCTAAGGAGCAGAATGACTGATCTGTGTAAAGGAAATAATGAATGGGGCCATGTATTGTGAGATTTTGAGTGAACACCTCCTTCCATCAGCAAGGACATTGAAGATGAAACGTGGCTGGGTCTTTCAGCATGACAATGATCCCAATGTGATTTTATGGATTTTTTTCTCATTCTGTCTCTTATAGTTGAGGTATACCTATGATGAAAATTACAGGCCTCTCTCATCTTTTTAAGTGCGAGAACTTATACTATTGGTGGCTAACTAAATACTTTTTTCCCCCACTGTAATTGTAGATGTCTTTTAGACACTGATATACTGTAATTAAAAAGCTGAGTCCTAGAAGGAACAAGATAGTGCTCGGCTCCTTGTCCTTGGTAAGTAATGCAGAGGAGATCAGCGCTGCCTGCATCCACAGCATTCAGACTCTGTGGCTTCCATGAAACAATTTTGCACATCATTTTTATTCTTTTTTTTTATTAATAATAATAATAATAATAATAATCATAATAACAATAATAAAAGGGCAACAGATAACCCCTTAAGGACACAGCCATGTTTGCATTTTTTTGTTTTTTCCTACTCACTTTCTAAGAGACATAACTCTTTTTACATTTTATTTTTGTATGCACAGACACATATGAGGGCTTGTTGGCTTGTTTTATTGCAGAACCAATTGTACTTTGTTATGAAACCTTTCATTTTACCCTAAAATGTATGGCACAATAGAAAAAATATTATTTTGTGAGAAATTGAAAAGAAAAATGCTAATTTGTGTTCTCTTTATTCTGTGGGTCAATATGATTAAAATGACACCCATATTTATATGCTTTACTATTACTGTACTACTTTTAAAAATAATCACTCTTTTAACAAAATTACTATGTTTAAAACCGCTCTATTCTGATCTCTAAACATTTCTAACTCTTCTGTACACAGAGCTGTATTAGTGTTAATTTTTTTGTGCTCTAATTTTTATTGGTTTCACTTTCGTGTATATATGTGACTTTTTTTTAACACTTTTTATTTAATTTTTCTGGGATGTGATGTTATCAAAAAGCTGTAACTTTGGATTTTTTTTTTTTAATGTTTATCCCATTTACTGTACTGGATCAATAACAATATATTTTAATAGTTCAAACTTTTAGGCACGTGGAGATACCAAATATGTTTATTTTATTTATTGTTTTAACCTTTTTTTTTTGGGGGGGGGGGAGGGGGCTTATTCACAAAAAAAAAATCACTTAACTTTTTATGCACTCATAGGGGACTATCTATAGTCATTATGACTCATCAAACCCACCATGGGTGGTTTGATGAATCCTCCCAAACCCTGCTAATACCACAGTCTGGAGGATTAATGGAGGACATCACTGCTCCTGCAGTCGCTTCATGTACAGGATGTAAATGTACTTTCTGGTGCGTTAAATGCCAGATATTGTAAAACTTAAGTTCCAATCATATATTGTTGTGCAAGGCACAGTGGCACAGTTCATTAAGAGGAAGGGGACACAGTTCATTGGGACATGGTGGTACAGATATTTATGGGCACAGATCATTAGGGGCATGGTAGCACAGATCATTACAAGACAGATGATTTGGGCAATGGGGGTGGGTACAATCTTAATTTTTTCCCCATGGGCCATTTTCTATACTTGTCTTCACCACAATCAGACCTGACCAGAGAAGCCAGAGTAGTGTGGAAGCTGGGAGAGGTGAGTATTACCAGAGACACAGATCATGTGGGGTCAAATCAGTGGCTCTCCATATGGCACAAAACTATAACTCCCATTGTGGCCTGCTGTCAGGGCATTGTGGGAGTTGTAGTTTTGCAACATCTGGAAACTCACAATTCATTAGGGCATGGTGTCACAGATCATTGGGGCATGGTGGTACAGCTCACTAAGGGCTTGGTGGTACAATTCATTAGTGTATGGTAACACAGATCATTACATTACACAGATCATTAGGTACATAGTGACACAGATCCTTAGGGGCAGGGTAAGGTGAGCTGACCTTTTGCTCCAGAGACCATGAGCTACGCCACTGATAGTAAATATAAAATGTGTTGCATTATGGAAAGTCACCAGTTGCAATAATTTAGTTTGCAAAACTGCTATTATTTCCACTTTGGCTCATTTTACCTTGTTCACATTCCTGTGTGCCTGACCCATTTATTACTTGGATGGAAAGGCATGTTTTTGATCAGATTAGGAAGGGCGTTGGGACGTACTTACTACTTTCCAAATTACACATACTGTGATATACTGCTTTCCTGATTTATAAAGTTCATTTTATCTATATAGAGTAGTACTGGCAACAAAACACAGACAAGATAGTAAACTGAAATGTACAAATGACATGTAGAACATTGTAAGGTTCTTGTAGAGGCGTCAGTGGAGGAAACCTAATAACATCTTACTGCCTAATGATTTCTTATAGCTTAAGTCATATTTTAACTATACAAGCCCACAGTTTCTGTCTTTAAGTCTCATTATACATTGTAATGCACAACTGAAAACTTAAAGCATTACTGTCATTTAAAAAAGCATTTGACATGTCTAAGTGCTGAGACTCTTACCAATTTCTAAATATAGCCAGCGTGGGTCACTCTGCAGCTTGATGCAAAATCTGTCTCATAACGGAAAATGGGATACACTCAAAGTATCAGGCATTGCCCGGTCTTCCTACCTAAAGCAATAATGATGCCAGGGCTGCCATCAGAAATTTAGGGGCCCTTTACACAGCTTAAGGCCTGCCCCCCACTGTTGCCCCCCCCCCCAAGTCTGCCGATAATACCAGCATACAAGGAGAAATATCATCATACATATTACCAGCATGCAGTTACTGACCAAATCCTGTATATTGACCAATATTGCCAATAATACCAGTATACAAGTAGGAGTATTATCACTTTACATTTTACCATTATGTTACTGACCAAATCCTGTATACTGACCAAATCCTGTATACTGACCAATATTACCAGTATAAAAGGAGGAAATCTTATCACCATACATATTACCAGCATTCTGTTACTGACCAAATCCTGTATACTGAGACCAATATTACCAATAATACCAGTAGACAAGGAGAAAAATTATCACCATACGTACTACCAACATACTGTTACTGACCAAATTCTGTATACTGGGACCAATATTACAAATAATATTACCAGTACCTGCTACCTCCGCACATCCCACCCGCACATCTACCACCAGCCTGTGCCGCACATATGCCACCTGTACTGCACATCTACCACCCACCCTCTAGCTATTGCAAGATTACAACTCCCAACATGCCCTTACAGTCAGGACATGCCGGAAGTTATAGTCTTGCAACACCTAGCGGGCAGGAGGTAGATGTGCAGCACAGGAGGGTTGGAGAAAGGCTGTGGCTTGCTCTTCTGGCTGTGCTCCACAGTCTGCTAAGTGGTGGGGAGAAGCGCAAAAAACTTGTATCCTTTTCCCGTGGTGAGAGAGCGAGCAGGTAGCTGTGACCAGTAGTCACATTCAGCTACAGGGACGCAGATTTTTTCATTACACCGGTGTCTAAGTGAGTAGGGGCCTGGAGGAGACTTGGGGTTAGGGGGCGTCTTGGCATCTAAATAGGCTAAAAGTAAATTGAAGAAAGCAAAAAAGGAGCTGGCAGAAGCGGTAGATGGATAGATAGCAACATGAATCTTTCCACAGCACACAAAAAATAGGTGAAAAAAGTCCAAGTATTTATTTCATAAAAACCCAGCGTCTAACAGCAAGCTACGTTTTGACCAGCTTACCCAATCATTTTCAAGAAGAGGAAAAAGCAGTGGCTAGCACACAGTTATATACTGTAAGCGTACCAATAAAGTACCAGAATAATTTAATTAATAAAACAAAGTGCAAAATCTTAAAAGATCACAGTGTCAAAGTGCAAAATTCACATAAATCCCATTGTACATGTAAACAAATGTGCAAAGTCATTATAATATTCATTACGAAGTGCAGTGTGCAGTAAAATACATATTCAGTCGGTAGCTACACAGGGCCCTTTAATTTCTAGCAGCCTCCCAGTCTGACTGGGAGCACATGGTAAGTGAGCTTTTACACCTTGTTCACACTGGTGTGGTGCTGTGCGTTGTCCATTGCTGCCGAGGCACCGTGTCTGTGGGGAGGTGCGGCCCAGTGACTGGTTTGAGTGGCATTGGGGCCGCTCTGCCAGTGGGTCGTTCTCCCTGTGGGCACTGGTGTTGCAGCGGTGGTGGTCGCCACCCAGTGCTATGCCATTTTATGTTAGGGATGTTAGGGACCCACTCTAAATAGGTAGCCGTGACTTGGCAAGTGGGCTTGTACCTTTAGATCAAAATGTATACTAACAACCTGTTAGTTTTTGAATTTATGCTGAGAAGCAATTAGATCAGAATACAAAATTTAGATATGCGACCATGTCTGTTTTCTCTACTCGAATTCACATATTCATATTAATTGTTAATAATTCCCACACCTGTGAACTTTAAAAAAACATTTCCATTGGGGTGGGGATTCTCACTCACCAAAATCAAATTTCATAAATAAAAAAAACTCCATTACCGTGTGGCACGCAAACAGATAAGCCAATCAAAGAGCAGCTATCTCATCACTATGGCAACTCTAGTCTCTCCCAATGCACAGACTCAGTAGCACTATTGAGTCTGCGGTGGCCATCTTTCTCAAGGGAAGTCTTCATACACCTGTGCCCACAATTTCCGGACACAACTGCATAAACTTATATTATCCCTTGCAAATACATTTTAAGTAATAATAAATAACATATGGACTTTTTTCATATGGCAATTTTTTGTGTGCTGTGGGAAGATTCCTTTTGCTATCTGAAGTGGAGGGCCTCTAACCCAGGCTCCAGATTCCGTGTGCACCAACTACACCTATTCAAAAGGAAAAGGAATGTGCTGTTTTTCTACACTAGATAGTTAGATAGATATCCACACAAAAGAAGATAGCAACACTCCGGTTCACGTGGAGAAAAAGTGTATGGCTTTATTCACCAAACATCAAAGCGACTTTTCATCCGTCTCACACGGCCATTGTCAAGCAACAAGTGATACATAGTGCAGGGTATATATAGTATACACAATTCATTACCATTAATTATACAATTGTACAAAACCAATAAATATACAGAGTTTGAGCAGTTAAGATTACATTTCCGAGGTTCATATACACTCACATACATATCCTTAAGGAACCTACGTAATAGAAATTATATAAGCCGTCCATAACATCATAAAAATCTGACTGTATACATATCAAATTATCAAGTGAACAGGTGTATGTAGTGCATACTTGATACCTTGATGAGTCAGGGAGGGGGGATCCCGCAGTGCATGTTTCCACCCATTACCATGTGGAACGCCAAGTATTGTTTAAGTTCCATAGCGTATTTTGCACTTCCAGCACTCAGCAGGAAATCACATGGGATATAAACACTGCATAAGTGAGGGCATTCTGTGTGCATGCATACTATGCTGATGTTCCATAGGTGCCATGTTAGAGAAGGACAAGCCCTTCCTGTCATTAGAGGCCTGTGTAATAGATCTGGGTGTCATTTTGCAGCATAAAAACGGGCTCGTTCTGCTAGATTTACCAGCGCATTGTGAGTGGTGGGGACACGTCATCTCGGGAACGAACTTCTCTGCCAACCGTGGAAGGTAAATGGAAGGATATCTTTGCGACTGTGACCAAGTCTAACTATAGCCGGCACCATCCAGTAACACAACCACAGAAGTGCTGCACGACCTCTGGAAGTATAGATAGATAGATAGATAGATAGATAGATAGATATGGGACAGATAGATCTTGATTTTTTTGACTGGGTGACTAAAATAATAGATGGCGGAGGGGCAGTAGACATCGCATATCTAGATTTTAGTAAGGCTTTTGACACTGTCCCACATAGAAGACATCAATAAACTACAGTCGTTGAGCTTGGACTCTCTTATTGTTGAGTGGATTAGGTAGTGGCTGAATGACAGACAACAGAGGGTTGTAGTCAATGGAGAATATTCAGAGCAAGGCCTTGTTACCAGTGGGATACCTCAGGGATCTGTACTGGGACCAATATTGTTTAATATCTTCATTAGTGATTTTGCAAAAGGTCTCGATGGTAAGGTATGTCTTTTTGCTGATGACACAAAGATATGTAACAGGGTTGGTGTTCAGGGAGGGATATGCCAAATGGAAAAGAATTTAGGGAAACTAGAAGAATGGTTAGAACTCTGGCAACTGAAATTTAATGTGGACACGTGCAAGATAATGCACCTGAAGCGTAAAAACCCTCGGGCAGAATCTATATATATAAAACTCAATGTGTGTATGTATGTGTGTGTGTGTGTGTGTGTATGTGTGTATGTTCCAGCATCACGTCCAAACCGCTAAAGATATTAACATGAAACTTGGCACATAAGTTACTTATATGTCAACAACAAACATAGGATAGGTGATTTAACCCTTACTCACCCCCATTTGCCAGGGTCTGAGTTTTTGTTTAAAGTCCCATACAAGTCTATGGGAAATGTATGTTACTGCATAACTTCCAAACGGCTGGAGATATTTTGATAATACTTGGTCACATGTTACTTATATGTCCACTTAAAATATAGGATAGTTAATTTAACCCTTAACTACCCCCATTTGTGTGGGTCGGGGTTTTTGTTTAAAGTCCCATGCAAATCAGTGGGAAATGTTTGTTCCCACATAACTTCCGTACAGCTGGAGATATTTCAACAATACCTGGTACACATATTACTTATATGTCACATAAAAATATATGATAGTTAAATAAACCCTTACCTACACCCTTATATAAAAGATGGGTTTTGTTTCAAGTCCCATGCAAGTATATGGGACTTCCGGTACCTTACTCCACAAGCTCCTCTCTGCATCTCCTGGTGAATGTGTCAATCCGGCTTGCAAGCCACACCCCATCTCACAAAGACACTCCCACTGTTTAAGCCCCACCCCTTTTATTATCTACCCTTTTTGTGCATCGGTCTGGCTTGAAATCACGCCCAGTCCCACAAATCCACGTCCCCTTCTATTTTCAGCTTACAATATCTTCATCACAAATCAGTCCCACCTGAGGACAGGATATGAGGATGGGACATAAGGACGGGATATGAGGATGGGATATAAGGATGGTATATGAGGTCGGGATATGAAGACAGGATGTGAGGACGGGATATGAGGTCAGGATATGAGGATAGGATATGAGGTTGAGATATGAGGACAGGATAGGAGGTCGGGATAGGAAGTCGGGATAAGAGGTCGGAATGTGAAGACAAGATGTGAGGACGGGATATGAGTACAGGACATGAGGTCGCGATATGAGGCGGGATATGAGGTCGGGATAGGAGGTCGGGATATGAGGTTGGGATATAAGGACAGGATATGAGGTCGAGATAGGAGGACAGGATAGGAGGTCAGGATATGAGGACGGGATATGAGGTCAGGATAGGAGGACGGGATATGAAGTCGGGATAGGAGGTCAGGATACAAGGACGGGATATGAGGTTGAGATATGTGGACAGGATAGGAGGTCAGGATATGAGGTTGAGATATGATGACGGGATATGAGGACGGGATGGGAGGTCTGGTTATGAGGACGGGATATGAGGTTGGGATATGACAACAATATATGAGGACAGGATATGAAGTCAAAAGCTTCCTCTGTTGATTTTCCTCCCCAACAAGGATTAGGAAGGAAAAACCGGGCAACGCCGGCTAGTATAGAATATTTGGCACAGTCCTGACCTCAGTATCTGAGGAGAGGGATTTAGGAGTAATTATTTCAGAAGACTTAAAGGTAGAAAGACAATGTAATAGAGCAGCAGGAAAGGCTAGCAGTATGCTTGGATGTATAAGGAGAGGTATAAGCAGTAGAAAGAGGAAAGTGCTCATGCCACTGTACAGAACACTAGTGAGAGACTTCACTTGGAGTATTGTGCACAGTACTGGAGGCCGTATCTCCAAAAGGATATAGATACTCTAGAGAGAGTTCAGAGAAGAGCTACTAAACTAGTACATGGATTGCAGGATAAAACTTACCAGGAAAGGTTAAAGGACTGTTACACCGAGCCCTCCGGGTCCCTGCTCCACCCCGGAGTGCTCGCGGAGTTCTCCTGCCTTCAGCACCCCAGTCAGACCCGCTGACCGGGAGCGCTGCATTGTCACTGCCAGCGGGGATGCGATCCGCGTAAAATCCCAATCCACTCACTTGTCCTGTTCCCCGGCTGTCACGTCCCGACGCGCGCGGCTCCGCTCTCTAGGGCGCGCGCGCGCTGTCTCTCTGAAATTTAAAGGGGCAGTGCACCACTAATTGGTGCCTGGCCCAATCAATGGTTAATCACTTCCCATTCCTATATAAACCCACTTCCCCTTCCTGTCCTTGCCGGATCTTGTTGCCCTAGTGCCCTGAGAAAGGGTTTTGTGTATCCCAAGCCTGTGTATCCAGAAACTTGCCGTTGCCCCTGACTACGACCCATTGCTGCCTGCCCTGACCTTCTGCTAAGTCTGACCTTGCTCTTGCCTTGTCCCTGTGTACCGCGCCTGTCTCAGCTGTCAGTGAGGTTGAGTCGCTATCGGATGGAATGACCTGGGGGTTACCTGCCGCTGCAAGTCCATCCCGCTTTGCGGCGGGCTCTGGTGAAAACCAGTAACCCCTTAGATTCGGTTCCCCTGGTACGGCCCATGCAATCACCTCACTGACACAGAGGATCCACCACCTGTGTCCTCTCCGCATACCAGTCCAGATCCTGACAAGGACCTTAACATGTATAGCTTGGAAGAAAGAAGAGACAGAGGGGATATGATAGAGACTTTTAAATACATAAAGGGAATCAACACTATAGAGGAGGAGAGCATATTTAAAGGAAGAAAATCTACCAAAAGATTACATAGTTTTAAATTAGAGGGGAAAGGTTTAAAAGTAATATCTGGAAGTATTCCTTTACTGAGAGAGTAGTGGATGCATGGAATAGCCTCCCTTCAGAAGTGGTCTCTGCGAATACAGTGAAGGAGTTTAAACTTGCATGGGATAAGCATAAGGCTATCCTTCATATAAGATAGGGCCAGGGACTATTAATAGGATTCAGATTTTTGGGCAGACTAGATGGGCCAAATGGTTTTTATCTGCCGACACATTCTATTTTTCTATGTTCTATGTTTATATAGATAGATATGAGATAGATAGATATAAGATGATAGATAGATACTGTAGATATGAGATAGATAGATAGGTAGATAGATAAATAGATAGATAGATAGATACCCGCAATGAATATAGGAGTGTGGTTCTCCTACAAGAATCTAGATAGATAGATAAGTGTTTCCCAACCAGGGTGCTTTCAGCTTTTGCAAAACTACAACTCCCAGTATGCCAAAGCCAAAATCATGTGGGAAGTTATAGTTTTTTAACATTTGGAGGCCCTCTGGTTGGGAAACACTGAGATAGTTACCATCTACCTCTCACTGTCTCCCAAACGGCAACTTGCCCCCCCCCCCCCCCCACAGAAAGTCACTTACTAAAAAAGAGCAGCATCAGGTGGGTAGGGTAAGTCTTTCTCTTCCTGCTAGCACGGGTGGGTATCCGAGTCTGTGGTGGAGCAGGAACCACAGCACAGCCTGCTCCACCAATAGGTCAGGACAGAAGGGAGTGAGAGAGGGGGAGGAGCTTCCCATTCAGCTCTCTTCCCAGTCAGCACAGCGAGGCCCCTCCACTGTTAAAGGGCCGCAGCGAGGGCCCGGCCTCCCTGGGAGCCCAGGCCCCTTTCTGTGGTACTAGCTGTACCTCCCTGATGGCAGCCCTGAATGATGCTCTTGTTCTCATATACTGTCCTCCTGTCCTGTCCTCATATCCCGTCCTTAAATCCCATCCTCATATCTCGTCCTCATATTCTTTGCTTAAGAAGAGTGAAGCATGTGAAGTAAGGTGGGGCTGAGCTGTGATAAAGAGATTGTGGACCATGATGTGGTTGTATAAGGCAAAAATGGTGTTTTGGCCTTGAGCTGAAACAAAAAGGCCTGAAAAGAGAAGGGGTGTAGCTTGTGGGAGGGGTGTAGCTTGCCAGCTGGATCAACACACTCACCAGGAGATGCAAAGCAGAGCTTGTGGAGCAAGGTATACGGTAAGTCCCATAAACTTGCACGGGGATTTAGACAAAAACCCTAAGATATATATTGTGATGATCCGTCTTGGGGATTAGCTCTGGGATCGTCCTTGTCACTTGCCACGGGACACGTTCCTCACAATAACCCCACAGACCACAGTTCCGCATACAAGTCTGGCTCCTCGCCAGCTTTATTTCCACAGGTTGCAGGTAAAACAAAACATAAACAGGAACAAAAATAAAGCCCTAGACCGTCTGGTCACTGACTATACATGTAAGCATGCCCTGTCTATCAACTGGTGAGCTTCCCTCATCCAGTTAAAAACTTGTGCCACCTGCAACCTGTTTTACTACCAGTTCACACCAGAACTTGGACCACTCGCAGCGCCTTCTGCGTGTTACCTAAACAGGGCCCGTGTCTCCCCCTCTAACAGCGAGCATACTATTTCCAAGGGAGAACCCCAACTATTCTGTTTCCTTTCCTTTTAAACACACTTTCCCTTCCTGATACCCCATTAATCAGGCCACAGGTGGAGCATTCTCCAGAGTTAGCAAGGGAAATATACCCTTTCCTTGCCACACTGCCACAATATATATATATATATATATATATATATATATATATATATATATATATATAGATAGATATATGAATATATATATATATATATATAGATACATATGTGTATATGTGTGTATATATATATATATATATATATATATATATATATATATAGCCCATAAGACATGAGCCCTGAGCAGGGAGTGAAGCACACAGCCACAAGCTTTTCTTGGCTATATCTAGAGCTTGGCAGTGGTCTCAGCATTGACACCCTGACCGATCAACACTTTTGACTTGTCTGTGTGAATATTTTGCTGTGTAATTACTGCTGCGTATTTTCCTATCCATTGAAGTCAACGGTAGCAAAACCAGCAGCAGAAAAATACACAGCAAAATATGGAGCAAAAAATGTCCTGTGTGACCCTGCCCTTAAGAAGAACATTTTTTTTTTATTACACAACTAGCTGAGTACCCGGCGTTGCCCGTTTTTTCCTTCCTAATCCTTGTTGGGGAGGAAAATAAACAAAGGAGGAAGCTTTTGACTTCATATGCAGTCCTCATATATTGTTGTCATATCCCAACCCCACATCCCGACCTCCTATCCTGTCCTCCTATCTCGACCTCCTGTCCCGACCTCCTGTCCCGACCTCCTATACCGTACTCCAATCCCGACCTTCTATCCCGACCTCCTATCCTGACCTCCTATCTCGACCTTCTATCCTGTCCTCCTATCCCGTCCTCCTATCTCAACCTCCTATCCCGTCCTCCTATCCCGTCCTCCTATCTAGACCTCCTATCCCCTCCTCCAATCTCGAGCTCCTATCCCGACCTCCTATCCTGACCTCCTATCCCGACCTCCTATCCCGACCTCCTATCCCGTCCTCCTATCTCAACCTCCTATCTCAACCTCCTATCCCGTCCTCCTATCCTGACCTCCTATCCCGTCCTCCTATCCCGACCTCCTATTCCGACCTCCTATCCCGTCCTCCTTTCCCGTCCTCATATCTCGACCTCCTATCTTGACCTCCTATCCCGTCCTCCTATCTCGACCTCATATCCCGTCCTCCTATCCAGACCTCCTATCCCGTCCTCCTATCCCGACCTCCTATCCCAACCTCCTATCTCGCCCTCCTATCCCGACCTCATATCCTGACCCGTAATATGTGTACCAAGTATTGAAATAGCTCCAGCCATACGGAAATTATATGGGAACATACATTTCCCATTGATTTGCATGGGACTTTAAACAAAAACCCAGACCCTCACCAATAGGGGTAGTTAAGGGTCAAATTAACTATCCTATATTTTAAGTGGACATATAAGTAACATATGACTAAGTATTATTGAAATATCTCCAGCCGTTTAGAAGTTATGCGGTAGCATATATTTCCCATTGACTTGCATGGGACTTTAAACATAAGCCCCGCCCCTGGCAAATGGGGGTGAGTGAGGGTTAAATTACCTATCCTATGTGTGTTATTGACATATAAGTAACGTGTGCCAAGTTTCATGTTAATATCTTTAGCCGTCTGAAAGTCTTTGTGGAACATACACACATATATACACATTTACATACACACACACACACACACACACACTCACACACGTTGAGTTTTATGCATATATAGATAAACCCCAGAGCAGAAGTGACATAAAACCATTTTATTGTTTTCACCATTAACACAGACCTTCATCCTACTGTGACATCATGAATGTTTTCAGTAGCAGCCATCTTGGGACCATCTGCTTCATCAGCTTCTGGATACCATACCTGCTCCCTCCTGTGTGGTTCTGCTCAGTCATACTTCCCCCCAACCCCTCCTGCCAGTTAAATCTACATCCCATGGTGAGCCGAACAGCTAATACCAGAATTCAAGCAGCACAGCATAGTATGCAAGTGTGTTGACTAGAGGAAGCTGGTTACACTAACTCATTGGGACCTCTTGCTGTTCCTGTTTAAGGGTCTATTCACACGTACAGTATCCTGCGCAGATTTGATTCCCAGGATTTGATGAGCAGTATTTAAGCTGCACTATTGAGTCATGTGACCCAAATATATTAGCTCTGATTTGGGAGCAGAAAAGAGATCAGAACAATATACACAACTACATTAATGGGCATAATAGTGGTATGCAGTATAATTATTATTAAAAAAAACTATTTTAGCTGGAGTACTACTTTAGGATGTAATTGGTCCTCAACATTAATAATCAGAGGCGGCTCTACCATTAGGCGAGTTAGGTGGCTGCCTAAGGCCTTACTCCTGTGGGGGCCTCGTGGCTGACTAATTCGCCCCCCTAAGAAAGTAAAATCAGTATTGCACAGGAGCAGCTGACTCCTCCCATTGTAAATAAGCACAGGAGCCCGGATCTCTGACCCTCTTCTTATTTCTGCTCCTCTTTTTCTTTTGACACCATTCTAGAGGGACATTTCCACCTTCTACCCCTGTTTAGGACACTGCACAGCAGTGCCAGCGAACTTACCTGTGATCCTGTTGAGAATGGCAGGAGCAGACTTCCTGAGGAGACAGTGGTGAGGGAGCACATGGTGTGAATGGTAGCTTGGCCTTGGGGTTTGATGAAAGGAGTGAGAGAGAAGCTCTTGGCATGTGAAGGCAGTTCGACAAAGACCCTGAGCGGCCTGTCTGGGCCATACAGCGTTGCCCTGTGCTAACAGTTCAAGTCCTGTGCCACTCCAGGAGCCATAACAAAAAGGCCTCGGCATGGGAGCAGAGGGGGTTGAGGGGGGGGGGGATTCCCTTCCTACCTACTTGGTGGCATTTCCTACCTGTGTACCTATCTACTGGGGGGGGGGATTCTGTACCTATGTACCTACCTACTGGGGGGAATTCCCTACCTGTGTACCTACCTACTGGTGGGATTTCCTACCTGTGTATTTACCTACTGTAGGGATTTCTTACCTGTGTACCTGTGTACTGGAGGGATTTCCTACTTGTGTACCTATCTACTGGGGCATCTATTTAATGGAGGGAAACTACCCATCCACTTCCATACAATCTTCCTACCTTTCCCCCAAACAAACTTACTTACAAGCCTCACCTAAGGCCTCATAATGTCTTGAGCCACCTAAGGCCTAATGACTAAGGTCCATTAGGTGGGCTGAAACGAGTCACCTGTGTCCATGTTGTCCGTGTACTGAGGTTTTACTTTTCCATAAATTGCTCCACTGGATCTATTCGCACTGGACATTCTACTTTCTTCAGCTATCCATTCCAGGCGTAGCCCATGCCAGTCCGGGCACATTGGATATAGAGGAAATGAGCTGGGTTACTTTTCTATTTTCTACAGATGTTTTAACTATAGAATGTAATCAGTTACAGGCAGGGATTCATTACCTTCCCTACTGTAATAGGGACTCCTACTGTTTACTGTAATAGGGACTACATATATACATTTCTAGCACTGTATCCAGGAAAAATAATTTATAAAGCAACCTATTTGTATTTTTAAAGCTTTAAATATTCATTTTAAAGATGTGTCCACACTTACCTAAGGTATTTGGATTAAAGATTCCAATTCCTCATGAAACCAATTTAACACAATATCACAACATGCTACCAGAGCTTTCAAAAGGCTTTACATAAGAATCACTGGGTTTCTAGACATATGCTGTAGATGGCTATGCAAATAGCGCCTCATCAACCTGACACTCCTTTGCGCCATTCTAATATAAAATTATCCTGTGGATGTGCAAAAGGTTACAATGCTAAGGAATGGTTGTTTCCAGGCAACATCTAAGGAAAATAGTATTGCAGTTTGATCTGCATTTCCCACATGATTTTATCCATTGCCGAGGTGTATAGGCCATCTTTATGATAATGCAAGTTTTACAAATATGCTGGCACGTTATCAGGTTATTAGTCAGTTATTAGGCTCTGCCTAAGCCGGCAATAGAAGTGTATACAATTTTGAACTAGCTGGGGGGAACTAGTGCCATGTTCTGGTTATGCTTGTTTTGTTACTTCTTGACTTCCTTTTCTTGTGAAGAATAATATTAGTAGATTGATTTGCCTCCCCATCTTTATATCTATCTGTCTATATATCTGTAATGTCCCACTGCAAATGTTTACAAGAAGAAATTTAGGTTTTCTGACAGTTTCCCCATGTTGACACTAACTGCTTTTAGAATAACGGGTCCAGCAGTAAGGACCAAAATAATAATGTGAACACAACTCCCAAAACAAAAAGTGTACAGACAAATCTTATCCAATATATGGGATAAGAATGGGGAGATACTAAAACTTAGCCTTTATTGATTATAGATAATAGATCCAATAAACAAAGCAAGTGCAACCAAGTGTATAGACAATAGTCTAAAAATGCCGAATATAGTCAAAGGAAGGCTATGAACAGCCCCTCTATGAATTTAGTTGGTAGATGGTGGTTACCAAGAGGCTGTCAGTCCAGCCTCACCAATGATAACACTTACAATAGACAATCATCAATTGTATCAGAAAACATAGAAATCTCAACATAAGGGTGCCCTACGCGTTTCTGTCACAGTGGAGTGACATCATCAGGGGTGAAGCTTATGTTTATGATGACTGAACTAGTGTGGTGCTGTAATAAACAAGCCGCACACTTAGGTTCAGCCTATGATCTCAGTATTCAATAAGGTTGATAATATCTAATAATACTAGTCATTCATATCATATCATATCCATGGGGGATGGCAACCCATGATGTCGGGCATGCCTTTTTATTTATAATAGAAAACCCATCCAAATAGATATGTAATGCGGCCGTGAGACTTCAGGAATCTGTAAAAGAGGGAAAAAGATACAAATATTGTATATATATATACTTAATGCCACTAGTTCCTGAAAAAGATAGTGCTCCCCCATATCTGAATACAGTCCTACTCACATCCTTCCATGGGCATATCAGATTACCTAGAGGAAAAATGCAAAGAAATGCTGTACAGCTATATTATCCTCCTGTAAAGGAAGCAGGAATAAAGATAGGGGGATACCGCTAAGTGGGGTATTCACGATCTCTGTATATCGGCACATATGAGATGCAGCGTGTACCTGCGTAAGCAGGGAGCCGTACTGTTCGGCTTTCGAGCTCTGTCAACTCGTGTCAGTGGCGTCTGACGTAATATCCAATTCCCTTGCTGTGCCGTGTCAGAGCGGTCACGCCCCCGTCTGACGTCGGTAAGGGGTGTGAGACCAAATGGTCCGTGCCGCACTCGATCCAGCAAGGGAAGATACAGAATAGAGCAGTGATTTCTGGCACTCAGTACATAGAGTCCTGTCACTGGAAACACCTTTAATACATATATTCAAGAGTTATGTCACAACACCAGACCCAAAACCATATATAGATAGAGATAATGGTAAGTGGATCAGGTGAACTAGTCACTGTGTACATGATAGTTCTGCTTATTAGAAGAACAATTAGGTAGCATAGGGAAATTAGAGAATAAGAATAGTATATATTCCCAATAGCAATAACAGTATTATATATAGATGCAAAGAGGTGGTTAGAAATGCAACGTGTTCCTGTACTAAGTGGGACACTTAGCCACTGTTTATCGTGGCAAAGTATAACCAAGAAATGCTATATATATTGCATCTATATTTATTTATAAACTAACACACTGATGATTATGCATTTGATGATGGAGGAATGTAGATAGTTTAAAATAATTATATTATAATATTTGGGTCAATAGGACATGCTCAATGAGAAGGGACATGGATAAGGGTAAGGAGGAAACACTGGTCAGGGGCTAAAGGGATAATAAAAATCCCTATACGTAGTTTCCCCATGTTCTCAGGATTGTGATATTTTTGCACTTTTACTGCACTTGTGTACTGATTTTGTTTAATACCATTTCAAATGTTCATGCACCTTTGTTTTTGGCTGTGAGTGAGGGGTGTCCCGCAGCAGAGTTCCCCTTGACGATTATGAACACTGTTCGAGTGGCTGTTGCCTTTAAAATTTCCTGCGGTATCCCCTTAAGGACGTTTCTCCCTACTGCTCAACAGCTGGAGGCACACATGTTGGGAAACAGAGTTAAGTAACAAACTCTGTGTTTTGCAACCAGCGTGCCTCCAGCTGTTACATAACTACAACTCCCAGCATATGGCTGAAGGCTGTATGTCTGTTAGGGAACTGTACTGCACCTAATGTGGGGGGAACTATATTGCACCTAAAGTGAGGGAACTATACTGTCAACCTAATTTGGGGAACTATACTGCACCTAATGTGGGGGGGGGGGGGACTATACTGCACCTAATGTGGGGAACTATACTGCCAACCTAATGTGGGGGAACTGTACTGCACCTAATGTGGGGAACTATACTGCCAACCTAATGTGGGGAAACTGTACTGCACCTAATGTGGGGGAACTGTACTGCACCTAATGTGGGGGAACTATACTGCACCTAATGTGGGGAACTATACTGCACCTAATGTGGGGGGAACTATACTGCCAACCTAATGTGGGGAACTATACTGCACCTAATGTGGGGGGGAACTATACTGAACCAAATGTGGGGAACTATACTGCCAACCTAATGTGGAGGAACTGTACTGCACCTAATGTGGGGTACTATACTACCAACCTAATGTGGGGGAACTATACTGCACCTAATGGGGAGGACTATACTGCACTTAATGTGGGGAACTGTACTATACCTAATGTGGGGGACTGTACTGCACCTAATGTGGGGAACTGTACTGCTCCTAATGTGGGGAAACTATACTGCACCTAATGTGGGAAACTGTACTGCACCTAATGTGGGGGAACTATACTGCACCTAATGTGGGTGAACTATACTGCATCTAATGTGGGGGAACTGTACTGCACCTAATGTGGGGGAACTGTACTGCACCCCTAATGTGGGGGAACTGTACTGCACCCCTAATGTGGGGGAACTGAACTGCACCCCTAATGTGGGGGAACTGTACTGCACCCCTAATGTGGGGGAACTGAACTGCACCCCTAATGTGGGGGAACTGTACTGCACCCCTAATGTGGGGGAACTGTACTGCACCCCTAATGTGGGGGAATTGTACTGCACCCCTAATGTGGGGGAACTGTACTGTACTCCTAATGTGGGGGAACTGTACTGCACCCCTAATGTGGGGGAACTGTACTGCACCCCTAATGTGGGGGAACTGTACTGCACCTAATGTGGGGGAACTGTACTGCACCCCTAATGTGGGGGACTGTCAGGGGGCTGGCATCATAATGAAGTGCCCCGTCTTTTAGGAAGCCTTAATCTGGCCCTGAGTACAGTTCCCCACATTAGGGGCAGTATAGTTTCCCCCCCCCTCCCCACATTAGGTGCAGGATAGTTCCCCACATTAAGGTGCAACAGGTAGTAGTTCAACTCACCACTGCCGCTTGCATGCGCGGACTCGTGCGGACGCCATGAACACAGCCAATAGTAGAAAGAAAATGTCCAGCACTGTAAGCATGATGCAAGATGATTTATTGTGGAATAAAACAGCAACAGGGATCAAGGAGTGACGCGTTTCAGCGACCTTAGTCACCTTAATCGTACTAGAGTGTGTTCCGATCTATCTGTCCTTTATAGTGGTTAGCCCATTCAAGTGGTTAGTGAAAACACCTGAATGGAGCAGGGCGGGGCGTTCCCACACCAAAGCGGCAGATTTACACTTGTGTTCACATTAGACATCAAAAGACACAGACTTGGATATTGTTCATGATAGAAATAGGCTATACATAGCTTAACAAAAAATTGAAAACGATACCATAAATACAATACCAAGGACAAAAGAGAAAATAATAATAGGAAATACATTAATAATTAGATAAAGTATGTAATAGTAAATAAAAATAAAAAATGAAAATAAATATTCTCTAGTATGTCACCTTATGTGATCCAATGTGCCAAAGTCAAATACTAAGAGGAATAGAGCCCATATCGTCAGTGATAATAAGTCATGCCACACTCGAGGGGAATATATTAAAAAAAAAAATACAAAAATTAAAATCACTGATAAAAATATTGATCATAATATTAAAATCTTATTACATGTTAAGTGTGGATACCCGTGCGGAAAAAAAGAGAGAAAGGTTGTTACAGATCAGAACATATATAATACAATTATACCCGCATGGGTTGTGCACAATGCATGGAAAAATATCAATAATAGGCTTCTATGGGAGGAAAACGTATGGAAGAGGACCGTTATCCAAGACAAATACAGAAAACCACACCAGATAATTTTATCGTACATATAAATAGACAGATAACCAAATATCGTGGCATGTAAGTGTCTGGGATATCATTCGATAATGAAGTCCGAGGACTACTAACATAGATGATCACGGTAAACAGGAAAGATAGGGGAATGACAATGCGTTGTATGTACCCTCAAAAATATCCTGATATACCTATCTATTAGTGGGGGTAACTCATTAGTATTAGCCCCCACAATATGTAGGAACAGAAGAAGGACACCACGTATCGGAATAGGTATCTGTAATAGGACTAAATATAAAAAAATACCAACAAATATATGCCTAATAATATAGCATGGTGTCCTATCTCCTGTTCATGCCCATAGGAAACTCTTAGCTGTTTTATTCCACAATAAATCATCTTGCATCGTGCTTACAGTGCTGGACATTTTCTTTCTACAGTTCCCAACATTAGGTGGGCAGTATAGTTCCCCCACATTAGGAGCAGTATAGTTCCCCCACATTAGGTGCAGTATAGTTCCCCCACATTAGGTGCAGTATAGTTCCCCCACATTAGGTGCAGTACAGTTCCCTCACAGACATACAGCCTTCAACCATATACAGTGTATGGCTGGAGGCTGTATGCCTGTTTACTGTCCCAGTGTTCCAACCACCACTCCTCCGGGGTCACGATCTACTGCTATGGCCTATGGGCCATAGCAGTAGGTCCCGGGACCGGAGAGGAGCGGTGGTCGGAACACTGAAGATGACGTGCTGGTGAGTGGTGGCTTACCATGCGCGCATCCTCCTCACTGCTCTGCTCTTCTCCTATGGGCACACGCACAGGACCTCAGTGATGTCTCTGTGTGCACTACCTCCCGGCGGCCCCTGCGTTTTTAAAGTTAACGGGGCCGCAGAGAGGTAACAGGGACATCCTTGTGTCCTGAAAAGATTTTTCGATACACAGGGATGTCCCAAATGTGACAGGGGCCCCCTGCGGCCAATGAGTGCCAATGATGATCCGGCCCTGCACAGAGTTTGTTACCTAACTCAGTGTTTCGCAACCAGTGTGCCTCAAGCTGTTGCAAACTACAACTCCCAGCATGCCCTTTGGCTGTCCGTACATGCTGGAAGTTGTGCTTTTGCAACAGCTGGAGGCACACTGATTGTGGAACTTTGAATTAAGTAACAAACTCAGTGTTTTGTAACCAGTGTGCCTCCAGCTGTTGCATTACTACAACCGCCAGAATGCACGGACAGCCAAAGGACATGCTGGGAGTTGTAGTTTTGTACAGGGTACATTCACACTGGCGGGTTTACAGTGAGTTTCTCGCTGCAAGTTCGAGCTCAAACTCCCAGTGCGAAACTCGCTGTGAACCCCCACCCATGTGAATGTACTCTAAAAACACTACACTATGCTGCACAAAATGAAGAGTAAAACCCTACATATACACATACCTCTACACATTTACCCCCTCCCCCCCCAATAAAAATAAGAAATGCCTGGTACGGCACGGTTTCTAAAATGGAGTCTCCAGCTGTTGCAAAACAACAACTCCCAGTGTTGCTGGACAGCCATTGACTGTCCAGGCATGCTGGGAGTTTTGCAACAGCTGGAGGCACCCTGTTTTGGAAACACTGCCGTAGGGTAATTTTGGTATCGGAGGCAAGTGTAATTCTTGCATCCGGGTCTGTCCTTATGCAAATCCCTAATTTTGGCTTCAAACGTGCATCGTGCTCTCTCACTTCGGAGCTCTGTCAAGGCAACAGTTTAGGGCCACATATGGGGTATTTCCGTACTCGGGAGAAATTGCCTAACAAATTTTTTGGGCTTTTTCTCCTTTTACCCCTTATGAAAAGGTAAAGTTGGGGTCTACTCCAGCATGTTACGGTAAAAAAATAAAAATGTTTACACTAACATGCAAGTGTTGCCCCATACTTTTCATTTTCATAAGAAGTAAAAGGAAAAAAAGACCCCCAAAATTTGTAATGCAATTACGGAAATACCCATTATGTGGACATAAAATGCTCTGCGGACGCACAACAAGGCTCAAGAGAGAGAATGCTATGTACAATTGAGGTGATTTGCACAGGGGTGGCTTATCGTTACAGCGGTTCTGACATAAGCGCAAAAAGAAAAACATCCACATGTGACCCCATTTGGAAACTACACCCCTCACGGAAAGTAACAAGGGGTAAAGTGAGCCTTAACCCCTTAAGGACTCAGCCCATTTTGGCCTTAACGACTCAGACAATTTAATTTTTACGTTTTCATTTTTTCCTCCTCGTCTTCTAAAAATCATAACTCTTTTATATTTTCATCCACAGACTAGTATGAGGGCTTGTTTTTTGCGCGACCAGTTGTCCTTTGTAATGACATAACTCATTATATCATAAAATGTATGGCGCAACCAAAAAACACTATTTTTGTGGGGAAATTAAAACGAAAAACGCAATTTTGCTAATTTTGTAAGGTTTCGTTTTCACGCCGTACAATTTATGGTAAAAATGACGTGTGTTCCTTATTCTGAGGGTCAATACAATAAAAATGATACCCATTATTACATACTTTTATATTATTGTTGCGCTTAAAAAAAATTCGCAAACTTTTTAACCAAATTAGTACGTTTATAATCACTTTATTTTGATGACCCCTAACTTTTTTATTTTTCCGTATAAGCGGCGGTATGGGGGCTCATTTTTTTGCGCCATGATCTGTACTTTTTTTTGATACCACATTTGCATATAAAAAACTTTGAATACATTTTTTATAATTTTTTTTTTATAAAATGTAGTAAAAAAGTAGGAATTTTGGACTTTTTTTTTTTCCTATCACGCCGTTAACCGTACGGGATCATTAACATTTTATTTTAATAGTTCGGACATTTACGCACGCGGCGATACCAAATATGTCTAAAAAAAATTTTTTTTAACGCTTTTTGGGGGTAAAATAGGAAAAAACGGACGTTTTAGTTTTTTATTGGGGGAGGGGATTTTTCACTTTTTTTTTACTTTTACTTTTACATTTTTTTACATTTTTTTTTTACACTTGAATAGTCCCCATAGGACATAGAACAGATCAGTATTATCGGTCATCTTCTGCTCTGGTCTGCTCGATCACAGACCAGAGCAGGAGACGCCGGGAGCCGCACGGGGGAAGGAGAGGGGACCTCCGTGCGGCGTTATGAATGATCGGATTCCCGCAGCAGCGCTGCGGGCGATCCGATCATTCATTCAAATCGCGCACTGCCGCAGATGCCGGGATCTGTATTGATCCCGGCACCTGAGGGGTTAATGGCGGACGCCCGCGAGATCGCGGGCATCGGCCATCGCCGGCGGGTCCCTGGCTGCGATCAGCAGCCGGGATCAGCCGCGCATGACACGGGCATCGCTCCGATGCCCGCGGTTATGCTTAGGACGTAAATGTACGTCCTGGTGCATTAAGTACCACCGCACCAGGACGTACATTTACGTCCTGCGTCCTTAAGGGGTTAAAACCCCACAAGTGTTCGAAGAATTTTCGTTAAAGTTGGATGTGAAAATGAAAAATTAGCATTTTTTTTCGCTAAAATGCTGGTGTTATCCCACATTTTTCATTTTCACAACGGGTAATAGGAAAAAAAGGCCCCCAAAATTTGTTATCCCATATGTGGATGTAAAGTGCTCTGCGGGCGAACTACAATGCTCAGAAGAGAAGGAGCACCACACCCCTGAAGGAATTTAATAAGGGGTACAGTGAGTATTTACGCACCACAGGTGTCTGACAGATTTTTTGAACAGTGGTCCGTGAAAATGAAAAATTTTATTTTTCATTTGCACAGCCCACTGTTCCAAAGATCTGTCAAACGCTAGTGGGGTGTAAATGCTCACTGCACCCCTTATTAAATTCTGTGAGGGGTGTAGTTTCCAAAATGGTGTCACATGTGGGGGTATACCATGTTTTTTTTTTTTTTTGCCGTTCTGGCACCATGGGGACTTTCTAAGTGCAACATGCCCCCCAAAAACCATTTCAGGAAAATTCTCTTTCAAAAAGCTAAATTTTGCTCCTTCTCTTCTGAGCATTGTAGTGCGCCAGCAGAGCACTTAACTTCCACATCTGGGGCATTTTCTTAATCGAGAGAAATTGAGCTTAAAATTTTGGTGTCCATTTTATCCTATTACCCCTTGTGAAAAAGAAAAATGTAGGGTAACATCATCATTTTAATGTTAAAAATCAAATTTTCAATTTTCATGTCCAACTTCAAGGCAAAGTCGTCAAACACCTGTGAGGTGTTAAGGCTCACTATACACTTTGTTACTTTCCTTGAGGGGTGTAGTTTACAAAATAGTATGCCATGTGGGGTTGCTGTTCTGGCACCATGGGGGCTTCCTAAATGCAACATGGCCTCCAAAAACCATGACAGCAAAATTTGTTTTTTAAAAATCTCACAGTTTCTCTTTCTTTCTTGAGCCATGTTGTGAGCCCGCCGAGCACCTTATGTCAACATATGAGGTATTTCCATACTCGAGAGAAATTGGGCTACAAATTTTGGGGGCTTTTTCTCCTTTTTCCACTTTTAAAAATGAAAAAATGGGGCTACAAGAACGTTAGTGTAAAAAATGCAGATTTAGATTTTTCTCCTCCACTTTGCTGCTATTCTTGTGAAACACCTAAAGGATTAACAAACTTTCTGAATGTCATTTTGAATACTTTGAGGGATGTTGTTTCTATAATGGGGTCATTTATGGGGTATTTTTCACAGAAAGGTCCCTCAAATCCACTTCAAACTTAACTGGTCCCTGAAAAATTTCGATTTTGAAATGTTTGCGAACATTTTGAAAATTGCTGCTATACTTTGAAGCCCTCTGATGTCTTTAAAAAGTAAAAACATGTCAACTGTCTGATGCCATCATAAAGTAGACATATTGTATTTGTGACTCAATATACATTTTATTTGGAATATTCATTTTCCTTACAAGCAGAGAGATTCAAAGTTTGAAAAATGCAACATTTTCAAAATGTTCATGACATTTTGGGATTGTTCACCAAGAAAGGATGCAAGTAATGATGAAAATTTATCACTATATTAAAGTAGTATATGTCACGAAAAAAAACAATCTCAGAATCAGAATAAACGGTAAAAGCATCCCAGAGTTATTAATGCATAAAGTGACAGTGGTCAGAATTGCAAAAAAGGCTGAGTCCATAAGGGGTTAAAATATATTTCCATGAAAAACTGCTTTATTATACCTTTATATCTTTGAGGATGCATTGAGCCTGATGCAAGTGTAAAGGGTTAACTGTCTTCATCCAAAATCGTTATCTCCACTGTGAAAAGTAGATAAGGTGTCCACCCTTTAGCCATTTAGGGGCTAAGGGCTGTACTGTCTCCTCCCCAACCCCCAGGGGATAGAGGAAGAGCAAAAAGCACATGTTAGGAGTCTAGACCTGGCCTCTGGTCAGTGAACATTTGAACAGCTGCTTGCACACCTTCAGTAAAAGTTTTCCCATCCAACAACATTATCAGCACAAAGCCACGATTCTTAACCTGTCTAGTGTTTTTCGCTACATGGGCAGTTACATCACAAGTGGATATTTAAGGGATGAGAGCAAAGCTGATGGGCCCTCTAGCAAAGTAAGGACAAGGTTAGGGTATCCTTAGGGCTGGCCTGTCCAAGTGATAGACTAACGCCTGGAGACCACTTCTGGATGTTAGCAAAGATAGTGATGTATTAGAGCAACCCAAGGAAACATAAGGGAGGGAGGGGATCTTACCAAGTTTACCATGGCACATTCCCAGTTGAGACCCCCTGAAGTGAGCCTGTTTAAATTGGACCATAGATAGAATAGAGTACCTAAAGTCAGTCAGAAGTCAAGTCCCTAAGTCTTAGGTCTTCATTTCTTCAGTCTAAAGTCTTGTGCCAAAATAGTACGGTGGAGAACAAGATAGGCCAGAAAACGCTGTACGCCTCTGAGTCTTACATGTACAATTAAGGAGAGTTAGTGCAAGTTTCAGAAAGACCAGAAGTCTCATAATTAATGCATTTCTCAAGGACTGTGACAGTGCTATACATCCAGCCATCTCTACCCATTGTGTTGCAAGTATTGTGTTTCATGTCTGTCTGATCACATATGTCTTCTACTGTCTCGGATTTGCATCACCAAGTAAAAAACAAGTTGTTATTTCTAAATTTTGGCTTTGAAAGTTTTCTGTTCCAGGGCCTGATGTGAATAGTAACTCCCTTGAAGTAGTGGTTAGTGTTAATCATAGGGTTGCATCAATCCTGCCATGTGACAGCTACAACCCTCATCTTTCACCATTCACTGTATCACAATCCTACTTCTGGCATCACAAACCTGACAACCTGACAGCCAAGTATCCAACACATTGTTTTCCCAACCCTGCTAGCCACATGAGGGAGCATATATAGTTCAGATAGTTAATAATAGAGTTAAGAAAAGAGAAGAGCATACCATCTCTTCCTTCAGATAGTTAGGCCTTGGACCTTTGCAATGCTTTGGTCACATCAGTGACCAGCAAGTATTGAATTCTGCTGAAATGCTCTCAGTCTATGTTAAAGTAAAGATAAAATGAGAAAATATAAATTAAGGATGAAGGCAAAGAGACTTTAGGGTTTTGGCCAGGCCTACACACCTTGTATAAACATAGTGGTGTCCAGCTCCCAAACGAAAAAGGGCTAAAAGTCAAAACTTTAATAATCCAGTTTAAGAAACGCTCAAAGAAAAACACCCAGTGTGAGTAAAAACCTCTTATGCCGACACGTTTCGGACCATTAGGTCCTTAGTCATGGCAAAGGAGGAAAATAAGTACAGACCTTATATACTCCATACCAAACAACACATGTTTGCCAGGAACCTCCTACACACCACCTGGAAGTTGAAGTCTGTCCTCACTTCCTGGGAGGGATTTCAGCAGCCAGGTAAGTTAACCTATTCTTGTCAAAAAACATAGTATCCTCTGTTACCGCATGTTACTGCATAGAAAACTATGTGGCATAAACAAATTCAAGAAAAATACCAGAGAAAATAGTAATAATGATGATACAATATGGAAAGATAGCGTAGTTCTTTGAGCATTTTTTTAATGGATTATTAAAGTTTGGACTTTTAACCTTTTTTCGTTTGGGAGCTTGACACCTCTCTGTTTATCCTGGCTTATCATATACCAAGGATACGGCTCGGCTTCATCCTTGCTCCCAGCTCTAACAACACGTGCTCAGAGACTTAATTGCTACAAGTGGTGAGCTGGCTAAACCTTCTCTTTCTTTGACTCTAGACACCTTGTGGCTTTCAGGCTAAGAAGTATATTCCGAAATTGCATCTTGCTGAAAACATTAAAGGGGTACTCCTGTGGAAAAAAAAAAAATTTTAAATCAACTGGTGCCAAATAGTTAAACAGATTTGTAAATTACTTTTATTTCAAAATCTTAATCCTTCCAGTACTAGTTGTATAGTTCTTTTCTGTCTGACCACAGTGCTCTCTGCTGACACCTCTGTCCATGTCAGAAACTGTCCGGAGCAGGAGAAAATCCTCTTAGCAAACATTTTCTGCTCTGAACAGTTGCTGACATGGACAGAGGTGTCAGCAGAGAGCACTGTGGTCAGACAAAAAAGAACAACTCAACTACCTCTGTAGTATACAGAAGCTGATAAATACTGGAAGGCTTAAGATTCTTAAATAGAAGTCATTTACAAATCTGTTTAACTTTCTGGCACCAATTGTTAAAAAAATAATAATAATAATTTACACCGGAGTACCACTTTAAGCCTCAGCTTCAGTAAGTACTGCTTAATTTTGTAACCACTGGGAACCAACCAGTGAGCACCCTAATAGTCCAAATGGAAATACATTCCTACTAAGATATGATAATTCGAATGTTAGTATTTACTAAAAGTCAGTACTCTTTTATCCCACTGTATTCTTACAGGCTGAGATGATATAGTTAATCAAATGCATCCATCATATTACGCAGATTTCTTTTTGTTTCAATATGTATCTTGTGAAATATTTGACTAGCAAGGCAACCCACCCACTGTTATTGTCTATTCCAGCTTTCATTAAGAAATGTAAAAAAAATAATGAAATGTGTTCTGGTTAATAATAAGCGTCCTCTGGCATTTGTTGTGTGACAGACTTTCACAGGAAGATCTTGTTTCCTTAATCTATTTTCTTGAATGTCTCTTCATTAGTTTTTCTCTGGTTACTGGCTGTTACATGGAATTCCCAGGTGCTCTCTTTATCATCATATTTATGCATTCAGTATTTCATTCGCAAATTCACATATTTTGTAATAGCCCAATTTGTGATCTTCTGGACTCAGATTAATAGTTTTGCGTTATTGAAAAAGTTACATGGATTTGATCTCAGATTACCCTCTGAGTCACCGCAGTTTGATCTATCACGTCATGGTTCTCTACTAATATTTGCCTGAAAACAGCCTTGACCTGGGAAATTGTAGAATGTAATACACTGTGTTTAAATATGACAAAGTAAGCAGATAATTTACAAATTGTTGTTGTGACAGATGGAGGAAAAACAGCAATGTGAAAGTGAATAGGGAACATATGATCAAGATCTATGTACAGTATATGCCAGAAGGTAGTTAATATCCTAGGTTCAATGATCTTCATTCAATTTATTAACTGCAGTATTTTTTTCATGGCAATTTGCTTTGTTCATTGACCTCTGGGCTTGGAGCTTTGTGTAATGTCTGAGCTGATAAATTCTCCCTCTCCTAATAACTCACACTAATACGATGATTTAGCGGTGCTGACTGCGGCTCTGTTACTAGCGGCATCCTCAGACATGAGTGATCCATTCAGTGTCATTACCATTACTAGTTCACATCCAGATTTCCTTTGCTATAATCATTTCCATCACAAGTAATTCTGTTTCTTACAATCTTTGCAGCTCAGGCTGCCTCGGCACTAAGCTTGAATTTACTTCCAATGAGGCCTATTTACAATCACCAATTATCTCCGCGATTTGCTCATTTATGAACAATCATAGTTATTATTGTTATCAAACAAGAAAATCATTATCATTAGTCCTGACCTCTGATGAAGCTCTGAGGAGCAAAACATGTCAAGAGGGCTATTTGTCTGAGTTTGTAATAAGCCTGTGCCACCAGTCATATTTTTATTATACTTGTTGTTAGGAATGCAGCCATCAACAGTATATTTGATGTGATACTCCCGATTGTGAGCGCATGCCCTCATGTCACGGTGACGTGTACCTATTACGGTTGGACTGGTGTTTTTAAACATGTTTTTTTGTTATACCTTTTAATTAACACATTATTAAAAGTGATGTTTTAGGGTGGGTGTAATAATAAGGGTATTTTTTATCCTGGGAACAGGATTTTTTGGTTCAAGTTGTAACTTACCCTTGCCCCCGCTGGGGCATTATTTTGGAGCTATAAAACCATAAAAGTGATGATTGGCGGCCCTGTAGATCAGTGTAAATGCCACTTATATGGGTTTGATATTCCCTCTTGATATTGCTGCTTAGTGCACAGCCAGGTTCTTATGCTCAGTGGTGTGGACTGTGTTCCCCAAGACTCAAGACACTATTCAAATACTGGGACACCAGAGCTTAGTTTTATCCCAAATAATAATAAATATTGGGGGGCATTTACTAATCTTTTACTATGTAGTCTGGTTTTTACCCTGTTTTTTTCTACTTAATTTTTGACTATGTGCGACAAATTTACTAAATTGCTGCACGGCATTAATAAATTTGGCACACATAGGCAAAAGTGGGAAATTTACTTCATGTAGTAGAAAAAATAGTCTGTTCCTTTTTCCTGCTGTCTGAATAGGTTTGGCTGCTGGTTTCCTTCTGGATCTTTTGTTTTTGAGTTTTTTTTAGCTTTTTCACCACATCTAAATAATTCAATAACTACAGTGGTCCCTCAAGTTACAATATTAATTGGTTCCAGGAAAACCATTGTAAGTTGAAACCATTGTATGTTGAGACCATAACTCTATGGAAACAGGGTAATTGGTTCTAAAGGCACCAAAATGTCATCCAAAAATAGGAAAAAGTGACAAAGAAAAATAAGTAGATAACTGATATAGATAAAGCAAATCCTTACATATAAAAGTAAGAAAGATCTGCTGGGAGCTGTAAATCACTGTCTATGTCAGTGTTTCCCAAGCAGGGAGCCTCCAGCTGTTGCAAAACTATAACTCCCAGCATGCCTGGACAGCCAAAGGCTGTCCGGGCATGCTGGGAGTTGTAGTTTTGCAAAAAATGGGGCCACCCTGCTTGGCAAACACTGGTCTATGTAGAGGACAGGAGCTTCTTCAGGGGTCCTGTACAGTACAGGCAATGTCCAAAACAAGTAATGGAGTTGCCCTCACCTGGTGTCCAAAAGAGCAGCTAACCCTGATACAGGTAAAGTGTACAGAACATGTAATACCAGTCAGTGCATACACTTCAGTAATACAGGGGTTTTACCAGTGAATGCCCATTTTGATTGGTTGGTTCTTCCAGCCATTGACACGTTTTACAGATCTGGACTGTCTGTAGCATTGTATGTTGAGTCTGGTTTCAACTTACGATGGTCCAGAAAAGACCATTGTATGTTGAAACTATTGTATGTTGAGGCCATTGTAAGTTGAGGGATCACTGTAAATTGTAGTCATGGCTCAGAAGTGGTAAACGGCGT
The DNA here is from genome assembly GCF_029499605.1 of Hyla sarda. Taxonomy (NCBI): domain Eukaryota; kingdom Metazoa; phylum Chordata; class Amphibia; order Anura; family Hylidae; genus Hyla; species Hyla sarda. The sequence continues at coordinate 117,490,953 of NC_079189.1, read as the reverse complement.
TTAGTGTGTGTGTGTGTGTGTGTTTATTACATTTTTTTAACACAGTTTTTTTCTCCCTAAATGTACTTACACTTTTTTTTTTTTTGGTTACTTCTTCTACAGATCTGTGTATCCTGTGGACTCCTTCGGATTCGGTGGACTACTTCGATGACCAGCGTTTTTCTTTGCTTGATGTTAATAAAATGGTTAACGAGGGCTTGTGGGGGAGTGTTTTTTGTAATAAATTTTTTTTAAAACCTGTTGTGTTTTATTTTTATTTTACTTTACTAGACAGGCTTAGTAGTGGAAGCTGTCTTATAGACTGAGTCCATTACTAAGCCGGGCTTAGCGTTAGCCACAAAAACAGCTAGCGCTAACCCCCAATTATTACCCCGGTACCCAACACCACAGGGGTGCCGGGAAGAGCCGGTACCAACAGGCCCGGAGCGTCAAAAATGGCGCTCCTGGGCCTAGGCGGTAACAGGCTGGCGTTATTTAGGTTGGGGAGGGCCAGTAACAATGGTCCTCGCCCACCCTGGTAACGTCAGGCTCTTACTGTTTGGTTGGTATTTGGTTGAGAATAAAAATAGGGGGACCCTATGCGTTTTTTTAATATATTTAATTATTTATTTAAAAAAAAAAAAACGCATAGGGTCCCCCCTATTTTCATTCTCAGCCAAATACCAACCAAACAGTAACAGCCTGACGTTCCCAGGGTGGGCGAGGACCATTGTTACTGGCCCTCCCCAGCCTAAATAACGCCAGCCTGTTACCGCCTAGGCCCAGGAGCGCCATTTTTGACGCTCCAGGCCTGTTGGTACCGGCTCTTCCCGGCACCCCTGTGGCGTTGGGTACCGGGGTAATAATAGGGGGTTAGCGCTAGCTGTTTTTGTGGCTAGCGCTAAGCCCAGGTTAGTAATGGACTCTGTCTATAAGACAGCTTCCACTACTAAGCCTGTCTAGTAAAGTAAGAAAAAAACACAACAGGTTTTAAAAAATTTTTATTACAAAAAACACTCCCCCACAAGCCCTCGTTAACCATTTTATTAAAATCAAACAAAGAAAAACGCTGGTCATCGAAGTAGTCCACCGAATCCGAAGGAGTCCACAGGATAAACGGATCTGAAATGAGAAGAAAACAAAAAAAATGGGTTAGTACATTAATTATCACCTGCTCACACATCTCCCGCCCCGCACGACTACAACTGCCAGCATGCCCTTACAGTAAGGACATGCTGGGAGTTGTAGTTGTGTGGTGCAGGAGATGTGTGAGCAGGTGATAATAAATGTGACAAGCTTGTCCCCTGCCCCCAGCTGCAGGACTACAACTCCCAGCATGCCCTTACAGTAAGGTGGGGCGGAGGCCGGGCACAGTGTTTCCCAACCTGGGACTTGTAGTTTTGCAACATCTGGAGGCACCCTGGTTGGGAAACACTGTTTTAGGCCAGTGTTTCCCAACCAGGGTGCCTTCAGATGTTGCAAAACTACAAGCCCCAGCATGCCTGGACAGTCAAAGGCTGTCTAGGCATGCTGGGAGTTGTAGTTTTGCAACATCTGGAGGCAACCTGGCTGGGAAACACTGGCCTAAAACAGTGTTTCCCAACCAGGGTGCCTCCAGATGTTGCAAAACTACAAGTCCCAGCATGCCTGGACAGTCAAAGGCTGTCTAGGCATGCTGGGAGTTGTAGTTTTGCAACATCTGGAGGCAACCTGGCTGGGAAACACTGGCCTAAAACAGTGTTTCCCAACCAGGGTGCCTCCAGATGTTGCAAAACTACAAGTCCCAGCATGCCTGGACAGTCAAAGGCTGTCTAGGCATGCTGGGAGTTGTAGTTTTGCAACATCTGGAGGCAACCTGGCTGGGAAACACTGGCCTAAAACAGTGTTTCCCAACCAGGGTGCCTCCAGATGTTGCAAAACTACAAGCCCCAGCATGCCTGGACAGTCAAAGGCTGTCTAGGCATGCTGGGAGTTGTAGTTTTGCAACATCTGGAGGCAACCTGGCTGGGAAACACTGGCCTAAAACAGTGTTTCCCAACCAGGGTGCCTCCAGATGTTGCAAAACTACAAGCCCCAGCATGCCTGGACAGTCAAAGGCTGTCTAGGCATGCTGGGAGTTGTAGTTTTGCAACATCTGGAGGCAACCTGGCTGGGAAACACTGGAATAAAACAGTGTTTCCCAACCAAGGTGCCTCCAGATGTTGCAAAACTACAAGTCCCAGCATGCCTGGACAGTCAAAGGCTGTCTAGGCATGCTGGGAGTTGTAGTTTTGCAACATCTGGAGGCAACCTGGCTGGGAAACACTGGCCTAAAACAGTGTTTCCCAACCAGGGTGCCTCCAGATGTTGCAAAACTACAAGTCCCAGCATGCCTGGACAGTCAAAGGCTGTCTAGGCATGCTGGGAGTTGTAGTTTTGCAACATCTGGAGGCAACCTGGCTGGGAAACACTGGCCTAAAACAGTGTTTCCCAACCAGGGTGCCTCCAGATGTTGCAAAACTACAAGCCCCAGCATGCCTGGACAGTCAAAGGCTGTCCAGGCATGCTGGGAGTTGTAGTCTTGCAACAACTGGAGGCACCCTGGTTGGGAAGCCTGCGCAACTTACCGGCTTCCGTAGGATCCAGCGCTGCACGACACTGCCGCGCGACGATCTCCGACAGCGATCGTCGCTGGAGCCTCGGAAGGGTAAGTGAACCTCTTCGCCGGTCCCCTTCAGCTGTTTAGTTTTGCAACAGCTGGAGGACTACAGTTTACAGACCACAAACCAGGGGTCTGCAAACTGTGGCCCTCCAGCTGTGGCAAAACTACAACTCCCAGCATGCCTGGACAGCCAATGGCTGTCCAGGCATGCTGGGAGTTGTAGTCTTGCAACATCTGGAGGCACCCTGGTTGGGAAACACTGTTTTAGGCCAGTGTTTCCCAACAAGGGTGCCTCCAGCTGTTGCAAAACTACAACTCCCAGCATGCCCGGACAGCCAATGGCTGTCCAGGCATGCTGGGAGTTGTAGTCTTGCAACATCTGGAGGCACCCTGGTTGGGAAACACTGTTTTAGGCCAGTGTTTCCCAACAAGGGTGCCTCCAGCTGTTGCAAAACTACAACTCCCAGCATGCCCGGACAGCCAATGGCTGTCCAGGCATGCTGGGAGTTGTAGTCTTGCAACATCTGGAGGCACCCTGGTTGGGAAACACTGTTTTAGGCCAGTGTTTCCCAGCAAGGGTGCCTCCAGCTGTTGCAAAACTACAACTCCCAGCATGCCCGGACAGCCAAAGGGTGTCCAGGCATGCTGGGAGTTGTAGTCTTGCAACATTTGGAGGCACCCTGGTTGGGAAGCTTGCGCAACTTACCGGCTTCCGTAGGATCCAGCGCTGCACGACACTGCCGCGCGACACTGCCGCGCGACAGTGCCGCGCGACGATCTCCGTCAGCGATCGTCGCTGGAGCCTCGGAAGGGTAAGTGAACTTCTTCGCCGGTCCCCTTCAGCTGTTTAGTTTTGCAACAGCTGGAGGACTACAGTTTACAGACCACACACCAGTGGTCTGCAAACTGTGGCCCTCCAGCTGTTGCAAAACTACAACACCCAGCATGCCCTGACAGCCAAAGCCTATGGCTCTCAGGGCAGGAGCCCGGGCTGACATTACAGTGTAGCCGCCCGGGCTCCTCATACGGTCTCCCCGCTACCCCCCTTGTCTCCCGTCCGGGCTCCTCACACGGCCTCCCCGCTACCCCCCCCCCTCCCCTTGTCTCCCGCCCGCGCCGCTCAGCTCCCGCTGCTACAAGACTACAACTCCCAGCGTGTCCTCACTGTAAGGCCATGCTGGGACTTGTAGTCTTGCAACAGCAGACAGATGGGAGTTGTGTGGCGCTGGCAGGTGAGAGAGGGGGGGGGGGGGGAATATAAATCACTGTAGTTCCCCGGTAGCGCAGTGAGGGTAGCGGGGAGAAAGTATGTCGGAGCCCGGGCGGCAGCAGCTTTTCCTGCTCCATGTTGGAGCTGGAGTAAATTTAGTCAATTTTTACGGCCGTTGCGACAGTTTATTGCGCAACTGCGACTGTCTCAGTTAATAAATTCCTGACCACTGCAAGTCAAAACTGAAAACTTGCGTAAATTAAGCGGGAAAAAAAAATTTGACTTTCTAGCTCTTGCTAGGGAAAGTCGCACAATTTATAGGGTAGGCGCAATTGCGACAATTTTGCGCCAAAAATAGTCAGAAAAAAATGACTAAACCCCTTAGTAAATGCCTCCCATTGTGACTAAATGCTGATTTCTGGACAAACATAAAGGATAAAATGTCATCTGACATATCTGCTGTTATATGACAGTAAGTGTGGGGCCTTATAGTGGTTATAACCTGCCATATCTGCTTTTTGTATGACCGTAAGTGTGGGGATTGTAGTGGTTATAAACTGCCATGTCTGTTATTATTACAGTAAGTTTGGGGCATTATAGCGGTTATAACCTGCCATGTCTGCTATTATATGTCAGTTAGTGTGGGGACCTTATAATGGTTATAACCTGCCATATGTGCTTTTGTATGACAGTAAGTGTGGGGATTGTAGCGGTTATAAACTGCCATGTCTGTTATTATGACAGTAAGTTTGGTGCATTATAGCGGTTATAACCTGCCATGTCTGCTATTATATGTCAGTTAGTGTGGGGACCTTATAATGGTTATTACCTGACATATGTGCTTTTGTATGACAGTAAGTGTGGGGATTGTAGCGGTTATAAACTGCCATGTCTGTTATTATGACAGTAAGTTTGGTGCATTGTAGCGGTTATAACCTGCCATGTCTGTTATTATGACAGTAAGTGTGGGGCCTTATAACAGTTATAACCTGACATGCTTGCTATAATATGAGAGTAAGTGTGGGGCCTTATAGCGGTTATACCCTGACATATGTGTGGGACCTTATAGGTGTTATAACCTGATTCTGTTTCCTTATAAATTATGGACATATAGGGACAATATTCTCTAATATGCTGCTTGTTTCTTCTACCCAATAGAGTAGCATATTCTGTCATTGAAGAGGCTGTAGACAACCCCAATCCATATGACTCCATATGGACCAGATAGGAGAACCAAAGACAGGTATATAATGCTACTACTTACTGGCTGCTGTTTCTAGGATGTCCGTTTTTTTGTTCTATAAGTTACCCATTGCCGCAATTACTAATGTCTTATGCAGATTGGCATTATACATAGCGCCTAACATTAGCAGCCCCCCCCCCTCCTATATGTCCTTTTACACTATACACTGTTTATATTATCCTTGGTGTAATATGTAGAGATGTAGAGAGATTGCTCCTTAGAAATCACCCAGCATTGCCAAAGACATTACAGCTCAACATTACAGCTCAATGATCACGGCAGCTGCACTGTGACCTCCGCCGTAACAAAGAAAGCACTAACCAATCAGGACTTGAGGCCCCAGTCACCTGACCTCTCCTCTTTAGCCAATCAGCTTTCAGGCATTATCTCTAAAGCTGGACAAAAAAATATTAATTTGTAAATAAATATATCACTGAGAGGAAGAGAAAAAGTCTGCAACTCTCTTTGGGTGAGCATAATGTGTAACTATACAAGATATATTGAAGACACAGTATAGACTGACTATATAGACCTTTCAGTAATATATTTCAAGATAATAAAGGTTTCTTAAGATAATTGATTTTGGATCTTGCAAGCAGACAATCTTAGATATTTTTTCCTTTAATGACATCCAGGACTAGGCTCTTCACAGAGTCAGCACTGTACAAATACTAGAGAGAAACACAGAGATTCATTGGTCATAGGCATCTATGGTATATACCTTATTAAACAAACTATGTAAATTGTTTCTCATGTTAACCCCATGATGACTACACTACATTAGGCTACAGAGCCAATCCTTATACCTGCAGACCATGAATAAAGAGCACCTCTCTTCATGATCTTGTTACCTTTTATAATCCTCTGAGTTCACTGCTGCCATCACTGCTCCTGCCTTTATTTTTATCATTTTTTAGTTTTCTACCTTGATATTGCTCTGTATTTTCTGCTTAGTCTGTCAGATTCACATATTGGGAGGGGGTGTTACCCAGCAGGCGTGACATCATCTGAAGTCATACAGGGGAGAACTTCCTCCCTCACTCTGCTACACACAGCCCAAAGCAGTTCAGTGTGAGATGAGCTATGATTGGCTAAGGCTGCATTTCCAGATTTTGGACTTCTGCCAGGCCAGATGGAGTCCAAAGTCTGTGCAAGAGATGGGGGGAAATGTACTCTGAACAGGTAGGGAGACACCTAGTGGCAGCTTTAAACATAAATAAAACATAGAAAACATTGTTAAAAAAACAAAATACATTAGAAAGATTTTTTATTTACCATAAGGAGTGCAACAGCAAAAATAAGTTTTAATGAGAATGCCCATTTAACATGTTTGAATGTCTGCACTCTCCTGCCTGCAGAGCCAGCTGAAGGATTGAGCTACCACTCTGACAGACCGATCATGTATTGTCAAGTAAAGAAAATATGACCCTCTGATGGGCGCTCCAATCCTTAGTGATAGTGGTAGACTATCAATCGTTTGTTTGATCTGAAGAAGAGGGTTGTACCCAATGAAACACATAATCTGTCTCCTTACAAGAGTTCTTTAAAGCATTATACGGACTCTACCACTATAACTAAGGATCGGAGCGCCCATCAGAAGGTCATTTTTTCTTTATTTGGCTATTTCTACATGGGACTCTTTCCGGAGAATCCTGGGACCCTGCGGCCTGCACCAAAGATCCACATACCCTAATATTGGTTGTTATGCACATGCCATTTGCGCACAAGGTGAGCACTTTTTTGGCTTATATCAAATTTGAACATTAAAAGGGTAATACACGAGGCACCACTTTGCGGTCTAAGGGAGGGTGACATATCTAAAGGGAAATTAGGACTTTTGTTTTTGGCATTTTAGCGACATTATACACTGTATGCATAGTGGATACATTTTTGGGATAAGTTTAATTAATTCCATAAATAGCATTTACCCCTTAACGACTGCTGTCATATATATGGCTGCTATTAGCTGCTGGGTCCATGGCTAATGTCGGACATTGCCGATCAGGTCGATGTCTAGATCAACTTTGATTGCGGGGTCTAAATTGGGACCACCACAGCAAAATTGTAGAGTCGCGTTCAGTGAGAGGAGGGTCCATACCTGCTTCCTTTCCATTTGATCTGTACTCCAATCCTGCAGGTAACAATGTAGCGCCAATAAGACTGATCAATGCTGTGCTATAGCACAGGATTATTCAGTGTATGCATTCTAAAGATTGCATGTAATAGTCCCCTATAGGCATTAAAAAACTTTGAACAAAAAAAAATGTCAGTAAATGTGATTAAGCCCCACTTTTCCCATTTTCAAATAAAATAATGTAAATAATAGCTAAACATTAACATATGTGGTACCCCCTTACGTCTTTAAATGGCGGTCACTAAGGGTTTTTAAGCCAGGCCGCCTTTCAATGATGGCCGCCTGATCATATGCCATGGGTCCCCCATGCCGGGATCGCAGGAGCCCAGCTGTCAGATTGACCTCTAGGATCCTATGCCATTAACCCCTCAGATACCGTGATCAATACAGTTCACCGCATCTGCAGCAGCGCGGCTACATTTTATGCTGATCTGATCGCCCGCGGCACGGGATCAGATCAGCTAACATGGCAGAAGGAGGTTCCTGCCTTCCTGGCTTCTTCTGCTCTGGTCTGAGATCGAGCAGACCAGAGCAAAAGATAGCCGATAACACTAGCACTGAACAGTATTAGCAATCAACTGATTGCTATAAATAGTCCCCTATGGGGACTATTAAAGTGTAAAAAAAAAAGTAAAAAAAATTTGAAAAATCCCCTCCCCCAATAAAAATGTAAAATGTCCCTTTTTCCCATTTTACCCCCCAAAAAATTTAAAGAAAAAAAAATTATAAAAATATTTGGTATCGCCGCGTGTGTAAATGTCCGAACTATTAAAATATAATGTTAATGATCCCGTATGGTGAACGGCGTGAACCGAAAAAAAAGTCAAAATTTGCAGATTTTTTGTCACATTTTATTTAATTAAAGTTTATAAAAAAATGAACAAAAGCTTTTTTATACACAAATGTGGTATCAATAAGAAGTACAGATGACACGGCACAAAAAAAAATAGCCCTCGTAACGCCACTAATACGGAAAAATGAAAAAGTTATAGGTCGTCAAAATAGAGGGATTTAAATGTACTAATTTGGTTAAAAGGTTTGCAATTTTTTTTAAGTGCAACAATCATAGAAAAGTATGTAATCATGGGTATCATTTTAATCATATTGACCCTCAGAATAAATAACACATATGTTTACTGTAAATTGTACGGCGTGAAAACGAAACCTTCCAAAATTTGCAAAATTGCGGTTTTCTTTTTAATTTCCCCACACAAATAGTATTTTTTTTGGTTGTGCCATACATTTTATGGTAAAATTAGTGATGCCATCACAAAGGACAACTAGTCGCACAGATGAAAATATAAAAGAGTTCCATTTTTTAAAAGGCGAGGAGGAAAAAAATGAAAATATAGAATTGGGCTGATCCTTTAAATCAACTGGTGCCAGAAAGTTAAACATATTTGTAAATCTCTTCTATTAAAATATCTTAATCCTTCCAGTACTTTTTAGGGGCTGTATACTAAAGAGAAATCCAAACAAGAAATGCATTTCTTTCTCCTCTGACCTCTGTTGTCCATTTTAGGAACTGTCCAGAGCAGGAGAAAATCCCCATAGCAAACATATGCTGCTCTGGACAGTTCCTAAAATGGACAGCAGAGGTCAGAGGAGAGCACTGTGGTCATTACATCAGAGGAAATGCATTTCTTTTTTGGATTTCTCTTTAGTATACAGCCCCTAAAAAGTACTGGAAGGATTAAGATATTTTAATAGAAGAGATTTACAAATCTGTTTAACTTTCTGGCACCAGTTGATTAAAAAAAAAAGTTTTCCACGAGAGTACCCCTTTAAGGTAAAAATGGGCTTGGTCCTTAGCTCCTTGGGGACGGAGGGCATATGCATATGCCCTTGCGTCCCATCACTTAAGGACGGAGGTCGTATCCATATGCCCTCGGCATTTACGATCACTGCCGCTTGCCGGGCTGTGATCGGCCCGGGATGACTGCTGATATCTATCAGCAGGCATCCCGTGGCAATGCCTAGGGTGGTCCTGAGACCCCCCATGTCAGCGATCATGGCAAATCGCTGGTCAATTCAGCCCTGGGCCCTTCGGGACACTGGTGACCTGATCTCCCGGAAAATAAGCATGATCGGAGCAGTCAGAGACAGCTCTGACCATCCTAAAGGATAGGAGCAAGGTGGCAGTGTTGCCACCCCCTCCTATCCTCTGCCATTGGTCAGTCAGGCTGACCACCAATGGCAGGAGGGGGGCGGGGGGATAGAGTTAATTTCCCCAGCTCTGCCCACCGATCGGAAGTCGGGGCAGAGTGGGGGGAACACGGGCGGCGAGGGGGGGAACATGGCCTGCTTACCCGGACCGGCAGAGGCGGCGGAGGCTAGACCACGGAGCAGCGGTGGCAGCAGGAGGAGCGACGTCCGGAATGTGCGGCAGAGAAGGCTGCAGTGAATATCGCGGTAAGTGTTCTTCTCTGTGGCCTTCTAAAAGCAGCAAAACTACAACTCCCAGCATGCCCACACAGCCAAAGGCTGTCTGAGTATGCTGGGAGTTGTAGTTTTGCAACAGCTGGAGGCACATTGGTTGGATCACTGAGCTAAAGTCTGTTTTCTAACTCAGTGGTTCTCCACCAGTGTGCCTAGAGCTGTTGTAAAACTACAACTCCCAGCATGTACGGTCTGTCAGTGCATTCTGGGAGTTGTAGTTTTGTAACAGCTGAAGGTTTTGGGTGCCCCCCCCATGTGTATGTACAGGGTACATTCACAGGGGCGGGTTTACAGTGGGTTTCCTTCTACAAGTTTGAGCTGCGGCAAATTTTCCGCCGCAGCTCGAACTCCCAGCGGAAAACTTACTGTGAACCCTCGCCTGTGTGAATGTACCCTAAAAACACTACACTACACTACCAAATAATAAAAAGTAAAACACTACATATACACCCCCTTAAAAAAAAATTTTTTCCCCTGAAATGCTGGCGTTACCCCAAATTTTTCATTTTCGCAAGGGGTAATAGGAAAAAAGACCCCCAAAATTTGTAACCTCGTTTCTTCTGAATATATAAATACCCCTGTCAGGCCCAAGGCCTGATTATTAAAATCCTATATGTGTATTATAATTATAACTGTGTGATGTATTATCCAAGCCATGGGTGAGAGGTCATTCAGACTGTGGGTTTGTGTATTGCATTTTATTGGGGGGTCTGGCTGTTTGTTTACATCTCCTTTGAAGTCAAAGGCTTTTTTGAAGTCATGCACTCTGATCCCATCCTATAATCAAACAGATAAGGGGCCAGGAAGAGAGAAGACCCCCTGGTGGGATCAGAGGGGTTGGGGAATGGAGTCTACCTCCCAAGAAAGCAGATATGATATTTAAAACAATGCTAGACTCAGAGTGTTCAATGCTGTGCAACAAGCTGAGAAGACCATCCTAAGAAGAGCACTCTCACTGACAAGGACTGCTATATCATCATGCTGTAAGAACTTCATCTTTTGTTTGTGGAACTTGTGCTGCTAAACTCTTTTATATATTTCTGCACCTGTATGTCATTTGTTTCTGTATTTTTATATAGTCAGCACTGTGGTATCTTTTATCAGATTAAATGTTTAATTACTCAGCTCTGGTCTTTGATCTCTAAATATATGAGCTCACTTTTCTGAAGGCAGCTCTGGTGGAAACACGTTTATCTAAGGGTTCATTTGGTGACTTGCTGGGACTAGTAGTGTATACCAAGAGGTCTGGTGGCCTTAACCCTTGCACCATCATGCTCTCTCTAGCGTCTTAGCTGGACCGATAGGGTGTGATTGTGACAACCCTATATGTGGAAGTAAAGTGATCTACAATGCTCAGAAGAGAAGGGGCGCCATTGGGCATTTTGAGAGAGAATTAGGCTGGAATTGAAGGCTATGTGTGTTTACAAAGCCCCCATGGTGGCAGAACAGTGGACCCCCTCCACATGTGACCCCATTTTGGAAACTACACCCCTCACAGAAAGTAACAAGGGGTACAGTGAGCATTTATGCCCCACAGGTGTCTGATAGATTTTTTGAACAGTCGTCCGTAAAAATGAAAAGTGTAATTTTTCACTTGCACTGCCCACTGTTCCAAAGATCTGTCAAATGCCAGTGGGGTATAAATGCTCACTGCACCCCTTATTAAGTTCTGTCTGTTTTACTGTTCTGGCATCATGGGGGCTTCCTAAATGCGACATGCCGCCAAAAACCATTTCAGCAAAATTAGCTAAAAATGTTTTTCATTTACATATCCGACTTTAATGAAAAGTCGTCAAACACCTGTGGGGTGTTAAGGCTCACTGGACCCCTTGTTACATGTCTTGAGGGGTGTAGTTTCCAAAATAGTATGCCAAGTGTTTTTTTTTTTTTTTTTTTGCTGTTCTGGCACATAGGGGCTTCCTAAATGTGATATGCCCCTCAAAAACCATTTCAGAAAAAATCACTCTCCAAAATCCCATTGTTGCTCCTTCCCTTCTGTGCCCTCTACTGCGCCCTCCGAACACTTGACATACACATATGAGGTATTTTCTTACTCGAGAGAAATTGGGTTACACATTTTGGGGGCTTTTTCTCCTATTACCCCTTGTAAAAATTCTAAAACTGGGTCTACAAGAACATGCGAGTGTAAAAAAGGAAGTTTTTGAATTTTCTCCTTCACTTTGCTGCTATTGCTGTGAAACACCTAAAGGGTTAACAAACTTTCTGAATGTCATTTTGAATACTTTGAGGGGTGCAGTTTTTATAATGGGGTAATTTTTGGAGTATTTCCAATATGAAGGCCCTTCAAATCCACTTCAAAACTGAACTGGTCCCTGAAAAATTCCGATTTAGAAAATTTTGTGAAAAATTGGAAAATTGCTGCTGAACTTTGAAGCCCTCTGATGTCTTCCAAAAGTAAAAACATGTCAACTTTATGATACAAACATGAAGTAGACATATTGTATTTGTGAATCAATATATCATTTATTTGTCTGTTTTCCTTAAAAGCAGAGAGCTTCAAAGTTCGAAAAATGCTATATTTTAAAAAAAATTCATAAAATTTTGGAATTTTTCACCAAGAAATGATGAAAGTATTGACAAAAATTTACATGAAGTAGAATATGTCACGAAAAAACATTCTCAGAATCAGAATGAAAGGTAAAAGCATCCCAGAGTTAATAATGCTTAAAGTGACAGTGCTCAGAATTGCAAAAAATGCTCCCGTCCCTAGGGTTATAATGGGCTCCGTCCCCAAGGAGTTAAGGGGTTAAGCATACTCATTGTCTTAAAATATATATATTGTTTTTTAAAAGTATACATTGGATATTATTGTAATCGTATGGACATAAAGAATGAAGATAACATGTCATGGTTACCGTATAGTGCAGTGAGTATAAATGAAACCCCCAAAAATTGCTAAATTGTTTTTTTTTATTGATTTCTTTGCACATTCATTAGAATAAGCAAAGAGAATCATGTGGTTATGTACTTTACTCCCCAGCTCACAGTGGTCTTTGTCCCACATAGAGATATAATGGGGCTGTCCTATGAAGCAGGATACAGATCAACATTACCGCATACTTCTCTCTGCTCGTTCTAACGACTGCACTAAGACCCCAACCAATCAAAACTAGTATAAAAAAAGTATATTTCAATTTAAAATGAATATAAAATACACTATTTATATGAAATACATCTATAAATCTAGAACAAAAAGCATGTGGGTTGGATAGAGACTGATACATTGGTTTCCCATCTCTGACATCTTATATTTATCATAGCTATTCTTCCTTGTTAGGTGGTTTCCCTTCCTGAAGAAGACATCACTTGCTCCATTCACTGTAGTCCTGGTAATGAGTAATATTTTTCAAATAAGCAGGAATTACATTATTACATTGTTCTGTGATGTCTTTTTTTTTTTTTTTTTTGCATTGTTGAAAACTTCCAGACAGTGACATTTGTGAAAAAATTATCTGAATCGTTAAAAAGAGTTCTCGCCAATGTCATAAGATAAATTCTATAATTGTTTAAGGTTAATCCACACATGCTATGCATCTCCCTCCATATGTTGCAGAGTAATAATAATTTGGTTTTTGTAATTACACGGTCCCATAGGATACAGCATTATGTATTTATTGGAAACTATGGTAGGTAAAATATAGGAAGCTGCTCAATTGTAATAAATATGTATGAGGCTTTACTTGTATAATGTCCTGCTGTTTATATGGAAGAAGACAAGGTTTAACATCTGTTGTTAGACAATCATGCAAATTCTAACAACAGCAATTGATGCTTCATTCATTCTATGATAGAAATTATGGTTAAATGGGTCCACGAGTGAGAGTCTGGACATCTGTAGGGTGGGCACAGTAAGATCTCTGGTCCATGTTTATGTTGGAAATGTTATAGTTGCAACAGCAGATGTGTCACTGAAATATACTGTTTGTCGGTAGCATATTACAGGGATAGGTTTGTTCCTGAGTAGCCTACGGCTTCTTTCAAATTTCAAATGGTATTTGGTCACTTTATATATATATATATATATATATATATATATATATATACACACACAAAAAAATGGTGCAAATCTCTTCAGGATTAGAGAGAGGAGAAGTAGGGGTTTGTAAAGGGAATTTAACGTCATCTGGGCGGAGGAGGGCACTAAAGATGTTAAAGGTTGATAAACAAATGTTTTCAAATCAACTGGTGCCAGAATGTTATACAGATTTGTAAATTACTTCTATTTGAAAATCTTAATCCTTCCAGTACGTATCAGTAATTGCCATGGAGGAAGTTGTATAGTTCTTTCCAGTCTTACCACAGTGCTCTCTGCTGCCACCTCTGACTGTGTCAGGAACTGTCCAGAGTAGAAGCAAATCCCCTTGGATATTTCCTGACAACAGCAGAGGTGTCAACAGAGAGCACTGTGGTGAGACTGGAAAGAACTACACAACTTTAGTTGTAAAGGGTGGGCCTTTTATATGGATACACCTTAATAAAATGGGAATGGTCGGTGATATTAACTTTCTGTTTGTGGCACATTAGTATATGTGAGGGGGGAACTTTTTAAGATGGGTGGTGACCATGGTGGCCATTTTGAAGTCGGACATTTTGAATCCAACTTTTGTTTTTTCAATAGGAAGAGGGTCATGTGACACATCAAACTTATTGGGAATTTCACAAGAAAAACAATGATGTGCTTGGTTTTAACGTAACTTTATTCTTTCATGAGTTATTTACAAGTTTCTGACCACTTATAAAGTATGCTCAATGTGCTGCCCATTGTGTTGGATTGTCAATGCAACTCTCTTCTCCCACTCTTCACAGCCTGATAGCAACACCGCAGGAGAAATGCTAGCACAGGCTTCTAGTAACTGTAGTTTCAGGTGCTGCAGAATGGGCAAAACAAAAATTGGAACAGGACCCTCAGTTTACGCAGAAGATTTTGTTCAGTGATGAAGCAAACTTATATGTGAATGGTGAAGTTAACAAACAAAACCACCGCTATTGGTCTGACACTAACCCACATTGGATAGATCCCTCCAAGACTGTTGGAACACAAAAATTGATGGTATGGTGTGGTATATGGGGTACAAAGATAGTGGGGCCATTCTTCATCAATGGAAACCTCAAGGCCACTGGATATGCGAAATTGCTACATGATGATGTGTTTAACTCTTTATGCACTGAAGCTGGCACATTCCCTGAGTTTTTCCAGCAAGATGGTGCACCACCACATTAGGGGTGTCAGGTCCGAGCATTCCTAGATGAACAGTTTCCTGGAAAGGGGATTGGTCGTCGTGGGCCAGTTGAATGGCCTCCAAGGTCTCCCAATCTGACCCCCTTAGACTTTTATCTTTGGGGTCATCTGAAGGCACTTGTCTATGCTGTGAAGATACGAAATGTGCAGCACGTGAAACTACGGATACTGGAAGCCTGTGCTAGCATTTCTCCTGCAGTGTTGCTATAAGTGTGTGTAGAGTGGGAGAAGAGGGTTGCATTGACAACCCAAACAATGGGCAGCACATTGAACAAATTTTATAAGTGGCCAGAAACTTGTAAATAACTCAAGAAAGAATAAAGTTACGTTGAAACCAAGTACATCATTGTTTTTCTTGTGAAATTCCCAATACGTTTGATGTGTCACATGACCCTCTTCCTATTGAAAAAACTAAAGTTGGATTCAAAATAGCCAACTTCAAAATGGCCGCCATGGTCACCACCCATCTTGAAAAGTTTCCCCCCTCTAATGTGCCACAAACAGGAAGTTAATATCACCAACCATTCCCATTTTATTAAGGTGTATCCATATAAATGGCCCACCCTGTAGTATACATTTGCTGATAAGTACTGGAAGGATTAGGATTTTTAATAAATAGAAGTAATTCACAAATCCTTTTAACTTCCTGGCACCAGTTAATTTGAAAAAAATAAATAAAAATTCCACCAGAATACCCCTTTAACCCCTTAACGAGGCAGGACATAAATGTACGTCCTGGTGATGTGGTACTTAACGCACCAGGACGTACATTTACATCTTGAGCCTAATCGCGGGCATCGGAGAGATGCCAGCATCATGCGTGGCAGGTCTCGGCTGTGGATCGCAGCCATGGACCCGCCGGTAATGGCGGACACCCACGATCCCGCGGATGTCCGCCATTAACCCCTCAGATGCCGTGATCAATACAGATCACGGCATCTGCAGCTTCACGGTCACTTAACAGGATGATCAGATCGCCCGCAGCGCTGCCGCGGCTATCCGGTCAACCTGCACGGCAGATGGAGGTACCCTCACCTGGCTTCGCTGCCTTCCGGGAGTCTTCTGCTCTGATCTGCCTTCCCGCAGACCAGAGCAGAAGATGACCGATAATGCTGATCAGTGCTGTGTCCTATACATAGCACTGAACAGGATTAGCAATCGAATGGTTGCTATAAATAGTCCCCTATGGGGACTATAAGAGTGTAAAAATAAAAGCAAAAAAAGTAAAAAAATTTAAGTAAAAAAATTGTGAAAACCCCCCCTCCCCCAATTTTCCCTATTTTACCCCCAAAAAGTGTAAAAAAATTATTTTATATATACATATTTGGTATCGTCGCATGCGTAAATATCCGAACTATTAAAATAAAACTGTAAATGAACCTGTACGGTGAACGGCGTGAACGTAAAAAAGTCCAAAATAGCTGCTTTTTTATAACATTTTATTCCCAAAAAAATTAATAAAAAATGTAATAAAAGTTTTGCATAAGCAAATATGGTATTAATAAAAATTACAGATCACGGCGCAAAAAATGAGCCCTCATACCACCGCTTATACGGAAAACTGAAAAAGTTATAGGTCTTCAAAATAGGGGGATTTTAAACGTACTAATTTGGTTAAAAAGTTAGCGATTTTTTTAAGCGCAACAGTAATAGAAAAGTATGTTATCATGGGTATCATTTTAATCGCATTGACCCATAGAATAAAAAACACATGTCATTTTTACCATAAATTGTACGGCATGAAAACAAAACCTTCCAAAATTTGCAAAATTGCGGTTTTCTTTTTAATTTCCCCACACAAATAGTATTTTTTTCGTTGTGCCATACATTTTATGGTAAAGTGAGTGATGGCATTACAACTGACAACTGGTCGCGCAAAAAACAAACCCTCATGTGGATGAAAATATAAAAGAGTTATGATTTTTTGAAGGGGAGGAGGAAAAAACGAAAACGTAAAAATAAAATTGTCTTAGTCCTTAAGGTCCAAATGGGCTGAGTCCTTAAGGGGTTAAGGGACTAGATGTCAACATAAGGGCAGGTGAGTAAGGAAAGAGCAAATCTGCCTCGAAAGTAACCCACTTGTAACTCAGCCCTAACTATAGTGATCGGAAGAGCTCTAAAAAAATAGAGTAAGCAAGGGGGTATCACCATATCACCATCTTAATTCACTCATCCCAGCCAAGAGATATGCGGCTAATGCCATGTCTCCAGATCCACCCAGATCAAACGGAACAACGAAACATAACTAGCCTAATACAAAGAATGTAAATGGGGAGTCAGCTTGATGCCCAGATAGAGAAGTCACGAGGGAGAAGGCTAAAAGCCAAAATGAAGGGCTACATGAGTGGTTTTATGGGGTCTGGGTTATTACAGAATAAAGTCTCCGATTTGGTCATTCAATTGCAACCCTGACAGCTGAGAGAAGTCTGATAATAAATGGAGTAAATTTTATAGAGATGTAAGAAGACTAGTAAGTGTAGCTAAAAGGTTAACTAGGAAAACAATGGTTTTATAAGTTGAAGAGCCACTAGTGACTCTGCGTATATCTAGATGACTCTGTATAAGAATTGCCAGGTGTGTTATGACTGAAGCAAACAAAGCAGGGGAAAGTGGACTTCCCTGACGAGTACCTCTAGAAATAAAGGTAGGAGAAAGAAGTTTAAGGTGAACTGTAGAAGTCAAGTAAAGCAATTGCAAAACATGAATAAAAAGGCCTTGCAAACAGAGAAGACCACAAAACTAAGTTCAAGGACTTTTTTATGTCTAAGGCCATCTAGGAATAGAAGAGACATTCAACCGATGAATCAGATTAAAAATTTTCAGGATATTGTCTGGTACCTGGGGTCCTGACACAAAGACAACTTGGTTGGGGTGCATCAGTTGGGGTAAAAAGGTATTAAGGCAGGTAGCTAAGAAGGAGATGAGAAATTTGGCATCTAAATTAACCCATAGTGGGAAAGTAGTGAATGTTCTGTCATGGCTTCAGATTTTTCTTCCTGCCCAATCTGGACATGGTTATCAAGACCCACGTGATGTTTGGCAATAAAAATGTCTGTTAAGGCACGGTCACTACCTAGCACTGTCCTGTGAGCCACGCGCATGCACCCCCCTTTGCATTATAGTTTTTGTCTGTCAGTTCCACTCCTGGCTTTGGTTGACCAAATCTAACTATTGAACATTCCTGGCTAAAACTGAATGCTAAAGAAATGCTAACCAAAATACTACATGTGATGTCATCAAGATCTCTATCTCCTTATCAAAAATCTCTACCTCTTCTGGGCACCTCATACACTTACATATATCTAATTTATAAATACCCAACATCTTAAAGATGCTCTACAGTCCTAATCTTTCCAATCTCTTCCCTCTTCTGTGCCAATCAGGTTGTCAAACATTATCATGACATTCTCAAAACCAAAATGAAAAAGTTACAATGTTATTTTTTACGGACTTCCCACTTCCCCCAGGGATTTTATAATTATCACAAATTTTTCAAAAGGGCGAGAACTTCATTTCAAAATGGGTTGTGAAAGCTAGGCTCTGGGGTGTGATAAGGAGGCTGAGGGGCATAAATCATGATTGGGACAAATGTGACTCTAACCCCCCCCCCCCAATCACATCCCCGAGCCTAGAATTCATATCCCATTTTGCTCACTTATCTGACAATTCAATAATAAGTACAGATAGTCAGCCTATATCTCGGGAACTGGTGGGTGTAGCAAAAAAAGTACACACACAGATTTAATCAAGGAACCTAAAACTACAACGACATACATAAAAAAAAGGTCTTTAATCATTGCTATGATCATCTATCATCTATCCATTTGTGTGATGTTGTTTAAACCATTCAGTGAAAACAATCTTGAGCACTTTGAGTCCTCTATAATGTCCTTTTATTCTAGAAAGCAGAAGGCCTCATCAATGTGATCCAATCCCATTAACTCTACCTATGGTATTTCAGAAGATCTTTTAGACTGGATTTCCTCTTTGAAGTAGCTATTTTTCTGATCACTGTAGTCATTGATCAAATGTCATATAATCTTGTAAATGAAAAGTCCAAGGGGGGCAAATCCTATTAACTCTTTGCTTCTATGTAAGACAATATTCTGATCTTATTTTCCCAGCCACCAATAAATTATAAACTCTTAAAAGGAAAGAAATGGTTTCCTTTATTCTTTACTATACTGTTTGTTCCTTTGTTATCAACCTTCCGTCTGTTATCCCTGTTTCTTTCCACATATTAACGTGTCTTCCAGCCTCGCCTCTTTTAATGGAAACCCCTGATGAATCACATCAGTAAACACTCATCTCTTGGGCATGGGCTACTGTAAGCAATGGTTTTATCTGATTGGATTTATATTCCTATGTGCAAACAGAAGATAGCAAGTGAAGAACAAACAGCAACTTTCTACTCAGTGCCTCATTGTAAAATATGTGCTATTTAAGATTGTGGACAAGCTAAAAGATTGAAGCATATTACAAATGTTGTACAACTCCCAGTGTGAATGAAGTCATTTTTGGAAAGATTTTGGAAGAACTGCAATCATTTCCAAGAGGTGCTTACCAAGTTCTTTACTTGTAATTCATGTCATGCCAATGTAGAAATGAAGTATAGCTAAATATAAACAAGGTGCTAGGCATTGACAGATACAGGTTAAAAAAGATCTTTTCATAACCACCGTTAAGTATGGTGTAATATTAGTAATCTGAAGGTCCTGTTAGCACCCGACACACACTTGTCTCATGTGAGTTTTATAAAGTGTTTACAAATGTATCAGAGCTGAATTTGTCATTAAACAATTTTTGTTCTATAGTCCATTGGTAAATTTTCCTGATGTAATAAAGAAAGTCATAAAGGACACACTGTAATAACTTAGTGTGTTGTGTCTAGTTACACGCTCAGCTACATAAGAATATTCCTTCCATGGTAAATGTGTGTAATCTGTTAAAGTTAGCAACTCTCCCCTAAGACTGGGTGGAATTCTATCTTCTGAAACACTTGTTCTTGTTTAATGCAACAGCTCTATAAATATTTCAGAGGAAGAGATGAGCAAACCCAGATTCGATCTGAACTTTGGGGGGCTTGGGGCTTGCAGAACATTCGAACATTGCCAGGGTTGGCTCAGCCGAACCTGGCAATGTTAGATCCGAGTTGTGCCCACAGCTAGACACCTGCGAGTACAGCTCATGCGACGGACCAAGAACATGGCTGGTAAGTAGACATCTGTTTACACTGTGTGTTTTTAGAATGCCTTTTAGTTTTAAAAAGGCATGTTGAAAATGTATAATATGAACAGTGCATTCCCAAACAGGGAGCCTCCATCTATTGTTAAACTACAACCCCCATTATGGGAGTAGTAGTTTAACAACAGCTAGCCTCCAGCTGTTGCTAAACTGGAGGCTCGCTGTTGCTTAATTACAACTCCCAACATTTCCAGACAGCCAAAGCCTGTCTGGAAATGATGGGAGTAGTAGTTTAGCAACAGCGAGCCTCCAGTTGTTGCTAAACTGGAGGCTCGCTGTTTTTAAACTGCAACCACCATCATTCCCATACAGCCAAACGCTGTCTGGAAATGATGGTAGTAGAAGTTTAGCAACAGCAAGCCTCCACCTGTTGCTAAACTGGAGGCTTGCTGTTGTTCAAATACAACCCCCATCATTCACAGACAGCCAAAGGCTATCTGGGAATAGTGGGGGTTTTAATGTAGCAACAGATGGAAGCTCCCTGTTTGTGAACACACTGGTTTATGGACACCCTTTTTTGTGTTTTTCTTTTCTTCTCATTTCAGATCCATGTATCCTGTGGATTACGTCGCTATCTGTGGACTCCGTCGATGACCGGCACTTTTTTAAATTAAAATAAATTGGTTAACAAGGTCTTTTGGGGGAGTGTTTTTTGTAATAAATTTTTTTTAAACATATCTTTTTTTTCCAATTCATTTTACAGGCTTAGTGGTAGAAGCTGTCTCATAGACAGAATCCATTACTAAACTGGAGCTCAGTGTTAGCCTCAAGAACAGCTAGCGCTAACCCTCAATTATTACCCTGGAGCACACCACCACAGAGGTGCCAGGAAGAGTTGGTACTAACAGGCCTGGAGCATCAAAATTGGCCCTCCTGGGCCTAGGTGTTAAGGGGCTGACATTTTTAAGCTAAGGAGGGCCAGTAACAATGGTCCTCACCCACCCTGGTAACGTCAGGCTGTTGCTGGTTGGTTGGTATCTGGCTGAGAATAAAAATAGGAGGAACCCCATACATTTAATAAATTTGTTTATTTATTTATGGAAAAAAAGAGTGTTGTTTTGACTCTATCTAATGTAATATCTATGTAATATGCCTTAAGTTGTGCTGCATAGCAGGGCAACTTAACCATTTAAGTGCCGGTTTGCGGCGAGAAGTTTGCCACGAACCGACTGATTTCAAAACTTTTGAAAAGCTAGTTTTTCTCTATTCAGGGGTTGCTGTCAGCAACATTTTATTACTTTTATTGGACTAAAATACATTTCTTTTTAAATGTATATAACCATAACACCTTTCCTCAAAACAGAATCCCTCATCCCATCCTCTTTGTATGGCTATCATCCCGTCTCGCTGCTCCCCTTTGCCTTACAACAGCATGAACAACATGTCTATTTTGAACTGTCCTCCCACCTCTCATTCAACTAACCTTTTGACCACCTTCAATCTTGTTTCTGTCACTACCACTCTACTGAAATCACATTAAATAAAATTGTCCATTCATCTGCTGACTGCTAAAGCCGGTGCCAATACTCTTTGCCTTGACCTTTCCTCCGCCTTTGTACAGTAGACTACTCCTTCCTGCTACAAACTCTCCCATTCCTCAGCATCACAAATTTGGCCCTCTTCTGGATCAATTCATACCTCACCAACTGTGCATTCAGTGTTTGCCACTCACACACCACCTCCTCATTTCACCCCACTGTTGGAGTCTGTCCCTACCCTTCTTCATCTATACTTTTGTTTTGCTACAGATCATGGAAAACCATGGCTTTCAGTACCACTTTTATGCTGACAACATTGGAATCTACTTCTCTGGTCCAGATTTTACCTTGTTACTATCCAGGAACCCAGAGTGTTGGGTATATATTTTTTCCTCTCCTCCCACTTTCTTAAACTCAAATTGAACAAAACAGAATGCAGTATCTTTCTACCCCCCCCCCCAAATCTGATCTTTAAATTACAGTCAATGGCTCCTTTACTCCCCATTCCTATAAATCAGTTCCTTTGGGGTCAACTTTAATTCTGCTTTGTCTTTCAAACAGCACATTTAAGCCCTCACTACCTCCTCCCACCTCTACCTCCAAAACATCTTGAATTTGCTAATTTCTCAACTTTGACCAAACTAAACTACTGGTACATGCCCACATCACCTCCTGCTTGGACTACTGTAACACCCTGCTCTGTGGCCTACTATTTTACCCTCTTGCTTCTTTCCAATCCACCCTTAACTCTACTTTCCTACTGATCCAACTCTCTCCTTGCTCCTCCTCTGCCAATCCCTTTACTGGCTACCCATTGCCCAAGACATTCAGATTAAGTTGTTCAAAATGACATACTAGTCTGTCCAGAAACTGTTCCCTACCTATGTCTAACATGATCTCCCCATGGCCCCACACATAACCTCTGATCCTCACAAGACCCCCACCTGTGCTCTTTTCTTGCCATTACCTCACAAAACTTTCTCCAAGATTTTTTCAGAGCCTTCCCTATAAAGGTAGATTCACACTAGGTTTTGAACATATGGGAACCGGATACAGCTGGGTGGAGTGAAAACCGGGCACAGCATACCAGGGTTTTAGGTCCAGTCAGAAATCTGGATGCGAGTCAAAAATGACCCGACTGGAGTCACTATATGACACCGGTTGGCTCATTGAAATAAATGAGATATGGGCCGAGTCCAGCTGGGATACGGGAGCGCCCGGTTTTCTGGATCCTGTTCCCGTATCTTCAAAACGTAGTGTGAAACAACCCTAAGCTTCAAAGCCAAGCCAAGACCTTCAAATGCAACTTGAAAATCCATTACATCAGGACAGTCTACAACCCACAATAACCCTGCTGCCAATGTACTGCACTGTAAATGGTTGCTTCCTTAACTGTTCTCAGATGACCAGCTATTCCCCTCCCCTTGTAGATTTTAATTATAATTCATAACTATGAACAGATTTTTATCAATTGCATAAACACAATGAAGATTCCTATTTAAAGTCTGAAAAACAGAGATCTTGGAAGCCATGAAAAGTTAGTATAGAACATAAAGTGAGCATGAAACTTCTTGAAATACATAGGAGAAATGAATTGGTTTGTCACTCTGTCCAAACCGTAGGTGGTGCTCCATGATAGTGTGTGTTTATAAATACCTTTCTTACAGCCAGTCTTAATGTGTCATCTATAAGTATACGATCATAGACATAGAGATAAGGATGCCTCTGGCATTTTTCAAGTTAGGATGTATCAGTTCATGAAGGCTATGCATCAACATTATAGATTATATACTGTAAATGACAAATTAAGTTTGAATATCCTTTGTTTCTCATATTAATTAACATTACTAACTTGTACTGTTTCTATATACCGTATTTATCGGCGTATAACACGCATTTTTTAAACTAAAAGTTTACTTAAGCTAAAAGTCTATCTGCATGTTATACGTCGATAAACTCTTTCTGGCCCCGCAGAAGCCGCTGATGTTCAATGATTTAAAGAGACTGCTTTAAATCATATAACCACAGTGGCTTCTGCTGGGCCAGAAAGATTTATTGGGGTAAACACCCAATTACAAGCACCTTCATTTTAACAAGGATATTTGGGTAAAAACCCTTTTTTACTCAAATTTCTTTGGAAAAATGAGGGTGCGTGTTATAGGCCGGTGCGTGCTTTACCCCGATAAACAAGGTACGTTTTTATGGACTTCCTCATAAGTTTGGTAAAGTACTATAAATAGAGGCCAGAAGATGTCAGGGGGAAAAAACAGATTGGCTCTGATTTACTATTGTAAACTTGACATGTTTTGTTAAGTTGTGTGCAAGATTCTGGTGCATTGCTCCAGAAATTCTGTCTGTGCCAGAATGTGTGCCAGAATTGAAAAAAACGGACAAACTTTCCATTTTACTGAGAAAACTCAAAAAGGGGCGTGGTCATCAGGGAAAACAGAGGTGTGGTTGCTGAAAAGGGGCGTGTCCAGACATTTTTCACAAAAACACAACATATTTATTAAGGTTTCCACAGAAAATGTAGTGGATTTGAGATGAGGAAAACCCTACAGATCAGAACTTGTGTAAAAAAAGCAAAATGTAGGGAAACCTTAGTAAATACCATGGGGAAAAATTGTAGGGAATTAAAACCCACAAAGAAAACTACACTCCACTCTTAGTAAATCAGGGCTATTGGGCATTTTGAGTTTCAACAGCCTTGCCATAACATGGATTCAAATGAGAAACTGGCCAAAGTCTGATATGGTCATATTTACCTCTTTTAGACAACACTGTGCTACAGAACATCAGCCGAGATGTTAGGAATGTGTCGGTAGACAAGCAGTAAATTGGTTCAACTGGCAGAAAGTGAATAAAAGACTAGGCTAGAACACAGGACATTACTCTGGGTTAGTCATTTTGTTGGTAAATGTATATATATATATATATATATATATATATATATATATATATATATATTTATATACTTTACTGGTGTTCAATGACAGACATCTTTAATTATACCTATACTGGTGAAGTTCTTTATTGCATAGAACAGGCTGCAGATAATCAAATATATTGGCTCGGGAAAGGACAGCTGTTGAGGTTTGTTCTTGGCCTTATAAAAAAAAATTCCTTTTCTTTCACATTTAATGACACTTTTCAATCGTATAAAGAAGGAAAAGAAGAATCATTCATGTGTAGGAGTCCTGCTTGTATCCACACATTCACATAGCTGTCTATTCCGAGCAATAAAGATAATAAAAAAAGAAGTGTGAAGTGTTATTTATTTCGCACTAACATCATTTAGCTGTCAGATAAAACTGGAAATGTAATCCTGGCTTTCAACTCCTGCACATACCAGCTTTTGAAATAGCACAAAGCGGTTTGGAAAGTGCTGATTAATGGGCCTCTCAGAGGAACTACGAAACTACCAATCATGTGAGACGGCCCCAAAACTGTGCACCAGTATCAAAAGTGTAAATGTTTATTTCTGAGGAATACAATTACAATCCAGATTAAAGATAAGCATAAGCTATAAGACGACAAGAAAAAGTCCATATTTCTTTTAATCAGACGTTGCTTCTCAGTGCTGTGGACTTTGCCAAAAATACATATTAATATGTCATAAAAAACTAAGTACATTTAATTTATTGCAAAAAAGCAAAATACTTACATCATCTGCAAACAAAAAAATAATGCTGCTGAAATACTGAAATAAATTAACCACATATAACGTACAGTTACAGCTAGATTTTTATTTCATTCCGTGGGGGGTCTCCACTGCCACGCTCCATGGGGTGGAGTACCCTTTTAAGGGCAAATATTCAGTTTGTTTCTCTACCCCTTTATCCAAGGCTGTTTTAAAGGCTCATGCTGCCGTAGACATTCGGGCTGAATTCACTCCATACAGATTTTGTCGCAGATTCACCGTTGGCCTCAATGCTATAAACAGAAAGTGGTGACATCCATCACAACATAGTAAGTGCTGTGGCTACAAATCTGCAGGTACAATTGGCAGCAGTTCTGAACCGTGTGAATTCAACCAATAATCATTTTTATTGGAGAATTTTTTCAATTAAACTGTAAATACAAAACAGTAGTGGAAAATATCTACATAATGTACACAAAAAAAAATACATGTTTCAGATATCAAACTTATAAGCAACAAATCCTGAAAGAAGGGGTAGACAGATCAAGTTAAAAATAAGAGAGAGAAAAGCAATAATCTGTCTTTAGGATTATTAAAGGGGTTCTCCGGTGCTAAAACATCTTATCCCCTATCCAAAGGATTGGGGATAAGATGCCTGATCGCGGGAGTCCCGCAGCTGGGGACCCCCGTGATCATGCACGCGGCACCCCGTTTATAATCAGTCCCCGGAGCGGGTTCGCTCCGGGTATGATTACGGGCGACTACAGGGCGGGCGGCGTGTGACGTCACGCCTGCGTCGGCGTGTGACGACACGCTCCGCCCCACAATGCAAGCCTACAGGAGGGGGCGTAATAGCTATCACGCCCCCTCCCGTAGGCTTGCATTGAGGGGCGGAGCGTGACGTCAAACGGGGGCACAGGCGTGACGTTTAAGATGTTTAAGCACCGGAGAACCCCTTTAAGCCCGGTTATTATAGGCAGCGACCGTACCAGTACACCCTTTGCCCAGTCCCAGTATTTAAAACAGGGTCACGCCGTGACCCCGCATCATACCGGGTCGGTCCTGGCGGGACCCGGGACCCTGGGCTAATAGCGCGCGGCACCGATCGTGCCGCACGCTATGAACCCTTTTGACGCGGCGATCAAAGTCGATCGCCGTGTCTAAAGCAAAAGTAAAAACTTCTTCATCTGTTGGCAATGTTGGTAACATGTTTTATTGGCATCTAACTTCATATTAGTTACTTGTCCTAGCAATCCTTGCTCTTATAAAGAGATCTTGGGTATGTAGCACAAACTATAAAGTTATCTAAATCAAACAGGAAATGTAAAAGACCTACATCTATCTGACAGCTATCTCTCCTGATCCACCCATACATGTGAACTCTTAGGGGAAAGTAAGGGAAAGTAAGGTTAAAGGGGTACTTCACTGGAAAACATTTTTTTTTATCAATTGGTGCCAGAAAGTTAAACAGATTTTTAAATTACTTCTATTTAAAAATCTTAATCCATCCAGTATTTATCAGCTGCTATTTGCTCCACAGGAAGTACTTTGATTTTTGGATTTCCTTTCTGTCTGACCACAGTTCTCTCTGCTGACACCTCTGTCCAAGTCAGGAACTGTCCAGAGCAGTATAAGTTTGCTATGGGGATTTGCTCCTACTCTGGACAGTTCATAAAATAGACAGAAGTGTCAGCAGAGAGCACTATGGTCAGACAGAAAGGAAATCAAAAAAGAAAAGAACTTCCTGTGGAGCAAATAGCAGCTGATAAGTACTGGAAGGATTAAGATTTTTTAATAGAAATAATTTACAAATCTGTTTAACTTTCTGGCACCAGTTGATTTAAAGAAAAATGTTTTCCAGCGGAGTACCCCTTTAAGCCGCTGATAGTTGAAATTAAATATGTTAAATATGCTTAATCTTCTTTTCCCCAACATCATCTGTGAGGGGAAACTTGTATGGCCCCCATGCACAACAAATGGTTGGCTGGTCCCGACACATGTATAACATGTTTTTGGGTTTTAAGAGTATTGAAGGTTTAGTGGCTAGTATTAAAGGTAAGGCAAAATGTAAAAGATTTTAATAATTTTAAATAAGCATTTCAAATAAAAACTTGAACCAAACAATAGATAATTTCAAGTGACTATAGATTCCTTGTACATTAGACCTATGTAGTTGGATATATAACACAAACTAGTTCCCCTCCTATCTAGAATGCATATGTCAGCACAGTGTTTCAGTTCTTCAAAATTCACAAAATATGGAATCTATTACAGATCAAACTATGGAGGTTACACATAGTAACAGCTTATATTTTAGGCAGAAAAAAGACTTCTGTCAAAAAATGTTCTCACACCAAAGGAGTCTGAAGAGCACACGAATTCACCTTCATCACTAGAGACGCTTTGTGTGGTTAAGTATAAAAGAATCTGAACATAAAGCATTAGTGTTTTTGGCTTTAAAATCATTTATGAGATTCAAGTGCAGAAAACAAAGATATATTTCCTCCTGTAGGTGATATTTCGACTCCTGCCTTTCAAGTTGCCAAACAAAACTTAACAAAAAGAACATTTATCAAAAATAATTTGTGCAAGTGACATTTATTTTGCATGTACAAAGCACTATTTGTAATGTGAGGGTACATTTTTACTTTTATGTTGCATTTTAGCACGGTTACATTTTTACTATTCCCAAATGTTTTTAGGAATCTTGACAAATCAATGTATTTATGGCTCTCCCTTGATGATGTATTCTGCTTGATTTAGTAGCTGATACGTGTTTGTGTCACACAATTGTAAAATATCACTCGCTCCACTGTATGCACAATATAATCATTTCCACCTTAATTTACAGTTGGTAAAATTAGGATTGTAACACAGGAGAAAATGAGACGTTTTACTTCTAAATCAAGAAACTTGCCTTAAACACCTGTTCTTCATATGGAAGCAAAGTATTGTATAGTATGCTTCTAATAGTCTAAACATTATGTCACAAAAATAGTGTCTGCTATTTAAAATGTATGATACTAAAATATGTACTAAATCAGCTACCGTATATACTCGAGTATAAGCCCAGTTTTTCAGCACGATTGTTTGTGCTGAAAACACCCCCCTCGGCTTATACTCGAGTGAACTCTCCGCCCTCAGTGGTCTTCAACCTGCGGACCTCCAGATGTTTCAAAACTACAACTCCCAGCAAGCCCTGGCAGCCATCCGCTGTCCGGGCTTGCTGGGAGTTGTAGTTTCGACATCATCCAGCCCCCCCCCCCCCTCACCCCCTTTAGTTCTGTACTCACCTCCGCTCGGGGGGACGTTAGGGTGCACTGGTCCGGGCCATCTGAGCTGCAGGGACTGTCCGGTGGGGAGGGATAGTCGTTCCGGGCTGTCCATCTTCACCGGGGGGCCTCTTCTCCGCGCTTCGGGCCCGGCCCTGGAATAGAGACATTGCCTTGACGACGACGCACAGGGACGTTCATGAGCAACGTCCCTGTGCGTCGTCATCAAGACAACGTCTCTATTCCGGGCCAGAAGCGCGGAGAAGAGGCCCCCCCCCCCCCTGGTGAAGATGGACAGCCCGGAACGACTATCCCTCCCCACCGGACAGTCCCTGCAGCACAGATGGCCCGGATCAGCGCACCCTAACGTCCCACCAAGCGGAGGTGAGTACAGAACTAAACGTGTTGAGGGGGGGGATGATGTCGAAGGCCGCAGTGGTCTTCAACCTGCGGACCTCCAGATGTTTCAAAACTACAACTCCCAGCAAGCCCGGACAGCGGATGGGCTTGCTGGGAGTTGTAGTTTTGAAACATCTGGAGATCCGCAGGTTGAAGACCACTGTATCAGACATTGACAAGCGGTGATGATGAAGGGGTGGGGGGGGCTGATGACATGTGGTGATGATGAAGGGGGGTGTGATGATGATGACAAGGGGATGATGAAGGGGGAGTGTGGGATGATGACAAGGGGATGATGAACGGGGGGTGGGATGATAAGGGGATGATGAAGGGGGTGTGTGGGATGATTAGGGGATGATGAAGGGGGGTGTGGATTGATAAGGGGATGATGAAGGGGGAGTGTGGGATGATAAGGGGATGATGACAGGCGGTGATGATGAAGGGGGGGTGGGATGATGACAGGCAGTGATGATGAAGGGGGGGTGGGATGATGACAGGCGGTGATGATGAAGGGGGGGTGAGATGATGACAGGCGGTGATGATGAAGGGAGGGGTGGGATGATGACAGGCAGTGATGATGAAGGGGGGGTGGGATGATGACAGGGGGGGATGATGACAGGCAGTGATGATGAAGGGGGGATGATGACAGGGTGATGATGATGAGGTTGTTAATGACAGGGGTCTGAATGATGACAGGGGTGCATGATGTATTTCCCACCCTAGGCTTATAGTCGAGTCAATAACTTTTCCTGGGTTTTTGGGGTGAAATTAGGGGCCTCGGCTTATATTTGGGTCGGCTTATTCTCGAGTATATACGGTAAATGCTTTTAAGAGCATCCCTGATCTTTGAGCAAGTTAGAAATCATGACATTTACACAGAAAGACCCATACTGCAAAGAAAGGTATAAATACCACAAAACATCCAATACACTGCTGATATCTAAACGTAATGCCTACATAACACTAGATTTGAAAATTGCTTAGACCTCTTTTAGGGGGGCATGTATCTGCTCAGTATGACAACTGTAGCCAACTGACGTGAGCAGTAGCAGTATAGTATGTTTATTGTTATTTTTCCCATTTATTATTATTTTATGGTCTCTTTGGATCCTGTTGAAAAAATTGTATTGTATGATGAACTTTGGTCTCTTTCAATGACAGTAGAGTTGATAAAAAGAGGGGTAAAAAGCACAACTTAGCTCACAACCCAGTGTGGACATGTTCCAAGGATAAATCGGCATCCGGTGATACGTTGAAGAGCTCGGACTGTAGAGAGGGCCGTGTCCCATAGGTGTACCAAATTCAAAGAAAAAATGGTGTCCAGCTCCCAAACAAAAAATCCTGGTAAAAGCTTAAAACTTCCTATTTTATTCAATATTTAATGGGTAAAAAATAGAAATAAGGACAAAAAAGTAATGTTAAACAGAAGTGAAAAGCCACCACCTTCTGTATGTTACTGTGTTACTGTAGATATATGAGGCTCATGTACTAATATAACAAGGCAAGTAATGTGGTCTAAATTTGCTTTAAAAAAATGATACCATATAGTTTGTATGCAAGTCCACTGCTACCTTCACAAACAAGACCTTTGCACAGTTCAACTGATTTATATTTTCATATACAATAGCACTCAGCGTTGTTCTATAGTGAGGTTTAAATTCTCCAACAAAGGTAAATAAGGGAGCGTAGCATTTTGCTGCTTTCTAGACTAAAGTAGTTGAGCAGGTATGACATGTCTACATATATCCAAGCCGGCTTACTATCATAAAAAATATTGGCTAATACAACCCGTGGATAAACAACCATAGAATGACAGATTGAACACCAGGCTATTTTACTTCATTGCAATAAATCACAGACTTGACACAAAACAATGCTGAAAAGCTGAACATACTGGGTGCATGAAACATGCCTAAAACACATGACAAAAAAGTGTATAAATTAGTGCCATATATTTTTCCAGATATTTTTTTCCATATCAAGCAGAGGAAAAAAATTGGAAACAATTAAGGAATCTGGTTGTAATTTGCATTTCTAACTTAAACTATAGTCTAAAAATGAGTCAGCAGTTAAAAGGGGGAGGTTGTTGCAGACCTAACTGAGTTGTATACTTGGTTATTTAAACCCTTAAGGACCTTGCCAATGTTTGTATTTGCACTTTAGTTTTCCCCCTTGCCTTTGAATAGCCATCAGACTTTTATTTTTTCATCTACACACATATGTTTTTTGCAGGACCAATTTTCCTTTGCAATGAGCTCCTTAATTTTTCCGTAACATATGCAATTTTGCAAATTGGGTGTGGGGCATGGTTTGTGGGGTGTGTGTGTGGGGGGCTACTTATTTACACTGTCAACAGTGTGGTTAAACTAACACATTTTCAGCACAATTAAAACAATACCCAATTTGTATCATTTGCATAGTTATCACCATGTTTTACTACCTTCTATTTTATTTTTGGGAGAAAAAAAATGTAATTGCCATTTTCTGACCCCAATAACTTATTTATTTTACATTTTTTCATTTTGATGGAAAATGGTTAATAAAAATGTATCCATGACAAAGCTCCACCCTGAAAAGCTGATGTGCCAACTGCTCTTTGGAAAAAGTTGGAACCCCCCTGATGTAGAATATAGTTCATTAGTGAAGCAACAAAATACAAATTGGTACTCATGGTTCCATATTTTTTTCCTTCTGGTTAATGGTTAGTGGTTATTTGTTCTTTCTTTATTTTATCTAGAAAAACATAGGTCATTAGTTAAATTTATTTCATATACTTGAATTATGTTACCCAAACCCAAATATTTAGCTATTAAAAAGTGTTGTATTGTGTCTTGGCTATGATTTGTGTATTTGCTATGTGAACTTATTGCTATTAAGGGATTTGGGATGCAATATTTTTGTGTGGTGCAATTTTTATGCTAATTAATGTTTTACAAGCTGAAAGTTGGCCAGTATATATGACAGCCTTACTGGCATCTATAAGAATTGTTGATAGTGATAGTGGGACATCCTGGGAGCATCTAAATGTTGGGTGGTCTAACAAATTGGGTTGTCTAGAGCAAGCTGTTTATTCAATTATCTCACAGATTGTATTAGGAGCAGTTTATATACATATTAGTTTACAGGTTCAAAGACCGTGCAGAAGTTACTGTACTAAATTTAAATATTTGTGTAAATGAGATGTGTAATATTAAATGAGTTGTCTGTGGATTTCATTTCACAATATGAAAAATATATTTAAAAAAAATTGTACTCACCTTTCTCAATTACCCACTGCTGCCATTCCAATAGTTCCCTGTCCTCCTGTGCAGCATTTCCTGGTCTTAGTCTCAACACAAAGAAGTGCCCGCTGTGACCCATCTTAGCCACTGATTGGCATTTCCTGGTTATGAGACCCAGACCAGGCAATGTGGCACAGCAGCACCAGGCAAGGTCAAAATAGCCGCAGAGGATAAGGGCAGGTTAGTACACATTTCTTATTAACCCTTTAACAACGCAGGTCGTATATTTACGTCCTGCGCCGGCTCCCGCGATATGAAGCGGGGTCGCGCTGCCACCCCGCATCACATCGCTTCGGTCCCGGCGCTCATCAACGGCCGGGACCCGCGGCTAATACCACACATCGCCGATCACGGCGATGTGCGGTATTAACCCTTTAGAAGCGGCGGTCAAAGCTGACCGCCGCTTCTAAAGCGAAAGTATCCCGGCTAGTCAGTCGGGCTGTTGCAGGACACCGGGAGGGCCCTTACCTGCCTCCTCGGTGTCCGATCGACGAATGACTGCTCCGTGCCTGAGATCCAGGCAGGAGCAGTCAAGCGCCGATAACGCTGATCACAGGCGTGTTAATACACGCCAGTGATCAGCATAGGAGATCAATGTGTGCAGTGTTATAGGTCCCTATGGGACCTATAACACTGCAAAAAAAAGTAAAAAAAAAGTGTTAATAAAGGTAATTTAACCCCTTCCCTAATAAAAGTTTGAATCATCCCCCTTTTCCCATAAAAAAAATAAAACAGTGTAAATAAAAATAAAAATAAACATATGTGGTATCGCTGCGTGCGTAAATGTCTGAACTATAAATATATTGTTAATTAAACTGCACAGTCAATGGCGTACGCGCAAAAAAATTAAAAAATCCAAAAAAGCGTATTTTGGTCACTTTTTATACCATTAAAAAATGAATAAAAAGTGATCAAAAAGTCCGATCAAAACAAAAATCATACCGATAAAAACTTCAGATCACGGCGCAAAAAATGAGTCCTCATACCGTCCTGTACGTGGAAAAATAAAAAAGTTATAGGGGTCAGAAGAGGACATTTTTAAAAGTATAAATTTTCTTGCATGTAGTTATGATTTTTTCCAGAAGTACGACAAAATCAAACCTATATAAGTAGGGTATCATTTTAACCGTATGGACCTACAGAATAATGATAAGGTGTCATTTTTACCGAAATATGCACTGTGTAGAAACGGAAGCCCCCAAAAGTTACAAAATGGCGTTTTTTCTTCGATTTTGTCGCAGAATGATTTTTTTTTCCGCTTCGTCGTGAATTTTTGGGTAAAATGACTGATGTCACTGCAAAGTAGAATTGGTGATGCAAAAAATAAGCCATAAAATGGATTTTTAGGTGGAAAATTGAAAGGGTTATGATTTTTAAAAGGTAAGGAGGAAAAAACGAAAGTGCAAAAACGGAAAAACCCTGAGTCCTTACGGGGTTAAGTTAAAGGGGTACTCTAGGGAACTAAACCCATAGCCTATCCTTTCCCTCTCACCAACCTATGCATTTGTCTAACTATCATTCATTAGCTCTATACATCAGTTTTCCTCTTTCAGCTGTCACTTACATGCAGGAAGTGTGAGGAAAATGTCATCCAGCCAACTACTGTGTCTTGACAGGAGGGTGGGGGCTAGGTCAGTGAGGGGTTTACCCCTGCTTGGCAGAATTATTAAACAAGTCGCATAAGGAATCTATTGCCTAAATAACCCGCAGGACAATAATCACATCTATATGGAACTGCAGCAGAACAGTGAATCCCCAGAAGAGCATCTCACCAACAAACAAGTGTGCTAATGCCTACTTCTTTCCAAACACCTTGTAAGTGCTGGGTATAATATCTATAATATATTCTATATACATTGTTCTCATTAACCCACAGCGGGCATTTTTCTCTCTTTTTTGGAATATCAGCAGGATTGTTTACAAAAAGTCCAATAACGGTCCGCATTAATAGAAAGCTACATACCAAACTATTTTTTCGCTTTCTATCTAAATGAAGTATGTTCCCCTAAAATTTCTTTACCAGCATCATATATTTACTTTTTTCAATACAAATAGTAATCTGAATATATACCCACTATATCCATAGCTTCCTTTGACACGGAATACTGCAGCTGCAATCAACTTTCCTCCTCTGATTACCACATTGCCGTTTTCTTCCGAGCAGGTACTAAATCATAAATATCCTCTGTGACATATTACATTCTTCACATATATATTCTTCTCATTATACATTTCATATTTCTTTCAGTACATATCCCAGTGTACTTATCCACATATCAATACAAGTTTACAGTGTTTCCACCGCATCCTACATTCTCCCCTCTCCTTCTTCCACCCGAGAAACCACCATAACCACGTCGGTTGTGGGTGTACTATAGGTATGTGCTACACATCTATGTTCCAAGGATTGCAGAGCATCAGTCATTTTTTAGTATATACCTAAACCACTCTTTCTGCATTTTGCATATTTTTCAGCTCCTATTCCACCCCTGCAAAACATCTAAGATATACGTCATCTTGAAACAACAGGACCGAGCCATTTTAATACCCCCTTTCTCAGCCCCCCCTCCTTTTTTTTTTACCTCATTTGCGCTTTTATTTGTACCCATATATATATTTTTTCCAATAAATATTTATACCCATTTTAGCACTGGTATTTATTCTATTTATTTCTAGTACTAGACACATTGTTATGGCATATGGGGAGTCATAAATAATACCTGGCAGCTATACATTCAGTAACTTTGGTATAATTATATACTCTTATTTTAATATCCAATCAAACCAGACAAGCTAACACTTCAATATCTGTACATTTTTCAGGTAAAGTATTTCAAGTATGTTACAATATTTAAAGGTAACATGTGATTAGCCAAACAAGCAGAATTCAATGTTTTGTATTTATTTTTGTCTTCCATGTTATAAATGTAGCAATTCTTATCTTGATCACTGTCTGCTAAATCTATCATATCTTGGTACACCTGCAAATGTAAACTACTGTGGGTGGTTCTGACTACTGTTGTTACCACAGATGTGCTATAGCTAAAATGGTGTCTACATTTATGTATGAAATGAGAAATGAATGAAAAAGTATAACTAGGAATCCATATGATAGTAAACAGTTTAGGAAAATAGACATTAAGTGAAGGTTCTATTTTACTCTAAAAAAAAGTGACATTTTAAAAGATGTATGGCTGACCAGTCCCTTTAAATGGGGC
The DNA here is from genome assembly GCF_029499605.1 of Hyla sarda. NCBI lineage: Eukaryota > Metazoa > Chordata > Amphibia > Anura > Hylidae > Hyla > Hyla sarda. Next base: position 117,455,515 of record NC_079189.1, on the reverse strand, counting down.
TGGCCCTACAATGGGTCCCACTGGGTCCATTGGACCTAGGCGGCACCTTCACAGGGGTGGCAAATTGCCACCCGCAGAAGATTTTTGACCCTTTTGGGACCATGATGAACCTAGACCGTCATGGTGCCGCTCAGGGTGTATGGAGTGGGCTCCTGATTCGTGCTCGCTCCATACCCAGTGGCCCCCAGCTGATTTCAGTAGCTGGGGGCTGCTGCTAATAGCTGGTATGCAGTGATCAACGCAGCTAGATATTAACCCTTTAGATCGCTGATGTCAAAACTGACAGCAGCATCTAAAGGGAGATTTAAACCATTCTTGGTGGTCCAGTGGGGTGGCGATCCACTGTAGAGGCAGCCAGAGGGCTTACCTCTCCTCTGTCCCGGTCCATGGCTCTTCATTTGATAGAGCCTGGCTGCACCAGGCTGTAATGTCTGTTTATTTGTTAATGTATTTTTCTGTTTAGGTGTGTATTTACACACTAGGATGTTCTGTGCAGTTTGCTATTCTCCCTGGATAGGGAAGAGTTAATGCTCTGAACCAATGAGAACTCGGGTGGGGTTATTTTAACCAGAGTTCTCCTGCATTCTGGGTTGTTTATTTGTGCAATATACTTCCATTCCTGCTTGAGCATGCACCTTGTATTTATATTGTAATATCTGAGTTTTAGCCATGGTTAAATAGTCTTGTTTATTGTACATTTTAGCCTGTGTTACATCTGTTGGTTTTTAGGATATGGTATGTCTGTTCTGCTTAGTCTGTGTACACACTGTGTTAGTCTTGCTTGTTACCTGTGCTCTGTATGTTATAATTCCTTTTTTGTATCCTGGAGTCTATTCAGACTCATCCGATTCTTTCTAGTGTTTCCTGTAGTCTATTCAGACTCATCCGGTTCTGGTCTAGAGTTTTGTGTTTTATATTTATGTTTCCTACTAGGTCAGTATTCTGATCACACTCTGTAGTGTGCCCGCTGGCTAGAAGTCTATTTGGATTTAGTATTGCTGTCTACTCCTTTAGTGGAGTGGGGTGTCCAGTTCAGTGCCCCAGTGTGAGTAGTGTCCTACGTTAATTCGCTATATCCTGCCCTGTTTGTCATATTTGCATCCTGCCTTGTATGTCTGTTCTGGTATTGTATTCTTGTTATGTTTCTGGCCTGTGACTGACTATATTTTGTATTATTTGTTTTTTGTCCATCCACCGATAAAGTTGTCGATCCACCGATAAAGTTGTCGATCCACCGATAAAGTTCTATGGAACTGCATTGATCTGTATGAGGATCAATGCAAGTTGTCGATCCACCGATAAAGTTGTCGATCCACCGATAAAGTTCTATGGAACTGCATTGATCTGTATGAGGAATCTAATGATTCCTCCTAAAAGTCCCCTAAGAAACCAATAAAGTGTAAAAATAATATATATATATATATATATATATATATATATCTATATATATATAGATATATATATATATATATATATATATATATATGTAGTTTAAAAAAGTTTAAAAAAAAAACACAATAACACCTTTCATGTTAAAAGTTCAAATCATCCTCCCCTTTTCCCATTTTCCATAGAATGTAAACATAACAAAAATAAACATATTAGGTATCATCATGTACATAATTGTCCACACTATTTAAATATAACATTGTTAATCATGTACAGTAAATAGCATAAAAGTTTAAAAAAATACAAAACCCCAGAATTGTGTTTTTTTTTCATGTCCTTCTGATATGCAATGGCATAGTACTTTTTTTTTCTATACATTTTTTCTTGAGGGGAGGCCGCATTTCACTCCTGGACCCAGGCAGCATAATGTCTTGGGCCGGCTCTGACTTTAAAACACTGGAATAAACTCAGACATTATGAAATTTTAAAGATAGTCTAAAGTCATACACTTGTGTTATAAACCACCTATCCGTCTGACCAGTATACTGATACAGCACAGCATATACTCAGTAGTTGAAAGTCACTATGTTCTGTATTAACAAGCATACAGTATAGTTATGTGTTGTTGTTTTTTTTTTGTTTTTTGTTTTGCATGGTCACTTGTGCTTTTGAATCCCACAGAAAAAAAAGTATACACTCACAAATCTTCTACATGCAGTAACTTTTTAGACGAAATTAAGCCACCTTAAATTGACCTGCTTAGAGAATGTTTTTTCTGGTCAACATAGTGCTTCCTCAAGGCCAATAGACCTTGGTTCAGTATTTGATTATGTTTGCTTGGTGCTGATAACAGCCCTGATAATTTCACTTAACTTTGAATTATATAAAGTATACATGTGGTACCCATATGAAAGCGCAGATTTGATGTAGGGTCATCTGGAAGTTGTGATATTTCACATAAAATCAATGATACTAGGAAAGCGCCCAGGGTCTTTAGCTGGACCCTGGGCCTCAACACTCTTTGTCATTGGAAGCCTGCACATATGTGGATGGTCCTTGACACTGAGACATTCTTTAGTGGTGGTGTTAGAGTGTGGGTTTGCCCGTGATGGTGTGTGATAATAAGTTAGAACCGACACAGGTGTAAGGTTGGACCATACGTGTGTTTGCTGCCTCCAGTAATGCTGCTCATTGTCTCCAGTGCTCTTCTGGGTGCTAGGTGTTAAAACATCAATTGCCCCTATGCCAATCACTGGCCTCAATGGTGTCCTACCAGTAATTAACTATCCAGCAATGTGACGTATGGGGCCAGCCCCAGTATCAGCCATGGTCCTCTTGGTCCTCATGGTGATTGTCTAAGGAACAATTGACGTATTGCCCCAAGCACCTGTAAGAGGAGAGCACCCGAGATCAGGAGCTGTGTTACTGGAGCCAGTGGGAGAGCACAGAAGGTATGTACAATTTTTTTTTTTTTTAACTAGACAGCCTGGGCATTAAAAAAAAAAAAGGCCATTTAAAAAAAAAATAATAATACTTTCCCCCAGATAACCCTTTAAGCTTCATTGAAGAATTTCAGTCTCTTTAGGCACGAGGCAATATTTACACACATGAGCTTTAGTGTGTGAAAATAGGTAACAATCCCATTTGCACCTTTGTAGCCGACAGGGTAAAGAGCCGTAGGAAGACTTTGAGGAAGTACTTTGAGTGTTACATTAAAGATACAGTCCAGATAAAGATTTGTTCCCCTGAATGGGTTCTTTATAGGTTGGTTCTGCATGGTATACATGAATAAAAGACTCTTATTACAGTTGGTTTACTATGATACCCTATAGCAGGGCATAGGGCGGTAAAGTTTGTAGTGTGGATGTCACATAACATTTGCTGTAGCAGAGGCCCACTAAGAGTCCAGTGGATGAAGAAGAGCCTTTTTTTCTCTTCTGATTAGAAACATAGAATGTGTTGGCAGATAAGAGCCATTTGGCCCATCTAGTCTGCCCAATTTTCTGAATACTTATGAATAGTCCTTGTCCCTTCCTTATATGAAGGATAGCCATATATCTATCTCTTTCTTAAAACAAAGCACTATTGAAAACAAAGCTCCTTCTTTGGAGTCAGAATACTGGTTTTCAGTAGATACCCCTTCAGCATGGACTGGATGGAACTTGTATATTTACATTTTGATTTATTGTGAATGACACAGAGGTGACTTGAGTAACAGGTTCACGGAGACAGGATAAACTGGCAGAGCTATGGTTAACTAAGCTTTTGAACAGCAGGCCTGCTGGCAGGGAGGAGCCTACAGAAGCTCCCTTACTGGCCTAAAACATGCTAATACATTGACTAGACAAGACATCGTCTCACTGGTCTAACCAGGACTAACTGGTTTGTTGCAGTCCTCTGAGAAGAGAGGGTTGGAATAGAGGACTCCTCTCACTGAACTTTAAGTATTTTAGAAGCCTGTGAGGTATGTGGATCATGTAACTGCAGAGAATATTACCATTGCACAATCATATATCTCAGTGTATGCACATTTTAAGCAGATTAAAGAAATACAATACAGTGGTCCCTCAACTTACAATGATCTCAACATACAATATTTTCAACATACAATTGTCTTTTCTGTACCATTGTAACTTTAAACCAAACTCAACATATAATGCTATGGGCAATCCAGATCTGCAAAACATGTGGCTGGAAGAACAGACCAATATGAATAGGTATTTCACTGGTTATACACCTCTATTACTGAAGTCCATGTACTGACTGGCTGTCTCATAGCGCCCCCCTTTTAGTACAGGGAGGTTCTACATGTTCTTTACTACTCTTTACCTGTGCCAGGGTAAGTGGCTCCTATGGACACCAGGTGAAGTTGGCTCCATTTGACTTTTGTTGCACACTTTGTGTACCGTACAGTAAGAAGCTTCATATAGATAGTGATTTACAGCTCCCAGCAGCTCTTTCAAACTCGTATATGTAAGGACTTGCTTTATCTGTGTTACATTAATCTTTAATCCTTATTTTTTCCTATTTTTGGATGAAATTTTGGGGCTTTAGTACCAATAATCAAGTTTTCTTACATTCTTTGTCACAACATACAAAAGTTTCAACATACAATGGTCCTCATGGAACCAATGAATATTGTAACTTGAGGGACCACTGTATATGTTTAGACTCCCAAGCAGGATTATACTGACAGAGATTAATTTACCACCACACAACAACCTTATTCTTCAGCAGCAGGTAGGTTCAGTACTGAATTACTGCATATACCTTAAATAATAATACCTCTACATAAGTGGCTATAAAATGCAGTCTCCCTTCGTTTACAGATAATATGGCATGTAGAATCCATTAGAAAGCCAATATGATTCTTGTTGTTATTATAATAGTGAGTGTATCCCTGCCACTTACTTTAAAATCATGAGTTACTCACTGGTAATACTAATATAATAATATATTAGTTTTTCTTCAGAATTCACTTTCACAAAGGAAAAATGTAAAATCTTAATAACAAAATGTTGACCTTCATTAAACATGTGGACCTCCATCTGTGAAATCCCAAGGACAACCGTCATATATTTCACAAAAAATACAAACTAGATCCAAGATACTGCTCCAAATCTAAGAAGTCATTTAAGCAGACTTGGGAGGGTCATCCAGAATTTGACAGTATCAATAAGTAACCAACTAATATTTAGGATAAAGATGTACAGTAAATCTCTGTGATATGATACTGACTTGTTTCCAGCGCATCTGTAATCTTAGAAAAATACATTTTGGGCCACAAGATTAATAGAATAATAAACAGGAAAGATACATTTTCTTCAAGCTTAATTTGTCAATTATGAGAGTATTAACTGTAAAGGACCATAAATGTATAGTCCATGGTCCAGGGTTTTAAACACATGCTGAAAAAAGAGAGTGAATGTATTTTCTCTCCTTTCTAGACACATTTGTTAAATGGGTACTCCGGTGAAAAGCTTTTTTTTTTTTTTTTTTTTTTTCTAGCTGATGCCAGAAAGTTAAACAGATTTGTAAATTACTTTTATTAAAAAAATCTTAATCCTTCCAGTCCTTATTAGTGGCTGTATACTACTGAGGAAGTTCTTTTCTTTTTGGATTTCTTTTTCGTCATGGCCACAGTGCTCTCTGCTGACACCTCTGTCCATGTAAGGAACTGTCCAGAGCAGGAGAAAATCCCCATAGCAAACATATGCTGCTCTGGACAGTTCCTTACATGGACAGAGGTGTAAGCAGAAAGCACTGTGGTCATGACAGAAAAGAAATCCAAAAAGAAAATAATTTCCTCTGTAGTATACAGCTGCTACTTAACTAATGGAAGGATTACACATTTTTAATTTACAAATCTACAATTTACAAATCTGTTAAACTTTCTGGCACCAGTTGATTTAAAAAAAAAAAATAGTTTTTTACCGGAGTACCCCTTTAAATATTTTCTTACAGAAAACACATATTTTGTCTACTGTCTAATTACATCAAAATATGTAGCTTTCAGGTTGAGCCCCATAAATATCAAGCTTCCTTGAACTTTTTTCACATTTATAAAAGGATGTCGCATGCCATGTGACATAGTTATTAAAAATTTAACCACTTTTATTTACTAATTAGTGGCAGCACATTATACCACGTGCAACCAGTCCTATGCTTTTTTGAGGATTACAGGGAAAGCTACGATTAAATTTTATTGACCTCAGTGTTACTGTAGCATTAGTAAATATGCCTGAATTTACTGCTGTCCACAGTACACAGCTCTACACAGTTGTTGTGGAGCTATGTACTGTTCATTCTCTAGCAGATACAGTAAGCTAGAGATACTTTATACATTCCCAGTATACTGTTAAAAGATTTTCCAGGCCAGACATTATAACACTGGACAGCTTACCCAGCACTTACCCAGATTATCTTACTAATGCCTAATGCCATGTGGTTTCTTTGGCAAAAAGCAGAATTAGACTCCTTCTGCTTTTTTGCCCAGGAAACCCAGTGGCACTAAACACAGGTTTTATTTGTAGTAATCTTTTTTTTTTTTTTTAACAGAATGAAGACCTAAGACCATGTGGCAGCGCCATACTGACCAGTACTATCAGTGCTCTTCCTGTACAGTAGGCAGACTGTACTAGAAGATGAAATATAATGTGACAAGGAAGAGGGTAAGAGACCCCTGGACGCCATTATAACTCATTGGAACCCAACAATTACACTGCGGGGATCCAATGACCAACCTGAACCCAATGGCACCTCCATTTTCCAACTTTATATGCCATGATCAGTGTTAAACACTGCCTTGAAAGGATAAACAGTCAACATCAGTGTGAACATTCCCATTTTAGCAACGTAATATGCAGAATGTTGGGGTCACACAAGTAGAACCCCCATGAATGTGTATGAGACAATAGTGTCCCCCTACAACATCCTCAGCAGGGAAGCACACTGCGCATGAGCTTCTGAGAGTTGCCAAGTCTGAACTCGGAAATCCCATAAGAATGAATGAAAGTCATTCCTCCTTTGGGCCTTCTAAAAATAGTCATCCACAACCTTGGCTATCCTATTAGAAGTACAAAGTACAAAGACAGTACATCTGGGGATATTGTTCCGCCAGTTGCTATGGAAACCCAATGGCACCCAACGATGGCATTGCAGAATACTGATGGGATATCCTCTGTCTAACAGCTTAAATGACACTGTCAGCATTGAATACAGCATCTATGGATTTAAACAGTCAAGATCAGAATTAGCTCAGATATCCGCCATTGCAGCAAGGTGTCACATGAATGTCACATTTGACAAATGCTGGTCATGGTTAAATGTACTGTACATGTGCATCACTTCATGTTAAGTGTAAAATTGGGTATTGAAAAGGTCTGTCCCTCTTTTTTTGTTTTAACTAATCAGTGGCAAATATACAGGGTGGGCCATTTATGTGGATACACCTTAATAAAACGGGAATGGTTGGCGAAATCAACTTCCTGTTTGTGGCACATCAGTATATGTGAGGGGGGAAACTTTTCAAGATGGGTGGTGACCATGGCAGCCATTTTGAAGTTGGCCATTTTGAATCTAACGTTTGTTTTTTCAATAGGAAGAGGGTCATGTGACACATGAAACTTATTGGGAATTTCACAAGAAAAACAATGATGTGCTTGGTTTTAACGTAACTTTATTCTTTCATGAGTTATTTACAAGTTTCTGACCACTTATAAAATGTGTTCAATGTGCTGCCCATTGTGTTGGATTGTCAATGCAATCCTCTTGTCCCACTCTTCACACACTGATAGCAACACCGCAGGAGAAATGTTATCACAGGCTTCCAGTATCCGTAGTTTCAGGTGCTGCACATCTCGTATCTTCACAGCATAGACAATTGCCTTCAGAAGACCTCAAAAATAAAAGTCTAAGGGGTCAGATCTGGAGATGAGGGCCATTCAACTGGCCCATGATGACCAATCCACTTTCCAGGAAACTGTTCATCTAGGAATTCTTGGACCTGACACCCATAATGTGGTGGTGCACCATCTTGCTGGAAAAATTCAGGGAACGTGCCAGGTCCGAGCATTCCTAGATGAACAGTTTCCTGGAAAGTGGATTGGTTCGTCGTGGGCCAGTTGAACGGCCCCCAAAGTCTCCAGATCTGACCCCTTAGACTTTTATCTTTGGGGTCTTCTGAAGGCAATTGTCTATGCTGTGAAGATACGAGATGTGCAGCACCTGAAACTACGGATACTGGAAGCCTGTGCTAGCATTTCTCCTGCGGTGTAGCTATCAGTGTGTGAAGAGTGGGAGAAGAGGGTTGAATTGACAATCCAACACAATGGGCAGCACATTGAACACATTTTATAAGTGGTCAGAAACTTGTAAATAACTCATGAAAGAATAAAGTTACATTAAAACCAAGCACATCATTGTTTTTCTTGTGAAATTCCCAATAAGTTTCATGTGTCACATGACCCTCTTCCTATTGAAAAAACAAAAGTTGGATTCAAAATGGCCGACTTAAAAATGACCGCCATGGTCACCACCCATCTTGAAAATTTTCCCCCCTCACATATACTAATGTGCTACAAACAGGAAGTTAATATCACCAACCATTCCCATTGTCTTAAGGTGTATCTGTATAAATGGCCCACCCTGTACATTTCCTAATCTAAAATCTACATCACCTATCTGTGTCTTAGCTACTGTACATGAATGAAGAGTTATTTTTCTTCTGCATAACTTCATTCCCATTTTATTTGTCACAATTGTAAAGACACTGTGGTACTGACAATTTTTTGTCTCAATAAAAGCACTATGAAAGCTTATGGTGTGTGAGATAAATGAATAACTATATAAATAGATTATTTAAAAATGCATACAAGTTTGCTCATGCTATTGATTTTATATTGCTGCCTGTTACTAATCATTGGTGATGTAACCAAGGATTGGGGGTGGGTATATTTGGATTGGCATCCCATCTATGTAAGCCTAGAAGGCTTTAAATGCAAGAAGTAACTTATTCACGAGTCCACGTATTCCCTTGATAGTGTCAATGAAATGTTAGACCAAACACAAGTGCTCCAGGAAATTCCTTTACTGCAAACTTTCGGGGTCAGCGACTCAGACAGTTTGTTGTTTTGAGGAGTGACCTCAGCTCAGCCCTGTTCCAAACAAATAGCTCAAATGTTATCTTTGTAGGCTCTCAGGAGATCTTCTAACTAGCCCTCCACACACCAACAGTAGCAGAAGTTCTGCCTTCCGCCCCTTCAGCATCATTAAACTGCAGATTGGAATCCTGTACACTTTCATTTACTTTAATTTATTTACATTGCTGCAAATGTTCTGTATATTACATTAAAAAGTTGTAAAAACAAAATGCATTCTTAAAGTGCTTTCACTTAACATTAAATAAACTGTGATTGAGAAACATTTTTGTGTTTGATGATACATAAAACAACTGAATCACGTATATCCTCTTCATGAATATCTGCGAGGCGTTATGACTATTTTAAATGACAAATACAAAACAGAAAATAGCGTGACATAAACAAATAATAACATTTGGAATAAATTGGGCTTTCATATATTCTAATTCCTTGGTGTATTTTTGTCATGTTTTCCAGCTTTAACCATGTGTTTTTCTCAGGATGACATGCAACAGAAACAAATGATTCTAATTGCAGTCTTCTCATACTTGTTACATTCCAGCTGCCCAATTCCCTTGATGTCCTTAAATTAGTAAAGGATAATAAAATCTCTTGTTGACAGATTGCTATCAGCGACACAGAAAAATGTTTGAGGAAATGAAGTGGAGTTTTACTAAATTATCTAATAATAAAATGCATATTTAGCTACATCTCTTTAAGGCCAAGTCTTGTGTAACTAATATGGTACAACCGGGAGATAGATCCACTTCAATCTGCACAGAGAGGATATAAATAAGCTATCCTTCAGAAAGAAGAAAACTATCTCATATTAGCAAAATTAGAATTTCATCCAAAAAGATGTAGACAGCTGTTTTCGGGGTTGTGTCCGTTCATCAATATGCACCAGGGTGCTGCTGTGCTAGAGAGATGCCTTTGATTGAGCTCAAGGGGTACAGAGTCTTCTCCAAAAGGTTAACCAACCCTAGTCAGTTGTCTACAGATGCAATAGGTGCCTCATCCTTTTGGAGGATATTCTGGTTTCTCTAATATGAGAAAGCTTCCTTCTGGAGAAAAACTATTCCGATTCAATAGCTTTGATGTAAGTGTGAGTGTGACACCATGCTTTTGTCTATATTTCACCAGTACTCACACCAGGTATATGACAGCAGAGTCATATAGGAAGAACCAGTGGTTCATTCCAGGCTGAAATTTTGTGAAAATGCTTAGAACAGCAGGTGAACAGGATGATAGTTTACCAGGGTTGTGCACAGGATACAGAGCACATGTAAAGAGGAAGGCAATGGCTGCTAGCAGAAGAGACAGGGGGTCTGTTACACACAGCTAGGTTACAGGGAGACAAGAGGGACAATACACAGCAGTACAGCTATATATGTCAGTGAATGAAACCAAGTCATGGGACATAACAAGAGCTCATTTGTATACTCCCTGCCCTTAGACAATAGAGTGTTGTCTGAATATGAATTGCAATAAGTCTCTTCATTAAGTCTCGTAATTGAGAAACAATGCTGTTGAGATTTGCATACACGAGAAAGCCAAAGAAGTAGATAGCCACAATACAAAAAGTGGCTGCTAAAAGGGTACTCCAGATTTAAAAAATGTATCCTTAATCTCAAGAACGAGCCCTGAATCTCCCCACTGAACGCTCCAGACCCAACCTTCCATGGCAGACTTGTCTTGGCAGTCCAATCAGCTAAACACAACTGAGGCAGGACACCCAATATACCGCACAGGCCTGGCCTCCCCATACCACCGTTTGCAAGGCCATCACCCGGACAGTGTTTCGCTTCATCTTGGGCAAAATGGACAGAGTCAAGCGGACTGTGATGTATAAGGAGCCCCACAAGGGTGGGAAGGGAATACCCGATATCCCCACTCTGCTGAGGGCCTCCTTTGCATGTGTCAGCATGCAGCGGACTCTTGTTGAAAAGACTGGCTAAGCGGGCAGGTCCATGTCTCGCTTGTTTCTCATGCCCCTCTGGAGACAGCTGGGCTGGTACAAGTGGGACGCTCCCTGGTTCTATGGGGATGTTGTCCGGTTTGTGAGGGAGCACCAGCTGGAGGGACTGAAACCTGACCTATGGAAACCAAAGACAATCTACAAGCTCATCCAAGCTAAAGACTTTATTGAGCTGGTTCCAGGACTCCCCGCAGCCACTGCAGAGACAGTTTGGACTAATGTGGCTTCAAAGCGGCTTACCAACGGGCACAAGGACTTGTCGTGGATGGCCGTCAAGGGAGGACTCTCCCTCAGGTCGTTCATGCATGCCCGCGACCTGTGCAGAACACGGTACTGCCCCCGGTGCCCCTACAAGGAGGAAACATCTTTGCACGTGTTTTGGCAGTGCCCCTTTGCACAGGGTCTGTTGGACGCCCTGGAACATGAACTCAGAGACTCTGTACCCAGGAACTGCCTATGGTACCACTCGGTGCTTTACGGTCTATTCCCCGGGACCCATGACGTGGAGGCCATACAGGACTGTTATGAACTGTTTTAAGGACGCAGTATGGCTCGCGAGGAACCGCCTCGTGATCAACAGGGAGAACATGTCCGTCCAGGACTGCCGCCGGTTCATCAAGAGCCTGCTTAGAGACTATTCCATCTTGGACAGCCCAGCCGTCGATGAGGAAGAAGAGGAGTGAAGACCCCTCTCCTTCTCCCTTGTCTCCTTGAAGACACAGCCCAGCAGTTTGGCCCTGTGATCTGTCCCCTCCCTACCCCCACATAGTTGCCCATACCCCCATGCCCCCAGCCCCACCCCATAGCCCACACCCCTACCCCAATCACAGATTGCATTGTTTTGTTATTCGATCTCTTGTGCTTTTCTATTTCAGGATTGAGCGGAGTGTTAGAGTAGCATGATGTGCGATGTATAGCTTAGGGAACCTTTGCTGTGTATTGTACTGTCATGCTTTGTGTGATTGTAATTTATTATTGTATGACTTGTAATGACTGAACTGATTCTACAAGAACATAGCTATCAGGAATTATCGCCATCAGGAGTGGCTTGCCACAGTAGAGGTTATTTTTTCTCTATGACGTATGCTTACTTGCCACCTCGTCGATTCTCTGATGTTTAGCATGGGACAAATGAAATCCAGTGGATGATTTGAAGTATGACAGTCTGTGACACTTTTACCTTGTGTATCTAATTTGTAAGTGGTGCATGTCTGGAATATGTCCTGAGTGTGCTTATAAATATATACACAAAAGAGAATAAAACACTTAACAAACACTTAAAGGGGTATTCTGAGTTAAATGTACTAATCCCCTATGCACAGTATAGAGTATAACTGTCAGTTCATGAGGGGTCTCAGAACGGGGCCCCAGATCTTTGTTATAAAAGGAGCAGCAAGTCACACAAGCACCATTTCATACCTTGTTTATAGAGCTCCCTTAAATAACTAAGTACAGTGTTTGGCTACCTTTGGGAGCTTCTATAAAGAATGAATAGAGCAGTGGTGCACATATGTGACTCGCTGCTGTATTCAAAACAAAGACCAGGTACTCTATTCTGGAGATTGTGGGGAGGTCTCTGCCATCAGACCCTAGAGACCTCACATGTATCCCCTATCCTCTAGATAGGGGGAAAAGTACATTTTACTTGGAATTCCCTTTAAATAATAAAGCATAAGATCCTACCTATTTTTCAAATCCTCTGATAAATAGGTGGAAATACAAAACATCTATTTCCTCATTGTCAGCTGCACATCCCCACAGAGTGAAGTGAGGCCGATAATGATGATTTTATTAGCTACACAAAAGATCCAGCCAGCCGACAAATAAGCTTTTGCTCGCTTTGGGTTGATCACTGGCCCCTTTACATGGACCAAGCATCTGGAACAAGCGTTCCTAGTTCATTCATCCAAAAATCATCCTGTGTAAGATAATGTAATGCCACAGGGCAATGTAACCACAGTGACCTTACTAGAATTACAATGAGGGATATCTGACACATGTTTGCAGATTTAAACTTTGAGAAATTCAGTGGCACAAGCCATATTTTGGGCATGGCAGGCCGTGTAAAAAAAGATAACTGCAAAAGTAATGTTACAATTAATATATTGCTGGATTTGAAATACTCAACAGTTGGTATGAGACAAAAATATCTTGAATTTTTCATAATAACACAGCAGCAACCTCTGCATCTGACGTGTCCACATTATGTGGGTGCCCTCAGCCGGAAGCCACATAACTAATTGTGAATTCTTATCAAGAAGTGGGCTAGAAAACAGCATCTGACCCACACATCTGAAGCCTACATAGCATAGATATACGTATCAGCATGACTAGTAGAAATGTTGCAAAATTGTTATGTTCAGCATTAGGAGGGTTGAAAGAAACTTCAGGTTTCAGTGATGTTCTCTCAGACTTAGTAGAACTGATCTAGAAGAAATTACTTCTGTGTGTAGCAGCCAACTCTCTTGTCCTGTTTATGGTTCTTTGGATATTTAATCTGGTGCAATCTTTGTACAATAGTACGAACACCTAATGGCTTAAAAAGAACACTTTTATCGCGCCCTAATGGTTTCCCCTTATGACTTTTCTTTAACTAGTGATAGGAATGGTGCCACTATTTGCATGTGGTAGTATGAATACAGATGCTTATATAGAGATTAGTACGTGTATATCCACTGTTACAGCCCTATGGGAGGACATAGCTGTATGCCCATGCTCCCTTCACTTTCTGCTACGTCTTTATTTGCCCACTGAGTATTCTCCAGTACCAAGGTATGGGTCATGCTGCAGTTTATTAAAAGCTGCTGATGAAATAAGAAGGTTTAAATCTCACAATATAAAATGATCTCATGGAAATTAATATCAACATCTGTATTTCACTAGTAATTGACCAAATCAGCCATCAGCAAGAAAGATTAGAAGTTTTCCCATGAACTGCTGCCAGTTTTCCCCATCTCATGCGGAGACATTTGAAGGCTACTCCCTAATATTTGATGATAAAGTGTTACCCACAACATAAGGTTGAACTGACAAATTGCCGTACATACACAGATCTAGATATTCTTTCTATTCTTTATGGACATTTATGAAACACCCTACAAACATCTGTGAAGCAGTATCTGTTGTCACTTAAATTGTGATTATCCCATTGTTACCTACCCCAGCTATGCTTCTCTACTATTACATTTACTGAGAACAATTTGTCTAGAAATAAAATACAAAGCCAGAAACCTTTATTTTAGAATAAACAATGAGTAAATTATTGCAGTCAAGCAGCATAAAACCATCAACTAAATTACACTGACACTTAAGGGTCTTACTATATTTAACCCCAAAAACTGCTATTAAACAATGCTGATTCTGAATATGTAATTTTTAAGTTGGTATTCATTGGCATTTCCGCCACAACAAGGCCACAAATGGTCTGCACATAATATGCTAATAGTGGGGCAGAGGGATGGTGAATACTACAGCTGAGCCAGAAGCCATCTTTCAGGCCTGCTGCCTACAATCCAGGAAGGTGTGAAGCAGGGATGTCATCTTGCCTTCCTGCACTTTGCCGCTTACAGTACGCGCCATAAGCCGACATAGACCGATAAATTGAACTACTCCACACATGGCAGGGTTTGGTGAGTATTTTATTTTTTAGAGAGGGCAACAAACACCCTGTTATTTTTGTATTCCATGTTTTTTCTGTGTTTTTTGTGTATTCACACCGGCTTTTCATGCCCGACCACTTTTTCCATGTTGTGTGCTATGGTCAGGATAGTGTTAATATTTCCAACCAATAGGCTCCTAGGTGGGGTTATTTATACCCCAGCTCTGGTTGAATTAATTGCTGCTAATTGCACTATGCACCTTAGTCTTAGTCTGTGGCTGTCTGTGCACATGTATACTCAGTTCAGCCATGGCTTCTTATCCTGTATTCTTGACCTGATCCTGTAATCTAGATGTTAGCCTTGTTATGGTTTTAGATTTATGCCTTGTATATATTTAGTGCACCTTGGCTAGACCCTTATTCACTTTGTATTCTCTTATCAGTCCTGCTTAGTTCTTGTTAGTGATTCCTGTTTAGTTCTTGGAGTCTGTTTAGACTTATCCGGTTCTCAGTCCAGTGTTCAGTATTTTGTTTAGAATCTTGACCAGTTTTCCTCCATGTCATAGAGTTTGGCTTCAGAAGTTTTTCTTGTATCTGTCTATATTCTAGTAATCCTGACTAGTGTTGAGCGGCATAGGCCATATTCGAATTCGCAAATATTCGCGAATATATGGACGAATATTCATAATATATTTGCGAATATTCGTATATTCGTAATATTCTCGTTTTATTTTCGCATATGCGACAATTCGCGTATGCGAAAATTTACATATGCGGAAATTAGCATATACAAAAATTAGTATAAGCAAAAATTTGCAAATGTGAAAATTAGCATATGCTAATTTTCGCATATGCGAAAATTCGCACACCAGTATCACACAGTAGTATTAAAGCCTTCTTTACACCACACAAGCTGGAAGCAGAGAGGGATGATCACTGTGATGTGTACTGTGAAAAAAAAACAACAAAAAAAATGAATATTCGTAATTACGAATATATAGTGCTATATTCGCGAATATTCGCGAATTCGCGAATATGCGATATTCGCGAATAAAATTCGAATTGCGAATATTCGCGAGCAACACTAATCCTGACCTGTATGGTGTCTGACCATTAGTTAACCTGTTCATTCCCTGCATATTCTGGTCCTGTTCAACCGTGTTATATTATCCTGGTTTTCAGTCTAGTACATACTATCATATCTGCCTTTTATCTTGTCTCTGGTTCCTGAACTGATTGTCAGTATTCTATATCTTGACTTGATATTTCTGTTTCTTCCTATTTAGCATTCCTGCTGTGTTTTAGGTCTTAGTTAATTGTGTTTACCTTCTCCAGTTCTTGACGTGTAACTCGACCTTGTACAGAATCCGTTTATTAGTTTGACTCTTACGCCCTGATAATTGGACCGATAATATATCAAATTATAAATGCTAAACCTACTGTCTGCTATGTGTGGTAGTTGACGGCTACCTGTTCTGAAAACTGGTGTATGCAAACTGCTTTAAGAGCACTTTTACAAGAGTTCCACATACATGTTTCGCTTCGCCAGGAGCATCATCAGGGCTTTTAAGCAGGTGACCATAGTCATTTTTCCATGTGGGACACCAAGGGATTACTATTACTATAAGGAGGTCCATAAAACTGTATATATACAGTAAGGGACACTGTTACTGTGAGGTGGGCAAAAGGAGGAAATATTACTACATCGTTATTGTCTCAAGGCACTATGATGACACTGTAGCTGTTATGAGGGCACTAAGGCAGAACTATTACTATGTGGGGGCAGTAAGGGGCCATTACTAATATAAACTGGGCACCCAGGAGGCACATTTACTTTGGGGAGTGCAGTAAGGGGCACAATTAATGTACAGGGCAGTAGAGGGCACTTTTACTGTGGGCATTAAGGCAGCATTATTACCATGTGCAGACACAAAATAAATGTGTAAAGGCACTAGAGACACTGTTACTTTGTGAGACACTATTATAATCAGGGGCACTGTTAGTTTGGCACTGTTTTTTATCTATAAATCTAGTTATGAGAGCACCAGGGGCAGCAAAAGGAATAGTGTTGAGGGAAGCATTAGGATGGCAATTTTATGGATGCAAGACAAAAAGTTTGTGTAGAATGCAAGAATTCCTCAGAGGGGGAGATTTATCAAAACCTTTCCAGAGGAAAAGTTGCTGAGTTGCCCATTTTTGAAAAGGCCTCTGAAAAATTAGGGATCTGATTGGTTGGTATGGGCAACTCAGCAACTTTTCCTCTGGACAGGTGTTGTTAACCCCTTAAAACGAAACCTTCCAAAATTAACAAAATTGCGTTTTTCGTTTTAATTTCCCCACAAAAATAGTGTTTTTTGGTTGCGCCATACATTTTATGATATAATGAGTTATGTCATTACAAAGGACAACTGGTCGCGCAAAAAACACGCCCTCATACTAGTCTGTGGATGAAATTATAAAAGAGTTATGATTTTTAGAAGGCGAGGAGGAAAAAATGAAAATGTAAAAATTAAATTGTCTGAGTCCTTAAGGCCAAAATGGGCTGAGTCCTTAAGGGGTTAAATCTCCCCCGCAGAGTGTACTGGAAAAGTGAGCAGCAAACTCTGCAGAGGCAACCCATGGGTGAAAAAAAAAGTCATAAGAACTGTCTGGTTTGGATATATGAGAAAAAGAAAAGTGAACCGTTCTGATTAGGGAAGACATCACCTGTGAGTAACTAATATAATTACATTGTAATCACTTATAAAGTCAGCAGAGCACCTTATTAGGATGTGCCTCTGCATTTGAAAACAGGAGCTACCCAGGTTGCATTCAACTTCCTTTTTAAAATCCTATTCAGGCTGCCGACATTAAAAACATAACTAGTATTGCTTCTCTGGCCTCCGCTGTGATCCTCTTTCTGGTGTCGAGGATCAATGCGTCAGATTGCAGCTCCGCTATTCAACGTCTACAGTAATGTCCCTCCTCTGTCAGTGACTGGCTAACGGCAGTGTGATGTATTGGGCCCTGGCAGTAGGAAGAAGACTACAGGTCAATACATAACACTGCCACCAGGAAAACACACAGAGAAGGGCGATACCAAAGGTAGGATTTTCTTTTAAATGCTGGTAGTCTG
Organism: Hyla sarda; assembly: GCF_029499605.1. Lineage (NCBI taxonomy): Eukaryota > Metazoa > Chordata > Amphibia > Anura > Hylidae > Hyla > Hyla sarda. The sequence goes on along the minus strand of NC_079189.1, from coordinate 117,437,795 downwards.
CGCAAGATTTCAAAATAAGAAAAAATTAAAAAGCTTACCGCCAGAGTACCCCTTTAATAGCTAATGATTGACTGTGGCTGAAATTACCATTATGTGAAATGGGGGCATCTAGAAGCATGACAACAACATTTTAGAAACACCTTTCACACCACATGTATTTGCTACTTTGTTAAATGATGTCTTTGATATCTCCTTCTGTGCATGTATGATATTTATGTTTGTGTCCAATGTTCAGAATCCTTGAGCAGCAATAGCCTTTTTATGTATATTTTTATTATATTATAATATTAGTATAATATTGGTCACTTGTAAAGCTTTTTATGTATCTTATATTCATAATGTCACAGCTGAATATGTGCTTCATCCCCATGAAACCAGAGAATTATAAAAGCCAGGTAGAAGGTGGTCACAGCTCACAGTGTCAATAAGTGGCAATGAAAGTCGGTGTCTACTTACAATAAATGAAAATCTAATTCAGCGTCTATAGTAAACTCAACAAAAAGACATATTGTATCACGGATTGGCTTGGTAGGCTTGTACTTGGGCTGGGTCTTAATCTTGTTAGCTAATAACAGAAACTGAAGGCTAAAACTAGACATTTAATAAAGCTTAGGGAACTGTCCCTTGCTTTATACTGCATTGTGGAGTAGTAATTTGGCAGAAAATGAAGCCATGTGATTATTTTGTCTTATGTGAGTGTGTGAGTGGATCTAGTGCCTATATACCTTTAATAGCAGCTGTTTCTCTTGTTTACCCCTTGAAGACAACTCTGACGGCGGCATATCTCCCAAAAAAAATAAAAAATAAAAAGGTTGGCAATTAAAATTCTGACTCTTCTCGTGTCCTACATTTTCTATGGGGGAAGATGTAAGCGCCAAACACATTAGAGAATTGGCCGATCCAACAGATATCAGTAGAGTTGGCAAAACTTTTCATTACAGGTTTTTGGGCACACATAACACCTCTTATCAACTAAGCATCAGGAAAATGTCCCAACATTTCTGCAGGGCCAGTGTAAGGATTTTTCATATTCAAAATGAGTTTTATTAAAGAAACAGGAGTACAGAAAGTAAAAAGGGGTCTGGGTGGGGTTACGGATCAGAGCAATAAAGGAATAAACCATACAAATACATCCATAAGACATAATCTTGTAAATAAATAGTCAGGCAATAAGGTCAGAGGGGTATAGGACAACATGTCCTTCCAAGTCTCCAAAAGGATAGAATGAGAGATGCTTCCTGAGGGGAAGGGACCTCAATAGCATTACATCCCACCAGCAAAGACTATGTGAGCAAAAACTAAGGGGGAAACTCACACACAGAGAATCAAACAGAATCAAAAAGAGAATCAAACATCAGACATGAAAACACAAAAGGAATGGGGAGTAAACAGAAATTGTTGGGAGGCAAAACAACAAAACAGGAAACACAAAGCGAGGACACAAAAAAGGAGGAAGGAAGGAAAGAAGGGGGGGAAGGAAAGAAGCGGGAGGACCGCCACCAGTGTGCCTAGGGTAGAATAAAAGAAAAGGGCAAAGGCCAGGTGGAAGGGGACAGATGAGAAAGGGGCACATCAGGGAGACAGAGAGCGCACAGTACTCAGAAGAGTCTGAAAACTGTGACCATGGTAACCAGCGGACAAGGGAACGCTCAGCACTGCCAGCTGATTCAGCCACACACTCCTCCATACTATGAATAAAGTGTACCTCTCTGAACCAGCCAGTGACCGTTGGGGGAAGCACTGACTTCCATCGTCTGGGGATCACTCTACGAGCAGCCGCTAGCAGAATAGAAAGCAAACCCTTCCTCAGGGCCTTGATGGAGCCCTGTAACATAGAGAGCAAGAGTACCTGGAGGGGTGCGAGGCAGAGAGATTCCCGTTACCTTCTTGATGACTTCCAGGACCCTTGTCCAAAATGAGAGCAGAACCGGGCAATCTAACCATATGTGGGACATGGTCCCGGGCTGTGTAAGGATTTTTATCTACCAAGGTGAAGGTGCTTTTTGGTGCCCACCACCCTGCCACCCGTGGCACTGGCAAGGGAGCTAGGGACACCCTTTCGCTGCATACTGCAACACTGGCCAAGTATAACATATCCCCCAACCCATTGCCAGTAAAAAGTGAGTTTTGAGCTCCTCATAGTGACTGGAGAAGTGGGCAGCCCTTTTAAAATGACTGATTCTTAATCCCCTGCCAGTGGCAGGGGGTTTGGAATTTTTCACCACCCACCCCCAATGGGTGCCCTAAGGCAGCTGCCTGAGATGTCTTTTGGTAGCGCCGGCCCTGCATTCCTCAGTATTGTTTCTAATCACATGACTAACTTATGGCCAAGGCCTACCCTTCTTCTATTGGACAAGGAGAACACACCAAGTCACGTAGCACATGTCATCTCAAGCTAGCTTCATAGACTGGGTCCAAATCTAATTGAACAAGATTCGGCAGCTGAAAATCTGTACTACTGTCTGGTGTTAATATGGTCATCTCTAAGGAATGTTTTTAGTATCTTTTTGAACCCAGAGCATGAACTACAAAGAAATTGTGTTCCCTGTGTATGCCTTGTCTCCTGGCATGTCCTTGCTTTAGTAAGTGGGGATAATAGACTATATAGCCATTGTTTAAATTACATGAATTTCGGCAGAAAGAACATTATTACACAGAAATGGCATAGACTGAATTTGCAATTATTTATATGAAATGCTGCCATTAGTATTGTTTACATTGAATCTTTGGAGTTCATTAATCAAAATCTCTTTGACACAAACCTGGAATAGCAGTGATGTCCAGTGCAATAGAACCAGATTCCCAAGGTAACAGATATCATTCTTGTTGTAGAAGATTGTTATTTGATTACTCTGTTGCTAAAGAAAGTCTGAACAAAGAAGGCCTCCAATATTTATCTTTGAATTTTTTACTATAGTGGTCACATTCTAGATGATTTTATTGAACAGGAAGAACAAAAATTCACTGCATGACCAAAGTATATCAAATGGTGGTGTTTGAATTACATTTAACAAGAAAGTGGCTTTGCTTTTAAACAGACTATGTCACCAAAAATAGCCTATTGCTTAAAAAAGAACTCAAATGAAATTTTTTTGAGCACCATAGCCTTTTTATATATTTTTTTCCAATGTGTCCGGGGTGCAAAAATTTGCCTTTCGCCGCTCCCCTAGTATGCCAATATCGGTCTTCTGTCTTCTGGACCCGGTCTTCTTCCGCATCATTCCAGAGCCTAACGCGTCACACTGGGATCAGCTCATTGATGGCCGCAGGGAAAAGGCTTGGCCCAGGCCTATGTTACATGACACTGCACTCAGCGTATTACCAAGGTGGGACATCACTGCAGCCTTAAGCTGATGGCAGTGTGACGTGTGGGACTCCAGGATGCGGAAGAAGACTGGGACCAGAAGACCAATAGTGGCACACTGAGGTTGCGGCAGGAGGTAAGTTAAAGTTTGTTGTTTTACATTTTGCCGCCCGGGCACAATGCATGGATAAAATGTTTCAGTGGAGTTCTCCTTTAAGAATGTTTGTTGTTGTTTTGCTTTATATTAGTTTTTTATATTTTTTTATATTTTTTTTGCATATATTATAAAATACTCCTGAAAGCTTGCATATATCAATTTGGCCACTAGGGAGTTGTAGTTTTCGGAAGGAACGCTGGTTGGGAAATACTGATCTAATGAGTTGCTTCCCATTAAGGCTTGGTTCACACTGGGTGAAATTTGGTGTGTATTAAATTTTTTCCCGGAAAAAATGCGGCCCTGATAGTTAAAGTCCGGTCACCCAAATAAAATATTGTGGCTGCATATTGCGGAAAATATGCTTGTAAAATAAAATACGAGCAGAAAAATTGACATTGTTTGAACCCAAACTTAGGACACATCCACATGTGTATTATGGCCCCATTTTATTTTTAAGGAGACTGCCTCTTTAACAGCTTACTAACTGCACACTACATACTGCCATATACACACACACACACACACATATATATATATATATATATATATATATATATATATATATATATATATATATATATATATATATATATATATATATATATACACATCCCGTAACAGACATCATATTCAGGAGCCATTGACCCCTGGATAGTTTTTGAGGTAAAACATTTTTTTTTAAATCAACTGGTGCCAGAAAGTTAAACAGATTTGTAAATTACTTCTATATAAAATTCTCAATCCTTTCAGTACTTATCAGCTGCTATATGGTTCACAGGAAGTTCTTTTCTTTTTTGAATTTCCTTTCTGTCTGACCACAGTGCTCTCTAATCCCCATAGTAAACCTATCCTGCTTTGGACAATTCCTGACATGGACAGAGGTGTCAGCAGAGAGAAATGTGGTCAGAATGAGAGGAAATTCAAAAAGAAAAGAACTTCCTCTGGAGCATACAGCAGCTGATAAGTACTGTAAGGATTACGATTTATAAATAGAAGTAAATTACAAATATGTTTAACTTTCTGTCATCAGTTGATTTAAAAAAAATAGTTTTCAAGCGGAGTAGCGGAATTACTGACAGTATCAGGCTGGGTTCACACTACGTTTTCTCCCATACGGGAGCGCATACGGCAGGGGGGAGCTAAAACCTTGCGCTCCCGTATGCCTTCGTATGCGCTCCCGTATGTCATTCATTTCAATGAGCCGGCCGGAGTGAAACGTTCGGTCTGGTCGGCTCATTTTTGCGCCGTATGCGCTTTTACAACCGGACCTAAAACTGTGGTCAACCACGGTTTGAGGTACGGTCGTAAAAGCGCATAAGGCGCAAAAATGAGCCGACCGGACCGAACGTTTCACTCCGGCCGGCTCATTGAAATGAATGACATACGGGAGCGCATACGAAGGCATGCGGGAGCGTGAGGTTTTAGCTCCCCCTGCCGTATACGCTCCCGTATGGGAGAAAACGTAGTGTGAACCCACCCTCACCTGGAATAATGCAACAAGGAATTACACAGTAGTTACATGCATTTATACTAATAATTATTATAGCCAGTGTAATAACTGTCTCCACATCTCATACCAAAGAATCCACATGCGTCAAACACTCAGGTGTGAGGTAGATGTAGTGGAGTATCACATGACCGCAGGGTCAAACTGCACATAAGATGTGTTTGTATTCTCCTATCATGGAGAAATATATAGTAAGTTTGCATGGAAATATATATGTCATATAGTAAGAGATTCAAAGTAAAGTTGATTTATTTGGTATTTGAGATTCACTGAAGCAATGCACATGCCTGGACTGCACTTCAATTATGAACATCACATTGCCTACTATTGATGCTACACTTTTGCTCTTGTAATAATAATTAGAGATGAGTGAATCGAAGCTGAAGAACCTGAATTTGTTACGAATTTCATGAAATATTCTATTCGCAACAATTGTGAATATTGTTGCAATTCTATTGCGCAAATCGCTTCATTAAACTCCATTTACTGCGGTCCAGGCTCCAGGGCAACTAAAATGGCAGATCCACATGTCAGTACATGGGGCAAGGAACGCTGGGTAGGCGGGAATGCAAGGCGGGAAGGGAAGTAGGCAGGATGACCCTGAATCACATGCAAGATGCAGCCTTTCATCAGCCAGTCACTCCTGTGATGTCACAGCCTTATATATTCGGTAGCCATTTTGCGGCTCGTCATATCATTCATTAGACTGCATGGAGAAAGGACGGACATCACTGTGTGTGTGTAGCACATAAAAGCTCATTCCAGCAGCGTTTCACATCCTAGTCACATCAGCGTTCTGGTGGACAGAGAGCAGTGTTTTTTCACTGAAAAGGATTTTTACTGCAGCCATTAATCCCCCAGTCACGTTCTTCCACATAGTATTACAGAGAGGGGCAGATAGCTGTGTGTTGCCTCATACAATTCAACAAGCTGCCTCAACTTCATAAACCTTAGCAGAGGAGAAAGGAATAAGTTTTCAGCACAATTCTGTGTCTTTGTTCCACGACAAATCATCTTCTGGTTATACTAGTCTGTAGACGGTATAATACCCAGCAGTCCATTCCTGATAGTCTTTGATAGAGTGCAATTTTGTGTTTAGTACACAGCTTTTTTTGTGCTGCAGCACTGTTGTGTTTTGCTAGTGATGTGCACAAATCCTTCAGACAGAGGTTGCAGCAGACTAGGGGCGAGTGGCAGCAGGAGTCGCAGCGAGAGGCCTGAGCTCCCGTTATCAACTAGCAGTCGTGTCTTGACCAGCAACCCATCTGCTGTCATCGATTGGTTTACACGGTCATCCACTTCATCACAAGTGACATCTGATACCCCTAGTCAACAGTTGGTGGGTTTCTCAGACACAACCGTAGTATTTTCATCAGCCCGGTAGCAGTCCCTGTCCTCTGTCCTATGCTGTTCCCTCCCCTAAAGATGTATCTAATGCTGTGGGTTCAGCTCCACTATTCACTGAGGATGATCTAATAGAGGACAGTCAGCAGCTACTGCCCAGCCAAGAAGTGGAGGAGACATCTACCGCTTCCCCCGCTAGGTGCACAAGTAGTGATGAGGAGAGTGTTGTGGGAGGCGGTGTTGCCAGAGTTCAGGGTCCTGAAGCAGACACTGTTGAGGTAACCTGAGGAGGACATCAGTGACACTTGTTGATGATGATGAAGCTGATTGCAGTTGGGAGCCGGGTGCAGAAAGGGCTTCATCATCATCAGGAGAAGAGAGTTGCAGGTTGCCCTTGAGGCAGCAGCTGAGCCAGCAAGGTGGTAGCATGGTTGGCAGTCAGCATGGTGGCAGAAGTTGAAATTCTGGAGCCAAATGTGCCCGGGGGAGACCACCTGCTTTGTGGCAGCCTACCTTCCCGGGAGGTAGTGGAACAGGGGTTCCTAGAGACGGTGGCAGTAGCAGTCAATTAGTGCGGACTGTTGGTGGGAAAATCAGCTACTCGGTGGTGTGGCAGTTTTTCATCAAGCATCCGGAGAAGGTTCACATTGCCACATGCAAGATGTGTCGGCAGAAGGTGAAGCGTGGCCAGGGTCCCAATGTTGGTACTACGGCCATGCATCAACATGTGCTTCGCCACCATAAAGTAGCCTGGGAGAACCGTGGCTCTGATGCAGTGGTCCAACCTGCTGCATCACCCAGTGGCATGCTGCTCCCTCTTTCAGCCAGCCAAGGCTCCACCACCTCAGCCGAAGGGAGCTGTGTGTCATACCCTCCTTTTGTCGCTCCAGATGCTCCTGCTCCTCCTACTTTTAGTCAGCTATTCTGCCAACAATCCATCCGCGAAGCCATGTCCAAGAGACAACTGTATGCGCCCACTTATCCAATGGCGCAGAAGCTGAATGTGCTCCTTTCCAAGTTGCTGGTGATGCTTTCCCTCCCTTTTCAAGTGGTGGACTCTGCACCTTTCAGAGAACTGATGGCTTGTGCCAAGCCGAGGTAAAGAGTGTCAAGCCATCATTTCTTTGCTAAGAAGGCAGTACAAGCCCTGCAAAATTTTGTGGAAGAGAAGGTGGGCCAGTCCTTGAGCCTGTCGGTATGTACCAAAGTGCACGGCAGCACCGACGTCTGGAGCTGTAACTTTACGTCTCACTGGGTGAATGTGGTTCCTGCACAGCCACAACAGCAACTTGGACAGGTCATGCCGATTCCTCCTCCACGCTCTCAGGCCATTGGTCCTGTGACAGTTTGCGACTCCACCTCCTCATCCTCCACTTTGTCCTCAGCCTCCACTGCCCAGACAAGATTCAGTGGCCCTTCAGCATGCCATGTGTGCAGGGCACAGCGGTGTCACGCTGTTCTTCACATGGTTTGCCCTGGTGAAAATAATCACACAGGGCAGGAACTGCTAAAAATAATTCGTAAAGAAATCAGAGCATGGCTTACTCCACGAAAACTGGAAATGGGAACCATGGTGACTGACAACGGGAAGAACATCTTGCATGTGCTGCGATTGGGAAGGCTGAGCCATGCACCCTGCATGGCTCACGTGTTAAATCTGGTTGTGAAGCAGTTCCTGAAGTGTTCCCCCCATTTGCAAGACATCCTAACAATGGGAAGGAAACTTTGCATGCAATTCAGCCACTCATACACCGCAAAGAAAACCCTCCTTGAGCTGCAGCGTCAGAACTTTATCCCCCAACATAGTCTGATTTGTGACATTGCCACACATTGGAATTCCACCCTCCATATGTTGGACCGACTGTACAAACAGAGAAAAGCCATAACTGATTTCATGATGATCCAAGCGGATAGGGGTACTCCACTGTGTAACTTCAATGTGAACCAGAGGCAGCTCATACGTGACACCTGCCATTTGCTCAGGCCCTTTGAGGAAGCCACATTATTAGTAAATTACCAGGATTACGGGATGAACATCATCATTCCACTGCTTCATTTCTTACAACACGTGTTGGAAACAATGGCTGGTGAGGGCACTGAAGACGTGGCGCCTACATCTCACGGCCACATGAGCTCAGTGGGGACTGAACTGGAGGAGGAGGGGGTGGGGCACAGTGGAGCACAGTTTAGGTTTCACCAAATAGGCGTTTTTTCTAGGAATATGACAGGAGTGTAGGAGCAGGAGCAGCCAGAGGAGCTAGAGGTTTATGAGGAAGGCGAGACAGAAGACCCAGACACACCATGACAGTATGCAGTGGAGATGAAGGCAGGGAGTCCCTCTGAGTCACTTGCACAAATGGCATGATGCATGCTCACTTGCTTGTGTAGTGACCGCCGAATTGTCACCATTCGGCAGCGGGATGACTTCTGGATCTCCACCTTATTGGACCTTTGCTACCGCCACAAAATAGGGGCCTTTTCTACACCCACTGAGAGGGAGGACAAAGTGATCTACTACAGAGGCATCCTATATTGTCAGTTGGCCGAAGCCTATCGGCGCCATTGTCCATTCTTTTGAAGGTTGGAATCAGGGGGCCCCTGCTCTCACCTTCCACTGCCTTGGCTGCTCGGGAGGGGTGGGGTGGCAGGAGCAGCACCAGCTCCACCAGCAGCAGTCGGAGTCTAGACTCGCTGATGAGTAGCTTTCTTCACCCGCATAGTGAAGCAAGGTACACCTGGAGCAGGATCTGAAATAGCAGGTGGTGACATACCTTGACATGACCATGCTAACACACCTTGAAGATCCGCTGGACTTCTGGGCAGCCAAACTTGATTTGTGGCCACAACTAGCAGAGTTTGCCCTGGAAAAGCTGTCCTGCCCGAAGCAGGTGTTTAGTGGGACGTGGGGCCATAGTAACCCCAAGGAAAGCTCTCCTCATGGTTCTGCCAACTCCAGGCTGTGCCATTAAGACACTATATGGTATCCTCATGCTTCAGTCAACTCCAGACTGTGTCATTCAACCCCTATAGGGTCTCCTCATGATTCAGCCACCTCCAGGCTGTGTCATTCAGCCAATAGATGGTTTACTGATGCTGCTGGGCCTGGTTGCAATAGCTACCAGAAATCTTCAATTTAAATTTCAAAATGTATCTTTTAATCTTAGGGATTCTGAAGCCCTGGTGTCTACTCCTGCTGCTGCCAACTCTAGGCTGTGCCATTCAGACACTATATGGTCTCTTCATGCTGCCACAAACTCCGGGCAGTCATTCAACCACTATATGGTCTCCTCATACTGATGCCACCTCCAGGCTCTGTCATTGTGCTGCCATGTAACAATTGATTCCTTGTTAGATTTGGTCCTTTGTACCCACACGCCGGGGCCCGGGACACTAAAACTTGGGAGTTAAAATTTAAATTTCAGAAACCTCAATTTCAATTAAAAAATCTTAAATTTCTGTTTAAACATCTTAAATTTCAATGGTCTCTTCATGCTTCTGCGCACTCCAGGCTGTGCCATTCAGACACTATATGGTCTCCTCATGCTTCAGTCAACTCCAGGCTGTGTCATTCAGCCATATATATGGTCTCCTTGTGCTTCAATCACCTCCAGGCTGTGTCATTCAGCCAATATATGGTTTACAGATGCTGCTGGGCCTTGGTCTGGGCTAGCACTAGCTACCATAAATCTTCAATTAAAATTTCAAAATTCATCTTTTAATCTTAGGGATTGTGAAGCCCTTGTGTCTACTCATGCTGCTGCCAGCTCCAGGCTGTGTCATTCAGCAACTATATGGTCTCCTCATGCTGCCAACACCTCCACGCTGTGTCATTCAGCCACTATATGGTCTCCTCATGCTGCCAAAACCTCCACACTGTGTTATTCAGCCACTATATGGTCTCCTCATGCTGCCAACACCTCCATGCTGTGTCATTCAGCCACTATATGGTCTCCTCATGCTTCAGCCACATCCAAGCTGTGTCATTCAGCCACTATATGGTCTCCTCATGCTGCCAACACCTCCACGCTGTGTCATTTAGCCACTATACGGTCTCTTCATTCTGCCAACACCTCCACGCTGTGTCATTCAGCCACCATATGGTCTCCTCATGCTTCATTCACAGATGGGATATAAAGTCCAGACCAAAAACTAAATCACAGAACAAGACCTAAAATCAATATTTATTAACTTGCCCCTAAAAAGAAACCAACAGAGGGTTTCATAAATTCTCAATGAGCCCAAAAAAAATTACACACAGGTGAGCCAAATAATAATGTAAACAAATTCCAAGTGACAAGCACATTGGATACACTATATAACACAGTACGTGCTGAAGGTAATTACTCCACCAAAATTATCGGATGCAAAGTATATTCATACATGATAAGTCATATATACACACGAGAGTATCCACAATGTAATTTCCTATTTTCACCTGTATATAGAGCCCATCGGCTATACTACTTCCCACAATGTATATGAGGCATATAACGGGGTAAGGAAAAGGTAGATACTCAAGTGAAGCTGGATAGGTTTAGATGTTAATTTCTCTCAGATGTTAATTTCTCTCTACGGGTTTCTCTTGGCTACGGGTCATCAGGAGAGTGATGCAGCTAAATGGCTCGATCCACTTGAATAACTGTCATGGCGATCCAGCTGGAGGTGGCGGCGATATCATACTGTTCGGCGGTCCTTATGAACATACCTGAAAGTATGCGCGCTGACCCAGGGACATTCCCCCTCGTTCCCATTGGTTGCTGCTGGAACGCATACAGAGAAACCTCTGTAGTTGCATGTCACAAACCGAAAGTGGATATTACATCACTTCCGGTATACTCACGCTAGATATCCCTATTATCTATAAAGGAGTCACCTATACTAGGGACTTGCCCAGATAGTGAGGCAGTATGTGTATCTAGTGAGTGAGTTAGTGTATGTAGGGGGAGTGCAGAAGTGCAGGGTAGGTTCCGAAGCTGGACCGTCCTTCTTAGGACGACAATCCCGCCTAATTCCCGCCTAATTCCATGGCCTAGAGCAGTGTACTGGTAGGGAACAACAGGTACCATTTCCCTACCCATCCTGTTGTCCCACCCTGAGCCATCACCTGAGCCATGGGGGATAGTGCAAAATAGGAAATGACATTGTGGATACTCTTGTGTGTATATATGACTTATCATGTATGTATATACTTTGCATCCGATAATTTTGGTGGAGTAATTACTTTCAGCATGTACTGTGTTATATAGTGTATCAGACGTGCTGGTCCCTTGGAATTTGTGTACATTATTATTTGGCTCACCTGTGTGTAATTATTATTTTTGGCTCATTGAGCATTTATGGAACCCTCTGTTGGTTTCTTTTTTAGGGGCAAGTTAATAAATATTGATTTTAGGTCTCCTCATGCTTCAGCCATATCCAAGCTGCGTCATTCAGCTACTATATGGTCTCCTCATGCTGCCAACACCTCCAGATTGCGTCATTTAGCCACTATATGGTCTCCTCATGCTGCCAACACCTCCACGCTGTGTCATTCAGCCATTATATGGTCTCCTCATGCTGCCAACACCTCCACGCTGTGTCATTCAGCCACTATATGGTCTCCTCATGCTGCCAACACCTCCACGCTGTGTCATTTAGCCACTATATGATCTCCTCATGCTGCCAACACCTCCACGCTGTGTCATTCAGCCACTATATGGTCTCATCATACTGATGCCACCTCCAGGCTTTGTCATTGTGCTGTTCTGCGGCAGTGATTCTAAAAGCAATGCCGGTAATCTGCATGTCATTCTGAATAACAGTATTATTTCACTACCCAAGCATACTCCATATGCGTGTTAGAACAAAGCAAAGTGTTCTACACCCCTATTGAGGTTCTCTGTATTCCAGAAATAGCCATTTTTAATATAGATTTGCCACAAATAAATTTGGATTGAACCAAATTTCTTTGAAAAATTTGGCGAATTGGCCGAATAAAATTTTTCAAAAGTTTGCTTATCTCTAATCATAATAATAATAAAAAAAAAAAACTGTTAAGGGGGAGAAGAGTTCCACAGGATGGTGATAAATGTCCAGTCTCTGGGGGCCCCACCACCGTACCCTTACAATCACTAGCAAGCTTCCTGTTTCATTTCACTATAGGACCAAAGTAAAGAGGAACTTGCTGGTAGGGTCACACGTCGTATCTTGCTGCACATTTGCTGCTGCATATTAAAGTCAATGGGGGAGATTTATCAAAGGAATTAGACTGGTTTTTACCATCTAAAATTGTCGCACAGAAAGTCGCAGTCTAAATACGTGCGCCTTTTTTGTGACTTTTGCTTTAGAGTATTTTTAGAACATGATGCATTCTAGTCTATTTTAGATGGAACAATGCATTGGTGCTGAATTTATCAATAGCGACTTTTCAGCGAAAAGTCGCATTGACTGAAAGTACGCTGAAATGTCAGACCATACTGAAGCAGTTTTAAATATAGTCTAAAACAATACGGGAAATAGACAACTTTGATAAATCTCCCCCAATGGGTAGCAAAACTTAGCTGCATTAAATATGCAGCAAAATTCATGTGTGGCCTTACCCTTCCAGTGATAAGTCTGTTCAGCTAATGGAAATAGTGCTGTTTCCATTGGTTCCACAAGGTTTTTAAATTCAACTTGGGCAGCACGGTGGCTTAGTGGTTTAGCACTGTTGCCTTGCTGGTGCTGGGGTTCTGGGTTTAAGTCTCACCAAGGATAACATCTGCAAAGAGTTTGTGTGGGTTTCCTCTGGGTTCTATGGTTTACACTTAAAAACATACTGATAGGTTTAGATTGTGAGTCCTAATGGGGACAGGAACCGATTTCAGTGTACAGCGCTACGGAATCTGTATGCAATAAATAAACAAAGAGTTGTTATTATAAAGAACTTGAGTTCCCTATCTTAGTGTTTGTGGAGGTCCCAGTGGTAAGTTATTTATTATCTATATTGTGGGAACAAGTTAAAATGTTGTAATTTTTGGTTCATAACAAGAGTGACAGGACTGCAGAAATGGTTGTAAGTGGCTGACTGAGGATACCTGTAGCTTGGACGTTTGTGGATGGAGAACACTGGGGATTTCAAAGAGGGTATATGTGTCTGCCATCAGGGTCATATATGTGGCATCTTAAGGCATGATTGTTATAGAGGACAATTCTTTGCTATCATGGAGGGCATGGGCATCAAAAACTTAGAACCAAAGATTCCAGAGTACTGTATGGTTCGGATAACTTAGTCCCTGAATATTGGTGTTAAAAAAGTTTACTTTTAAGGCTAGCAATATCCCTAAGTGGTACTATGTATTACAATGCAATATTGTATATGCTCATTCCTAGATCCTGTATATGGAATTCATGGTCAAGGAACAATAATGTGACACATCTTCATCGTCAAGTTTGGGGGATCATCCAAGAGATAGGAGATATGGGCCTTAAAGAACTACTCTGCCACTAGACATCTTATCCATTATACAAGGATAGGGGATAAGATGTCTGATCGCGGGGGTCTTGCCGCTGGGGACCGCCACAATCCCCCCTGCAGCCCCTGGAGTCATTAGCTCTATGGAGCTAAGTTTGCTCTGTGGCTGATGACTCATGATAAAGGGGCTGGCGGTTTGTGACATCATGGATCTGCCCCCTCATGACGTCACGCCCTGCCCCTTAATGCAACTCTATGGGAGGGAGAGTGGCTACCTTCACACCCCCTCCCATAGACTTGCATTAAGGGGGTGGGGCATGACATAATGGGGGCAGAGCTATGACACCACAAACTGTCAGGCCCTGTATTTTGAGTCATCAGCCATGAAGCAAATTTAGCTCTGTAGAGCTGATGACTCTGGGTGCTGCAGGAGAGATCACGGGGGTCCCCAGCAGCGGGAACCCCACGATCAGGCATCTTATCCCCTATCCTTGGATAGGGGATAAGATGTCTTGGGGCGGAGTACCCCTTTAAAATGAAGATTTTACTCTACTTGCATGGTACATGAGTGACCAATACTCTTGGAGAGGTGCTTTGTAAAGATGTTTGGATTTGCACTGAAGTGTATCACAACAATATTAAAGGGTACCTCTCATCAAATAAACTTTTGATGTATTTTAGATTAATGAATGTTGAATAACTTTCCAATAGCATGTTAATGAAAAATATGCTTCTTTCTATTGTATTTTTCCCGATCAGTCCTGTCAGCAAGCATTTCTGACTCATGCTAGAGTCCTAAACACTCAGAGCTGCCAGCCTACTTTGTTCACAGCCAAACAGGCTGTGAACAAAGCAGGCTGGCAGCTCTGACTGTTCTCCTTTGTGAACAAAGCAGACTGGCAGCTCGTTGTGTTTAGGACTCCAGCATGAGTCTAAAATGCTTGCTGCCAGGACTGGTAGGGAGACCCCTAGTGGTCATTTCTTCAAAGTGGAAAAATAAATAGAAAGAAGCATATTTTTTAATAACATGCAATTGTGAAGTTATTCTGCATACATTAATCTATAATCACGAAGAAAGAGAGGGACTCCAGCTCAGCTCAGGAAAATACGGCTTTATTCACATCAACGAGGCAACAGGTAACAGGGAGGAAGTGACGCGTTTCGGCCAGGTGCTGGCCTTAGTCGTACAATAATTGGAAGTTCTAAGAACCCTTATATATGGCTCCGAGAGTGAAAGCAGGTGCTCAGGGACGTATAATCACCGGCAAACTCCCATTCACGATCGGAGCCATTCACATAAGTTTTTCTTTTAATTGTATGCTTATACTATGATATGAACACGTACACTCTTTTATATCTTTTGCGTTCTTACTTATGTGAATGGCTCCGATCGTGAATGGGAGTTTGCCGGTGATTATACGTCCCTGAGCACCTGCTTTCACTCTCGGAGCCATATATAAGGGTTCTTAGAACTTCCAATTATTGTACGACTAAGGCCAGCACCTGGCCGAAACGCGTCACTTCCTCCCTGTTACCTGTTGCCTCGTTGATGTGAATAAAGCCGTATTTTCCTGAGCTGAGCTGGAGTCCCTCTCTTTCTTCGTGATTTATCCGGATGAGGTCCACACCCACTCCGTGCCCAGCATTCAGACCAGGGATTGAGCCGGGATATCTGCCTTCTGTTGCTTCATTAATCTATAATATATCAAAAGTTTTTTTTGATGAGAGGTACCCTTTAAGTCATTTATGTTATCTTGTAGAATTTTAGGTCATGTTGCCAGATCATTATATTATGACATTACAATGGTCCATTAATAGGAATTACAGATTTATATAAAATGAAAAATTGCCTGCCTATCAAATTATCTTTATAGAAGGACTTTAGGAAAAAGAATTCTCTCCCCCTGACATAAGTATGGTGAGGGTGAACAGCTGCCCTCTTATCCTTCTTATGGAGCACCTCCATTTTTTAGAAACAACACCATGTCAATTATCTATTGCTCACAAGAGACTAGCCAATTCATACAATAAGGACTAAAAGTCACTTCTCAGTGTACCTCTGTGAGATGCTTAGTGTGAGTCTTATAGTGTTATTTTGAGAAAGTCCCAACAGGTCCACACAGTAACTGCTACGTGAATAGACTAGTCACTTTCCGAGTAGTGGGGACTAGAAACAGTATTGTATTGGTAAAACAGAGCCACTGAGTAAGATGGGGTGGAGGGTGGCTATTTACCCATACCATACTAATGCCAGGAGGGGAGGGGTGGGATATATTTTAGAGTATTTCTTAATTTCATAATATTAATATTAAAATGGAAGACATTGGTACCATGATGAATAAATTCTGCAGCCATTCAAAATATTTCAGTGTTCTGGACAACACATAGAAATGTAAGCAATTTTGTCTTTAAGTTGCTGTATTATTTTGTGAACTCTCAGTGACTGCACATATTTGACATGACTATAGAATGCATGAACCAAAGTATACAATATGATGAAAACCTCCAATGAGAGTTCACATGATATTGTTATTTCCATTCATCATGTGTTTATTTAGATTTCTGTGCATTCCTTTCTCTTTTTTCATAGTGTATATGTAATGGAAACATAAATTTGTGCATACCATGTCCGACCTGTTCAATTTAAATCATAACGCCGAATCCAAGTACTATTTCAATTAAAACCTATTTCACTTGGCTACTGATAACAATACAGTCAGTGCGTCTGGAACATTTTTCCTGTAAATTACATTTAGACAGACTTTGTCTCTAGTTTGTTCTATAAGAATGTGAGTAAAATTGAAAAAGTTCTTTTAAAGATAATACGGGATAAGGATATGTGAATTGTGACTGTTGTGAGAAAAACAAATCCTATCTGTTTGTACCATGCCAAATATGTTAAAATATGCCTCTATGGAGTCAACTTTCCCTTTTTGTTTTGCTAGAAAACATAGTCTTTATTGTCTTTTTTGGAAGCAGAAAAAATATCTATGTTTTGCCAACTCTCTGAAAGGGTAAATCTACACACATTTTCGTTGACTTTCCTCGTGAGAAAAGAAGCTGGAAAACTTGAATCACATAACACATCTTACAGTTCGTGGGACTGAGCACCATCTTGCAACTTTTTGCCTGAATCATGGGTGGCCCAATGTATGGCACAAAATATTAACTAGTGACTACGGATATTAGCCTTCTTTTGTCAAAACTGTCTAAAGAAAATATGACCTCTCTCCTCTATCCTCAGCACTCTGCTTCCAGCTCTGTATTGACACAGCCCAATAGCTTTCTCCATACGGTGGCTAATGGCCACACCCCAGTGGAAACCCCAGTAACATTGTGCAGCCATTGGCTACCACATGCAGGTGCCGCCTTCAGGTAAGGGAAAGCTATCAGCCTGTGCTGGCATAAAGCTGGAGAGCCAGGGTGGGTAAGTATATCATTTCTAAGATTACAAGACAAACTCTTTGTTCTTGAACATCAACTAAAATATATATTCTGATTTGCTGGCAATATGGGTAGTGTGACATAAGGACAAGAGTTAGGCAAACTTTTCAAAAGTTTGGTCCTCAGTGAATCATTTCTAACTAAATCTGCAATCCATTAACCCTTATAATAGCAATGCCTCAGAGCTCTAAAGTTCTATAAAACACTTTTAGGTGAAAAGTTTAAAAATGGATTTAAGGCTAAGTAAATGACAAAGTTACAACGACATGCGGTGACCTATGGTAACTAACAGCTTGTTTAAAAACATACTGCACTAGCATATTCTGTAAGTATTCCACAGTGTTTATCAGTTTTTGCATTTTCATCTTTTCCTCCTTACCTTTTAAAAATCATAACTCTTTAAATATTCTCCATAAAAATTCATATGATGGCTTATTTTTTGCGCCACCAATTCTACTTTGTAATGTCATTTTACCCGAAATTCTACAGCAAAACTTTTGGGAACTTTCGTTTCAATGCAGTACATTTTTCGGTAAAAATGACACCTTATCTTTATTCTAAAAGTATACCCTGCTTATATAGGTTTGATTTTGTCTTACTTCTGGAAGTAAATTAATACCTGTAAAAATGTCCTTTTCTGACCCCTATAACTTTTTTATTTTTACGCGCACGGTGATGTATGAGGGCTCATTTTTTTGCACTGGGATCTGAAGATTTTATTGGTACCATTTTTGTTCTGATTGGACTTTTTGATCGCTTTTTATTATTTTTTTTATGGTATAAAAAGAGACCAAAAATATGCTATTTTGGACTTTGGAATTTTTCTACGTGTACACCATTGACCGTGAGGTTTATTTAATTATATATTTTTATAGTTAGGACATTTACGCACACAGCGATACCACATATGTTTAGATTTATTTTTATTAACATTGTTTCTTTTTTTATGGGAAATGGTGGGTGACTCAAACTTTTATTAGGGAAGGGGACAAATCACATTTATTAACATTTTTTAGGGGACTATAACATGCATTACATTGATTGCTGGCACTGATCAATGTTATGCCATAGTATTGCATTGATCAGTGTTATCAGCAGTCGATTGCTCAAGCCTGGATCTCAGGCTTGGAGCAATCAATTGCCGATCAGACGTGCAGGAGGCAGGTAAGGGACCCATCTCGTGCATCTTAGCTGATCAGGACACCACGGTTTCACCACGGTGGTCCCTATCAGCCCGACTGAGCCGGGAATGCTTTTTTTTTATTTTAGACGCGGCGATCTACTTTGATTGTTGTGTCTAAAGGGTTCATTCCAGGCATCACCGCGATCGGGAGCGGGCACAGGGCGTACAGATACGCCCTGCATCCTTAAGAAATAAATCTTAAAATAAAGGTGGATACAGTATCCCTTTATTCATGCCGGTATTATTATGCACATGGAGGTACTAGAAGACCCAATGGCCTTTTCCAAGCATTCACAAAATTCTCCCTTTTGCGAGTTACAAAAGGATTGGTGTCCTAAAATAGTAGTGGGCAAAACAAAGCTTGTGTAAACATTAAAAGTTTATAGGGGGAGGGGTGGGGGTCATGGGTTGAAACAACTTTTGTGGCTGGCAAGTGAAGATGCAAGGGTAGGGTAAAAGACTGTATAGAGATTGGTACTCTACTCCCTGACTGTGCTTTTCCTTTGGAAGGCTTTTTTCTCAAGCCTACAGATGCAGCAGCATCATGTTTACCTGCTCCTGAACTGATCAGACCATTAAGCCTATGTTGGGTATGTTTGGCATATGTTCTGGCTCTACTTTGGATCTGCTCTTCTTTGCTGACAGTACCACTAACCACCTGCTCTAACCCCTTAAGGACTCATTTGGGCCTTAAGGACTCAGGGGGGGGGGGGGGGGTTCAAATTATTATTATTTTTTTTCTTTTTTTATTTAACTTTTCTCACTTTAATAGTCCCCATGGGGGAATATTTATGGCAATCATTCTTTGCTAATACTGTTCAGTGCTCTGTATAGGGCATAGCACTGATCAATGTTATCGATCATCTTCTCCTCTGGTCTACTCAATTGCAGACCCGAGCAGAAGACCCATGGAAGGCCGCAGAGGCAGGTGAGGGGACCCCCGTCTGCAGTTCTGGTTGATCGGATCGCCGTGACAGTGCTGCGGGCAATCCGATCATCCATTTTAGTGACCGTAATGCTGCAGATGTATTGATCACGGCATCTGAGGGGTTCATGGCGGTCATCCGCACGATAGCTGATGTCGGCCATTACCGGCAGGTCCCTGGCTGCTATCAGCAGCCGGGACCTGCTACACATGACCCGAGCATCGCTCCGATGCTCGCAGTTACGCATAGGATGTAAATGTACATCCTGGTGCATTAAGTACCACCTCAATAAGTACCAGTACATTTACGTCCTGCGTCGTTAAGGGGCTAAACACACTACCTCCTTCTAAGTTCCCAAAACTACAGTGGGGCAAAAAATTATTTAGTCAGCCACCAATTGTGCACGTTCTCCCACTTAAAATGATGAGAGAGGCCTGTAATTTTCATCATAGGTGTACCTCAACTATGAGAGACATAATGAGAAAAATAATCCATAAAATCCCATTGTCTGACTTTTAACCCCTTAAGGACCCAGCCATTTTACACCTCAGGACCCGGCCATTTTTTGCAATTCTGACCACTGTCACTTTAAACATTAATAACTCTGGAATGCTTTTAGTTATCATTCTGATTCCGAGATTGTTTTTTCGTGACATATTCTACTTTAACATAGTGGTAAAATTTTGTGGTAACTTGCATCCTTTCTTGGTGAAAAATCCCAAAATTTTATGAAAAATTTGAAAATTTAGCATTTTTTTTACTTTGAAGCTCTCTGCTTGTAAGGAAAATGAATATTCCAAATAATTTTTTTTTAATTCACATATACAATATGTCTACTTTATGTTTGCATCATAAAATTTACGTGTTTTTACTTTTGGAAGTCACCAGAGGGCTTCAAAGTTCAGCAGCAATTTTCCAATTTTTCACAAAATTTCCAAACTCACAATTTTTCATGGACCAGTTCAGGTTTGAAGTGGATTTGAAGGGTCTTCATATTAGAAATACCCCACAAATTACCCCATTATAAAAACTGCACCCACCAGAGTATTCAAAATGACATTCAGTCTGCGTTTTAACCCTTTAGGTGTTTCACAGGAATAACAGCAAAGTGAAGGAGAAAATTCACAATCTCCATTTTTTACACTCGCATGTTCTTGTAGACCCAATTTTTGAATTTTTACAAGGGGAAAAAGGAGAAAATGTATACTTATATTTGTAGCCCAATTTCTCTCGAGTAAGCACATACCTCATATGTCTATGTAAAGTGTTCGGCGGGCGCAGTAGAGGGCTCAGAAGCGAAGGAGCGACAAGGGGATTTTGGAGAGTACGTTTTTTTTAAATGGTTTTTGGGAGGCATGTTGCATTTAGGAAGCCCCTATGGTGCCAGAACAGCAAGAATCCCCCACATGGCATACCATTTTGGAAACTAGACCCCTTGAGGTACGTAACAAGGAATAAAGTGAGCCTTAATACCCCACAGGGGTTTCACGACTTTTGCATATGAAAAAAAAAAAAAAAAAAATTTCACTAAAATGTGTGTTTCCCCCCAAATTTCACATTTTTGCAAGGGTTAATAGCAGAAAATACCCCCCAAACATTGTAACCCCATCTCTTCTGAGTATGAAGGTACCCCATAAGTTGACCTGAGGTGTACTATGGGTGAACTACAATGCTCAGAAGAGAAGGAGTCATATTTGGCTTTTTGAGAGCAAATTTTGCTCGGGGGCATGTCGCATTTAGGAAGCCCCTATGGTGCCAGGACAGCAAAAAAAAAACACATGGCATACCATTTTGGAAACTAGACCCCTTGTGGAACGTAACAAGAAATAAAGTGAGCCTTAATACCCCACAGGGGTTTCACGACTTTTGCATACGTAAAAAAAAAATAAAAAAAATCACTAAAATGTGTGTTTCCCCCCAAATTTCACATTTTTACAAGGGTTAATAGCAGAAAATACCCCCCAAAATTTGTAACCACATCTCTTCTGAGTATGGAGGTACCCCATAAGTTGACCTGAAGTGCACTACGGGCGAACTACAATGCTCAGAAGAGAAGGAGTCATATTTGGCTTTTTGAGAGCAAATTTTGCTTGGGGGGCATGTCGCATTTAGGAAGCCCATATGGTGCCAGGACAGCAAAATAACCCCCACATGGCATACCATTTTGGAAACTAGACCCCTTGAGGAACATAACAAGGCATAAAATGAGCATTTACCCCCCACTGGTGTCTGTCAAATCTTTGGAACAGTGGGCTGTACAACATTTTTATTTTGCACAGCCCACTGTTCCAAAGATCTGTCAGACACCAGTGGGGTGTAAATTATCACTGCACCCCTCATTACATTCCGTGAGGGGTCTAGTTTCCGAAATGGGGTCACATGTGGGTTTTTTTTTTTTTTGCGTTTGTCAAAACCGCTGTAACAATCAGCCACCCCTGTGCAAATCACCTCAAATGTACATGGTGCACTCTCCCTTCTGGGCCTTGTTGTGCGCCCCCAGAGCACTTTGCGCCCACATATGGGTTATCTCCGTAGTCGGGAGAAATTGTGTTACAAATTTTGTGGGGCTTTTTTCCCCTTTACCTCTTGTCAAAATGAAAAGTATAGGGCAACACCAGCATGTTAGTGTAAAAAGTTTATTTTTTTACACTAACATGCTGGTGTAGACCCCAACTTCACCTTTTCATAAGGGGTGAAAGGAGAAAAAGACCCCCAAGATTTGTTAGGCAATTTCTCCCGAGTACGGAGATACCCCATATGTTGCCCTAAACTGTTGCCTTGAAATACGACAGGGCTCCAAAGTGAGAGAGCGCCATGCGCATTTGAGGCCTGAATTAGGGATTTGCATAGGGGTGGACATAGGGGTATTCTACGCCAGTGATTCCCAAACAGGGTGCCTCCAGCTGTTGCAAAACTCCCAGCATGCCTGGACAGTCAACGGCTGTCTGGCAATACTGGGAGTTGTTGTTTTGCAACAGCTGGAGGCTCCATTTTGGAAAGAGTGGCGTACCAGACGTTTTTCATTTTTATTGGGGAGGGGAGGGGGGCTGTGTAGGGGTATGTGTATATGTAGTGTTTTTTACTTTTTATTTTATTTTGTGTTAGTTTAGTGTAGTGTTTTTAGGGTACAGTCACACGGGCGGGGGATTACAGCGAGTTTGAGCTGCCGCGCAAAATTTGCTGCATCGCAAACTTGCAGCCCGATACTGACTGTAAGCCCCCTGCCCATGTGAATGTACCCTGTACATTCACAGGGGGGGGGGGAACCTCCAGCTGTTGCAAAACTACTACTCCCAGCATGCCTGAGAATGTTTGGGAGTTGTGGTTTTGCAACAGCTGGAGGCACACGGGTTGGGAAACACTGAGTTAGGAAACAATGTTTCCCAACCAGTGTGCCTCCAGCTGTTGCAAAACCACAACTCCCAAACATTCTCAGGCATGCTGGGAGTAGTAGTTCGGCAACATCTTTAGAGCCAGATGTTGCCGAACTACAACTCCCAGCATGCTTGGAGTTGTAGTTTTGCAACATCTGGAGGACTACAGTTTGCAGACCACTGATACAGTGGTTCCCAATCTGTGCCCTTCCAGATGTTGCAAAACTACAACTCCCAGTATGCCAAAACTGTCCAGGCATGCTGGGAGTTGTAGTTCTGCAACATTACAGAACTACAACTCCCAGCATGCCTGGACAGTAAGGGCATGCTGAGGATGTGTAGTTTTGCAACATCTGGAAGGGCACAGTGGTCTCCAAACTGTGTACCTCCAGATGTTGCAAAACTGCAACTCCCAGCATGCCCAGACGCCAAGGGCTGTCTGGGCATGATGGGAGTTGTAGTTTACAGGGTCCTAATACAGCAATGCATGTCGCTTTACGGCGACGTGCATTGCTGTAAAGGGCCCGACCGCGGCTGAAGATCTACTCACTTGTCGCCGCCGCCGCCATCTTCATCGTCTGGATCCTGGTCTTCAGGGACGAGGTAAGTACCGGGGCCGGTCCCCAGCACTCCCCCGTCTCCCGCCGCGTCCTCCGGTCTTCCTCCCGTCCTCTCCGGACTTTCAGGGGCCGGGCAGGACGGGAGGAAGTAACCGCCCCCCCTCCTGTGATTGGTCGGTTAACTAACCGACAGATCGCAGGGGGATCGGAGGAGGTGGCAGGCTTGCCACCTCGCTCCTATTCTTTAGCATGGTCCTGGCTGTCTGCGACAGCCGGGATCATGCGAAATTACCGGGCGGTCGGGTCCCAGAGACCCGATCAGCCCGGTATCGCCGCAGATCGCAAGGGCGATTTCCCTTGCGATTTGCGGCGATCGCCGACATGGAGGGCCTACATGGCCCCCCTCGCCGTTTGCCCTGGATGCCTGCTGAAGGATTTCAGCAGGCATCCAGTTCCGATCTCTGCCCGGCGAGCGGCAGAGACCGGAAAACGCCATGACGTATGCATACGTCATGGGTCCTTAAGACCCAGGGTGTGAAGACGTATGCATACGTCATGGGTCCTGAAGAGGTTAAAGAATTTATTTGCAAATTATCGTGGAAAATAAGTATTTGGTCATCTACAAACAAGCAAGAGTCTCCTCTGTCCTCCACTCATTACCTGTATTAATGGCACCTGTTTGAACTTGTTATCAGTATAAAAGACACCTGTCCACAACCTCAACAGTCACACTCCAAACTCCACTATGACCAAGACCAAAGAGCTGTCAAAGGACACTAGAAACAAAATTGCAGACCTGCACCAGGCTGAGAAGACTGAATCTGCAATAGGCAAGCAGCTTGGTGTGAAGAAATCAACTGTGGGAGCAATTCTTAGAAAATGGAAGACATACGAGACCACTGATAATCTCCCTCGACCTGGGGCTCCATGCAAGATCTCACCCCGTGGTGTAAAATGATCGCAAGAACGGTGAGCAAAAATCCCAGAACCACACGGGCGACCTAGTGAATGACCTGCAGAGATCTGGGACCAAAGTAACAAAGGCTACCATCAGTAACACATTATGCCCCCAGGGACTCAAATCATGCAGTGCCAGACATGTTCCCCTACTTAAGCCAGTACATATCTGGGCTCGTCTGAAGTTTTCTAGAGAGCATTTGGATGATCCAGAAGAGTATTGGGAGAAGGTCATATGGTTAGATTAAACCAAAGTAGAACTTTTTGGTAAAAACTTTACTCATCGTGTTTGGAGGAGAAAGAATGCTGAGTTGTATCCAAAGAACACCATACCTACTGTGAAGCATGGGGGTGGAAACATCATGCTTTGGGGCTGTTTTTCTGCTAAGGGACCAGGATGACTGATCCATGTAAAGGAAAGAATTAATGGGGCCATGTATCGTGAGATTTTGTGTGAAAACCTCCTTCCATCAACAAGGGCATTGAAGATGAAACGTGTCTGGGTCTGTCTTTCAGCTTGACCCTGATCCCAAACAAACCACCCAGGAAACGAAGGAGTGGCTTTGTAAGAAGCATTTCAAGGTCCTGGAGTGGCCTAGCCAGTCTCCAGATCTCAACCCCATAGAAAACCTTTGGAGGGAGTTGAAAGTATTTGTTGCCCAGTGACAGCCCCAAAACATCATTGCTCTAGAAGAGATCTGCATGGAGGAATGAGCCAAAATACCAGCAACAGTGTGTGAAAACCTTTTGAAGATGTACAGAAAATGTTTGACCTCTGTCATTGCTAACAAAGGGTATATAACAAAGCATTGAAATAAACTTTTGTTATTGACCAAATACTTATTTTTCAACCATGATTTGCAAATAAATTCTTTAAAAATCAGACAATGTGATTTTACGGATTTTTTTTCTCATGATGTCTCTCATAGTTGAGGTATACCTATGATGAAAATGACAGGCCTCTCTCATCTTTTTGGGAAAACTTGCACAATTGGTGGCTGACTGAATTTTTTTTGCCCCACTGTACATTATCAAACGTCTCCTTATTGCCCTCGCCACTCCTCTTAGCATAAACTTCTGATCATAGGCTCCTTGCTCTCCCTCAGCATATCCACCATGATGCCTTACATTATCACCACAAGTACCCATTGAACACACCAGGACACCAAATATAATCAAACAATACTAATTTGTTATTGAAAATACATAGATAAAAACATTTAAAAGGGAAAGCAACAATCAGAAACATTCTGACTGTCCTTTCATAACTCCTCCTTGTGGCTATCCTTT
The DNA here is from genome assembly GCF_029499605.1 of Hyla sarda. Classification (NCBI taxonomy): domain Eukaryota; kingdom Metazoa; phylum Chordata; class Amphibia; order Anura; family Hylidae; genus Hyla; species Hyla sarda. The sequence continues at coordinate 117,412,317 of NC_079189.1, read as the reverse complement.
TGCTGAGCACTAATGGGGGGGGGGGGGAAAGCAAAGATAGACATGATGGAACAGACCATCTAGAAAGGCCACTTGCACTGTGCCATGTAACTGTAGACGATGAGGAATCCACTGACACATGGCTCAACGTTATATTGTCAGATTCTTCCTTCAGCTTAGATAAACGAGCCAACATTTCCACATCATCATCCAAAACAAAACAATCCTTGGAAGAAATGGACAACTACTTGCTTTCTGATGTTGTTACTACTAACTCCAGGCACCCTGATGCTGCTGCTACCTGTATTGGTCCTTGGCAAATGGGTGATGCTCACAGAGCTGCTAATGTCACCAACATGCCTACTATTAGAGGACATGGCAGGTGTGCTCTTTACTTTACCCCGCCATACTCCAACCATTCCTTTACCAGACATTTTTTTATTTAATTGAAATGGATTTTGAGGTAAGTTTTTACCTTTTTGGGGTGATTTGTCACTAACTAGTAAAGTGATGGAGAAACTTTCACAGCAAGAAATCAGTTTTTTGTTAAATCTAGGAAATACAGGTAAAGTGGTGCACAAAGGGCCAGTGAAGTTTCACTCTCGCAGCTAGAAATGCTCCGTTGTTTGTAAAACCCAGACTATACAGTTAAAGTTGCACACAAAGAGCCTGAAATTTTCACTCTTATGGCTTAAAATGCTGTTTTTTTTTTTTTTTTTTTAAGGGTAACTCTCATTAAAATAAATGTTAGCTATTGCACTCCTTATAGTAAATAAAAAATGTTTCTAATATACTTTGTTTAAAAAAAAATGAAGTTTTCTATGTTTTATCTGTGCTTAAAAAAGCTCAAGAGCATGTTTTCCCCCATCTTATACACAGACTTAGGACCAAGGTCCAAACACAGAAAGTGCATCCTAGAGTGCTGAGGGGTGTGTGTCCAGCCTCATCCAATCATAGGTCCTTTCCCACTTAACTGCCATATGCTGTTGGTTTGACACACCCCCCCCCCCAGCACTCCAGGCTGCACTTTCTGTGTTTGGACCTCGGTCCTAAGTCTGTGTATAAGATGGGGGGAAATGTGCTCTTGAGCTTTTTTAACCACAAAAAACATAGAAAATTTCATATTTTAAAAACAGGTGGTGCATAAAGAGCCAATTATGTTCCGCTCTCAAACCTGTTTTTGTTAAACCCCAAAAATGTAAGTAAATTGGTGTACAAAGGGTCAGTAAAGTTTCACTCTTACAGTTAGAAATGCTGTTTTGTAAACCCATGAAATACAGGTAAAGTGGCACACAATGGGCCAATCAAGTTTCATTCTCACAGCAAGAAGTGCTATGATTTTTGTTAAACTTAGAAAATACAGGTAAAGTGGCACATTAATAGCTATTCAAGTCTCACTCTCTGTTTTTTGATAAGCTCACAAAAGACAGGTACAGTAGCATACAAATGGCCAGTCATGTTTTTCTCTCAGTTAGAAATGCTCTGTTTTTGTTAAACCCAGAAAATATAGGTAAAGTGGTGCAAAAGGACAAGTCAGTGTTTACTCTCGCAGCAAGAAAAGCACAATGTTTTTTTCTTGATCCTTCTGATTGTAATACAAGTATTCTTCTAACCCTAAACTAAGAGAGAAGCCAAATACAAGTGCTTTCTGTTGTATTGCACAGTTACTCTAGTGTAGAGGGGTTGGTCTTTGACACACACACACACACTTACTAAACTGTAAATTAGGACATCACATACAGCACACTGCACAATGCTAGAACAGTGTAAAGTTTGCCTCAGTGGGCTCTGTAGTGCTTACTAGTGTTGAGCGGCATAGGCCATATTCGATTTCGCGAATATTCGCGAATATATGGAGGAATATTCGTCATATATTCGCGAATATTCGCATATTCGTTATATTCTCGTTTTATTTTCGCATATGCGAACATTCGGGCACGCGAAAATTAGCACACATAAAATTCGCATATGCGAAAATTAGCATGTGCTGATATTCGCATATGCGAATTTTCGCACGCCAGTCTCACACAGTAGTATTACAGCCTTCTTTACACCACACAAGCTGGAAGCAGAGAGGGGTGATCACTGTGATGTGTACTGTGAAGAAAAAAAAACAAAAAAAAAACGAATATTCGTAATTACGAATATATAGCGCTATATTCGCGAAATTCGCGAATTCGCGAATATGCGATATTCGCGAATAATATTCGAATTGCGAATATTCGCGAGCAACACTAGTGCTTACACACTACAGGTATCTGTAGTGCACAACGAGTGGGCAGCAGGTCAGCGCACCTCACAATTTAGATGCTAGAATTCTTTGCTTTGTATTTTAGTGTAAAAAAAAATTCTGTCTGGGCTCCATAAAGCACGGTCAGACTACTGGGATCTGTAGTGCACGATCACTGGACAGCAGTGCTAGCTGCAAAGTATTCTGGTCTACCCTGATGTCATCTCAGTGTCCATATTTCCTCCTTCTGTCCTGAAATGGCACCACAATGTCAATGGTAAAGTTTTAATGTTTACCAAAAATCATTTGAGGCAAAGTTCTGAACAAAATCTTGTTGTAATGGAAAGAGATGATTGTTTAGTTATATATACCTCATCATTTCTTATTCTTTTCCATGTTTACATCTCTTCCTGTTTTGCAGCACGTTACAGGCTTCCTTTAAATGATGAGATTATGAAAAATTACAGAACACATCCAATGAAATGAGCTCTTAAAGGAATTTACATATCTCCATGTTATATTTGATAGTTTGTAGAATGTCTTATATTACAGTGAGATCTACACGTATGAAGATCTGCTTCAATGATTATGTAGATAATTGGATTATAAATGTATTGTGTTGGGACTGGAAAATGTCCGATTTTGAGCTTTCATTGTAACTGTTTTTGGTTTTATAACAGCCTTTTAGTCTTTTTGTTTCTAAGCCTTATTACAATAACTAAAAGTAATGAGGCTTCATGAGCTCCCAAGAGCAGATAGAATCATCTGTCTGGCATCTTATTATATTTGACTTCTGACTCCATACTAGTCTCATACTTCATCATGTAAACATAGAACCATCTTACTAAATTTAGCTTGTGACTAGATTCTGGCAATGAACCTAATAGTTTAAACATACCTTGGCCATTTTGTTGCATGCAAGCACCAGATTTGACATTTTCCTCATGGGCAGTTGCTAGTCACATTCAACATACTTTGATGAAGGCTTAAACAAAATGACTTTTCCATAGATAGGAAATGGCAAATAAAAGTAGAACTTTTCTTATTTAACTCATTATGAACTTTAAAGAAAAACTGTCAGCCTGTTCACCCACATGAAACACAATACACTGTGTTGTAGTGTGGATGAACAGGAGTCCAATGAGGGGTCACTTACTTAAATATGTCCATTGGGTCTTAAGATATGTCCCCCAGAAGATCCTCTGCTAAATTCAGTGAATCAGGTGTAGGGGCAGGGCTTTGCCGGCTCAATTTACATATCCATTGTCTGTGACTCCACATCCTGGTGATGTGGATTTACAGACAATGAATATGTATATTGAACCTGCAAAGCCCCGCCCCCTGCGCACGATTCACTGAATTCGGCAGATGATCTTCTAGGGGACATACTGGACATATTTAAGTAAGTGACCCCTCGTTGGACTCCTGTTCACCCACACTATAATTCAGTGTATTGTGATTAGTGTGGGTGAACAGGCTGACAGTTTTCCTTTAATAAAGTAGTGTTGCTTTATTTGTTTAGCAAAATATTTCATGATACAAAAGGTCTGAGCTCTGAATTCTATAATGTATTCTCTTTTATTTCTAATGATATCCAATATGTGTTCAGAAAAATTATGTAGTCCTATAACATAATGAAATGTAATCTACACTTTCAACAAACTTTACATAAATCGATAATATAGGCGGATGTATGTAACTTTGTAATACATCTCTGGAGAAAAATAATAGACTACCATTACATTATTATTTTCTTTGGTTTTACTATTTATAGGTACATGTTTGAGCAAAATGAAAAGTTTTGTTTAATTCTATAAACTGACAAAATAAAATATAAATGACAAAATAAACTGACAAAATAAATATACATTCTATCATTTAGAGTATTTATTTGTAGAAAATAACAAAGTTACATTTGGGCAAAATAACAAAAATCGTACATTGACAAAATAAACACCAGTCTGTTGGGTGACTTTGCACCACTCCTTTCACAAAATTTCAAGTAGATTGGCTTTATTTGGTGGCTTGTGACCATTCATCTTTCTCTTGATCAAAAGCTGTGATTAAAAATCAATGTAATTTCACCAAATATTGATTCTGAACTCTATTCTAAACCATAAGCATTTTGCTGTTTTAAATGGCTATTAATTTGTTTCTTTGCCTTATTTGAGGTCTGAATTATTATTTGTTTTTTACATTGACCAATTGTTATTTTATACAAATAAATACTTTAAATGACGACATTTTTATTTTTATTTTGGAAGTAATGTCAGTAGTTTAGAGAATGAACCTATGAATGGTAAAACTAAAGAAATTGATAATTTTGAAGAGTTTTCTTAATTTTATGCAGAGCTGTGAAAGATCAGACAAAAATAACTATTTTTCCACTTGTCTGGCTACTTTCCCTCTCCCTATACTTTTTTTTATAAACTTATAATTTCCACTTAAATTACTCCTCAAATTTATTTGGAGATTGCTTAGCTCTGGTTACATATGCCCATAGAGGTCTATGAAGGGGGGAAGCAGTGGAAGTGGCTGGAGACAGAGGCAGAAGGAGAAACACTGAGAATAATCATGGAGCAGATCATAGTCAGTGTTATATCTTATGGCTCTGCTGGATTCACAGTTCAGTACTGTTCTGTAATGTTTTCTTTGTTGCTGTGCTGAGAGTGTGCTATAGAGATATAAGGTAGCAGGATCCCCTCTTTTGTATGTGTGCTGTTTATGGGGAACAGAATGGCACCCACTCGCTCAGGGGCAACTAAGACTGAAGATGGAGCCTGCAGAGGGACAACTTTATCCTGATAAATTAGCCGAAAGTGAAGGAATGCTTGAAAATATCACCTTTAAAGGGGTTATTCAGTGAAAAATATGGGAGTCCCGAAGAGGCCCAAGTACAGTACTCAGTTATCCTTGTTGCTTCCAAACAAATTAATACAGTGTTTGTGGGGGGGGGGGGGGGGGGCGGGGGTGTTGGCATCTACTGCATGCATGTCTCTAAAAGTTAGGGCCCATTCTAAAGATCTCTGGAGCTACCAGCAGTTTGAACACCCCCACAATCAGAAACTTATCTCCTATCCTGTGGATTATGGATAGAATATTTTTCAGTGGACAACCCCTTTAAAGCATATCTCCACATTTTAACACAATTTTGTTGTTCACATATAGAAATGCAGCATGCTTAATGTAACTTTGTAGTTTTTCCCTGTGGTGTGTGGGCGGGCCCACAGTGTTCAGGCCAGTGGCACGCACTCACGAAACGTGTCACCATGACTGTACCTGTATTTGTTCAATAAAATCCTCGCTATTTCACCGAACCTGTGCTGGACAATCTTGTTTGTTCTACTAAGATTGCATAGAATTGGGCTATTCTGGTCCGAGACACTCTGGGCAATAAAGGGTGAGCTGGACATCTGCTTTACCTTTGATCTCTAATTGGACTTACTGGGTCCGTGCTCCCCAACTGACATCTGTGATATTTCAGCAATGGCTACAAGCAAGTGTTTGCAACCAATTGAGGACTGCCAAGCCCATTCATAGAGGATTACACAGATATTCAACAAGTCAAATACAGGTACTGATGACACTGTGGACTGACGCATTCAAATGCTTGAACTAGACTCAGTCCTGTTTCGGAAACAAAATTGTGGTGGGATCTGTCTTCCCTTAAAAAGTATGTTGAGCACATGATGGTGCCAAGGGGCTTGAGAATAAGAAAATATCCCGCCACAATATTTAGTGATGTGTTCAAATCACAATGGGAGGAGCTCCTTACAGATTCCTCCATTAATTTAAACTTGAAGAACTATCACTAATGGAATTAAATACTAAGATCCAGGACTTACAAGCTTCTATTGTAAAGTTTGAGTCTCATCCTGCATTTATGGAATTGGGTTAATAGATCACAGACAACCTGGCAAAGTTGGAAAATACTATTTCAGAAATTAAGGAAAACAAATTTTTGCGAGACCTACAGGACTATAAAACGGATAATATCTATGAGTGGTCATAAAACTCTAAAGGGACTGTAACTCCCCCAATGCATCTTGAAAAATAGTCGCAAAAAGAATAACAGGAGACAAAGAAATAAAAAGTATTCAAAGGTCAGCTTTCTGAATTACAAATTAATCAGATTGATGCCAGTCATGTACCTATACCTAAGTTCAACACGGTCAATTTGGAGTTTTATCCTGTCATTTCTAGGTCTTCGGTCCTTGATCAATTTCAGGAATATGTTGAACAAGATTTATTTTGCCTGTCACAGCAGTAGCATGCCCCCACCTTTGGTAATATGACATGTTTTGAAGGTAATGCTCTCAAAGAGTTAGAATGTGCTGATAATATCGTGATAAGAGGAGTGGATAAAGATGGGGGCATTGTGGTGTTAAACAGTGGTCTATATTGTAAATAAATGATGAAATCCTATTTGATAATAGTACATATAGACAGCAACCGAAAAGTCTGACCAGTGTTTTTCAGACCCAATTTAAGTCTGTTGTGGATTTGGGAGTAAGTGGAGGTTTTCTTATGAAGAAGGAGGTGGATTATATATTAGTCAAGAATCCTATTTATTCCTATCTTCCACTCACTCCCAAAAATTCACAAGAATCAATTTCCCTCAAAAATTAGACCCATTGTTGCCGGTATAGGGTCGTTAAATGAACGACTGTGTGAATAGGTCGATGCATATCTCCAACCCCTTATAGCACTCATTCAAGACACTAGGAGTACATTAAATACACTAGGAATGTTCTAGCAGCAATGCAGGGGTTAAAGTGGAAGGCTAACAGGACATGTTACAGCTCTTTATTCAGTGATTCCACATGATCAGGACATTCTTGCTACAAAGTGGTCCTTGAATTCGTACTCATCTTACCCCAGTGACTTGCATGAATATATCATCTAATCAAGTTCCTACTCTCGCATAACTTCTTTATGTTCAATGGGAAGTTTTTCACTGGGGCATTGATGGGTGCAAAATTTTCACCCTCTCTCGCCAACACATTTGTTACGCCGAGTGCTCCGGGTCCCTGCTCCTCCCCGGAGCGCTCGCGGCGTTCGTCTCCGTGCAGCGCCCCGGTCATACCCGCTGACCGGCAGCGCTGCACTAGTGTCACCGGCGGGGATGCGACCCGCGTAGCGGGATGCGCCCGCCCGCGGCTCGCATCCCAATCTCCTCACCTGCCCCATCCTCCGTCTGCTCAGTCCCGGCGCGCGCGGCCCCGCTCCCTAGGGCGCGAGCGCGCCTGCTCTCTGAGATTTAAGGGGCCAGTGCGCCATTGATTGGTGCCTGGCCCAATCAGTACTGCACCTGTGCCCTCCTTATAAAAACCCACTTCCCCTTCCTGTCATGACCGGATCTTGTTGCCTTGTGCCTTGTGAAAGCATTTTGTATTTTCCCTTACCAGTGTTTCCAGACCTTCTGCTGTTGCCCTTGACTACGACCCTTGCCGCCTGCCCTGACCTTCCGCTACGTCTGACCTCGCCTCTGTCTAGTCCTCCTGTACCACGCCAGTCTCAGCAGTCAGTGAGGTTAAGCCGCTACCGGTGGACACGACCTGGTTGCTACCGCCGCAGCAAGACCATCCTGCTTTGCAGCGAGCTCTGGTGAAAGCCAGTAGCAACTTAGAACCGGTCCTTCGGTACGGTCCACGCCAATCCCTCACTGACACAGAGGATCCACCACCAGCCTGCCGAATCCTGACAACATTCATGTGTTGGTGGGAGAGGGAGTTTTTGTTCTCCTCCAATAACATCTTTGCAGATAATATCTGCTGGTACGTCTGGTACATAGATGATCTCCTCTTCATTTGGGGGTCTAATGTGCCGGCCGTGCCTAATTTTGGAGATTTTCTCAACCAGAACCATTGTAAACTAGTTTTTACATTACATTAAGAACCATTTTCCATCAATTTCTTGGATTTCACATTAACAGGTGATCCTATTATAGGTAATATATATATATATATATATATATATATATATATATATATATACCAAAACTTTCAGGAAAGAGATGGCTGTTAATTCAATTCTAGAAGCCATGTAATGTCACTACCACATGTGGGAAGGGGAAATGATAAGGGCCTAGAGGAACTGTACCCAAAAGGAGGATATTGACCGGGAGGCAAAACAAATTAGACTCAGACTGAAAAAACAGGGCTACCAGCAATGTTACATAGATAGAGCCAAAAAAAAACAGTGAAAAAAGGAACCGAAATACATTAATTTATGGTAAACATGACCCTACACCAGTTGAACAAAAAGTTAACCCTATTACCTTTTCTATACCCTACAGTCAGGAGTTCAAACATGTCTGCAATACCATACATACATTTTTGCCTATGGTTATACATGACCCTGCCTATAGAGGAGTATTTGAAGGAGGCTATAAATGTGTACCTAGAAGAGCCAGGGCAATAGGACAGAGGGTTTCACCAAGTTTATTTATTAGCAAAGTGAAAAAATCTTCAATATGGCTCACCACTGTGGGTAATTATAAAAGCGGTCATACTCGCTGCATGTTCGGTCATGAAAGTCTCTAACTCTTTTACTTTTTGTGCCTCTGGGGAAACGTTCGCGGGGAAACAGTTTATTAACTGTAACACTGCGAATGTTATCTACCTAATTACCTGCCAAGAGTGCCACGTACAATACGTTGGGTGCACTTCCAATAATCTCAAAACAAGAATAAGAAAACATCTTTCTGATATCCCCCATTTTTGTTCCCGTGATATTTCTATGGCAACAAGACATTGTGCGGAGAAACATGACGGGAAATATTCAACACTCCAAGTACAAGATATTGAAAACGTTTTTCCACCTACGAGACGTGGGGGCTCAAAACAAAAACTATTGGATAGGGAGATTTTTTGGATACTTAAACTACAAACTAGGTTTCCTGCAGGCAGGATGTTATTCTGCATTATTAACATAATATTTTTATTTTATTTCCCGGTTGCTAAAGGTTACAACCCAAGAGGCCCTTCTAATATCCCTTGAACTTTACAAATAAAAATCTGTTGCTTTACAACAGAACTTGTATTTTCCATCTCTCTAGTTGCTACTAGTTACGGTAATTTCTGTTATGTGAGTTTTAAAGCCATTTTTTGGTACCGAACACATAAAGCTGTATAATTGTATTTTATAACTATTTCTTAGTGGGTTAATTATGTTCCTAATTCATAATTTATTTTGGTTTGCGTTAACGTTCGGTACCATACCACAATAATAATGGCCACTTTCCTTATTTTTATGGGTATGTTACCATTAGCTATATGTGTTTTAACTTATATGTGTGAACTGAGTTCTATTTAATTAGGATGTTTTTCTACCATGTATTCTAAGTAGGAGTATCACACAGTGGGTAGGGGAGTGGCAAAGGTAGTCTGTCTATTTCAGGTGTGATGTGTTACCTGACTAGTGACTCCTCCTCTTCCTTCCCTATTTAAGAATCCTCAGTGTGTGTTAATCTTTGTATGACTAAGGCTGTGATCTACCAGACAAAATGCATCACCATGACTGTACCTGTATTTGTTCAATAAAATCCTAGCTATTTCACTGAACCTGTGCTGGACCATCTTGTTTGTTCTACTAAGATTGCATGGAATTGGCCTATTCAGATCTGAGATGCTCTGGGGAATGAAGGGTGAGCTGGACATCTGCTTTACCTTGGGACACACACACACATCACTTAATTGTTAATATCTTGCTTACACGGTATACTGTATCCACTATCTCTAAAGGATAGGTGATAAGAGTACCCCTTTAAATGAGAAAAATAAGAAATGGAAGACTTGACACTTTAATTACAAACCACAACAACTCACAACAATAGAAATTTCCTAACAGTCTCGGAGCACACATAGCTTTTTTGCTCTTGGAAAAATAAAATGCAATACAGATTTGATTATTTCAAAATTAAGAGAATCCGATGACATGATTCATAGTTTGGAACACTAAAACTATTAAAGAACACATTAGGGTATTTCCTTGAATCCAAATTTTACCATCAAAGTGCATAATTATTTTACCAGCACTTTGGGAAACAGAAAAGTCCTTTTATATAATGTAACACAGACAAACTTGGGTCTTATAAAATAATAAAGCAATACACAGATCTAGTTCCCAATAAACCGATGATTCTACAAAGCTGCTACAAACAAATTGTTATGTATACTGCTTCTGTTTACTGCTATTTCAATCATTATGGGAGAGTTGGCTACACTTGATGGACATTTGTTTTTGTTTTTTCAAGTCCACTATTTTTCTTTGCTGTAAGATTCTATGTACTCAGCTAAGGCTAAGTATGCATCACTACTGAGCTCCATCCTATTCAGGATACGTTTGTTACAAACAAAAGAGCCGAGCAGTCTCTTTGCACAACAAACACTACCAGGTTCCAACGGATACTATTGACTAGAATGGGGTGCATCGATGTCCGTTATTTTAGGGGAAACAGTCAATAAAGCCCAGTCAATATGATTGAATTCATGGTAGCACATGATCAAAAACTATAATTTACTATATATTAAATATTGCGTTGTATTGGAGATACAGACATCTGGTCTGTATCTACAATATAACCCAACATTTAATATATAGTAAATTATAGTATTTGACCATGTGCTACAATGAATTCAATCAGAACTTTAAATTGTATATAAAATTAATCAACACAACATGCCTATTATTGACTTTATTACAACTATTTATCAAACTTGCAATGGTCACACAATAATTGTAATGTTCTTACAGTACTTTCAGTTTAAAGGAATACTGTAGCGGAAAATAACTTATCTCCTATCCGAAGGATAGGGGATAAGTTATAGATTGCGGAGTCCGGCCGCTGGGATCCCCAGCGTTCTCTTGTATAGGGCCCTGGCAGTCTGCAGGAAGGGAGCGTTCCGTCCTGAGTGATGGCCGCCGTGCCATGCGAGAATGGCTGCCTTTCTGTGGACTGCCAGGCCCCGTACAGGAGATCACGGAGGTCCCAGCGGTCGGACCCCCTGCGATTTATAACTTATCCCCTATCCTTCAGATAGAGGATAAGTTATTTTCCACTACAGTACTCCTAAGTTAAGAAAACTTAGTTAAATGTAGAGTATATGGTTTGTATATGCTTTCAGTTGGAAAATATACAATATTTGCCGTAAATGTACATCATGGCAGCCTAGTACTTTGTGCTTGTTGCCGAACATTTACTGTGCAGCTATTTAGATGCGTGGGTAAATATGTATCTAGATCATTTCTCGATGGTTAAATACAGCTCAGTCTCTATCTGAGCTGAAGGTGTACCTCCAGGTTTTACATGTATCTACAGAATGTCTTTCCTTTCTATATCTAAAAGTCTGTTCTGGAATTAAACACATTTCCTTATAATTGTAGTAGCCTACAAATGATAATTATACTACAACTTTATTAGCTGTTGTTACCGATAATAATAACAGTTTAATCAATAAAACAATAACCTATTTGTGTCATTACTAGAGAGGAGCAAATTTGTGAAAAATTCGATTCAGCCGATTTGCTGAATTTTTCGAAAAAATTTGGTTTGGTCCGAATTTATTTGTGGGAATATGTATTTAAAAAGGCTATTTCTGGCCTACAGAGAGCCTCAATAGGGGAGTAGAACACTTTGCCTTTCTGTAACATGCATAGGGTGTGTGCTGGGTTAGTGGAAATAATATTATTATTCAGTATGACATGCAGATTAGAGGCATCGCTATTGAAATCACTGTCACAGAGCAGCACAATGACAGAGCCTGGAGGTGGCATCAGTATGAGGAGACCATATAGTGGCTGAATGACACAGCGTAGAGGTGGCGGCAGCATGTGAAGACCATATAGTGACTGAATGACCCAGTCTGAAGGTGGCAACAGCCTGAAGAGACCATAGGGCCTCACAATTGGAAAGATTAAAGATATTTATTAACATTTAAATTTCAAATAGATGAATCTAAAATGTTTTATATATTGTGCCAGCAGCATGAGACCACATGGCACAACCTGGAGGTGGCGGAAGCATGAGGAGACCATATAGTGAATGAATGACACAGCCTGTATTTTGCAGCAGCATGAGGAGGCCATATAGTGGCTGAATGACACAGCCTGGAGTTGGTGGCAGCATAAGCAGACCATATAGTGGCTGAATGACACAGCCTGGAGGTGGCGGAAGCATGAGGAGACCATAAAGTTGCAGGATGAGACAGCCTGTAGGCGGCATCAGCATGAGGAGAACATATGGTGGCAGTATGAGACAGCCTGGAGGTGGCATCAGCATGAGGAGAACATATGGTGGCAGAATGAGACAGCCTGGAGGTGGCAGCATCAGGAGTCCTGAAAGTGACCCGGTGACATAGTGGAGCGGTGGGTGGCAATACCAGGTACCTGGTGACAAAGGTGAGTGAAAAAGAACAACTTGGCATCAGATGTGTGGCATCAGGCGGGTGGCATGATCAGAACAGTAGCTGAGGCAGGTAGGCAGAAAAAATGGTCTCTTTTGTAAAAGTGTTAGTGTGCACAAGTAAGTATTGAGGATATGCATTATGTAAAACTTTTTATCATATTCTTAGGATAAAATATATGTACCCAATTTTTTTTTTAAATAGACAAAAGGAAAGGTGTGCATAAAACACCATGTGCCACGCACACTACCAAGTATTTATGTGAGGCAAATACCTCTAAAAGGTGGAAGGGAACAACGTATGGTTCATTGTAACTGGTGGGGGTAAAAACTTCCCCTGTAAGGCCCTACTCTTGCATTATTAATTCCCTTCTTGGCAAGTGTTACTCGCCCTAAAATGGGCATCTCCACACAGGAACCTCTCTATTTCCACCTGCAAACACTGCTATTTCCCAGGGTTTTTAGGTGTTCCTAGGTGAGGCCGCCCTTTTTCGAGTAACACTTTCCTCAAAAAGGTGGAAGGGAACAACGCATGGTTCATTGTAAGCAGTGGTGTTAAAAACTTCCCCTGTAAGGCCCTACTTTCGCATTATTTATGTTACACTATGCGCTCCGGCCTCACACGCTGGCTGTGAGAGCATGGTCCCCTTACCTTCTGCTGCCGACGTGGCTGGGACTCGCATTGTGGACTCGAATATGGACTGTAAGGTTCACTTCCGTACTGAATCTCTCGTCATGCAAGTGGGAGTATCCCATAAAGAAATGATTGAATTATATGCTCTACCACACTGTACTTCTGAGATTCTTCTTGGTTTTCCTTGGCTGCAACGCCATTCCCCGCAACTGGATCAGAGAACTGGAGAAATAATTCGCTGGGGACAATCCTGTCAAAATTTTTGCCTCCAATCTGTTCTGCGTAAAATAGTTTCTCGTCTTTCACCTTTACCTGGCCTGCCGCCACCTTACCAAGATTTCTCGGACATCTTCTGCAAGAAACAGGCTGAATCTCGGCCTCCACATCGTACTTATGACTGCCCTATTGATCTTCTGCCTCGTACCACTCCTCCTCGTGGGAGGATATATCCTCTTTCAGTTCCTGAGACCAAAGCCATGGCTGAGTATATCCGGGAGAATCTCCAAAAGGGTTTTATCCATAAGTCCTCTTCTCCTGGTGGAGCAGGTTTTTTCTTTGTAGAGAAGAAGGATGGCTCACTCCGTCCATGCATTGACTGTAGGGGACTCAACAAAATCACAGTCAAGAACCGTTACCCTCTACCTCTTATCTCAGAACTTTTTGACCGCCTACGTGGTACCAAGGTCTTCTCCAAGTTGGATTTACGTGGTGCGTATAACCTCATTCGTATCCGCAAGGGAGATGAATGGAAGACGGCCTTCAATACTCGTGATGGACATTTTGAGTATCTTGTAATGCCTTTTGGTCTCTGCAATGCTACCGCCATGTTCCGGGAGTTCGTCAACAATATCTTCTGTGATCTTCTCTACACCTGTGTTGTCGTATACCTAGATGACATCCTGATCTTCTCTTCCAACTTAGAGGAGCATTGTACTCATATTCGTCTGGTTCTTCAGCGACTACGGAAAAACTGGAGAAATGCCTGTTTGAGAAATCTAGTCTTCCGTTTCTTGGCTACATTGTCTCTCATCAGGGCCTGCAGATGGATCCAGATAAGTTGTCTGCAGTATTGGATTGGCCTCGTCCCTCGGGCCTACGTGCGATTCAAGGCTTTCTGGGATTCCCTAACTATTATCATCAATTTATCCCACATTTTTCATCCTTGGTTGCTCCTATTGTGGCTCTCACTAAAAAAGCATCTAATCCTAAATCTTGGCCTCGAGAGGCTGAAGAGGCCTTCTCCCGTTTAAAGTCTGTGTTTGCCTCTACTCCCGTGCTTACAAGACCTGATCCAGAGAGGCCCTTTGCTTTGGAGGTTGATGCCTCATCTATTGGAGCAGGTGCCATTCTCACTCAGAAAAACGTCAAGGGCAAGAGTGTACTCCATTGGAGATCCTTGCTATCTTGCTAGCTTTGGAGGAATGCTTCTCTGCCGCCTGCCTACTGAACTCCTGCTATGTCCTGACTACGCTACTGTGCCGCCTACCCTGACCTACTGCTATCCAGACTACAAGTTGCCTCATCCCTCCTGTGCTTCGCATCTCCTCAGCCACCTTTGTGGTCGAGCCATGCCAGAGGTAGCGACCTGGGTGTCGCCTGCACCTGCAAGCCCATCCTGCTTTGCGGCGGGCTCTGGTGAAGACCAACGGCACTTTAGACTCCGCTCTCTGGTACGGTCCAAGTCATCTGCCACACAGGTCCAGTGGATCCACATACACCGAAGTCCTGTTATCAGAAACGTGAGTGTTACAATTTATTCCCTTCTTGGCAAGTGTTACTCGCCCTAAAAAGGGTGGCCCCACAAAGGAAACTCTCCTTATTTCCACCTAAAACCCTGTGAAATGGCAGTGCTTGTAGGTGGAAATAGGGAGAGGTTCCTGTGTGGGGCTGCTCTTTTTAGCACTTGCCAAGAAGGGAATAAATAATGCTAGAGTAGGGCGTTACAGGGGAAGTTTATACCACCACTGCTTACAATAAACCATATGTTGTTCCCTTCCACCTTTTAGAGGTCTTTGCATCCCATAAATTTGTGTGCCATTTGTGCAAGTGACTTAGAGGGACTGCCTGCCTCCATCTCTAATGCATACTACCACGATGTGTCTGGGTCCTCTGTCTTTCCTTCCTCATAACCCTCTAGCTCCTCTGACTGCTCCTTCTCCTCTTCTCCTATCAGATGACTAGAAAAACCACCCAACTCGTGAAACATAAACTGTGCTCCATTGTGCCCCTCCCCCTTCTCCTCCAGTTCAGCCCCAAAGGGCTCATGTGGCCGTGAGATGTAGGCACCATGTCTCCAGTGCACTGACCTGCCATCGTTTACAACACGTGTTGTAGTAAATGAAGCAGTGGAATGACGTTGTTCATCCTGTAATCCTGGTGACTGACTAATAATGCGGCTTCCTTAAAGGGCCTGAGCAAACGGCAGGTGTCACATACGAGCTGCCATTGGTTGACATATAAGTTACACAGGGGAGTCCCCCTATCCGCTTGGATCATCAAGAAATTGGTGATGGCTTTTCTCTGTTCGTATAGTCGGTCCAACATATGGAGGGTGGAATTCCAACATGTGGAAACTTTGCAAATAAGATCATGTTGTGGGATACCATTCTGATGCTGCAGCTCAAGTAGGATGTGCTTTGCGGTGTATGAGTGGCTGAAGTGCATTCAATGTTTCCATACCATTGTTAGGATGTCTTGCAGATGGGGGGAACACATCAGGTACCACTTGACAACCAGATTGAACACGTGTGCCATGCAGGGCACATGTCTCAGGCTTCCTTGTCGCAGCGCAGACAAGATGTTCTTCCCGTTGTCGGTCATCATGTTCCCATTTCCAGTTTTCATGGAGTAAGCCATGATTAGATTTCTTGATGAATGACTTTTTGCAGTTCCTCCCCTGTGTGACTCCGTTCACCAAGGCAAACCATGTTAAGAAAAGCGTGACACCGTCGTGCCCTGCACACATGGTATACTGAAGAGGCACTGAGACTTGTCCGTACAGTGGAGGCTGAGGACATGTTGGAGGATGAGGAGGCAGAGTCGCACACTGTCACAGGACCAACAGCATGGAGGCGTAAACGGCGTGACCTGTCCAAGTTGCTTTTGTGGCTGTGCAGGAACCACATTCACCCAGTGGGCTGTAAAGGACATGTATTGCTCCTGCGTAGTTACAGCTCCACACGTCAGCGCTGCCTTGCACTTTGGTACACACAGACAGGCTTACGGACTGGCCCACCTTCTGTTCCACAAAATTGTGCAGGGCTGGTACTGCCTTCTTTGCAAAGAAATGACGGCTTGAGACTCTCTACCTCGGCTCGGCACAAGCTATCAGTTCTCTGAAAGGCGCAGAGCCCACTGCAGCACCAGCAGCTTGGACAGGAGCACATTTAGCTTCTCTGCTGTTGGATGAGTGGGCACGTACTGTTGTCTCTGGCACATGGCTTCGCTGATGGATGGCTGAATCGAAGTAGGAGGAGCAGGAGCATCTGGAGCGACAGAAGATGGGTATGACACACAGCTCCCTTCGGCTGAGGTGTAGGAGCCTTGGCTGGCTAAAACAGGGAGAGGCGTGCCACTGGGTGTTGCTGCAGGCTGGACCACCACATCGGAGCCACGGCTCTCCCAGGCTGCTTCATGGTGACGCTGCATAAGTTGATGCAGGGCCGTGGTGCTAACATTGGGACCCTTGCATGTGGTCAGGTTAACATTCTCCGGATGCTTGATGAAAAACTGCCACACCATCGAGTAGCTCCAGAAACCTCTGTTCCATTACCTCCCGGGAAGGTAGGCTGCCACGAAGCAGTTGGTCTACCCTGGGCACGTTTGGCTCCTGACTTTCCACTTCGGCCACCATGCTGACTAGCAACCATGCTACCACCTTGCTGGCTCAGCTGCTGCCACCCTCACGGGCAACCTGCAACCCTCTACACATCATTGATGTCCTCCTCAGGTTCCTCAACAGCGTCTGCTTCAGGAGCCTAAACGCTTGCAACACCACCTCCCTCACCACTCTCCTCATCACTACTTGCCCACCTAGCGGAGGAAGCAGTGGATGTCTCCTTCACTTCTTGGCTGGGCAGTAGCTGCTGACTGTCCTCTAGATCGTCCTTACTAAATAGTGGAGCAGAACCCACAGCATAAGATACTTCTGTGGGGGAGGGAACAGCATAGGACAGAGGCAATGGGAGGACAGGCCCATGCCAACTGAGGGCTGTGTCTGAGGAACCCACCGACTTTTCACTGGGGGTGCCAGATGTCGCTTGTGATGAAGTGGATGACCGTGTTAACCAATCAATGAGGACAGATGGGTTGCTGGTCCAGACACGACCACTAGCTGATACCCAGAGCTCCGACCACTCTCCTCTAGTCTGCTGCGACCTCTGCCTGATGAATTCCTCTGTACACGACCTGGCACTTCTCTGCCTGACACACTTGTGTATATGAGGGGAGTACAATATGCTCCACTATACTTAAAACAGTATTTGTCTACAACAAAGATTTACGTATGTAGTATGCACTTATGAGGGGAGAACAATGCACTCCAGTACGCTTAAAACAGTATTTGTCTACAACACCAGCAGGTGTGTACTTTTGTCTGGCCTTTCGCAGTATCTAGGCCCTTAAGACTTTAAAAGGAACAAAATGGTACACCACTTAGATGTACGTATGTGGTATGCACTTATTAGGGGAGGACAATGCACTCCAGTACGCTTAAAACAGTATTTGTCTACAACACCAGCAGATGTGTACTTTTGGCTGGCCTTTCACAGTGTCTAGGCCCTTAAGACTTTAACAGGAACAAAATGGTACACCACTTAGATTTACGTATGTAGTATGCACTTATGAGGGGAGGGCAATGCACTCCAGTACGCTTAAAACAGTATTTGTCTACAACACCAGCAGGTGTGTACTTTTGGCTGGCCTTTAATAGTGTTGAGCGGCATAGGCCATATTCGAATTCGCGAATATTCGCGAATATATGGACGAATATTCGTCATATATTCGCGAATATTCGCATATTCGTTATATTCTCGTTTTATTTTCGCATATGCGAATATTCGCGTATGCGAAAATAAACATATGTGAATATTAGCATATACAAAATTAGCACATGCGTAAATTCGCATATGCGAACATTTGCATATACGAATTTACGCATATGCAAATTTTCGCACGCCAGTCTCACACAGTAGTATTACAGCCTTCTTTACACCACACAAGCTGGAAGCAGAGAGGGATGATCACTGTGATGTGTACCGTGAATAAAAAAATAAAAAAATAAAAAATAAAAACGAATATTCGTAATTACGAATATATAGCGCTATATTCGCGAAATTCGCGAATTCGCGAATATGCGATATTCGCAAATAATATTCGAATTGTGAATATTCGCGAGCAACACTAGCCTTTAACAGTATCTAGGCCCTTAACACTTTAACAGGAACAAAATGGTACACCGCTTAGATGTACGCACAAGTTACACTTAATAGAAGACAATATGCTTTTAGTGCTCTGCTCATCCTAACTGGCTGGCTACTATTAGCTTTTCAGTTGTTGTACACACCAGTGCTGCAGCACACAGTCGCTGTGTACTACACACAAATTTGCACTTTCTCTCTCTATCTAACTCCCTTCCCTATCAGTGCTTCTAGGCTGGATTTGGGCTTGAAGTGAATCGCTGCTGTAAAAAAGCTTTTCTGTGCAATACACACTGCTGTCTGTCCCTCTCTCTGTAATAGAACACTGATGTGACTGGCCGCAAGATGGCTGCCGATCATATAGGGCTGTGACATCACAGAGGTGGCTAGCTGCTGATAGACTGCATGCTGCACGTGAGTCAGGGTCATCCCGATGACCCTTGTTGTCGCCTTCCTAGGATTCCTTGCCCCATGTCCTCACATGTGGATCCACCATTTTAGATGCCCGGACCGTGGAGCCTGGACCACACTAAATGGAGTTTAACCCCTTCACGACGAGCGACGTACATGTACGGCGCCGCGAAGTGTCACTTGGCGCGCGGCGACGTACATATACGTCGCGGGGTTCCGGGAGCGCTGCGTCGCCGGTAGCGGTGATCGGACCGGGATGACTGCTGTTATCTAACAGCAGGCATCCCGGCACATCGCCGAGGGGGTCCTGAGACCCCCCATGACCGCGATGCGCGCAAATCGCAGGTCAATTCAGACCTGCGATCTGCGCGATTCCGGGTCATACGGGTCACTGGTGACCCGGTGACCCGGAAAATAAGAGGGATCGTAGGTGTCCGAGACACCCTCGATCCCCCTAAAGGGATAGGAGTTTGGTGGCAGGGTTGCCACTCCTCCTATCCCTGCTATTGGTCGGCCGAGCGACCGACCGATAGCAGACCGGGGGAGGGGGGGTTAAAGTTCGGTTCCCCCGCTTTGCCCACCTATCGGTGTCCGGGCAAAACGGGGGAACCGTCCAGGGAGGGTCGGCGCCGAAGGTCCTTACCTGGATCCCGGATCGCGATCCTCCATGCGGGGATCCCCCACGTGCGCCAGCGGCGGCGGCTTCCGGGTCCTGCTAGGTGAGTTGTTGCCTAGCAACATCCGGAGGGCCACAGTTTACAGTGGTCTCTAAACCGTGGCCCTCCAGATGTTGCAAAACTACAACTCCCAGCATGCCCAGACAGCTGTTTGCTGTGTGGGCATGCTGGGACTTGTAGTTTTGCAATATTTAGAGGGGTTCAGGTTGTAGATCACTAAGTGGTCTCAAACTGTAGCCCTCCAGATGTTGCAAAACTACAACTCTCAGCATGCTCAGACAGCAGTTTGCTGTCTGGGCATGCTGAGAGTTGTAGTTTTGCAACATCTGGAGGGCCACAGTTTTGAGACCACTGGACAGTGATTTACAACTTGAACCCCTCTAAATCTTGCAAAACTACAACTCCCAGCATTCAGGAACAGCATAAGGCTGTCTTGGCATGCTGGGAGTTGTACTTGCGTGCCTCCAGCCATTGCATAACTACATCTCCCAGCATGCCCTTCCGCAATCAGTACATGCTGGGAGTTGCAGTTTTGCAACAGCTGGAGGCACACTGGTTGGAAAATACTGAGTTAGGTCATAGAACCTAACTCAAGGTTTTCCAGCCAGTGTGCCTCCAGCTGTTGCAAAACTACAACTCCCAGCATGCATGGTCTGTCAGTGCATGCTGGGAGTTGTAGTTTTGACCCCCCTCCCGTGTGAATGTACAGGCTACATTCACACTGGCGGCAGATTACAGTGAGTTCCCCACTGCAAATTTGAGCTGCGGCAAATTTTCCGCTGCAGCTCAAACTCCTAGCGGGAGACTCAGTGTAATCTGCCGCCAGTGTGAATGTAATCTAAAAACACTACACTACACTAACATAAAATAAAGAGTAAAACACTACATATACACACGTACACTGCCCCCCCACCCCCCTTCTCCAATAAAAATGAAAAACGTATTGTATGGCAGTGTTTCTAAGATGGAGCCTCCAGCTGTTGCAAAACAAAAACTCCCAGCATTTCTGGACAGCAATTGACTGTCCAAGCATCCTGGGAGTTTAGCAACAGCTGGAGGCACCCTGTTTGGGAATCACTGGCATAGAATACCCCTATGTCCACCCCTATGCAAGTCCCTAATTGAGGCCTCAAATGCGCATGGCGCTCTCTCACTTTGGAGCCCTGTCGTATTTCAAGGCAACAGAATAGGGTCACATATGGGGTATCGCCGTACTCGGAAGAAATTACCTAACAAATTTTGGGGGCTTTTTCTCCTTTTACCCCTTATGAAAAGGAACAATTGGGGTCTACACCAGCATGTTAGTGTAAAAAAATAAAAAATTTACACTAACATGCTGGTGTTGCCCTATACTTTTCATTTTCACAAGAGGTAAAAGGGAAAAACGCCCCCCAAAATTTGTAACACAATTTCTCCCGAGTACGGAGATACCCCATATGTGGGCGCAAAGTGCTCTGGGGGCCCACAACAAGGCCCAGAAGGGAGAGTGCGCCATGTACATTTGAGGTGATTTGCACAGAGGTGGCTGATTGTTACAGCGGTTCTGACAAACGCAAAAAAAAAAAACACACCCACATGTGACCCCATTTTGAAAACTACACCCCTCACGGATTGTAATAAGGGGTGCAGTGAGAATTTACACCCCACAGGTGTCTGACGGATCTTTGGAACAGTGGTCCGTGAAAATGAAAAATTTTGCACAGCCCACTGTTCCAAAGATCTGTCAGACACCAGTGGGGGGTAAATGCTCACTGTACCCCTCATTACATTCTGTGAGGGGTCTAGTTTCCAAAATGGTATGCCATGTGGGGGTTATTTTGCTGTTCTGGCACCATAGGGGCTTCCTAAATGCGACATGCCCCCCGAGCAAAATTTGCTCTCAAAAAGCCAAATATGACGCCTTCCCTTCTGAGCATTGTAGTTCGCCCGTAGTGCACTTCAGGTCCACTTATGGGGTACCTCCATACTCAGAAGAGATGAGGTTACAAATTTTGGGGGGGTCTTTTCTGCTATTAACCCTTGCAAAAATGTGAAATTTGGGGGGAAACCCACATTTTAGTGACATTTTTTTTTTTTTTTTTTACATATGCAAAAGTCGTGAAACACCTGTGGGGTATTAAGGCTCACTTTATCCCTTGTTACGTTCCTCAAGGGGTCTAGTTTCCAAAATGGTATGTCATGTGTTTTTTTTTTGCTGTTCTGGCACCATAGGGGCTTCCTAAATGCAACATGCCCCCCGAGCAAAATTTGCTCTCAAAAAGCCAAATATGACTCCTTCTTTTCTGAGCATTGTAGTTCGTCCGCAGTGCACTTCAAGTCCACTTATGGGGTACCTCCATACTCAGAAGAGATGGGGTTACAAATTTTGGGGGGTCTTTTCTGGTATTAACCATTTAAAAAATGTGAAATTTGGGGGAAAACCAACATTTTTGTGAAATTATTATTATTTTTTTTTTTACATATGCAAAAGTCGTGAAACACCTGTGGGGTATTAAGGCTCACTTTATTCCTTGTTATGTTCCTCAAGGGGTCTAGTTTCCAAAATGGTATGCCATGTGTTTTTTTTTTTTTTGCTGTTCTGGCACCATAGGGGCTTCCTAAAGGTCACATGCCCCCCAAAAACCATTTCAGAAAAACGTACTCTCTAAAATCCCATTGTCGCTCCTTCGCTTCTGAGCCCTCTACTGCGCCCGCCGAACACTTTACATAGACATATGAGGTATGTGCTTACTCGAGAGAAATTGGGTTACACATACAAGTATACATTTTCTCCTTTTACCCCTTGTAAAAATTCAAAAATTGGGTCTACAAGAACATGCGAGTGTAAAAAATGAAGATTTTGAATTTTCTCCTTCACTTTGCTGCTTTTCCTGTGAAACACCTAAAGGGTTAAAACATTTACTGAAAGTCATTTTGAATACTTTAGGGGTGCAGTTTTTATAATGGGGTCATTCATGGGGTATTTCTAATATGAAGACCCTTCAAATCCACTTCAAACCTGAACTGGTCCCTGAAAAATTGCGAGTTTGAAAATTTTGTGAAAAATTGGAAAATTGCTGCTTAACTTTGAAGCCCTCTGGTGTCTTCCAAAAGTAAAAACTCATCAATTTTATGATGCAAACATAAAGTAGACATATTGTATATGTGAATCCAAAAAAAACATTTTTGGAATATCCATTTTCCTTACAAGCAGAGAGCTTCAAATTTAGAAAAATGCAAATTTTTTAATTTTTTCATCAAATTTGGGGATTTTTCACCAAGAAAGGATGCAAGATACCACAAAAATTTACCACTATGTTAAAGTCGAATATGTCACGAAAAAACAATCTCAGAATCAGAATGATAACTAAAAGCATTCCAGAGTTATTAATGTTTAAAGTGACAGTGGTCAGATTTGCAAAAAAGGGCTTTGTCCTAGAGGTGAAAATGGGCTCCGTCCTTAACCCCTTAAGGACCAAGGACGTACCGGTACGTCCTTGGTCCTGCTCTTCTGATATAACGCGGGGTTACACAGTAACCCCGCGTCATATCATGGCGGGCCCGGCGTCATAGTGAAGCCGGGACCCGCCTCTAATAGCGCGCAGCGCCGATCGCGGCGCCGCGCGCTATTAACCCTTTAGCCGCGCGCTCAAAGCTGAGCCGCGCGGCTAAAAGTGAAAGTGAAAGTTCCCGGCTAGCTCAGTCGGGCTGTTCGGGATAGCCGCGGCTAATCGCGGCATCCCGAACAGCTGACAGGACAGCGGGAGGGCCCCTTCCTGCCTCCTCGCTGTCCGATCGCCGAATGACTGCTCAGTGCCTGAGATCCAGGCATGAGCAGTCATCCGGCAGAATCGTTGATCACTGGTTTCTTATGAGAAACCAGTGATCAACATAGAAGATCAGTGTGTACAGTGTTATAGGTCCCTATGGGACCTATAACACTGCACAAAAAAAGTGAAAAAAAAAAGTGAATAAAGATCATTTAACTCCTCCCCTATTAAAAGTTTGAATCACCCCCCTTTTCCAATAAAAAAAAAAAAACACAGTGTAAATAAAAATTAAAATAAACATATGTGGTATCACCGCGTGCGGAAATGTCCGAATTATAAAAATATATCATTAATTAAACCGCTCGGTCAATGGCGTGCGCGCAAAAAAATTCCAATGATGAACAAAAATGAATAAAAAGTCCTATCAATGCAAAAATGGTACCGTTAAAAACTTCAGATCACGGCGCAAAAAATGAGCCCTCATACCGCCCCATACACAGAAAAATAAAAAAGTTATAGGGGTCAGAAGATCACAATTTTAAACGTATTAATTTTCCTGCATGTAGTTATGATTTTTTCCAGAAGTCCGACAAAATCAAACCTATATAAGTAGGGTATCATTTTAATCGTATGGACCTACAGAATACATATCAGGTGTCATTTTTACCGAAAAATGTACTACGTAGAAACGGAAGCCCCCAAAAGTTACAAAACAGCGTTTTTTTTTTCAATTTTGTCGCACAATGATTTTTTTTCCCGCTTCACCATAGATTTTTGGGCAAAATGACTGACGTCATTACAAAGTAGAATTGGTGGCGCAAAAAATAAGCCATCATATGGATTTTTAGGTGTAAATTTGAAAGAGTTATGATTTTTTAAAGGCAAGGAGCAAAAAACGAAAATGCAAAAACGGAAAAACCTCCGGTCCTTAAGGGGTTAAGGGGTTAAAGGGGTACTCCACTGGAAAACTTTTTTTTTTTTTAAATCAACTGGTGCCAGAAAGTTATACAGATTTGTTAATTACTTCTATTTAAAAATCTTAACCCTTCCAGTACTTATCAGCTGCTATATGTTCCAGAGGAAATTCTTTTCTTTTTGAATTTCCTTTCTGTCTGACTACAGTGCTCTCTGCTGACACCTCTGTCCATTTTTGGAACTGTCCAGAGTAGAAGCAAATCCCCATAGCAAACCTCTCCTGCTCTGGACAGTTCCTAAAATGGACAGAGGTGTCAGCAGAGAGCATTGTAGTTAGACAGAAAGAAAATTCAAAAAGAAAAGAACTTCCTGTGGAGCGTATAGCATATAGCTGATAATTACTGGAAGGATTAAGATTTTTAAATAGAAGTCATTTACAAATCTGTTTAACTTTCTGGCACCAGTTGATTTAAAAAAATAAATTCCAGGGGAGTTCCCTTTTAATGAAGTGATTCGAATATCGGCGATATTCACATTAGTTACAAATCAAATTTTTCCTGAAATTCGTAATGAATTCGGATTCATCTGATTCAATTTTCTCATCCCTAGTCATGACATCTCATTGGAAGAACATGATACCCACTTTTTATGGTCCCAAAGGTCTAATCCAGGAAGGAATTTGGATTATATGGGATGTGAGAGGAGGATTGGGTGAGGTTACACACATACTTCTATAATGTTGGCAGTAGTACAATCAATACAATAAACGTGCTAAAAATGACTTTTATACGCTCTGCTTAGTTTTTTAGTCACTTCATCTTTTTCTTTATTTTTTTTTCTTTCTTGAATGCCTGGCAGTTACATAGCATCAGTTACTTAAGAATCAAATAGATATATTAAAGCCTTATTTGTAAAGGTAATCTGTACACTGAAACAGATAAGTATTGTTGTGATATGAAGGACTGTATTATACGAATA
Source organism: Hyla sarda (assembly GCF_029499605.1). NCBI lineage: Eukaryota > Metazoa > Chordata > Amphibia > Anura > Hylidae > Hyla > Hyla sarda. Next base: position 117,386,922 of record NC_079189.1, on the reverse strand, counting down.
CAGATGTGGTTACGGATACAATATAGTTTAAAATATCAACTTAGTACAATTGCAACAGTGATTAACCATGCTTGTTTTCATTTAGAAAGGGGATATCTTCAAGTGGTTTAAGATCTTCGAAAAAGCACAGTTATTTAAGGTCTATTGACTAGCCGCCAAAAGCTTTCATTGCATTTAACACAAGTACTGAAATATTCAAAGTAGAGCCAATGTATAGTCAATGAATGTAAGCAAAACTATAGGAAGGTTAAAGATGGGGTGTCATGCAATGTTTGTGTATTTGATAAAGATCTTACTAGTTCTGCAAGTTAAGCGCCAATACTTTGACTCTGTCTGGTGTTTGCTGAAACAATCAAGATTACTAACATTGTCTATGTTTCTCTATCTGTAGTTTTACAACCTACAGGATGCTATCTCAGTTATTAGGGATTCAATTTCATCTGCATGAATGGATAACAGAATATATTATAGAAATGCTAGACACTGTTTACAAAAGAACTTTAATGCTTCAGTGTTTTACACTTATTATGTGACCATTAGTCAAGGCAAAATAATTCATTCAAAAAATTTAGGAAATTCTAAAATATCTACAAAACACACATTGGTGGAATGGAAATGGGATGTAGTTTGTTATGACCAAAACAGAGAAACAGGGAACTCTTAGGGAATCAGAGAAATTGACATTTGCCTGACTTCATATGGGCTGTAATATACATGTATTCAGGCAAAAGAAGTCAGGGAGCTATGTAAGAGTATCTCCTGCGTGGGCATAGCTAGATAAATGATAACAAGTATTTGTCTACTGAAGTGAGAACAGGCATACTGATATGGCTTAAAAACACTTATTTACACATACAGTACTTTCCCACAGTTCTAACATATTCATGCAGCACAGTATGAAATGATTTAGAATATCAAGACATATGACATCCAACAATTCACTTAATTCAGTATAGAAGTTAAATCCTCATAATCCATAACCCATGTAAATATAGTCAGTGGTGTATTTTATGGTTTTAGGCCTAGGCCTGACTAAACTCGTGCACTCCTTTAAATTAAATTTGCTGCCCCTTCTTATTAAGACCACACATTTTCTGATCAAGACTCACTGTTCTCTGTAAACTCCACTTCCTCTGCCTTTTCCTCTTTGCACGTTACACATGGATATTGAGTGCCTATTTGTATATTTTGTTGTTTTGTGTACCATTTCAAATGTGTTATCTATTATTTTAAGAGATTAGGATCTGTAAAATTAAACATAAATAATAAAGTGTAAATTCAACCATTTTTACCAGGATCAGTCAGCCAAGTGAAGGTAAGTGAGTTGGAATGTGTCCATCTCCTCATATGATCATTCATAGCATATGTACAGGTAGAGAGACCTGTCCATCAAGTTGAGCTTGGCAAGTAGCAGCCAGGGAAGCCACCTTCCGGAGACTTTACCCAATGCAACAGCTCAGTTGTAAATTTTGTTTTTATGTGAAACACATCAGAATTTTAAAGAACAAACATTGTTGTCAGTAACAATGGAGCCTATCGGGACTTCAAACTGTCTGTGGTTAAGGCAACATAAATATTCTGACACTCCATTTAAATTTTTGAACTAATGATCTGTCACTGTACTTAATTCCTTTAGAAAATGTGTTTCATCTTGACCAGGTTATTTTTCTATTGTAATCTTTTTCAAGGTGACACTGTACATCAGACAGGTGACATTTAATGGAGTTTAACTTAAAGTAGTACTCTGGCACTAAGACATCTTATCCCCTATCCAAAGGATAGGGGATAAGATGTCTGATCGCGGGGGTCCCGCCGCTGGGGACCCCTGCAATCTAGCATGCAGCACCCATCTGTTAGCACTGTAGGAAGTGCTGGAGACTCCAAGTCTAATGCCTCCTGACCACGGGGACGGAGTATAGTGACATCACTTCATGTCATGCCCCGCCCCCTCAATACAAGTCTATGGGAGGGGGCGTGATGGCCGTTAGACTTGGAGTCTCGAGCGCTTCCTTCAGTGCTAACAGGTGGATGCATCATGCTAGATTCTGGGGTCTCCAGCGGCGGGACCCCCGCGATCAGACATCTTATCCCCTATCCTTTGGATAGGGGATAAGATGTCTTAGTGCCGGAGTACCCCTTTAACTCTGTATTTAAGCTAACTCCTCCCTCCTGCATTTTACCTGACATTTTTCTAAAATGTTTAATAAATTAGCTTTCTCCTCATGACCCTCTTTACTTTCTCCTTTAATACTTTTTATACAATTAAAGAAAATTTTAGGGTTTGTTTTACTCTCTTTTGCCAATAAGTCTCTCTGTCTCCAGCCTTGATGTATTTACCTGTGTCTTACATAGTTTATTTTTAGTGCTTCTTCGCTGCATTCCTGTTTTAGTAGCCTAAATGCTTCTTTTTTTTGTTATTTATTGCTCCTTAGTATTTATCCACATGGGTTTTCTCCTATTGATAGTCCTTTATTCCCTCAGGGAATTAACCTTTCATCATAAAATATTAAGATGCTTTAAAAATAAATATCCTATTTAGTGTTTGCTGATCAGATTTCACACTTCTGAAATTCAGTTTTCTATTTATTATATTATGGTCACTTTAACAAGAGTTGAGCACTGACACTACACAATGTAGACAGTTAAGGCTTCCAGCACTGTGTTTACATCTGGTTGCCACATCTCACCATAACAGCTGATCGGTGGATGTGCTGGGTGTCAGCACTTTGCTGAAAGCCCCCCTTTTACCATCCACAGATGACTATCATCCAGCAATGTCTAATTTATTTCCACCATGTCTTACTTTTCCTCACACATTATTCATTACTCTACATAAATGTTATTTGTCAGGCTTCGAGCACTGATCATGCAATTTTGAAGTTTTTGGCAATTTTTTATTTTAAAACTTTTCTAATAATTTTTTTAATTTAATGAACTCATTTATATAGTGCCAACAAACTGTGCAGCACAGTGCATTGATCTCTGTCTCCATTGGAGCATGGGAGGAAATCCACATAAACAGAGGGAGAATACAAAAAATACTTGCAGATGTTGTCCTTGGTCGGATTCTAATTCAGTACCTTAGGGCTGCAAGGATGCCTACAGTGGGGATTAAAAGTTTGGGCACCACAGGTAAAAATTTGTATTAATGTGCATAAAGAAGCCAAGGAAGGATGGAAAAATCTCCAAAAATAAAAATAAACATTCTTATAATATGTTAACAAAATTTGGATTTTATTTCCATCATTTACACTTTCAAAATAACAGAAAACAAAAAAATGACATCTGCAAAAGTTTGGGCACCCTACAGTAACTTACAGCATGCACTGCCCCCTTTGCAAAGCTGAGACCTGCCAGTGTCATAGATTGTTCTCAATCATCATCTGGGAAGACCAGGTGATCTCAATCTCAAAGGTTTCAAATGTTCAGACTCATCTGACCTTGCCCCAACAATCAGCACCATGGGTTCTTCTAAGCAGTTGTCTAGAAATCTGAAACTGAAAATAGCTGACGCTCACAAAGCTGGAGAAGCCTATAAGAAGATAGCAAAATGTTTTCAGATGGCAATATCCTCTGTTTGGAATGTAATTAAGAAATGGCAGTCATCAGGAACAGTGGAAGTTAAAGGAAGATCTGGAAGACCAAGAAAATATCAGACAGAACAGCTTGCAGGATTGTGAGAAAAACAATTCAAAAAACCACGTTTGATTACACAATCCCTCCAGAAAGATCTGGCAGACACTGGAGTTGTGGTACACTATTCCACTATAAAGAGATACTTGTACAAATATGGTCTTCATGGAAAAGTCATCAGAAAAAACCTCTTCTACATCCTCACCACAAAAATCAGCATTTGAACTTTGCAAATGAACATATAGACAAGCCTGATGCATTTTGGAACCAAGTTCTGTGGACCTATGAGGTTAAAATTGAACTTTTTGGCCGGAATGAGCAAAGGTACTGTCAGGATCCGGATAGGTATGCAGCGAGGACACTGGTGGTGGATCCTCTGTGTCAGTGGGGTGATGACGTGGGCCGTACCAGGGGAACGGAGTCTAAGGGGTTACTGGTTTTCACCAGAGCCCGCCACAAAGCGGGATGGACTTGCAGCGGCAGGTAACCCCCAGGTCGTTCCACCCGATAGCGACTCAACCCCAGCTGAGACAGGCGCGATACAGAAGGACAAGGCAAGAGCAAGGTCGGATGTATCAGAAGGTCAGGGCAGGCAGCAAGGGTCATAGTCAGGGGCAACAGCAGAGGATCTGGAACACAGGCTTGGGAACACAGAAAACGCTTTCACTGGGCACTAGACAACAAGATCCGGCGATGACAGGAAGGGGAAGTGGGTTTTTATAAGAAGGGAGCAGGTGCAGGTACTGATTGGGCCAGTCGCCAATCAATGGTGCACTGGCCCTTTAAATCTCAGAGAGCCGGCGCGCGCGTGCCCTAGGGAGCGGGGACGCGCACGCCGGGACTGAGCAGACGGAGGATGGGGCAGGTAAGTTGATTGGGATGCGAGCCACAGGCGGGCGCGTTCCGCTACGCGGGTCGCATCCCCGCCGGTGACAGTAGTGCAGCGCTCCCGGTCAGCGATCTGACCGGGGCGCTGCACGGAGGTGAATGCCGCGAGCGCTCCGGGGAGGAGCAGGGAACTGGGTGCGCTCGGCGTAACAGTACCCCCCCTTTGGTCTCCCCCTCTTTTTGGAGCCTAGGAACCTGTGGATGAGCTCCTTGTCGAGGATATTATCCTTGGGTTCCCAAGACCTCTCTTCGGGGCCACAATTCTCCCAGTCTACGAGAATTTTTTTTTTACCTCTGACTACCTTGGAGGCGAGGATCTCCTTTATAATGAAGACATCAGAGGAGCCAGAGACAGGAGCAGAAGCGGTGACCTTGGGGGAAAAGCGGTTAAGAACGAGAGGTTTGAGAAGGGAAACATGAAAGGAGTTAGGAATACGAAGAGAAGGAGGAAGATGAAGTTTGTAGGAGACAGGATTGATTTGACTCTTGTAGCTGGGAACGCGAAAGCGGATATACTTGGCAGAGAGCCACACTTTGTCCCCAGGAGCGAAGACAGGAGGAGTTCTTCTCTTTTTATCCGCATGTCTCTTCATACGAGACGAGGCCAGTAGGAGCGACTTTTGAGTCTCCTTCCAGATAAGAGAGAAGTCCCGGGTAACTTAATCTACAGCAGGCAGTCCAGAAGAAGTGGGAATGGGGGGGGGGGGGGAGAGGGTGACGGCCGTACAACACAAAGAACGGGGATTTGGCAGAGGATTCCTAATTTTTTAAGTTGTACGAGAATTCAGCCTAGGGTAGAAGGTCGACCCAATCGTCTTGGCGGGAGGAGACAAAATGTAGCAAATAGTCACCAAGAATCTGGTTGACTCTCTCTACTTGTCCATTGGATTGGGGGTGATAGGAGAACGAGAAATTTAATTTAATTTTTAATTGGTTACAGAGAGTTCTCCAGAATTTCGACACACATTGAACGCCTCTATCCGAGACGATATGCGTGGGAAGCTCGTGAAGGCGAAAAATATGCAGAAAAAATTGCTTCGCCAATTGTGGCGCAGAAGGAAGATCTGGAAGTGGAATGAAGTGTGCCATTTTGGAGAAACGATCAACGACCACCCAGATGACGGTGTTGCCATGGGATACAGGCAGATCCGTAATAAAATCCATGGCAATTTGGGACCATGGCTGCTCGGGGATGGGTAAAGGAAGGAGGAGTCCAGCAGGCTTCTGGCGAGGGGTTTTATCCCGGGCGCAAACAGTACAGGCCCGAATGAAATCAGTGACATCACCCTCTAGCGTAGGCCACCAATATAAACGAGAAATAAGCTGGATGGACTTTTTAATGCCAGCATGGCCAGCAAGGTGAGAGGAATGTCCCCATTTGAGGATCATGAGGCGCTGACGTGGAGGAACAAAAGTCTTTCCAGGAGGAGTTTGTCCCAGGGAAGCTGGAGCAGAGGAGGCCAGGCACTCAGGAGGTACGATATGCTGCAGAGGGACTTCAGATTCGGTGGCATCAGAGGAACGTGAAAGGGCGTTAGCCCTGACGTTTTTGTCTGCAGGATGAAAGTTAATCTTGAAGTTAAAGCGGGTAAAAAACAACGACCATCTAGCCTGGCGAGGATTCAGACGCTGAGCAGACTGGAGGTATGAGAGATTCTTGTGATCAGTGTAAATGACAATGGGGTGTTTGGAACCCTCCAATAGATGCCTCCATTCTTCGAGTGCTAGCTTGATGGCTAGAAGTTCACGATCTCCAATGGAGTAATTTTTTTTTTTGCCGGAGAGAAAGTTTTAGAGAAGAAACCACAAGTAATGTTACGTCTGGTAGAGTTTTTTTTGGAGAAGAACGGCTCCGGCTCCGACTGAGGAGGCGTCCACTTCCAGAAAGAAATGTTTCGATGGGTCAGGTCTGGACAGCACTGGAGCAGAAGCGAAGGCAGTTTTGAGACGATTGAAGGCCTCATCTGCTTGAGGAGGCCATGACTTAGGGTTGGCATTCTTCCTGGTCAGGGCCACAATAGGGGCCACAATGGTGGAGAAATGGGGAATAAACTGTTGGTAGTAGTTGGCAAATCCCAGAAAGCGTTGAATAGCATGGAGTCCAGAAGGGCGTGGCCAGTCTAAAACCGCTGACAGTTTGTCTGGGTCCATTTGAAGCCCTTGGCCAGAGATTAGGTAACCTAGGAAAGGAAGAGACTTACATTCAAAGAGACATTTTTCCATTTTGGCATATAGGTGATTTTCAGGAAGTCTCTGGAGCACTAGACGGACATGACGGCGGTGTTCCTCCAGGGTAGAGGAGAAAATCAAGATGTCGTCCAGGTAAACCACAAAACAGGTATATAATAAGTCCCGAAATATCTCATTAACGAAGTCCTGGAAGACTGCAGGGGTGTTGCAGAGCCCAAAGGGCATAACTAGATATTTGAAATGTCCGTCTCTGGTATTGAATGCGGTTTTCCACTCATCACCTTTCCTGATGCGAATAAGATTATATGCGCCTCTTATGTCCAATTTAGTGAAAATATTGGCACCATGAAGACGGTCAAAGAGTTCAGAGATCAAAGGCAGGGGATAGCGGTTTTTGATGGTGATTTTATTTAAACCGTCAATGCATGGCCGTAAGGATCCGTCTTTTTTAGAGACAAAGAAGAACCCCGCTCCAGCAGGGGATGAGGACTTCCGAATGAAACCTCTCTTTAGGTTCTCCTGGATATAGTCGGACATGGCTTGAGACTCTGGGGCAGACAGAGGGTAGATCTTGCCCCGGGGGGGAGTGGTACCAGGAAGGAGGTCAATGGGGCAGTCATAAATCCTATGAGGTGGTAAGATCTCTGCTTGTTTTTTGCAGAAAACATCGGCAAAGTCCTGGTAGGCCTTGGGAGACCTGGTATAGGTGGAGCCACAGGGGTTTGACAAGTGGAAGCAGACATGAGGCATTGTTTGAGACAAGATGGACCCCAACTTTTGATCTCCCCGGTGGTCCAGTCAAGGGTAGGAGAATGATGTTGGAGCCATGGCAGACCGAGGAGGATTTCAGAGGTGCAGTTGGGTAGGACAAGAAATAAAAAAATTTTCGTGATGCAGTCCAATGCTCATAAGCAGGGGTTCTGTGCGGTAACGCACAGTGCAGTCCAATTTTTCTCCGATGACAAAAGAAATGTCCGGCTTGACGAGGTCACTGGGATGCTTAACAATTAACAAAAGAGGCCAAAATAAAATTTCCTGCAGAACCAGAGTCCAAGAAGGCCACAGCAGAGAAAGAGGAGTTGGCGGAAGGAGAAATCCGTACAGGCACAGTGAGACGTGGAGAAGCAGAATTCCCCCCTGGAGTCGTCTCTCCTTTGTGAGGTAACGAAGTGCGTCTCTCCTGACGCGGAGGGCGGATAGGACAGTCTTTCAGGAAGTGTTCGGTACTAGCACAGTACAGGCCTAGATTCTCATTACGGCGGCGAGTCCTCTCTTTTAGGGTCAGGCGGGACCGATCCACTTGCATAGCCTCCTCGGCAGAAGGCACAGGAACAGATTGCAGTGGACTTTGGAAGAGAGGAGTCGGGGAGAGAAATCGCCTGGTGCGAACAAAATCCTTTTTCCTGTCGGAGCTCCTGGCGTCTTTCTGAGAAACGCATGTCGATGCGGGTGGCCAAATGGATAAGTTCAGACAGGTTAGCAGGAATTTCTTGTGCGGCCAGTACATCTTTGATGTTGCTGGATAAGCCTTTCTTGAAGGTCGCGCAGAGGGCCTCATTGTTCCAGGATAGCTCTGAGGCGAGGGTACGAAACTGGATGGTGTACTCGCCTACGGAAGAACTCCCTTGGACTAGGTTCAGCAAAGCAGTCTTGGCAGAGGAGGCCCGGGTTGGCTCCTCGAAGACGCTACGAACTTCAGCGAAGAAGGACTGGATAGTGGCAGTGGCAGGATCATTGCGGTCCCAGAGCGGTGTGGCCCATGACAAGGCCTTTCCAGACAGGAGACTGACCACGAAAGCCACCTTAGACCGTTCAGTGGGGAATTGGTCCGACATCATCTCCAAATGTAGGGAACATTGAGACAGGAAACCACGGCACCGGTAGAGACAGGCGGAGGCTGGGAGCGGCCACTCGCTGCGGAGGAGGTGCAGGAGCTGGCAGAGGAGATGATTGCTGAAGCTGTGGAAGAAGTTGTTGCAGCATGACGGTCAGTTGGGTCAGCTGCTGTCCTTGTTGCGCGATCTGTTGAGATTGCTGGGCGACCACCGTGGTAAAGTCAGCGACACTAGGCAGCGGGACCTCAGCGGGATCCATAGCCGGATCTACTGTCAGGATCCGGATAGGTATGCAGCGAGGACACTGGTGGTGGATCCTCTGTGTCAGTGGGGTGATGACGTGGGCCGTACCAGGGGAACGGAGTCTAAGGGGTTACTGGTTTTCACCAGAGCCCGCCGCAAAGCGGGATGGACTTGCAGCGGCAGGTAACCCCCAGGTCGTTCCACCCGATAGTGACTCAACCCCAGCTGACAGCTGAGACAGGCACGGTACAGAAGGACAAGGCAAGAGCAAGGTCGGATGTAGCGGAAGGTCAGGGCAGGCAGCAAGGGTCGTAGTCAGGGGCAACAGCAGAGGATCTGGAACACAGGCTTGGGAACATAGAAAACGCTTTCACTGGGCACTAGGCAACAAGATCCGGCGATGACAGGAAGGGGAAGTGGGTTTTTATAAGGAGGGAGCAGGTGCAGGTACTGATTGGGCCAGGCGCCCGGGCCTTTAAATTTCAGAGAGCCGGCGCGCGCGTGCCCTAGGGAACGGGGCCGCGCATGCCGGGACTGAGCAGACGGAGGACGGGCTGGTGAGGAGAATGGGGTGCGAGTCGCGGGCGGGCGCGTCCCGCTAAGCGGGTCGCATCCCCGCCGGTGACAGTAGTGCAGCGCTCCCGGTCAGCGGATCTGACCGGGGTGCTGCACGGAGGTGAACGCTGTGAGCACTCCGGTGAGGAGCAGGGACCCGGAGCGCTCGGCGTAACAGGTACATTTCGAGGAGAAGGGGAACATAATTTAATGAAAAGAACCTTTGTCCAACTGTTAAGCATGGGCGTGGATTAATCATGCTTTGGGGTTGTATTGCAGCCAGCGGCATAGGGAACATCTCACGAGTAGAAGGAAAAATGGATTCAATAACATTTCAGCAAATTTTGGATGCTAACTTGATGCCATTTGTGAAAAAGCTGAAGTTAAAGAGCAGTGCGTGACAGACAGCACAGAAATCTCAAAGAACTGGAAGATTTTGTAAGGAAGAACGGGCAAAGATACCTCAAACAAGAATTGAAAGACTCTTGACTGGCAACAAAAAGCATTTAAATGATGGAAACATTTTTTACTTTTGTTGACATATTATAAGAATGTCTAATCTGTAATTTGATGCCTTTTGGAGATTTTTCCATCTTTCCTTGGCTTCTTTATGCACATTAATGCTCAAACTTTTGATCCCCATTGTATGTGCTAACACATCTTTCCATTATACCACCAGTTTCAGTAGTAAGCCTCTAAACTTCTCTGTCTAACCCTTTATATGTGTAGCTGCCCTTCAGCCACATCCCTAGTTTAACTGTTTCTCCAGTCTTCCATCCATTTCTTCCTTAGAGGAGTACTCTGGGATGTAAAAATTGTGTTTCAGACTGCCGGCAGTAAAAAAAAATAAAGTGATACATACCTGCTGCCGCTCCCCTGGTGCCACCGGTTACCTGCTACGGCCTCCGCCGCAATCCTCTTCCTGGTTGCCGGTGTTCGGTGAGTCATAAAGCACTCAGTCAATCACCGCCCGCAGTGAAGTCCTGCATCGGCCGGCTATAGGCTGAGCAGCAGTGTGATGTTTTTGGCCCCGGCACTGGTCTTCCTGGTGCTGGGACCGAAAACGTCCAGAAGAGGCACAGGGGGGAGCGGCGGCAGGTATGTATCCCTTTACTTTTTACTCCTTTAGCACAATTGCCCACCCCCTATAGGGACAGTCCATTCCTACTGAAGAGATTGTGGCCAACAAAGGACTTTGCTTAGTTCTGCAAGAAACTAAAACCCCCATTTCACCATCAGTTCTTGACTTGTTTACCTCCCTTAACTCCCACTGTTGCAGGTAGTAGGTGCAAGTTTTTAGGAAATACTTTATTTTGGAACCTTGCTCTAACCTTACAGCCAAGCAACTTGACTTAATTTTAAAGAATGCTCCAACTAACTCTACCATTATGATTGGTGCCAACCTGCACCATTGACTATTGGTCTTGGACCTCACCGGTTATTCCTAATGTTCAACCAAATTGAATCCCCCACTACCAGCACCTGTCTAGCCAGCCCTGTAATCCTATCCTCCTCCTTACTGGAGTAGACACTTTTCTGGCTTTCAGAGGAAGTGGCTTGTTGCAAAAGAAGCGAACCAGACAGACTCATAAAAAGGTATTTCCAACTTGAAAATATATGCCCTATAGACAAGATAATGGAGAACAAGCTGACCAAATGCTGCGACCTCCACTCGTTGCGAGAGGAGTGAAAAATCATCTCCAAAATGATGAAGCGCAGTGTACGTGAATGGCCAGCCCTTCATTTACTCTCCATGAGGCCTCCAAACTTTGCCAAGCTGTATAATTTTTTTTTTCAAACTCTTGGTTCATCTGCTTCTCCAGATTATGAGAGATGTTTCTACTAAATGATGAAAAAAAGGTTTCAGAGCTGGACGCAGGTCAAATAACTACTGCTGATTCTTTAGCTCTAGTTGGCAGAAACTAACCATAAAGAGAATCAATAACATTCCTGTTGTGTTTCATTCCAAAATACACTATTGCCAAGCAGATAAAATGTATGGCACTGAACCATGATAACACACATGAAATATAAATTTAGCACAGGCAATGTCTAACTATTCATTATTATTTTATTAGCAATAGTTTTTATATGAATTGAACAAGAAATCTGTGTTACAAAGAATTAGAGGTCAATGTGAAACAAGACTGGTTATTATTAGTTATTAAACCAAACAAAGCAAACCCTGCCTCTTCTTAGTTATTAAATCAGTTATCCTAATAATGCTTTCAAATAGTCTTCAGACCCTTTCACTTTTTTTTACATTTTGTTATGATGTTGCTATGTGATAAAATAAAATAAAAAAATCAAGCCCCCCATCATTTTGAACTCAATACCCCATTTTGACACAATGAAAAATGTTAGAAATTTTTGCTAATTTATTTAAAAAAAAAAGAAAAGAAAATGTTGCATTGTCATAGGTATACAGACCCTTTACTAAGTTGAAGCACCTTTGACAGAGATTACAGACTCCAGTCTTTTTGGGAATGATAATATAAGGTTTGCACACCTGTATTTGGGAATGTCTGCCGTTGGTGAAAGCCATTTTCAGGTCTCTCTATTGATACTTGATTGGGTTCAAGTCAAGGTCTTGGCTTGGTCACCCACGGACTTTTACAGAGTTGTCCCTAAGCCACTCCTGTGTTGTCTTGGCTGTGTGCTTAGACTCATCACCTCATTGGAAGGTAAACTGTTGGCCCACTCTGAGGTCCAGAGGACTCTGGATTAGTCTTTCATTAACATTATCTCTCTACTTTTATTCAGCTATCTTTCATCTGACAGTCTCCCTGTTCTAACTAAAAAAAACATCCCCGCAGAAAGGTGCTGCTACAACCATGCTTCACTGTAGAGATATATTGGACAGGTAATGAGCAGTGCTTTCCTCCAGACATGAGGTTTAGAATTGAGGCCAAAAAGTTCAATGTTGGTTTCTCACAGTCCTAGAATCCTTTTGGTGTTTTTTTTTGCAAATGCTAGGTGGAGTTTGATGTCTCTTACTAATTTATGGGCATTCTGCTATGAAGCCCAGATTGGTTGAGTGCTGTAGTGCTAACCAATCTTCTGGAAGTTCCTCCTATCTGCACATAAATTCTTTGAAGCTACTTTAAAGTGACCAATGGGTTCTTGGTCACTTCTTACCAAGACCTTTAACCCCAGTTACTTAGTGGTGGGGTGGCCAGCCGTGGGAAGAGTCTTGTTTGTTCCAAAATTCTTCTAATTACTGTATTAATTATGGAGGCCATTGTCCTCTTGGAATCTTTCAGCCCAGCAGAAAATGTTTGTACCCTTCTCCAGATCTGTGCCTCCACACAATCCTGTCACTGAGCTCCACAGGCAATTCTTTCCTCCTACTGGTTTGGTATAGATTGTGAGCTGTGAGACATTGTATAGACAGGGCCGTGTCTTTCCAAATGAAGTCCAATCAACTTAATTTGCAAAAAATTCTAAAAATATATACCATTTTCCAAACGGACTGCATATGTTTATATATATATATATATATATATATATATATATATATATATATATTATTATTATTATTATTATTATCATTTTACAAGTATTAAAAATATATATGCTAATCTTGTTTAAGTAGGGGAGTGGGAGGGATATAAAAAAGAATAAAATGGTTATCCCAAAACTTACCTTCACCCTTTTGATTTAGAAAAAGGCATGAGACAATATGCTCTGATAGGGACAGAAGGAAAATATTCTTTCTTGACTTTCTTGCTCAGAGATCTGACTAGGCAAATTTTATAGTAACATCTTTTATCTTCTTTTTCATTTTCATCCAGAAATGGACTCACAAATGGTGTACCCTTATGTAGCCATAGTCTGACCAAGAATCCTACAATAACCATTGCAGAACCTTGGACAGCAGCAAGTGTTCAGCTCAGACAATCCTCATCTGTTACCAATTTACTTGCTTGCAAAATTTTACAACCAAGAATGCCAAAAGCATTGGCATCTAACTCTACAGCCTGACAGGATCACTAGCAGCCGCTCAAGTATTCATAGTGCCTGGTGCTGTGACTCATTCTTATAACTGCTTACTGTTCCAGATCTGATCTAAATCCAGTTCTTTAGTCATGTTTTCTTTTATCTGCAGTTTTCCAGATGGGTTCTTCTTTAATTCTCTAAATTCATTTTATGTATTTTCTATCTTTGGTTTTCCACCTGTAGCTTATTCTTACTATTGCAGCATTTGTTTATTTGCTCTTTACTAAATATGAAAAATGGCATGACTAATCCCCCTTTATTGAAAGGCTCCAAATGTTCTGATACTTAAGCCAACAAAGTGTATTTATTTCAGATTGTATTTGAAGGAATTGATTTTGCTGCTTTTATTAATAACATCATTTAAATATGTTTGGAATACAAGTTCAAAGTTGTCTCTTTGTTCAAATCAAATCCATGAGTCTTTTGTGAAGTCATTGACAAGATGATGATAGTATAAAAGTCTTTAATATTCATAATGTCAGTTTTTTTTAGATTAAAGTCTTCATATGGTAGAGTATAAGAGATTAACCTCACCAAAGATACATTTGTCTATGTATTTGACCTACACAATCTTAAAGTGTCACCATTATTCTACTCAAATCTAGTATCCGGCATGGAGAGGAGTGGGGAGCATGCTCTGGGGTTCAGATGCCTAGGCTTCAAACTCTCTGGGCATCAAGAATTAGCGCACATTCTTCTTGCCTTTTATTTACCAATGCTAGGTGGGAAAATGGAACTATGGTGAAAGTGTGTTATTGATTTAATGTATTTCATATTATGTCTGATATAATTTGGGAGCCATGGAAAACATTTATTCTTGTTAACTTCTTCCTGACTGGTCATAGACTTAAACTGTCTGGGCCATCGGCAATGACCTCTGTATGGACATTTAAGAATATCTGTGTGGAGTTAGGCTGAGGCATAGAGATTGTGCCGCTGATAAAGCAGAGCCGGCTGTCAGTGACACCCAGGCTCTCCAGAGAGAAGGAAGGGATAATGTATTACCGATTCTGCCTTTCCCATTACTGTATACACAGCACTCAGTGGGGGAAATGTATCAAACCTTGTGCAAAGGAACATTAGCACAGTTGCCCATAGCAACCAATCATATTTCAGCTTTCCGATGCCTTTTTTTAACAATGAAATAAGTAATCTGATTGGTTTCTATAGGTAACTACTCAACTCTTCCTTTGCACAATGTTGAATAAATCTCCCCCAATGAGTTTTAATCACAACTGATTTACTGGATCAAGGAGAAGAAGTGCTCTTACTTTTATAAACAGGAGCCATTTTTTTCTCCACCCTCCCCATCCCACTGCTTTGCTGCTAATCCAGTGAGACAACACAGAGTATGTGACTACACTGTCTCCTCTGAAACTGTTGCTGCACGTTTTGCAAGTAAAGACATTATCAGTCATTGTCATTGTTAGAGGAAACCCCTACCTTTACTAAATTTAAAGGCCACCCCATTAACCACCTTGGACGTGGACAGCTCCCGATCTGTGAAGTGCGCTCAGAAGCTGAGCGCGCTTCGTATCTGCGGGGTCCTGGTTCCTATCAGCAACCAGGACCCGCGGCTGATACCGGACATCGCTAATTGTGGTGATGTCCAGTATTACCCCTTTAGATGCTACGATCAAAGTTGATTGCAGCGTCTAAAACGGGCGAAATCCATACTGGCTAGCTCAGCGGAGCTGTTCAGGACCGCCGCGGAGAAATCACACCATTCCGAACAGCTGACAGGACAGTGGGAGGTGCCTTACCTTCTTCCCGGCTGTCCGATTGGCGTTTGATTGCTCCAAGTCTGAAATCCAGGCTTGAGCAATCAAGCGCAAAAAACACTGATCAATGCATTCCTATGGCAGTGCATTGAACATTAATAAATGTGATTTAACCCCTTTCCTTATAAATATCAGAATTACCCCCCTTTTCCCATTAAAAAATAGTTTATAAATAAAAATAAGCATAAACATATAGCATTTTTGGTCACTTTTTATACCATAAAAAAATGAAGAGTGGAGTGTAGGTTTCTTTCTGGGTTTTAATTCCCTTCAATTTTTTTTTCACTGTATTTACTAAGGTTTACCTACATTTTACACTTTTCCCTTCAATGTTCCATTTATTAAAACATCATCTGATCTGTCAGGTTTTCCTCAGTTCAAATCCACCACATTTTCTGTGTAATCCTTAGTAAATATGTTGTTTTTTGTGTGAAAATGTCGGGAACACGCCCATTTTAGTTAACCACGCCCCATTTCCCCATGGACATGCCCCTTTTTCATGCTTTCTCAGTAAAATGGAGAGTTATTCCGGTTTTTCACAATTCTGGCACTAATTCTGGCGCAGCCAGAATTTCTGGCGCACAACCCGACAAAACATGTCGGGTTTGCAATAGTAAATGAGAGTCATTGTTTTAAGTTTTTTATAATGTGGACAATCACGTGTGCTGAGCCCCAATGTAAATATATTGTAATGTTACTGCTTCCAAACACACATAAGTCATCCTTTAGAGATAGACAAAACACCCAGATAATTATTATGTTTTATTAACCTCTATTGGTTCTCAGGTTTATGGCAACATAATTAAAAAAAATCCCTAATGTGAACTTTTCATCTTTAAACTATTATGTGATTTGCAGGGAGGGTAAGAGTTTTAAGAGTTTAGAACTATTTAAGCCAAGTTGGTCTGCATGCACCCCATCAATTAATGTATACACAATGGTTCATAAATCCCTAGCATCAATGCATAAAACTTGCATCCCTGAAGAACGCCTCAGAAAATATATTGTAGCACTAAACATTACTGACAAAACAAATGGGCTTAGAGATAAAGACCAGGAAATATTACCTATCTCAGAGGACTCATTTTCATGCTATATACTTGTCAGCCATAAAAAGTTCCCTAAAACCAGATTAAGTAAGCCCGCTTATGCTGCCACTCAGGGGACCTCAATTTGAATAAGTCATATGAATCACAGATTTGGACGCAGTTTGTATGTTTCGCACAGCCCCCACCTTTAAAGCTTTATTCATCATTAATGTATCCTTTGGACAGGTCCCTTGATGATCACATAAATATTTTGAAGCAGTACTTGTATTTTACATTCCCTTTTCAAGGACATAAGAAGAGATGAACCTTATGTGGTTTGTGATCAAAGTATCCGAACATTTACAACACATCAGCTTACATCATCTAGACTGTAAATAGCTATATACAGTTTATTGATAATAGTCCTATGGAGATATAGCTTAAAAGGAACATGTCACATTGTAAATGTTTTGTGATCTGCAGGCTTCATGTTTGAGGAGGAGGAGCTCAGTGAATAGTGCTAGGAAAACCTGTCATGTATTCATGTCTGCTCATACTGGGCTAAGTAGTCATGTGGGTGGGACTAATCAGTCATTGACAGTTCTCTTTATATAGAATCAATTTGGAAAAAATGCAAAAGAGCTTCCTATAGGGTGATATAGTTGGGTGCATGTGAGAACAGAACATATATATATTAACCCCTTGCAGAGTTCTAATCACCTTATGGTGGGAAAGACACAGCACCTTATGACTTATATACAGATGGCTGTCAATCACTGGATTGGACTGCCCACGTGTTTACTTTGTCCAGAATGACAAGAGGTTCACATGGGTAAATGGCAAGTTATCTTAGAACTTTTCCCACATAACTATATATCAATCTGCTCAGATCCTCCTGCTCTGTAACATAGGGTCTTCAGATTGGATAGCATTTTCAGTGTGACAGGATCTCTTCCATTCTTGCAAAAGATAATGGAGGGAATTTTTCAATGGTGGTGTAGGTGAACAATTTTTGTACACTTTTAATTTGGGTGTGTGGTGGCAATGTGCACATAGACCAAAAGTATTACATGGTAGCATGGCATATGATAAATATGTTTTCTACAAATTCTGTCCACAACCAGTTTTGTTAGTCAGGTCAGTACTGGGATGAAGAAGGAGAAAAAGAAGGCCCTTGCATCCGGCGCTGCTCGGTCCAAAGATGGTTCAGGGAAGACGTAGCTTACATTAAAATAGTTTATTTAAATGTAATAATAAAACTATTTTAAAAAGCATGCAGGCAATGACGCGTTTCGGGATCAGAATATCCCTTCTTCAGATTGCAGATGTATATAGGAAAAATTAAAATGGACATTGAATAAACAGCAAATGGGCGCCAAAGAAGATATTCACGCCCTCTGACCTGGAATATCTTCTTTGGTGCCCATTTGCTGTCTATTCAATGTCCATTTTTATTTTTCCTATATACATCTGCAATCTGAAGAAGGGATATGCTGATCCCAAAACGCGTCATTGCCTGCATGCTTTTTAAAATAGTTTTATTATTACATTTAAATAAACTATTTTAATGTAAGCTACATCTTCCCTGAACCATCTTTGGACTGAGCAGCACAGGATGCAAGGGCCTTCTTTTTCTCCTTCCTCATCCAAGCACCTTATTGGTTCCTGCACAGGACACCGGTCTAGGCACCTTCGGCTGCAGCACGGACACCAACAAATACCCCTCAAAAGGGGAGACACGCTTAACCCTCAAGAGGGTCACCAGGTGAGAGCACACCCTGTTGGGGGATCCACTTGGGTTCAGTTGATTTACGGTATCACACGAGGCGCTGTCCTCTTTTCTTTTATTCCCTCATTCTCTTTTTAGGTCAGTACTGGTGCAGGTTTATGACTAATTGAGAGCTTTGCAACTAAATTGCACGTGATAAATTAATGACCAATGAAAAAAGTTAACCAGACTATGGCATGACTAAACAATTTTAGAAAAAGCTTCTAAAGTAAAAGTTTAAAGGAAAAGTTTTTAACCAGCAACTGGGACTAATCCTGCAACAAATCAACCCCACAAAAACAGGGTGCAACCAATGAAACATTTCCCACAATATACTTTGTTTAAAGGGGTATGCCCATCTGGGACACAAATGAATATAAGGTAGATCAGCTCACCAACTCTTCATATCTTGCAGGCATCATGATATGAAGTCCGGAAGCACGGATGCAGGGAGCCGCTCCTAGCAGAGCAGTAGCAGAGAAATGAAGGATAGAAAATCCAGCTCCCGATAGCAAAAAAATTGTTAAAACTTAGCGTTTAATAGTGCACATTAAAAAGGGTATGCCACATTAGTAGCAAGTGACATGTCACTCAGGAGTGACACGCCCATGCATTTCGAGCAGACACTCTTAGTCATGGCACTGATACCATGTCATACGGGGGTTAAAATATCTACTGAACAATGTCAGAGCCCACCGTGAACAAGCCTCCCCACCTCCAGAAACAGGAACTGACGTGTTGGACTAGGAGGCGGCCTGGCAACAGTCGAGCAGGTGAGAGATAATTAGAACATCCAGGGAGTTAGTTAACTCATTCCTAGCCAGATATGATCCAAAGATAAAAAAAAACAAAAAAACGTATATGTAGATTGGAATAGATGTCCGTGCAACATTTATAGACAAAAAAACAAAATAAAATAAAATAAAATAGAATATAAGCCATCCTGGACATCTCTAAACAGAAGCATATATTCACTAGAATTACTAATGAAAAATAAATATATATATGCAACGTGTCTCAAACTTTGTGCGATGATGTTCTACACATATTACAAGCATAGTATGAATAGCGGCCTAAAAAAGGCCATAATTCAGGCCAAATCTTAAATGGCTGCACAGCATACCAGCACATGAAAAAAGTGCAATGTGAATGACGACTTAAAAGGAAAAAAGAAAAAAAAAAAAGGGTCACATCAGATGTTCATGATTTGCATGCATGTACTCCACTTCAAATGATTCACATTGGATATTCATAATTTGTTTGTGCACTCCATTTTAAGTGGTTATATGATGAACAAAGGGAATATATATACACACATAATCCTACCACCCAGTTTTGAACCGGAACAAAAAAATGATTAATAGTAATCTAAACTATATATGTGTAGCAACATAGGGTATTGGGTGATAACATCAAACTACACATATGCAAAATATAAAAAATATGTATCACTAACTAATTGCAAAGAACAATGAACTGATGCAAAAAGTAATATGCCCAAACCATAGCCAACAACAAAATGTGTATATACACACAAACAATTTACATGTGGCATAAGAAGGTGGATTGGAGAGTATGTATGCACTACGGAAACTCATGCCGTAAACGCATAGTGTGGAAGGTGATCTACAAACAGAATGATATTTATCAGACCGCAAATGTAAATATAATATCTCATACTCTGGCTAAATAGGCAGGTCAAAACAATCTGTCTAAAAAGTCCAGATTTATAGAAACACAAAATACGGAGTACAATATTGTATCAGTTCAAAGAAAAACACAAACCATTTGCAGTATGATACACAACAGTATAACGATATAAAGAACAAGAGTAGATACATAGAAACACAAGCTGGGTAAGTATATATAATACACAAAAATTGTAGATGATATACCGCATGATTTTTAGCATATGAAATGTTGGTGTGGAACGCATGGTGTGAACACAGTCCTATAACAAGAAAAAAGAAAACCCGTCCTCTTTTACATCATACTAGGTCAGCACACTGGAGGATCAGTAGAAATACGTGAGATCATTTCTGTAGTTGAGACTCGAGGGGGGTCGGGTCGCCATTCTGAGAATCCAGAGCGTCTCCCTGGTAAAGAGAGCAAGCAACCAGTCACCTCCCTGCTTAGGAGGGGGACTTTCTCGATACCCTGGATAAATATGGTATGGCTCTTCCCTTCATGTTTTTCCACCAAATGTCTGGTGAGTCCAGACATAGATCGGGAGGAGAAACTCAGATGGATGGAAAGATGCTCATAAATCCGTATTTTTAGTTTACATTGTGTACATCCTATATATTGCAAATTGCATTCCCTGCATGTTAAACAATATTCTGTACAATGTACTCATTATGGCAGTTTATAAAGTTGCTAATTGTGCAACTGATGCCAGTAGCTGTTAACGTGATCTGTTGGGAGGATGGCATCAGCATGCAAGATCTGCCACATTTATGGCTCATGGTGGTATGGAGCCATGTATTGGCAGATCTTTCTACTGAAAAATCACTGGGGGATATCATATCACCCAGTGATTTAGCCTTCTTGGCCACACACCTTACCCCTCCTGACAGAAGACTAGCCATATCATCGTCCTGTAGCAGAACAGGAATGTGTTTTTTGATAATGGTCTTAATCTGATCAAAATTACAGCTGAAAGGAGTGGTGAATGTGGGGACAAAGAGGGGCTCAGAATGTTCTGTCACAATTGAATTTTGTAAATATTGTTTTCTGGGTTTAGAGTCTGCGATTGACTTGGCTCTTGTAAGTATAGCATTGTTATAACCTCTCTTTTGTAACCTTTTAGTAATGCCAGCACTCGCTTGTTCATAATATGTCTCATTTGATGAGGCCCTTTTTGCCCTGATGTATTCCCAAATTGGTAGATTTTTTGTAGTGTGCTTCGGGTGACCGCTGCAGGCATGAAGAATACTATTCCCCGTTGTAGATTTGCGGTACATCCTAATATCAATCATGTGTGTTGTACCATTTCCAATCAAGGTGACATCTAGGAAATTAATTTGGCATTTCTCTGTGTGGATGGTAAAACACAGGTTCATAGTATTTTCATTGAATTAGTTTGGAATTGGTGTCGGCAGATTTCTCTGACTCTTTACCTAAAAACAGTTTTCTGACTGTGAGCGTCTGAATGAATTTATTTTCGTCCCTTATTGTCTGGTATAAATCAAAAGTACTGAGTGGTGCGAAAGGTAAACCTTTTTCTAAAACAGAGGCTTGTTCTTCTGTTATTATACATGCCGAAAGGTTAATGACAGTATAGTTACTAGATGAATCTTCCAATACAGTATTGTCATCAGATGAACCTATCAATTCCTCCTGTTTCTGGTTTGCATGCCGTCGGTGCTTGCGCCCCGCTCTATGTTTTCTGGTTCTACTCTTCTTGGCTTGTATTTTCTTTTCTTCTTTCCAGATGTACCCATCTCATTTTTTTAAGCCGCATTGTAGGTTGGAATACAATGCTCATATTTGGAAGAAGCCAGGGCAAAAAATATCATCCCTCTGTCTATATCTTCATGGGATCCTTCCATACAATAGTCAGTTGTGTCATTATCTGACAATGAAAAACTGACATTCTTTCTGACATCTGATTCGGAATGATGATTATGATATTTTAAGATGGATTTAGGTTTATTACATTTTGTATTTTTGTATTTTATTTAATTTAATTTTTTTGTCTATAAATATATTCCAATCTACATATATGTTTTTTTTTTATCTTTGGGTCATATCTGGCTGGGAATGAGATAACTAACTCCCTGGATATTCTAATTATCTCTCACCTGTTTGACTGTTGCCTGGCCGGCTCCTAGTTCAACACGTCAGTTCCTGTTTTTGGAGGCGAGGAGGCTTGTTCACGGTGGGCTCTGACATTGTTCAGTAGATATTTAAACCCCCCGTATGACATGGTATCAATGCCATGACTAAGAGCGTCTGCTCGAAACACGTCAGCGTTTCATTTCTGATTTTATGAGGGACATGTCACTTGCTACTAATGTGGCACTATTTTAATGCCACATTTTAATGTGCACAATTAAACGCTAAGTTTTAACTATTTTTTTTTCTATCGGGAGCTGGATTTTCTGTTATTAATTTCTGGGACACATATGACATATCTACAGGATATACCATGTATTTCCCTTAGATGTGATTCTCATCTCTGGGACCCACACCTATCTTGATTTAGATGGCTACCCAGGACAGGAGGTGGTCAGGGAGTGCAAAACAGCTGTAGCTGAGGAGTTACACTGTGCAAACAGTGTAGTTCTTCAAGTGACATGTCAGTAGTTTTGATTATTGGGGGCCCAGGCCCCTATGTTATTGATCAGCTTTTCTTGGGATTCTGAGTATGTGGAAAATCCATACAGCACTTACTAAGCTCTCAAAAAGCAAAGCAGAAATAAAGGGGCACAGATCTCAGCTGATCTTCTTATCTTTTTTTTTTTTTAATGATTCATGGGGGTTTCCAATGTTTGTGATTTCCTTAATATTGTCAAAATCTGTTTATTGAAAAAAATATTCTAGGTTTGCTATAATGGTTTGCTATAATGTTTTTACAGGGTATCACTGTAGAGCTTTTCAAGGTTAACCATTGGTTCAGTTTTCTCAGAGCAACATCTTAAAGGGGTATTCTGGTGGAATTTTTTTTTCATATAAACTGGCTCCAGAAAGTTAAACAGATTTGTAAATTACACTTGAGAAAAAACAGACATGGTCGCATATCCACAACATTGCACCTTGATCTAATGCTTCTCAGCAACATTTATTAAACTAACAGGTCATTAGTGAACTTTATGATCATGAAGTGCAAGCCCACTAGCCACGTCACGGCCACCTGTAAGTAGTGGGTCCCTAGCATCCCTAGCATAAAATGGCATAGCACTGAGTGGCCACCATCACCACCCCAACACCAGTACCCACAAAGGGAACAACCCAACTGGCAGAGCAGCCCCAATGCAACTTGAACCAGTCCCTGGACCATGCCACCCTACAGACACAGCACCAGGGCAGCAATGGATGCCAAACAACACCACACCAGGGGGGGGCAGATGTAAAAAGCTCACTCACCATGTGCTCCCAGTATGAGACTGGGAGGCTGCCAGGAGGAATGGGGCCCCAATGCAGCTTCCTGCCAATTTTATAGGCCTGGACTGAGGGGGAGGGGCAGAGTTCAGACCAAACAAAAACTGTGAGGTGGTTTGTGAGGGAATGGTTTGAGTGGCATTGGGGCTGCTTTGCCAGTTGGGTCATTCCCCCTGTAGGCACTGTGTTGGGGCTGTGGTAGTAGCCACTCAGTCCTGCGCCATTTTATGCTAGGGATGATAGGGATCCACTACTTACAGGTGGCCGTGACGTGGCTAGTGGGCTTGCACTGCATGATCATAAAATATACTAATAACCTGTTAGTTTAATAAATGTTGCTGAGAAGCATTAGATCAAGGTGCATGTTGTGGATGTGCAACCATGTCTGTTTTTTTCTCAAGTTGAATTGACAGATTTGTAAATTACTTCTATCAAAAAATTTTAATCATCCCAGTACTTTTCATCTGTTACTAGGTTTTCTTTTCTGTTTGGCCACAGTGCTCTCTACTGACATTTCTGTCCATGTCAGGAACTGTCCAGAGCATGAGAGATTTGCTCCTACTCTGGATGGTTTTTGACAGGGACAGAGGTGTCAGCAGAGAGCACTATGGTCAGACAGAAAAGAAATTCAAAGAAAAAAGAACTTCCTGTGGAGCATACAGCAGCTAATAAGTACTGGAGGGATTAAGATTTTTTAATAGAAGTAATTTATGAATCTGTTTACATTTCTGGAGACAGTTGATATGAAAAAAATTGTTTTCCACCGCAGTACCCCTTTAAACTGTGTTTTGTCTTTGTGAACATTTGATCGTATTTAAAGGGAATCTGTGAGCTCTATGCCTTGCTAAGAAAGAGCAAAATGGCAGAGATGCAGCATGCATAGAAGCAAAGTAGGGAGGGGTGCGGGAGAGAGGAGGTGTGCAGACTGTAGCTCAGCACTACCTCTATGACACTTGAGTTTGAAAGGAAAACATGATTTGCTAACTTTGCAAACAACCATCAGTTAAGACAAAGGTATCATTAGTTTTATCTCCAGTTTTATCTCAACTCTGAACGTGATATAGAGCTGACAGATTCCTTTTAAGCTCAGTCCATAGAAGCCTTGGCTTCAATCCATAACAGAGCCATGCTAACACTTTAGTAACTTATTTTTTTCCTGTCAGCATAATGAAGGATATATAGCTGACTATTTTCAGACTGTTAAATACATAAATTCAATAAATGAGCAAGATTAAAAACCATTACATCTTGTATGACACAACCTGGTTAGATCTATATCTAAGCTCTTCTAGTCACAAGCGAGGTAACCAAACAGCTACTTATTACTCAAGACTAAAACTTTTCCACTTGCCACAGGGATCAGGTGGTGAAAAAATTCTGTGCCGGGCGCTGCCTCCGAGATGGGGACTTGACATCACAGCCACGCCCCCTCCATTCATGTCTATGGGGCCATCACGCCCCCTCCCATAGACATGAATGGAGGGGGCGTGACATGATGATACTAGGGGGTGTGGCTATGGCATCATGTCCCCGTCTCGGAGGCAGCACCCAGCACAGAATGCCGGGTGCTGCACCGAGATCGTGGGGGTCCCCAGCGGCGGGACCCCTGCGATCATACATCTTATCCCCTATCCTTTGGATAGGGGGTAAGATGAATAAAGCCAGAATGCCCCTTTAAGGTTAAATAAAGTTTTATTGAATTATAAAATGATATAGTAATTTCTACTTTTTAAATGTATTATTTTTATTGCAGTCTATATTTATTTTTTTGTCATGCTTGCAAAATCCTGTACTTTACCACACTGAGCTTAGCTATTTTGGGATCTAGGCAAGGTCCCTTTTTTGCTGTTTAAGCCAGTTGAGTTGATACCTCTGAACAGGAATGTAAGGCAAGGATGTCAGGAGCAAAGGTGGATGGGGCTTGAGATTTCCCACGCAATCACAGCTAATTGCCTTGCAATTGTATATATCCTCCAGACGTAGAATGCAGCCATGTGTACGTGAAGCATGCAGCACACGGTTATTGTCAAGGCAGATGTATAGTTAAATCTGAACTAGTGCCAAAAAAGGTAATTTATTGAAGGAGAAATTACATCAGAATCGCACGCAAATCGTATAGGGTTGTTCTGTGTCTTAGTTAATATAGAATATATGTCATTACTGATAATACATTGGAAAATGTCCTTTGAAGGCAGCTTTTACATTGCTTTAGTAAATCCATTTTTAAAGTTGTGCAACAACTTTCATGGGTATACTTTATGTGCCATGAAGCAAAAACTGTTCTACAAAAAAGTGTTGTCATAGTTGTACATAGAACAATAGGTAAGGTAACTTTATTATGTAAACATGATGAACTTTAACTTGTAATAAGAAATGCATGATCTAGGGCAGTAGTCTCCAAACTGATCCACAGTTTGGAGAGCTAGGACCTAGAGGTGTAAAAACTGAGAAAGGGCTATGTTGTTGAATGCATTGCAATGCATCTTTATATCCAGGGACAAGCCAATTAACTCCAAACTGGGAGAATTTGTTATTGTATACAGTAACAGTGTATCACAGACAGCGTGTGAATTAAAGGGGTACTCTGCCCCTACACATCTTATCTCCTATCCAAAGGATAGGGAATAAGATGTCCCTGCTGAACCCGGCCTTCATTTAGAGCGTCGGGTGCAGTGCCGGAGTGCCAAAGGCTCATGACGTCATGGCCATGCCCCCTCAATGCAAGTTTATGGGAGGGGGCCTGACTGTTGTCACGCCCCCTCCAATAGACTTGCATTAAGGAGGCATGGCCGTGACGTCAGGAGCGGGGTGTGACCGTGAGGTCACGAGCCTCTGCCCCGCATCGCCAGTCATCCGGCACGGAGTGAAGTTTGCTCCGTGCACCAGATCTCTGGGGTGCTGCAGCTGAGATAGCGGGGGTCCCCAAAGGCGGCACCCCCATGATCAGACATCTTATCCCCTATCCTATGGAATAAGATGTCTAGGGGCGGAGTACCCCTTTAAGCCTAAGCTCTATGGCAGTGTTCCCAAACAAAAACTTGCAATATATGAAAAACAAAAGCAGACAAATGTGCAACTCATGTGCCGTTGCTGTGGTGGTACAGTGGATGTCACTAGCAACAGAAGAAAAGGTGCTCACCTTGGGAAGTTATGCTCAGAGCACAACATCTATTGTAGCTTGATTACCCAATTCCTGGGTGTCAGGTCGGGGTGCAGCCTGGATTGTTCCCGTCACTGAGGTAATTCAGAGCGGTTGGGGAAGTTTCAAGTAGGAACTGCTGCTGGCAGAAGAAAAAGCGATCCTCCTGGTGCTCACCCGGTAAGGAATAAAGAAACCGATGCGGACAGGAAAATAATAAAATATAATCGCTAAAATAAAAAAATAATTTGGCGCTGTGAACTACTCTTTTTGAGGGGTGGGACCCCCTCTTCCTCAGGTCCTCTGATTGGTTTAATGTTAAACACGTCATATTTATACAGAAAAAAAAACGCGAATATATATTCGTGGGTACACAGATGACATTAAAGTTACAAAGAAATAAATAGTAACTTCAGTGGTGAACAATAAAATAAAATATAGAAATGCATAATCAGATGTTGATAAAATTACAAACATCATGAATTAAAAACAGCTCAAAAATTGTGTGTGTAGCTAGGATGTAAGTGCAGTGGAGGGCGTTCTCATTCACAGTGTTAATATGAAATGCTTGAACACACAGTGCACTAGGTATTCCTAGGGAGTCTGCGGCAAAGCAAAAAGCTGCACAGCCTACACCGTGTCACAGGTAGAGATGGGAGATGGCTGTTGAAGGAGTTGCCCCAAGCTCATCCCGGACATCATCAAATGGTATGTATCAGATAGTATCCACTAGGAACATCGTTATTCTTGTTAGTAATGTGGAGTGCCATACCTAATCAGCTCCCAGAGGCAAATATTGATAATAAAGAACAATAAATAGCCATAAATAATTACTAGAAAAAAAACAATGATAGTTAATAATTATAGAGGACTAAATTGAAAAATAGAAAATAGATAATACATGGTTTGGAAGTACGTGTATTATCTATTTTCTATTTTTTGTTTCAATTTAGTCCTCTATAATTATTAATTCTCATTCACAGTGTTAATATGAAATGCTTGAACACACGGTGCACTAGGTATTCCTAGGGAGTCTGCGGCAAAGCAAAAAGCTGCAAAGCCTACACCGTGTCACAGGTAGAGATGGGAGATGGCTGTTGAAGGAGTTGCCCCAAGCTCATCCCGGACATCATTAAATGGTATGTATCAGATAGTATCCACTAGGAACATCGTTATTCTTGTTAGTAATATGGAGTGCCATACCTAATCAGCTCCCACAGGCAAATATTGATAATAATGCTGAACAATAAATAGCCATATATAATTATTAGAAAAAAACAAAAAAAAAACAATGATAGTTAATAATTATAGAGGACTAAATTGAAACAAAAAATAGAAAATAGATAATACACGTACTTCCAAACCATGTATTATCTATTTTTCAATTTAGTCCTCTATAATTATTAACTATCATTGTTTTTTTTTCTAGTAATTATTTATGGCTATTTATTGTTCTTTATTATCAATATTTGCCTCTGGGAGCTGATTAGGTATGGCACTCCACATTACTAACAAGAATAACAATGTTCCTAGTGGATACTGTCTGATACATACCATTTGATGATGTCCCGGACAAGCTTGGGCAACTCCTTCCACAGCCGTTTCCCATCTCTACATGTGCCACAGAGTAGGCTGTGCATCTTTTTGCTTTGGCGCAGACTCCCTAGGAATACCTAGTGCACCATGTGTTCTAGTATGGCATATTAACACTGTGAATGCAAACGCCCTCCGCTGCACTTACATCCCAGCTACACATACACTTTTTGAGCTGTTTTTAATTCATGAAATTCGTGATTTTAACAACATCTGATTATGCATTTCTTTATTTTATTTTATTGTTCACCACTGAAGTTACTGTTTGTTTCTTTGTAACTTTAATATCATTTGTGTACTCACGAATATGTTTTCGCATTTTTTTCTGTGTAAATATGATGTGTTTAACATTAAACCAATCAGAGGACCTGAGGAAGAGGGGGTCCCACCCCTCAAAACGCGTAATCCACAGCGCCAAATAAAGGATTATATTTTATTATTTTCCTGCCCGCATCGGTTTCTTTATTCCTTACCGGGTGAGCTCCAGGAGGATCGCTTTTTCTTCTGCCAGCTGCAGTTCCTTCTTGGGTGTTCCCAAACAGTGACTGTGCAGCCACAGCTCACGACCCCCTGCTGTGTGGCTCTCCATTGGAGATGTGGCCATATGCACTTGCCACTTAATGGCATCCACATTAGCAAAATTATATACATATCCCCAGAAAAGTGTCATATTTGTGTAATACCAGTGTGTGAAATTTCAAACAGAAATATCAAACTGTAGATTGAAATTTTTGATTGTTTAATGTTAAAAAAAATCATGAGTTGAACGTGCATCCAGACCACTCAAAGTTGAATGTGGATCACAAGGTATGACATAAATTGCTAAAATATCCCTTCATTACATGATGTTTTTGATAAACAACAATAGCAGAATAGAGAAAAAGTAAATTTGAGAATTCATGGAAATGAAACAGTATTGAGAGATGGATACAGTAGGTAGAGCAGATAGATGTGTGTTTGTTAATATGCACATGCATATTCGGTACAATAAAAATTACGTCCCTGAAAACCTTAATAGGAATATTGCCTGTTATTATTCTGTAAATAGGAGAAGAAATTTTCAGCATTCAATTTGTTATGAAATACTGGGCAAGCCCAAAGTGTAAGATTTCAGGAAATAATCAGGTCAAAATATGAAAGTGCTGAGAGACAAGTAAAAGAAATCTCCAGAATGTCAAGCTGCAAATAATTATGGAACGTTTACCACCTTCTTTATTCATATGTGGGAAAAAAGCAGTGGAACTAATATAGAGAAATATTGAGACGGCACTGAGGTCAAAAAGTTCAGTTTTGGTCTCATCTGAGCAATGCACCTTTTTCTGCATTTGCTGTGTCTCTCACTTGGCTTAGGGCAAATTCCACATAGAATTTCTTGTGGCTCACTGTCAACAACTGCTTTCTTCTTGCCACTCTTCCATTAAGACCAGATTTGTGAAGTACATGACTAGGACATAATAGTTTTCCCCTAGACAGATACTACCAATTTCCAAATATTTGCAGCTTCTCCAGAGTAACCATGAGCCCCTTGGTTTCTTCTCTGAATTTTTTTCTCCATGCCCAACTTGTCGGTTTATATAGACAGCCTTGTCTTGGTAGGTCAGCATATTCTTTCCATATTCTGATATCTCATATTTTTTTTCAGTTTCTCATCTTTATCCCATACCTCTTTAGTGAGCTCCTTGGTCTTCATGCTGCAGTTTGTTAAGTTAAGGCCTTTGGCTAATAGGTCGGTCTGGTCACAAGTGAGAGGTGTGGAAGATATATTTACCACGTTCTGTGTGTTCGTCGTGGAAGCGGTCTGGAAGGTTGTGTCGGACGGCCCCTTGTTTTCACGCTGTCTCTGTCGGTGTTGGCCGCCCCGTCTTGTGGGTCGTCGCGTGCAGTTGTTGGTGGGCCTGAAGGATAAAGTGTAAACATGATTACAGATAGTTAAAGAAGAAGGATAAATAACATAATTATAAGTAATGCATAGTGCATCTTTATCATGAGTAATGGAGTAGTGATCCATCTTCCTACCCGAGTCCAGGGTTGGAGGGGAGGAAGAGAGATGGCTAAAAGCACGTTTGGTAGGTGGTCTAGAGTCTCTAGATTTTTTAGAAGGAGGGCGACCAGAGGAGATGGTACACCATGAGTAAACATTGGCATTGGCATAATCCTGGGCATTGCGATCTGGAGTTTCTGGATGTAGCTGGTCAGTTTGGTAATAAACTTTTCACAATCTTCCTGCGTGAGAATGTTCTTTGTGAGAAAGTGCTTCCTCGATGGTAGACATTTTGTTATGGGTGGTGGAAATGTCCCTTTGGAGAAAGTCAATATTAAGGAGCAATAAGTCTGCAGAGTAACAATTAGATATGGCCTCATATCTGGTGAGATATTCCTGATAATAAAAATAAGCATTCTCCTGCGGTTGAATTATCATGCCGCGTGGGATCCGTTGATGTTTGTAACACTCTCCTAGCGTGGTCAGATGTAAAATTAAAGATGACATCTGTCTGGATTCACTTTCATATTGGCGCTGAAGATCTTGAAGGGAAGGTTGATGCAAAAAAGCAGAATCACAATCTACACAAGCAAGCAAGCGGTCAATGTCCCGGTTCGAATAGGTAAATGGTTGTAGAGGAGCTGCTGCATCTGGGCTTAGCTCTGGTGATGTTGAGTCCATATTGAGTAATGATACTGATGAGGTACAGGCTTCAAAAACCAGATATACAGACGGGAGAAGAAGAACAGCAACACTTTGTATAGTAAAGGTGGCATTTGGGTGCTGTAGGTACACGGTCCTGGTTTGAGGACCAGTAAAGATATAAAGCAAAATACGACCATGAGGTGAAGGAGTGGCTTTATTCCATCACAACTGAATGGCGACATTTTGGCTATGCAATTGCAGCCATTGTCGAGCAACAAGCAAGTGCACAAATGGTGATATATGTACAGTACAGACCAAAAGTTTGGACACACCTTCTCATTCAAAGAGATTTCTTTATTTTCATGACTATGAAAATTGTAGATTTACACTGAAGGCATCAAAACTATGAATTAACACATGTGGAATTATAGACATAACAAAAAAGTGTGAAACAACTGAAAATATGTCATATTCTAGGTTCTTCAAAGTAGCCACCTTTTGCTTTGATTACTGCTTTGCACACTCATTCTCTTGATGAGCTTCGAGAGGTTGTCACCTGAAATGGTCTTCCAACAGTCTTGAAGGAGTTCCCAGAGATGCTTAGCACTTGTTGGCCCTTTTGCCCTCATTTGGTTTAGGTCTGGTGACTGTGGAGCCCAGGTCATCTGGCACAGCACCCCATCACTCTCCTTCTTGGTCAAATAGCCCTTACACAGCCTGGAGGTGTGTTTGGGATCATTGTCCTGTTGAAAAATAAATGATGGTCCAACTAAACACAAACTGGATGGAATAGCATTCCGCTGCAAGATGCTGTGGTAGCCATGCTGGTTCAGTATGCCTTCAATTTTGAATAAATCCCCAACAGTATCACCAGAAAAGCACCCCCACACCATCACACCTCCTCCTCCATGCTTCACGGTGGGAACCAGGCATGTAGAGTCCATCTGTTCACCTTTCCTGCGTCGCACAAAGACACGGTAGTGGGAACTAAAGATCTCAAATTTGGACTCATCAGACCAAAGCACAGATTTCCACTGGTCTAATATCCATTCCTTGTATTCTTTAGCTCAAACAAGTCTCTTCTGCTTGTTGCCTGCCCTTAGCAGTGGTTTCCTAGCAGATATTCTACCATGAAGGCCTGATTCACACAGTCTCCTCTTAACAGTTGTTCTAGAGATGTGTCTGCTGCTAGAACTCTGTGTGGTATTGACCTGGTCTCTAATCTGAGCTGCTGTTAACCTGCAATTTCTTAGGCTGGTGACTCGGATGAACTTATTCTATGCTGCAGAGGTGACTCTTGGTCTTCCTTTCCTGGGGCGGTCTGCATGTGAGCCAGTTTCTTTGTAACTCTTGATGGTTTTTGTGACTGCACTTGAGGACACTTTTCACCTAGAATATGACATATTTTCATGAAAATAAAGATTGTTGTGTCCAAACTTTTGGTCTGTACTGTAGGTACACAAGTGATCGGTCAATTGGTTTACAAAAAACACGTGATGAATATATATTAAAATAATTATACAGGCGGTATAATATATGTGCCACATCTCAGCCCAAACCTCCAACCTATCCACATCCATTTGTAACAGTGCACTGTCCTCTATAGTGTTTACCGCTTTACAGAGTTTAGTATCATCTGCAAAGATTGCTACTTTACTATTACACCCCTCTACAAGGTCATTAATGAATATATTAAATAGAACAGGACCCAAGACTGACCCCTGTGGTACCCCACTAGTAACAGTCACCCAATCTGAATAAGTACCATTAATAACCACCCTCTGTTTTCTATCACTAGCCAGTTACTTACCCACTTACACACATTCTCCCCAGTCCAGTCATTCTCATTTTATGCACCAACCTTTTGTGTGGCACCATCTCAAATGCTTTGGAAAAATCCAGATATACGACATCCAGTGATTGACCCTGGTCTAGTCTGGAGCTCACCTCCTCATAAAAGCTGATAAGGTTAGTTTGACAGGACCGATCCCTTATAAAGCCATGCTGATATGGAGTCATACATTTTTTTTTTCAACAAGATACTCCAAAATATCATCTCTTAGAAAACCCTCAAACAATTTACATACAACAGAGGTCAAAGTAACAGACCTATAATTCCCAGGGTCACCTTTTGACCCCTTTTTAAATATTGGCACCACATTTGCATTCCTTCTTCCTTGGTTAGACAGGTGACCTATACTGGGGAGTTTAGCTTATCTCACTGTATTTCACCTGGAATTTCATTTTCCATGGTGAATAAAGTGGAGAAGAATTTGTTTAATACATTTGCTTTTTCCTGATCCCCGTGTATAATTTCTTCCTCATCATTTTTTAAAGGGCCTACACTTTCATTTTAACCTTTTTGCTATTGATATAGTTAAAGAACATTTTGGGGTTAATTTTACTCTCTTTGGCAATGAGTCTTTCTGTCTCTATTTTTGCAGCTTTTATCTGTTTTTTTTTTAACATATTTTAAATTTTTCTCTATAGATTATTAATGCCCCTTTACTGCCATCCTGTTTTAGTAGTTTAAATGCTTTATTTTTGTCATTTATTGCCCCCTTAACAATTTTTATTCATCCATATTAGTTTTCTTTTATTTTTGACCCTTTTATTCCTTTAAGAATTTAAGATATTTTTAAAAGTCTCCCATTTAGTGTCAGTATTCTTGTTTTTGGGGACATTATCCCACTTTTTATTGTTAAGGGCATCACTGAGTTGATCAAACTTTGCCTTTCTAAAGTTCATTGTTTTTGTGGCCCCTCGCGAGATTCCCTTCCCTCGAAGAACAAGTTATAATGTATTATATTATGATCACTATTTCCTAGGTGTCCTTCTACTTTCACATTAGTTACTCTGTCAGGTCTGTTGGTTAATATTAAGTCCCGTAGGGAGCCCCCTCTGGCCGGACCCTGCACCATTTGGGACAGATAATTGTCTTTGGCTATAGTCAGAAACCTGTTTACTTTCTGACATTCACTTCATCAATTGCATGCCAGAGGAGGGCCTGCTGACTGGATTTGAATATTCATGGTCGCTGATCACGAGAGCTCTCATTAGGCACAAACGCTCTTGTGACCAGCGACCATGAATATTCAAATTCATCCTGCGGGCCCCTCCAGTGTGCCATTCTCACTGCACAGCGGAGGAACACAGACAAGTAAAATGTGAGAGTTATATCCACTTCCAATTCAAAGTGGATTGTACCCGGTATTAGACTCCTGTTATTTCAATGGAATCTCCACAACCATTTTGAGTGTGTACATTTCTGATGCTGAACTCAATTCTTCCTTGAAGTAATTTCTTGAGGCAGAATCTGCAACTAAAATTCTGTTGAAAGCAAATTGAGATTTTATGCTCCTGCTCCAAATTTGCCACTTTCTAATCCAAATTTCACACAAATAATGTACTAATTTCACTTAATTTCTGCTTCTTTTCAGTATGAAACCAAAAGGAGATTTCAAGGCAAAAATGTAACCAGGAAATTTTCCTCATCATTTTCCTTTGTGTGCACAAAGCCTACTTCGGTCACCTCCAGAGCTTCAGTCACTATTCTGCTGTCAGATTATGTCTTATACTATAGTCACAGGAAGAGCTGCAGTGCCCTTATGGGTGTGGACCCAAAGTGCCACCTACTGGTGTGACTATGGACCAAACTTGGGAACAAAATCTAAGTCTAGTTTAATCTAATCTAGTCTAATCTAAGAAGCAGAAGCTGGACTTCAGCTGCCGGGGAGATGCCAGGTCACTTCCACAATAGTAGTCCCAATTAGGTGACAGTTGGCCAAGCAGACCAGAATGCCCTGGTGCCAAGCACAGGATACAGGCAGGAGGGGTGAGCTGAAGCTGTACTAGGTAGTAGCGCAGTACAGCAGAGTACAGAGTAGCAGTGTTGAAATGGTGTTATAGCAGCACTGAGTCTATAGTAGTGTAGCAATGAATTTTGTTTTATTTTCTTGATATTCCTTTCAATAGATAAAGCATTACATGCTGCGGGTATTACAAAGCTTGACAGAGCCCTTGGTCAGATCTTGTTTGACTGTAGCCAGATGCTATCAGAAGAGGATAACATATTATTACACTAAAGAGAGATCTCGGGAAGCTGGAGTCTTGGGTAAATGAAGTTCAATGTGGATAAATGTAGGGTAATGTACGGCCGTTAAAACTAAATGTACAATTATGTGCAAAATAATAAAATATTAGATAAAACTACTACTAAAAAGGACTTGAGAGTACTGGTGGACAGTAAACTCAACTTTAGTGACCAGTGCCAGTCAGCTGCTGCGAAGGCTAACAAAGTCATGGCATATATCAAGAGAGACATAGAGGCACGTGACAGGAACATAGCTTTGCCTCTGTATAAATCATTAGTCAGACCACATATGGAGTATTGTGTCCATTTTTGGGCACCTGTACATAAGAAGGACATGGCGGAACTGGAGAACGTGCAGAGGAGGGTGACAAAGATAATTATGGTATGGGAGGATTACAGTACAAAGACAGGTTATCAAGCTTGGTGTTATTTAATTGGAATAAAATACATCTTTTTGGCGATTTGTAAAAGCAGGGAGACTATGGAACTCTCTACCATACTATGTTGTGATGTCTGGCTCTTTTTCTGGAAAAAATATAATGTTACAAGTATGGATACAAAATTTATAGGGATAGAATGTTGATCCAGGACTTTATTCTGATTTCCATATTTGTAGTCGGGAAGAAATTTTTCTCTGTTGAAGGACATTAGGACTCAGCATCATAGGGTCTTTTTTCCTTCCTCATGATCAATACAGTAGGGTTTTAGGTTCAACTTGATGGACTCTTCTCTTTTTACTACCTTAGGTTATTACTCCTGAACCATAATGCCTCTAAAACCCATACTCACTGGTTGCTTCATATAGAAGATGCCATCAGTTCTGGAGACATACATAGTATCTACTCCTTTTTTCTATACATTTGCACTTCTCAATGCTGTGTCAGCTATCTACCTTAATGTATGCAAAAAAAGAGATAATGGAGCAGCAGCACAACCAGATTGAAATAATAATGGTGCAAGTGGCCAACTAACCTCAGTCACAGGTCCATATTCCAGACAAAAAGGCAAAGAATGGCTGCAGCACTCAAGGATCGGATGAAAAAAATGTGGGTAGCTTTATTCCATAGTAAAAAAGTATGCTTTATCAAGCATACTTAGTGACTGAAGGCAGTGGTATATATATATGGTCATCAATTACATTAAGTGAACATACAATAGAATTAGTAAATAGTAACAAATATTAAAACAGCAAGTACAAAATAAAGTGCATACGTGAAGTGCAAAACATCTGAGACAATTGACATTTGTCAATATATTGCAGTGTACAGTGACAGTGTATATATTTAAAACCACATCATATAGATGAAAATACGCTTGATAGCTAAACAAATTATATCTATAGCACATGGGAGGCAATGGTTGGGGCAGAGTACTCACCGGGTAATTACTGTAAATATAGAGAAACCATGCTAAGGTGGTGCATAGATAACTGCGGCTGCGCAGCAGCCGGAGGCAGGCGGAGGTATCTGCCAATCAGAATGAAGAAAAGTGAATCACATGGGCCACGGCTGGATCTGAGGCAAACACATGAGCACTGTGTATTAACAAAGTGAAAAGCGCTATATTAGAATGGGGCAAAGCCACATACAGCTCACAACAAGGTCAGCATGAAGAAAAGCGCACGATCTGCATGATCAGTGGATCGCGCAATGTGAAAGTGCATCAAGCATAGTGTCTAAGTGTGAGTGATAAAGAGATATAAATGATAAAACATATGGGCAAATATATGAATAGGTGGGCAAAATATGTTGTTGTGTATGCATGCAACAAAGAAGTGAACAAAAAAATGAAAAAATATAAAATAAAATAAAAAAATACCCTGTCTGGGTAACCGATAGACAGGTCAATGCACATAGTGAATCAGACTGTTAAGTCGGAGCATGACTCAAGACCATGGGCCGTATATATATATATATATATATATATATATATATATATATATATATATATATATATGGAAGAAGGACACCACAGACTGAAAATGCGGAGTAATTATATCAATGTACATTCAGTACATACATCAGTATAAATAAATAAAATAAAGCTAATAAAATAAATAAAAGGAAAATAAAATTAGAAATAAAAATAAATAAAAAAATAACACATCAAAAATTAAAAAAGATAATAAAAGAGATAAAGGATTTTGTAAAAAAAATTATATTTTTGATGTGTGAAGTGCTAAAGTAATAAGCAGTGAAAATTGAAAATGTGGTTCTCTGTTTGGAAAACTCCTCCATAATGCCAAAAACATATCAGCTTAATTAATCCACAAGTAAGAAAGAAAAAAAGAAAGAAAAACTACTATCTTCAGTGAAATTCCTAACCACCAACTCATCCGCCAACCTATGAGAAAAAAAGGAAAAATAAATCGAAATACATAGTCACTAATAATATAATTCAATAAGGGGACAGATTACGGATCATTGTCAGGCATTATTTGTGGTGTTACAGTAAAATCTGCATTCAGACCATGTGGTCTGAGAGACTGCAGCTCGAAAATGCATTTTAATTTCCTACGTGTCAGAATACCAACTCGGTGGCCTCATCTTTTAAGTGGTGGTATATAGTCATTAAGGGCAAATTTGAGGTCCCTTTCGCTATGTTGTGCATCAAAGTAATGTTTTGAAACAGGTAAATCCATACGATGTTTATGTATGGTGTAACGATGGTTATTGAAACTAGTCTTGAAGTCCCATATGGTCTCCCCAACATACAGGAGAAGTGCATGTAAGATAATGTTTAAGGTGGCATACCTTCCCAGTTTGTGGATGGGTAAAGGTAGGGCCCTTCGTCATGTAGTTGCAATTAATGCATTGACGGCAAGGGAAGGACCCTTTACTCCTTACCGTCAAGTACATTTGGGTGCTGGATTTGAGTGACACATCCGATTTGGCCAGTTTGTCTCTAAGATTGGTTTTCCTATGGTAAGATAATAATGGTTTAGACTGAAATTCAGGAATATCAGGGAAACTGGATCTCAAAAGACCCCAATGTCTGTTCAGTATAGTAGCTATCTGACCCGAGTGGTCCCCAAAAGTGGAAATAAAGAGTATACGGAGAACTTGAGACCTATTAGAAGAGTTATGAATCAGAGCATTTCTATCCATACCTTAGACCTTAGATTTGAATTTGTCTAGCAAATTTTTGGGGTAACCTCGTTTTTGGAAATATTTTGACATTTTATTAAGAGAAGATTCAGCTTCATCGTCTAGACTGATGATTCGTCTCACCCTCATCATTTGACTGGTGGGGAGAGAGAGCGCACCATCGGTCTAGGGTGGCAACTACTGTAGTGCAACATCGAGTTGCAATTGGTCGGCTTCACATACAAATTAGTGACCAGTTTGTTGTCCATAATTGTTACGTTAGTGTCAACAAAATGAACTGAGGAGCATGAGGAAGTCAATGTGAACTGAATGTGAGGATCTACGGAATTAAGATAACAGTGAAAGGATAAAAGATCAGCATCTGATCCGGTCCAAATGAAAAAAACATCATCGATATAACGCCACCACCCCAGCACATGGCTGGAGTGGTTGGACGTATCTACCCAATTTTCCTGTAGCACCGCCATGTACACATTGGCATACGTGGGTGCCGCAAATAAAAAATATCATTAAATTGAAAATAGTTATTATGTAAATTCAATTCCAATAATGAGAGAATGAACTCAACTTTGGTAGATGAAAAGTCTGACTGGATGGAACTTCTCACAGCCTGTACACCCCCATCATGTGGGATGGAGGTGTACAGACTGACTACATCTAAGGTGGCAAGAATAGTGGCAGAAGGAATAGTGATCTGTGATATTTTGAGAAGAAAATCTAAAGTGTCACGCAAATATGATTTCGCCTTTGTCGCATAGGGGCGAAGAAGCTGGTCAACAAAGATAGACAAATGACTGGTAACCGAACACCAGCCAGACACAATGGGTCTGCCGAGGGGGTTTTCCAGTGACTTAAGTATCTTAGGTAATAGATGCAAAAGAGGTATAATAGGGTAAGATACATATAAGTAGTTGTAAAGCACCTTGTCAATTAGATTTTGGTCTAAAGCTCCATCCAAAATGGTCTTGATTTTAAAGTTGATCTCCCTGGTTGGGTCATGTCGCAATTTTTGGTATGTAGAGGTATTTGACAGTTGACGTTCTGCCTCTTGTATGTATTTCACTCTGTCCATGACCACGATGATGCCGCCTTTGTCAGCAGGTTTTATAACAAGATCGTGGTCAGGGACAGGGGCATTCAAGGCATCAATCTAAGAATGTGAAGAATGTGTCAAATTAGGGTGTTTGAGATGTTATCAGAACTCCTAAGTTGTTGCATGTCACGTTGTACAAATTGACAGAATGTATCTAAAGTACACAAAGTAACATTAGGATTAAAACTGCTAGGAATATTTAAATCATAATCAGAAAATACAAAATTATCATCAGGAACTGAATCAACAGGTACAAATGTTCTATCAGAAGATGGATGTAGACTAAACCAGACCTTCAGACACAGGCGGCTGAAGAACTGGTACAAGTCTAGCTCTATCTGGAACTAATCTGTTTGTGACGATGGACAAAATGATAAGCCCTTGGATAACAATGTGAGTTGAGAATTAGACAGTACAGTAGATGAAATATTTAACGTATTTGGCTTCATCACCATATATATATATATATATATATATATATATATATATATATATACGGCCCTCAGCACCTGCCTAAACATTTCTCAGTGGTTCGCTACGTCATCACTGTGTGACGAGCGTGTATTCTGCTGGCCGGAGTCTTGTGCTCCCAGCACTCCAAGTGCATATGCAACTCAGCGCTCTTCTTCTGATTCAAGTAAGATGGTGGCATTTTGGGGGTAGGGGGTATCCGGGTGATAGAAGTAGGTAGTGTACAGGCTAGACTCTGCCGCTGTCTATACGCAGAAGGTGCTGGGGGTCTGTGCGGCAGCTGTGGGCTTCTGTCTCCACTTTGTCGTGTGTGCGTGCGTGCGTGCGAGCGAGCGAGCGAGCGATCTGGCTTCTCAGTGTCTGCCAAACAGTTGGGCAGCGTGTGCACTGTATTTACTCATGTATGCGGAGCATCTTGTTATAGCACTAATTATGTATCTACTCAACCGTCGTCCTAGGTGTGTTACATGTCCTGTACATAGACTCATAAGGTAGCTGCCATCATATCAGGGTACCTATTCATTCTGGCATACGCATACATGACTGGCACAGGTTCGGTTACTACTAGTTATGTCTTACAAATCTTAGTTTATATGTGCTTAGCGGTCGTATACTCCAAATGCGTACACATTATTATTCAGTTTGTTACAGGGGCATGTCTACTATTCCTTATTTATACGAGCCATATTGTCCACAATTTCATTAGTATAAGGTAAAAAAAAAATTATAGATAGGTATGTGTTGGTCAATGTTTTATTTTGCATATTCCACCCACAGGTGCATGGTCAGCATCTTATATCCATTGTCTTTTTCCCTGGCAGGATAAGGTTTTTGGGTGCATTAATTTTGCATATTTTATATTCTGTTTCTGTGGTATTTAGTAGATGTTTATGTTGTTATATGAATTTTTAGGTAGTTTCCATAGTCACTCCAATATTTAGTAGTCACCCATAGTCACTGCAATATTTATCTTAAAGTGTCTCTGACTTTATCAGCTGTTCAGGGTACGTAATTTTGATTGTACGGGTACCTTTCTTTCAGCAGGTATACACATGTAGCTATTTTTTGCAGGTCATATCGTTCAAACCCATTGCTCTGCCAAGTTCCCAATACCCAGGGGGTATATCCATCAAGTTATATGCTTCTGCCATTACTAAAAGCTTCTTAGTACTTAGGGTGTGCAGTCATTTGTATAGAGAGTGCGGGGCAGATGTTATTCAGCACATATTCACATGCGTTTACATCCATTTGCAAGTTTCATTACTATTACATCCATCTCTGTCAGTGCTGTTCTTTCTGCATTTCTGTCCATAGTATTAGTCCTGCTGCTAGTCTGAGTGAATATATTATTTTGTTGTTTCAGATGGTTCTCTTGTAGAGTCAAAATGTAGATATGCGTATGTGTTCGTTATGTTCATACAGGTTCCGGACTTCATGCTGCTTCCTTTCACTCAAGCATATCTTGGTATACCCGCATAACCGGGTAGGTTATGGTATTTAGTTGTTCAGTTAAACTTTTGCTTGTCGCATTTGTTCTCACGGGTTAGTTGATGGTTGTGATGGGTAAGGTGCACATGGCGTATGCAGCATGAATCATGCTTATTGCTTCCGTCGGTGATAGGTTATAGTCAGCACAACCCAGGCTTGGTTAAATGGGGTACGTCTGTTAGCCATCATGGGCAGTCAATGTTAGTTGATGTGGTTGCATGCCTCTTTATTCGATTGCAAGAGAGCATATCTGGTGTTCATAGGCACAATAGTAGGTATTAGCGCGTTCACATTAGTTCAGATCAATTTAAATCGGTCACAACCACACACACGATGGTTACTCTTAAATCTGTCATGACTACAGGTGCATTGGTTATGCTTAAACCTGTCACGACTACAGGCACGTTGGTTACACTTGAACCTGTCACGACTCCAGGCACGTTGGTTATGCTATACCTGTCACGACTACAGGCACGATGGTTACACTTATACCTGTCACGAGTATTATGCTTATACCTGTCACTACTACAGGCACGATGGTTACACTTATACCTGTCACGAGTACAGGCACGATGGTTACTTTAGACCTTTCACATCCACAGCATTCTGGCTCACAGCATATTCCACACCGGTTTTGGGGATTAGATGCGGAAGGTTTGTTCAGTAGTCCCACAGGTGACAAACAGCACTTAGGGGGTTCCTTGACTCAGTCCATCATTATCATGATTGGTTCCCCTTTTTCTCTGATTTGTTTACAGTTAGCATGTCTCATGTATCAGACAGAGAGGAAACTGCTTCTCTGCCAGATAATTTGGATCAGCAATCCAAGCATGACAGTATACCATCACTTAGAGCATGGACCATCCCCAAGTTCACAGCAGAGTTGCACAGGAAACACATTCCATACTCCGATGCTGCTAGAAAAGCTGATCTCTTCAATCTCATCTCTCTCTTCAAGTCCCAGTCAGGAAACAGCACCTTCGGATACTATCACAACTGCATGTCATGTTAAATAGTATGTCATCCTCCATCTCAAGAATAGAATCCAGGTTCGAAGCTGTTGAGAATAGAGATATACCTACTCGAGCTTTGCAGGCCAATAAAACTCCTAATACTTCTCAGACTAGCATGCCAGGTGGGTTGGGCGGTTTTCTAAACATTCCTCCATCACACTTTATTCCCAGTAATATCAAGAAAAATATACTTCCAAGCAGACTAGTTAACCTAGAATCCTTGTTGGGTGCATCACACGAGGCCCCAGACAACAAGGCCATAGCATGTGGCAAAGTCTCCATCATCCTGAAGTCCAAGGATGCTAGGTTAAATCATAAACTCACCTTGCCGGAATTTATGCTGGCCTTTAGTCTTTGCCGGGACGTTGTTTGTTCCGCCAGTCCTGACAGAAGGGAGGAGTTAGACCTGTAGACCTGCCGCCACTTTGCTGGTCTCAGCGCCTTTCCATGACCCACACTACTGATTGGTGTAATGAGTTGAGCTTTGCTTCACAGCTAGCTCAGCCCGCCCATCTGCTTCTATTGTCCCTAAGCCAGCAGCAGCTCTGGATAAGTTAGGTCGCCCCATCAGGTACCTTGGCAGGTCGCAGATCTGCAACAATTTTAATTACACCTCCTGCCATTACAATCAGTGCAGGCTTCTTCACCTATGCTCAGTGTGCTTTCGTGCTCACCCAAAAGTGTCATGTCCCCAAAAAGGTTTGGCTGCATGACTAAGCGTGGTGCATTAGTGTTGCTCGCGAATATTCGCAATTCAAATTTTAATCGCGAATATCGCATATTCACGAATTCGCAAATGTTGCGAATATAGCACTATATATTCACAATTACGAATATTCACATTATTTTTTTTGTTCACAGTACACATCACAGTGATCACTGCATCCCTCTCTGCTCTTCGCATATATGCATATTTGCCGTTGGCGGTCAGGGCATGCTGGGAGTTGCATATT
Organism: Hyla sarda; assembly: GCF_029499605.1. Taxonomy (NCBI): domain Eukaryota; kingdom Metazoa; phylum Chordata; class Amphibia; order Anura; family Hylidae; genus Hyla; species Hyla sarda. Next base: position 117,344,323 of record NC_079189.1, on the reverse strand, counting down.
TGCTGTTGGCTGTCCGGGCATGCTGGGAGTTGTAGTTTTGCAACATCTGAAGGTCCGCAGGTTGGAGACCACTGCACTAGCCCATTAGTTCTCTATACCATTAAAGAAGGGAGGGCTCAACATTTGCAAATATGTGCTTATATTTTTGCATATGCACATAAATATGCGGGGGAAAAAAGCAAATATAACGAATATGCAAATTTTGCGAATATATGGTGAATATTTATCCATATATTCGCAAAATATCGCAAATTCGAATATTGCCTATGCCGCTCATCACTATGATGCATATGGGGCTATTGAGTGACTATTTGCAGGGTCATCCTGATAGTTCATGGGTCCAGTTTCTAAGTGGGTTTACGGACGGATTTTACACCAGCCAAAATTTGTTGTCAGCTGCTAGGGATCCAGTCACAGTCACCACCCTGTTGGGAGTAGAGCTACTGCAGGGCATTCTCATTGGTCCTTTGTCTTTCCTGCCGTTTGATATCTGGAGAGTGAATCCAGTGGAAATGGTGTAGTTTTCAAATAAAAGAAGGTTAATTTACAACCTTTCTGCACCTCATTCTTGTCACATCCCCAGTATAAATTCATTAATACCATCGGAGGAGTTCTCCATGAAGTACTACTCCTTAGACGAGGCCATACAAGTAATTATTCATTTATGGAAAGGGTCCTTTTTATCTAAGGCAGACATTACAGATGCCTTTAAGTTACCGTATTTATCGGGGTATATCAAGCACCGGCCTATAACACGCACCCTCATTTTACCAAGGATATTTGGGTAAAAAAAGTTTTTTACCCAAATATCCTTGGTAAAATGAGGGTTCGTGTGTGTGCATGCGTATACCCCGATACACCCCCAGGAAAGGCAGGGGGAGAGAGGCCGTCACTGCCCGCTTCTCTCCCCCTGCCTTTCCCGGGGTCTAGAGCCCTGCTGCCACCGCTTCTCTCCCGCTGGCTATCGGCGCCGCTGCCCGTTCTCTCCCCCTGACTATCGGTGTCGGCGCCGATAGCCAGGGGGAGGGAAGAGGCAGCGGCACCCATTGCCGGCGCCGCTGCACCGTTGCCTCCCCCATCCCCGTTTGCATAATTACCTGTTGCCGGGGTCGGGTCCGCGCTGCTTCAGGCCTCCGGTGTGCGTCCCATGCGTCGTTGCTATGTACTGCACTGCACGGCGCGACGCATGGGACGCCACACCGGAGGCCAGAAGCAAAGCGGACCAGACCCCAGCAACAGGTAATTATGCAACCGGGGATGCGGGAGGCAACGGGGTAGCGGCGCCGGAAATGGGTGCCGCTGCCCCTTCTCTCCCTGTCTGTCGGCGCAGCTGCCCCATTGCCGGCGCCGCTTCTCTCCCCCTGGCTATGGGCACCGGCACCGATAGTCAGGGGGAGAGAACGGGCAGCGGCGCCGATAGCCAGGGTGAGAGAAGGGCCAGCAGCAGGGCTCTAGACCACAGGACAGGCAGGGGCAGAGAAGCCGGCAGCGCTGGCGGTCTCTGCACCTGCAAAGCCGCTGCAGTTCATTGATTTAAAGCGCCCGCTTTAAATAATTGAACTGCAGCGGCTTATCAGCGTATAACACGCAGGTAGACTTTAGGCTAAACATTTTAACCTAAAAAGTGCGTGTTATATGCCGATAAATACGGTACTTCCCATAAAACCCAGTTTATGGTAGTGGCATGGCATCAAGTGTAATGGCTAGTAGTATTTCGCTAGCAAACTGACATTTGGCTCCAAAAGCATTTGGAGGAATTCTCTAGGATCCATGCATCTTCCACTTTCTTACGGAAGTCACAAATAGTATGGTTTGACTCCTTCTATGTCCTAACATTATACTCTTCCAAAACACTTACATCTGGGAAAGTCGATGAGATCAAGAATTTCCCTACCGGTAACTCATGGTGTCCGGTTATTGTCATGCAAGAGTGGTTACGTGTCATTGACAGAATTGTACCTGATTCTTCACTGTTCTCTGTGTCGGGGGTACCTTTAACAACTGCTGTGTTCAAGAAATATGTCCGTGTGTTACTGAGAAATATAGGGGGTCAACCCGATGTCCATTTCTGGCCACTCATTTAGAATAGGAGCGGCCTCGGCAACTTCCGAAAACTATACGCCAGTACATGTCACAAAGAAACTGGGCAGGTGGAGATCCTCATGTTACTCCAGATACATTACAAATCCGCATTGTGAAATGTCATTGGCATTTAAGCTTTTGGTCATGTAATTGTACTCCATTCATACAATTAATATTTCCTGCTTCATAACCTAATGATTTCTTTACCCTCTTTTCAGTTATATCCGTCGCAGCAGTTATGGCACAACTCAAGCTGCTTAGCTTAAGTTAGGTAGGCTTAAGGCTGGGTTCTGATAGTTGTCCTGACCACATACACACACACACACACACACGTATATATATATATATATATATATATATATATATATATATATATATACTAAGTTGTTATCACATGTCACACATAGATCACTGATGTACCAGACACATGCTAACTGTAGTGCCAGGCACTCACCTCTGCCGGGCCACATTCTTTGCTCTACTTTCCTGCTGTCTACCTCCTCAGGCCTCTTCTGCAGCTTTCCCTGTTGGTACAGTTCCTGGTCTCTCTTGTAGGGACTGCATGCATGCCCTGGGTGTAACTTAAATGACATGTGGGCACATCTCTAATATGTACTCCACCAATCCCTGTCTGGCATTACCTATTTAAGGCTGCTCTACTTGGTTATCTGGGCCTGAGCAATATTGTGGTTTTAGCAAAGCGAAGCTGTGTGTTCCTGGACTACTATCCTGTGTGTGACCAGTGCCCATTTACTTTGACCTTTCCTCCATCTGACCATTGTTTATCTTGCTGTCTCTCCTATGAATTACTAAAACTATAGACACTAAACCTGTGCCAGTATTCTGCTGCTACCAGAAAATCTTCAGCTCTGCTTCATCTATACTTTCCTGCTGCTTACCCTTACTGGGCTGAGTCTCCTGCTGCTGACCAGCACCATCTCCTGGAGCAGCTTTCTGCTACTGACTGTCCACCCGTTCTGGTCTGTACTGTATCTCCTGCTATTACCAATGTGCTTGGCTAGTGTTTTATTACTATACTTGTCATTTCTAAGTAATCATTTTTAAATATGTAAGTGATTTTGAAAGCTCGGTTTTCAACATTGTGTTACCGTACCCTGAGGTTTTAGAAAGCAGTGACTATTGAAGGTTACATCAGGAAGTTGGCTGACAGTGTGGCTCAAAGCAGTAATGGTTTTTACATGTGGAGCATACATGATACAGATCATGTGTGGTCCTGAAAACATAAAATATATGGTTAGTAATGCAAAAAATGTCATAGCATAAAGGTAAAGCCTATGTACATCAAATTATTACAATGTGTTGTGGATAAAGGAAGGAGACTTGCACATGTGAGTAGTGCCAATTTCCCATTGTCTACAGACACTGCACTAAAGGCAGAACAAATTGGTAAAAATGATGTTATTAATCCAAAACTATAACTTGTAATGTTAAAATAGCTGCAAAACCTCAGCAACACAGGGAACTCTTCAAGAAATAGATCATAGTATATCATGCTGAATTCGGAGTTTGCCTTTATGATTGATTTTTGCATTTCCAGGTTAATAGCAAGAATGACAGTAGTGCCTGACTGTTGTTAACCTTGAACACGGTTCACATTTTACTATTTGGTAACTCATTTGATTCTAAAAGTTGAGGTCCAGATATGGATACTTATTTATTCTGAAACCACAATAAAAACAATTCCTTAAAGGGGTTAAGATGTCTGATCGCGGGGGTCCTGCCGCTGGCGGCCCCCACAATATCTCATGCAGCACCCACCTATGTATGCTGCCCGCAGTCCTGGAGGCTCCAATTCTGAAGCCTCACGCCACTCCCATAGACTTGCATTGAGGGGGTGGAGCTTCAGACTCGAAGACTTCATCGCTGCATGGGGGCGGGACCCCCACAATCAGACATCTTATCCCCTAGCCTTTTAAAAAGGATTTTTAAAGAATTTATGGAGGAAAATAAGTATTTGGTCACCTACAAACAAGCAAGATTTCTGGCTCTCACAGACCTGTAACTTCTTCTTTAGGAGTCTCCTCTGTCCTCCACTTGTTATCTGTATTAATGGCACCTGTTTGAACTTGTTATCAATATAAAAGACACCTGTCCACAACCTCAAACAGTCACACTCCAAACTCCACTAAGGCCAAGACCAAAGAGCTGTCGAAGGACACCAGAAAATTGTAGACCTGCACCAGGCTGGGAAGACTGAATCTGCAATAGGCAAGCAGGTTGGTGTGAAGAAATCAACTGTGGGAGCAATTATTAGAAAATGGAAGACATACAAGACCACTGGTAATCTCCCTTGATCTTGGGCTCAACGCAAGATCTCACCCCGTGGTGTCAAAATGATCACAAGAACGGTGAGCAAAAATCCCAGAACCGCATGGGGACCTAGTGAATGACCTGCAGAGAGCTAGGACCAAAGTTACAAAGGCTACCATCAGTTACACACTACTCTGTCAGGGACTCAAATAATGTAGTGCCAGACGTGTCCCCCTGCTTAAAGGGGTACTCCGGTGCTTAGACATCTTATCCCCTTTCCAAAGGATAGGGGATAAGATGCCTGATCGCTGGAGTCCCGCCGCTGGGGACCCCCGTGATCTTGCACGCGGCACCCCGTTTGTAATCAGTCCCCGGTGCGTGTTTGCTCCGGGTCTGATTACCGGCGACCACAGGGCTGATGGCGTGATAGCTACCACGCCCCCTTCCATAGACTTGCATTGAGGGGCGGAGCGTGAGGTCACACGGGGCGGAGACGTGACGTCACACGCCGCCGTCCCCGTGATCGACAGTAATCAGACCCTGACCGAACACGCTCCGGGGACTGATTACAAACGGGGTGCCACATGCAAGATCACGGGGGTCCCCAGCGGCGGGACTCCCACGATCAGGCATATTATCCCCTATCCTTTGAATAGGGAATAAGATGTCTAAGCACCGGAGAACCCCTTTAAGCCAGTACATGTCCGGGCCCATCTGAAGTTTGCTAGAGAGCATTTGGATGATCCAGAAGAGGATTGGGAGAATGTCATATGGTCAGATGAAACCAAATTAGAACTTTTTGGTAAAAACTCAACTCGTCGTGTTTGGAGGAGAAAGAATGCTGAGTTGCATCCAAAGAACACCATACCTACTGTGAAGCATGGGGGTGGAAATATCATGCTTTGAGCCAGTTATTCTGAGATTTTGAGAGAAAACCTCCTTCCATCAGCAAGGGCATTGAAGATTAAACGTGGCTGGGTCTTTCAGCATGACAGTGATCCCAAACACACCACCCGGGCAACAAAGGAGTGGCTTCGTAAGAAGCATTTCAAGGTCCTGGAGTGGCATAGCCAGTCTCCTGATCTCAACCCCAAAGAAAACCTTTGGAGGGAGTTAAAAGTCCATGTTGCCCAGCGGCAGCCCCAAAACATCACTGCTCTAGAGGAGATCTGGAGGAATGGGCCAAAATACCAGCAACAGTTTGAGCTCTGTCATTGTTAACAAAGGGTATATAACAAAGTAGTGAGATTAACTTTTGTTATTGACCAAATACTTATTTTCCACCATAATTTGTAAATAAATTCTTTAAAAATCAGACTATGTGATTTTATGGATTATTTTTCTTCTCATTATGTCTCTCATAGTTGAGGTATACCTATGATGAAAATTACAGGCCTCTCTCATCTTCTTAAGTGGGAGAACTTGCACAATTGGTGGCTGACTAAATACTTTTTTACCCCACTGTAATAAGGTCTATATAGCGGTTATTGATCAGCGACAAAGAAGTTTTGTAGCACCTGTTTTTGTAAGGGAACACATCAGAGCACTCTTTGTCAAGAGTGACATTTTACAAGGATTGTTTGACGTTCCTGCGGTAAGAAATATGAACTAGCTCCGTCCTAGCAGACAGTCCATTATCCATCTTATTGCTTGGAATTTCTACTTTGGAAGTTAAATAAAACAGAAGCTAAAGACTACTGCAGGTTTATATTAAGCTACTGAAACAGAATTAATTCTGAGTATAAATGTATATAATTTGTTAGGCAAATAGTATTTTGTGTTAGCCAGGCTGTAATATTTTCTCGTGGCCGCAAAAATACTGTATGCCATACATATTATTATTATTATTAGACCAGAAAAGGAAAAAAAAAATGGGAACACGAACTATAAAAAGAAAAAAAAACACATACCATAGCCTGACCACAATTTCCATTTGGTCCATGCAGTCACCTATAGGGCCCTGCATTCTAGTAATAAAATGCTATACAATTTGTTAAATTTACATACATCCATGTATCCTTTTATCTCGATCAGTGTTTCCCAACCAGTATGCCTCCAATTGTTGCAAAACTATAACTCCCAGCATGCTAAGTATAAAAATAAATAAATATATAATAGATGCAATTTGATTGGTTGCTATGGCTTCTGGTCAGCTTTTCATCTGCACGGGTTTTGAAACATCTCCTCCATAGTGCCAAAATTTGGCAAGCAGGGGTGACCAAGGCCCCTTTGAACAAAGTCACGCCCAATTCACAGCAAGCTCCTCCCACTCGGTAAAAACGGAGGATATAATAAAAAAATTACATCATTTTTGCGCAAGGGCCTTCCTCATGCCAAATTTTTTTTAATTTTTTTATTTTTGCCACTATTTTAATAATAAACATATTCTGTATTTGCCAGAAAACTTTTAGAAATGTACTGATGAGCATGGAGGTTGCCAGAAATACTTATCCTAGATGATTATATGTATATAATATTCTAGATATTATATATTACTGTATTTATCGGCGTATAACACGCACTTTTTAGGCTAAAATTTTTAGCCTAAAGTCTATGTGCGTGTTATACGCCGATACACCCCCAGGAAAGGCAGGGGGAGAGAGGCCATCGCTGCCCGCTTCTCTCCCCCTGCCTTTCCTGGGGTCTAGAGCCCTGCTGCCGGCCCTTCTCTCCCCCTGGCTTTCGGCGCCGCTGCCCGTTCTCTCCCCCTGACTATCGGTGCCGGCGCCCCATTGCCGGCTCCGTTAGCCAGGGGGAGAGAAGGGGCAGCGGCACCCATTGCCGGCGCCTCTGCCCCGTTGCCTCCCCCCATCCCCGGTGGCATAATTACCTGTTGCCGGGATCGGGTCCGCGCTGCTTCAGGCCTCCGGCGTGCGTCCCCTGCGTCGTTGCTATGCGCTGAACGGCGCGGCGCATGACCTCAGTGTGCCGTGCAGTGCATAGTAACGACACAGGGGATGCACGCCGGAGGCCTGAAGCAGCGCGGACCCGACCCCGGCAACAGGTAATTATGCCACCGGGGATGGGGGGAGGCAACGGGGCAGCGGCGCCGGCAATGGGTGCCGCTGCCCCTTCTCTCCCCCTGGCTATCGGCGCCGGCAATGGGGCGCTGGCACCGATAGTCAGGGGGACAGAACGGGCAGCGGCGCCGATAGCCAGGGGGAGAGAAGGGCCGGCAGCAGGGCTCTAGACCCCAGGAAAGGCAGGGGGAGAGAAGCGGGCAGTGACGGCCTCTCTCCCCCTGCCTTTCCTGGGGGTGTATCGGGGTATACACGCGCACACACGCACCCTCATTTTACCATGGATATTCGTGTAAAAAACTTTTACTTTTTTACCCAAATATCCTTGGTAAAATGAGGGTGTGTGTTATAGGCCGGTGCGTGGTATACCCCGATAAATACGGTATGTATTTATCTATGTTATCTATGGTATGTCTAAAGTGCTAATATTTTTGTTCTATCTGCACATGTACCCAATGCAAAGAATTTGGTCTTTGCCATTTTAAACTACCACCCTCCATTGAATAACCTATTTGATTTCTAACATGTTTGTTAATCCCTCAATTTTACCAAAAATTACTCATTACTTCTTAAAAAAGCCACTAGGTGTCTCATTGTCCTACAAACTGGTGTTTAATGTGTTTTGTTAGGGGAATTTTGTCTCTAGCAGATGGGACACATGGAGATGGAACACTGGAGGCCTGTGTGCATGCAGCCTGACCCTGTCTTCCTCCTACACAGGGTTCACACAGTTCTTAATAGGTAAATCAGGGATTTCCTCTTATCTCTGACTATTCATAAAGTTATGGACAGCTATTACTTTTGTAAATTTTTGTGCTGCCTCCTAAATAATATCCTCTATGAGTTATAATTCAGAATGCATACTATAAAGTTACACTTAGACCCTGAGGATGCAGCAATTATTTTATAAGGAGGGAAATTTATCAAAACCTGTCCAGAGGAAACGTTGCCCAGTTGCCCATAGCAACCAATCAGCTCCCTTATTTCATTTTTAACAAGGCCTCTGCAAAATGAAAAAAGCAATCTGGTTGGTTGCTATTGGCAACTGGACAACTTTTCCTTTTTGATAAATTTCCCCAAAGGTCTTTATTTTTCTTCTCTTAAATTTTTTTTTTTTTTTAATCACATTACTTTTAGCGCCACGATTTCTGTTCTTATACTTTTTATCTTTGGTGGGGGTGATCCATTATTGTTTAAACACACTTTTACAGTATGCACCATGCAATGTAAACCACATTGTAACTTTGCTACAGGTTATTTTGATTGCGGCAATACAAAATATGTATATATTTGATTTAATTCGTATTTTACTAATTTTACAGACAAAAAAATGTCAAGTGAGAAAAAAATTTGTGTTGCTGTATAACTTTTGTTTTCCCGTCTATATAGCAACACAACCCTCATTATTTAACCCCTACAGGACCCATGAGGTACGTTACATCATGACACTCTGGGTCTTAAGGACCCATGACGTACATGTACGTCATGGGCAATTCTGGTCCCCGCCGTGCGCTGGGCGGGGATTGGACTGGGATGCCTGCTGAAATCACACCTGTGATTTGCGCAATTCCGGGTCATTCGGGTCTATGGTAACTCGGAAAATCAGGGGGATCGGGATTGTCCAAGACACTTACGATCCCCCTGAAGGGATAGGAGTGAGGTGGCAGGGGTGCCACCCTACCTATCCCTGCTATTGGTCGTATAGACGCGACGACCAATAGCAGATCAGGGGCGGGGGGGTTAACTTTCTGCTTCCCCGCTCTGCCCACCCACAATAGGCAGGGCAGAACGGGGAAACAACAGAGGACCCGGGATGAAGTCCACTTACCCATTCATGGATGTGGCGGCGACGATCGACTGTGGAGATCGGCGGGCGGCGATGCCGTGCGGCTGGCTCCCTGGATCCTACGGAAGCCGGTGAGTTGCTTAGCAACATCTGGAGGGCTAGAGTTTGAGACCACTATACAGTGATCCCCAAACTGTGACCCTCCAGATGTTGCAAAACTACAACTCCCAGCATGCCCAGACAGCTGTATGGGCATGCTGGGATTTGTAGTTTTGCAACATCTGGAGGGTCACAGTTTGGAGATCACTGTATAGTGGTCTAAAACTGTAGCTCTCCAGATGTTGCAAAACTGCAAATACCAGCATGCTGAGACAGCAAACAGCTGTCTCGGCATGTTGGGAGTTGTAGTTGCATACCTCGAGCTGTTGCATAACTACATCTCCAAGCATGCCCTTCGGCGATCAGTACATGCTGGGAGTTGTAGTTTTGCAACAGCTGGAGACACACTGGTTGGAAATTACTGAGTTAGGTAACAGAACCTAACTGAACCAGTGTGCCTCCAGCTGTTGCGAAAGTACAATCCCAACATGCACGGTCTGTCAGTACATGCTGGGAGTTGTAGTTTTGAAACAGCTGGAGGTTTGCCCCCCTATGTGAATGTACAGGGTACATTCACACGGGCAGGTTTACAGTAAGTTTCTTGAAATTTGAGCTGCCTGAACTAAAGTAAAAGCTTCCCGGCAGCTCAGTTGGGCTGATCGGGACTATCATGATAAAATCGATCAATACAAAAATAGTACTGATAAAAATTTCAGAACTCGGCGCAAAAAATGAGCCCTCATACTGGCCCGTACGCAGAAAAATAAAAAAGTTAAAGGGATCAGAAGATGAGAATTTTTGACGTATACATTTTCCTGCATGTAGTCATGATTTTTTTCAGAAGTATGACAAAATCAAACCTATATAAGTAGGGTATCATTTTAACTGTATGGACCTACAGAAAAAAGACAAGGTGTCATTTACCCAAAAATGTACTGCGTAGAAACGAAAACCCCCAAAAGTTACAAAATGACATTTTTTCTTCAATTTTGTCGCACAATCAATTTTGTTTTCCGTTTCACCATGGATTTTTGTGTAAAATGACTAATGTCATTGCATAGAATTGGTGGCGCAAAGAATAAGCCATCATACGGAATTTTATGTGCAAAATTGAAAGCATTATGATTTTTAGAAGGTGATGAGGAAAAAATGAAAATGCAAAAATGGAAAAACTCTGAGCCCTTAAGGGGTTAAAGTGAAACCAAAAGAATTTGTTTTCTGTAGAAAACGATAAACCAAACAGGATCAAGATGAAAATCATAAGTAGACATGTGCAGAACCAAAAATTTCCCTTCGTTTTTTTTTTTTTTGTTTTGTTCGTTTTCGCTTTTTAAAAATTTTCGGTTCTGTGAATATTCGGAATGCTGTGCATTCGTCATATTCGTTTTTTGGTTGCATTCGTTTAAAAAAACGGATGCATTCATTAAAAACAACTAATGCATTCTTTAATTTTGATTTTTGGTTCTGCACATGTCTAGTGATCCCTCAACATATGATGGTAATATGTATGTTGAGGGATTTGTGCAATGTAAAAAAGTAAAGTCCTACTCACCTGTCCCCGTTGCTCCGGATGGTGTCCCCGGGCCTCCGCTTGGCTCTCCTAGTCCTCTTCGGTACTCCGCTGGGCTCTGCTGGGCTCTCCTGGTCTTCTCCGGTCCTCCATTGTCTGCCGCAAGGCCTCACTGGGCCTCTATAGCGACGTCATCATGTTGCTGCCGCACGCCGTTCCTATTGGATGACGGGACGGCGTGCGCGATGGCGTCATGATGACGTCAGAGGGAGACCCGTATGAAGGCCCCGGACCAGATCAGGACCCACCAGAGGAATTTTTTTTTTCGTGCATTCTTTTCGTAACGAACATCCGAAAACGGGAACATTTGTTTTGTTCCGTGTTCGTTACGAAACAAATTGCACATTTCTAATCATAAGAATAATAAATAAACTACCAGCAAGTCCCTTTAAAAATTGTTGTAATTTACCTGTTTTGTGTGTCAGGATTGCTTATTGGATTTGGAAAATGTAATAGATTTGTCTGCAGTCCTGTATAAAACCACAGAGAACACATTGGGTAAGACTGGGTTCACACTACGATTTTCAAATACGGTAACCGTATACGGTTTTCCGCAAAAAAAAAAAAAACGTATATATGCATAGAGAATGCATTGCAAACTGTATTCCAAATGCTGTGTACGGTTGCATCCGTTTTGCCTCGGATACGGTTTTCAGATTTTTCAACCGTAGGCAAAAATGCTGTCGACCACGTTTTTGCCTCCGGTTGGAAAACCGTTTGCGAACCATATGCAGTTCTTTTAACATTGTTGTCTATGAGAACCGTACACAGAATTTCAGAATATGGTTGCACACGGTTTTTCTAATCCGTTTTTGGAGTTGACACATGCGCAGAAGGAATTTCAATAGAACAATAGTAACTTTATTAAATTGCTTGAAAACTAATTCCAACAAAATAGCAAAACCGTTGGCAAAAACTGATGCAAACGGATAGAACCGTACATACGTTTTGGAACCGTATATGGGGAAAAACCGTATTTGGAGTCATATGGTTGTATACGGTTGCATACGGTTTTTGCCATACGTTTTTTTTTAGCAGAAAACCGTATACGGTAACCGTATTTGAAAAACGTGGTGTGAACCCAGCCTAAGCTCTACTTGTAGCTGCAGTATTGGTCTCCCACCTGTTTTGCAAAGATCAATGCAGAGAGATGCAGCTCATGTTGGGCAGTATAGTTGCCAAGGCAACAGTGTGATGCCCAGCAGGTTCTGTGCACTAGTCCGATTTATCAGAAAAGGGCTCAAGTACAGAATTTTGTGGATGTCATATGGTTGTTTCCAGGGCTCCAGTCTTGCAGGAATGCATAGGACCGGAGTTCCTGCATTTTGTTCACAGCAGAAACATTGTTCCCATTAGCAGGCATCCTGTAGAACTAGCCGTTCAGTGGAAATCTTTGGTGAGTTTCCACATTTTTTTCCCAGGATTTGAACCCTGGTTGCTTCGGCAACTATACCTCCTAGTATGAGCTGCATCTCACCACACAGAGTTTTAAAGAATGGAAGGGAGACCAATGCTGGACTTGCACTTTAAAGTGCTGTGAACAACATTTGGTCCAAGCAATGTTTATAACTAAATGTTCCGAACGCTGGCCAGTGGAGTATTCTTTAAGGCTAAAATGGGCTATGTTCTTGAGGGGTTAAGAGACCACTTAGTGCACCTTTAAAAAAAGAGGTTAGTGAAAAAAAATTGTAAACTGCTGTATGCTAATACAAACCATCTAGATATACTAAGCTTATAGAGACATATCCCAGGAGACTGCATCTGAAATTTCAGCAAAAACAAGCTCCACAATATAATGACTTGATGATTAGTAATGCACATTAATATTCTCTAGGTTTTTTTTTTTTTTTTTTTGTCATGGTATAACTTTTTTTACACCTGCAAAGTGGGCAACAAGGTGTGCAACTCTATTTGGTACAAAACCGCAAAACATCCATATTAATTTCAGGCTGTAGGGCAGTAAAACAGGATGACATCAAGGGGGTGAATACATTTGCAAGGCACTGTACATATTTTACATTTTATATCGACATTTCCTTGTTCCTTACCGATTATAATCCACTGAATGGCAGATTAGAAAACAGAACATTAAAGCAAGCAGCACACCAGCCTTAAAAGCATAGGTTTAAGTAAGAAATAGCCTAAGCGGGGATATATGTGGTTAAAGGAGGAAGTTTCATAAAATTGTGGTTAACACATATGTAAGAAAAAGCATTCCCTAGAAAATATTATATTTCTATATTTTATATTCTAGCTTAAGTGTTAGTTGTATTACTGTCTTTCTTCCTCTAAACACTAATGGGTTTCTGGAGAAATGCCATCATTCAGTATACAAGTCTTAAACTCATGCACGCAAGGCCAAATGATAATTTTTGAGGATGTAAATGTCTACAATGTATTCATTTTGTTCATTTTCCAAGTGACCAGCACACATGTCAACTCTTTTCTTCTCAATTAAGCATATTCTATAATGGATTACACCTGACCAGATGTTACACTTGTGAAATGCCAAGACAGATAGAAAAAAACTTTGGATCATTGCTCATTTTACAAGATGGTTTTTACATTTTCGGAAAGACTGTCTTCACTTACAGAACGCATATAAATATGTATTTGGTGAGAAAGACACTCATTGCAGGACTGGGAAGGCGTACAGGACATGCTCACATCCACCGAGATTTCACAATAACAACAGATGCCTCTGTAGAAAATGATTTACCACAACAGAATTCAATGGACGTCTTGGAGGACTCGTACACGATTTAAGTACCGTATATACTCGAGTATAAGCCGATGCAAATATAAGCCGAGGCCCCTAATTTTACCCAAAAAAAACCCAGGAAAAGTTATTGACTCGACTATAAGCCTAGGGTGGGAAATACATCATCCCCCCATGTAATCATCCAGACCCCCATCATCATCCAGACCCCCGTCATCATCCAGACCCCCGTCATCATCCCCCCCTTCATCATCACCCCCTGTCAATCCCTTCATCAGTGGTCTTCAACCTGCGGACCTCCAGATGTTGCAAAACTACAACTCTCAGCATGCCCGGACAGCCATCGGCTGTCCAGGCATGCTGGGAGTTGTAGTTTTGAAACCTCTGGAGGTCCGCAGGTTGAAGACCACTGCGGCCTTCGTCATCATCCAGCCCCCCCCCCTTTTGTTTTGTACTCACGTCCCCTCAGCAGGAAGTTAGGGTGAGCTGGTCCGGGCCATCTATGCTGCAGGGACAGTCCGGTGGGGATGTTTAGTCGTTGCGGGCTGTCCATTTTCACCGGGGGGGGGCTCTTCTCCGCGCTTCGTGCCCGGGGTAGTGACATTGCCTTGACAACTACACACGGGGACATTGCGCATGAACGTCCCTGTGCGTCGTCGTCAAGGCAACGTCACTACTCCGGGGCCGGGCCCGAAGCGCGAAGAGGCCCCCCCCAGTGAAAATGGACAGCTCACAATGACTAACCATACCCACTGGATGGTCCCTGCAGCATAGATTGCCCGGACCAGCTCACCCAAACTTCACGCCGAGGGGAGGTGAGTACAAAACAATGATGAAGACCGCAGTGGTCTTCATGGCTGTCCGGGCTTGCTGGGAGTTGTAGTTTTGCAACATCTGGAGGTCCGCAGGTTGAAGAGCACTGATGAAGGGATTGACAGGCGGAGAGTTCACTCGAGCATAAGCCGAGGGGGGCGTTTTCAGCACGAAAAATGGTGCTGAAACACTCGGCTTATACTCGAGTATATACGGTATATCAAAATATGAAGCACACTGGACATTATAGCAACAAAAAATTTTTTTTATTCAAAATAATGATTTCTTTAAAGTTAAAGAAGGACATTTATTTACTTATTTATTTACTACTTTTTTTAACCATTTTTTTCACCCTTACATAGTTACATAGTTCATAAGGTTGAAAAAAGACCAGAGACCATCAAGTTCAACCTATAACCCTAATGATTCCCTACTAAGTTGATCCAGAGGAAGGCAAAAAATCCTCATACTAGAAGTAAAAATTCCTTCTCGACTCCAAATATGGCATCAGAATAAATCCCTGGATCAACCTTCTGTCCCTATAAATCTAGTATACATACCCAGTGATGTTATTACTCTCTACAAATGCATCCAGACCCCTTTTGAACTCTTTTACAGAGTTCACCATGACCACCTCCTTGGGAGAGAATTCCACAATCTCACTTCTCTTACAGTAAAGAACCCACGTCTGTGCTGGTGTAGAAACCTTCTTTCCTCAAGACGTAGAGGATGCCCCCTTGTTATAGATAAAATCCTGGGTATAAATAGATCATGGGAGAGATCTCTGTAAGGTCCCCTGATATATTTATACATAGTTATTAGGTCTCCCCTAAGCCTTCTTTTTTCTACACTAAATAACCCTAATTCTGATAATCTTTCTGGGTACTGTAGTCCTCCCATTCCTCGTATTACTCTGGTTTCCCATCTTTGAACCCTCTCCAGCTCCACTATATCTTTCTTGTACACTGGTGCCCAGTACTGTACACAGTATTCTATATGTGGTCTGACTAGTGATTTGTACATCGGTAGAATTATTTCCCTGTTGGGGGCATCTATGCCCCTATTGATGCACCCCATGATTTTGGTTGACTTAGCAGCAGCTGCCCGACACTGGTCACTACAGCTAAATTCCTAAGTCCTCCTAAGTCCTTTTCCACATCAGTCGTCCCAAGTGTTCTCCCATTCAATACATAATCCCAGCCCGGATTTTTCCTCCCCATGTGCATTACCTTACATTTATGAGTGTTGAACCTCATCTGCCACTTCCCAGCCCAAACCTCCAACCTATCCAGATCCATTTGTAACAGTTCACTGTCCTCTAATGTGTTTACCGCTTTACAGAGTTGAGTGTCATCTGCAAAGATTGCTACTTTACTATTCAACCCTCTGCAAGGTCATTAATGAATATATTAAATAGAATAGGACCCAAGACTGACCCCTGTGGTACCCCACTAGTAACAGTCACCCAATCAGAATAAGTATCATTACTAACCACCCTCTGTTTCCTATCACTGAGCCAGTTACTTACCTACTTACACACATTCTCCCTCAGCCCAATCCTTCTCATTTTATGCATCAATTTTTTATGTGGCACCGTATCAAATGCTTTTGAAAAATCCAGATATACGACATCCAGTGATTAACCCTGGTCCAGTCTGGAGCTCACCTCCTATTAAAAGCTGATTAGGTTAGTTTGACTGGACCGATCGCTCATAAAGCCATGCTGATATGGAGTCATACATTTTTTTTTATCAAGATACTCCAAAATAGCATTCCTTAGGAAACCCTCAAACAATTTCATACAACAATGGTTAAACTAACATGCCTATAATTCCCGGGGTCACCTTTTGACCCCTTTTTAAATATTGGCACCACATATGCCATGCGCCAGTCCTGGGGAACAGTCCCTACTACTATAGAGTCCCTGAATATTAAAAATAGGGGTCTGTCTATTACATTACTTAATTCCTTTACAACATGGGGGTGAATGACATCTGGACCTGGTGATTTGCCTATTCAGATTTTTTGTAGGCGATACTGTACTTCTTCCAGGGTTAGACAGGTGACCTGTACTGGGGAGTATACCTTATCTCGCTGTATTTCACCTGGCATTTCATTTTCCTCGGTGAATACAGTGGAGAAGAATTTGTTTAATATATTTGCTTTTTCCTGATCCCCGTCTATAATTTCTTCCTCATCATTTTTTTAAACACTTTCATTTTTGACCTTTTTACTATTTTTATAGTTAAAGAACATTTTGGGGTTAGTCTTACTCTCTTTGGCAATGAGTCTTTCTGTCTCTATTTTGCGGCTTTTATCTGTATTTTTACATATTTTACATTTTTCTCTATAGCTTTTTAATGCTTCTTCACTGCCTTCTTGTTGTTACACTCTGCGCTCCGGCCGCAAGCACCGGCCATGAGTGGAGAGTCCCTGTGTCCCCGTCTGCCAACGGGGCTGGGATTCGCATTGCGGGACACGCCTGCATGCGAATCCCAGCCCATCAATATCCATGCTCTGCTGCCGCCTCCTCCTCTGTGCTTCAGCTCCGGCAAGCGCTCCCCGTCTCCTAGGGCTCACGCTTGCCGGAGCTCTGAAATGTAAAGGGCCAGTATGCACATAATTACTGTCACACCTGTCACTACTTTACAAAGTTCCGGCACCTCCCCCACTTCCCTGCCGGATCTTCAGTGCCTCAGCTTTCCATATTGCCTGTTTGCCTTATCCGTGTATCCAGACCTTCCCGCTATGTTATTTGACTTCGCACCTTTGCCTCCTGCCTTGACCTTCTGCTATGCCTGACTATGCTACTGCCTTATCCTTCGGTACCTCGCCTTGCCCAACTACCTGTGAGTGGCACCTTAGACTACGCTCCCCAATATGGTCCGAGTCATCAGCCACACAGGTTAGAGGATCCACATCCAGCTCCGTAACAGCAAGATCCAGCTATGGATCCCGCTGGGGTTCCTCTGCCAGATAATCCAGATCTCGCTTCCTTTGTGGCGCTCCAGTCACAGCAGTTGGCCCAGCATGCACAGCAGATGAGCCAGTTGTCCGCCATGATGCAGCAGTTACTCACTCCTCAACAACAACCACAGCCACAGCCTCCTTCTGCTCCGGTCTTGCCTCCCGCTCCTGCAGTCATCTCTGGATTAAAACTCGGCTTGTCTCTTTCAGAGAAATATGAGGGGGATCTCAAGTCCTGTCATAGTTTCGTGACTCCATGCTCCATGCACATAGAACTCATGGCGGAACAGTTCCCTACGGAATGAGCAAAGGTGGCCTTTGTCATCAGTCTCTTAACTGGAAGGGCTTTGGCTTGGGCAACTCCACTTTGGGATTGCAGTGATGCTCCCACTACTAATCTCCAGGCATTCCTGACAGAGTTTCGAGGTGTCTTAATAGAACCAGCCCAAGCTTCCTCCACAGAATCTTCATTGCTGAGTCTATCTTAGGGCAACTCCTCTGTGGGTGAGTATGCCATACGATTTCGTACTCTGGCATCGGAGTTGTCATGGAATAATGAAGCTCTTTGTGCTACCTTCAAGAGAGGTTTATCAAGCCATATCAAGGATGTCCTCGCTGCCCGGGAATTTCCATCTAACCTGTTTGAACTTATACACATAGCATCCCTGATGGATATTCGTTTCTCTGAGCGACACGAGGAACTACGCCAAGAAAGGGAGTCTGCACGACCTCGGCACCTTCCTCGTCTGGCACCTGTATTCCAGCAACCACTGCAAACTTCTACGTTGCCTCCCACAGTGGAGGCTATGCAAGTGGATTGGTCTCACCTGACCCTGCAGGAAAGAATTTGCCGACGAAATGAGAAACTATGCCTATACTGCACCAGTGCAGGTAATTTCCTCAAGGATTGTCCTCTGCGTCCACAGTCACAGAGAAACACTCACACCTAGGGTTTGTGGGAGAGGCCTCCCTAGGTGTGAATACCACCTCTCCACACTTAAATTTGACGGTCCAGCTTTTTCTACCCTCCAAAGAGATAGTCTCCGTTCTTGCCTTTCTGGACTCTGGCTCAGCTGGAAACTTTATTGATGCCTCCCTAGTACATAAGTATCATCTGCCTGTGTCCCGCCTGTTAAAGCCTCTGTACATCTCTACAGTCAGCGAAGAAAAACTGGACTGTACCGTGCTATGTCGCACAGAACCCTTGTCAGTGCAGGTCAGATTCTTACATAAACAGAATATGTCCTTCTATGTACTACCTCATTTTACTTCTCCCCTCCTGCTTGGCCTACCTAGGTTGCAGCTCCATGCCCCGCAGTTGGATTGGAAAACTGGAGAAGTTCTTCGCTGGGGTCTGCATTGCAACAGCCATTGCATTCATATATGTTTGTCTAAGTTTGAACCATCATCTTCTTGTCCTTTGTCCGGTTTGCCTTTGTTCCTCCAGGACTTTGCTGATGTATTCAGTGAAAAGAAAGCTGAAGTTCGTCCTCCACATCGTCCCTACGATTGCCCTATTGACTTACTGCCTGGCACCACTCCTCCCAGGGGCAGAATTTACCCTTTGTCAGTCCCAAAAACTCTGGCCATATCTAATTATATCCAGGAGAACCTTCAGAAGGGCTTTATCAGGTAGTCCTCTTCCCCTGCTGAAGCCAGGTTCTTCTTTGTGGAAAGAAAAGACGGGTCTTTGCGACCATGCATTGACTACCGAGGCTTGAATAAAATTACAATAAAGAACCACTACCCACTTCCTTTAATCTCAAAGTTATTTGATCTTCTGCGAGGTGCCAGGATTTTCTCTAAACTAGACCTTCGGGGAGCCTATAATTTGATTTGTATACGTGAAGGGGACAAATGGAAGACTGTGTTTAATACTCGTGACGGAAATTTAGAATATCTTGTGATGCCGATCGGACTCTGTAATGCTCCAGCAGTTTTCCATGAGTTCGTCAATTATTTTTTCCATGACCTCCTGTACTGCTGTGTCCTTGTCCATATGGATGACATTCTCATCTACTCGCCCAATGTCCAGTCTCATCGCTCCGCCAAGTGTTACAGCGTCTCCGTGAAAATCATCTCTATGCTAAACTGGAAAAATTTACTTTTGAAAAGACTAGCCTCCCTTTTCTGGGTTATATTGTTACCAGTCAAGGTCTTCAAATGGTTCCCAACATGTTATCCGCAGTTCTGGACTGGCCACAACCTACTGGTCTGAAAGCGATACAGTGCTTCCTCGGCTTTGCCAATTACTATCGGCAATTCATTCCTCACTACTCCACTGTGGTAGCTCCCATTGTTTCGCTTATCAAGCAGACTGCTAATCCAAAAATCTGGACTCTAGAGGCTGAAAAAGCTTTCAAACAATTAAAGTCTGCCTTCGTTTCTGCTCCTGTGTTATTGGCCTTGGAAGAATGGCATCATCTCTTGGAGAGTTCTGCACACTCAATTACTATTTAGACAGATCACAAGAACTTGCTCTATGTACAGACTGCTCATCATCTCAACCCTTGTCAGGCTCGCTGGCCTCTGTTCTTCTCCAGATTTGACTTTTTTTATTCACTTTTGTCCAGCAGAGAAGAATCTTCGGGCGGATGCTCTGTCTAGATAGTACAAGACCAAGAATTACATACTCAACATATTATACCTCCTAATTGTCTCATTTCTGCAGCACCAGCAACTCTTCAGCACCTGTCTTCTGGAAAGATTTTCGTAACTCCCCGTCTCAGACTTCGAGTCTTGAAATGGGGTCATTCCTCATTGTTGGCCGGTCATGCCGGTATCTGTAAATCCTTACAACTCATATCCCGACAGTATTGGTGGCCAACTTTAAAACAGGACGTCGTTGACTTCGTCCGTTCCTGTTCGGTCTGTGCTCGGAACAAGACTCCTCGTTCCAAACCTGCAGGACTTCTACAACCTTTGCCAGTTCCAGAGCGACCTTGGACCGATATTGCCATGGATTTTATTACCGACCTTCCTTCCTCTGGCGGCAATACAGCCATTTGGGTTGTAGTAGACCGATTCTCTAAAATGGCTCATTTTGTACCCCTGCCAGGATAACCATCGGCACCGCAGCTTGCTAAACTTTTCTCCACCACATCTTCTGCTTGCATGGATTGCCTACCCATATTGTGTCCGACCGGGGAGTTCAATTCATCTCAAAATTCTGGAGGGCCCTCTGCTCATGTCTACAAGTCAAATTAAATTTTTCTTCGGCTTATCACCCTCAATCTAATGGACAAGTCGAAAGGGTAAACCAAGTCTTGGGAGACTACCTTCGCCATTTGGTTTCAGCTCGTCAGGATGATTGGACCAATTTACTTCCCTGGGCAGAGTTTTCTTACAACCATAGGGATTCCGAATCCACTGGGACTTCTCTGTTCCATGTAGTCTATGGACTTCATCCACATCCACCCCTTCCTTTGTCTTCTCCCTCCGTTGTCCCTATGGCAGATCAACTAGTATAGAATTTCCCCTGCATCTGGAAGAAGACTCGTTTCTCCCTCTTATATGCCACGCCCCGTATGAAATCTCAAGCAAACAAGAAAAGGCGCTCTCCTCCCGAATTCTCTCCTGCAGACAGAGTGTGGTTGTCATCTAAATATATCAAAGTACCCTGCTATAAACTGGGTCCTCGCTATTTGGGTCCTTTCAAGGTCAAGAAGTATCTAAATCCAGTGGCTTATTCTCTTCGTCTGCCTTCCTCCCTCCGGATCCCGAGTTCTTTTCACGTTTCCCTCTTGAAACCTGTTATCCATAACTGCTACCGCATCCTACTCCCATCTCTGATACTCCCGATGTTTTTACTGTCAAGGAAATTCTGGACTCCAAACTTATCAGAGGAAAATGTTTCTTCCTTGTAGATTGGGAAGGATTGGGACCAGAGGAAAGGTCTTGGGAGCCACAAGATAATATTCTAGACTGTGACCTAATGCAGAAGTTCTTGTCCTCCAAAAAGAGGGGGAGACCAAAGGGGGGGGGGGGACTGTTACACTCTGCTCTCTGGCCGCAAGCACCAGCCATGAGCGCAGAGTCCCTATGTCCCCGTCTGCCGGTGGGGCTGGGATTTGCATCGCGGGACGTGCCCGCATGCGAATCCCAGCCTGTCACTCACCATTCTCCGCTGCCACCTCCTCCTCTGTACCTCAGCTCCAGCACCTGCGTCCCCATCTCCTAGGCGTCCCCTCGTGCGCCGGAGCTCTGAAATTTAAAGGGCCAGTGTGCCCTTTAAATTTCCTGCAACTCCCCCAATTCCCTGCCGGATCTTCCGTGCCTCTAGCCTGAGATTAAGCCTTATTGCCTGTTTCCGGCCCTTCCGCTACGTTATTTGACTTTGCACCTTTGCCGCATGCCTTGACCTTCTGCTACGTCTGACTATGCTGCTGCCTTATCCTTCGGTACCTCGCCTTGCCCAGCTACCTGTGTGGTCGAGCCATGTCGGGGGCAGTGACCAGGGTGTCGCCTGCCGCATCAAGCTCATCCTTCCTTGCGGCGGGCTCTGGTGAAGACCAGCTGCACCTTAGACTCCGCTCCCTGATACGGTCCAAGTCATCACCCACACAGGTTAGAGGATCCACATCCAGCTCCGTAACACCTGTTTTAGTAGTTTACATGCTTTATTTTTGTCATAAATTACCCCCTTAACATTTTCATTCATTGGTTTTCTTTTATTCCTGACCTTTTTATTCCCATAAGGTATAAACCTCTTACAGTGAGAATTTAAAATATTCTTAAAAGTCTCCCATTTAGTGTCAGTATTTTGGTTTTTGAGGACATTATCCCATTTTATATTGTTAAGGGCTTCTCTGAGTTGATCAAACTTTGCCTTCCTAAAGTTCATTGTTTTTGTGGCCCCTCTCGGGGTTCCGTTATTGAAGAACAAGTTATAATGTATTATATTATGATCACGATTTCCTAGGTGTCCTTCTACTTGCACATTAGTTACTCTGTCAGGTCTGTTGGATAATATTAATTCTAGTAGGGTGCCCCCTCTGGTAGGGCCCTGCACCATTTGGGACAGATAATTGTCTTTATTTATAGTCAGAAATCTGTTTCCTTTATGAGATTCATAGGACTCAGTCTCCCAGTTTATATCAGGATAGTTAAAGTCCCCCATTATTATCACATCATTTTGATTTGCTGCCTTGTTTATTTGCCTCAGTAATTAATCTTCTGGCTCTTCCATTATGTTTGGTGGCTTATAGCAAACCTCTATCAGAATTTTTTTATTTTTATATCCATATATTTCTACCCATAATGACTCCACGTTATCATTTTCCTCCCATATATCCTCACTCAGTGCAGCCTTCAGACTGGACTTTACATAAAGACAAACTCATCCCCCTTTCCGTTTTGTCCAATCCTTCCTGGATAGACAATAACCCTGTATGTTGACCGCCAGTCACAGCTATCGTCCAACCAAGTCTCTGTTATACCCACTATATCATAATTATCAACTCCGGTTCGTCAGTTTTATTGGGCAGACTTGTGGCATTAGTTAACATGCAAAACATGTACTAACCTATTTTTTGTTTGTTTGTTTTTTTATTCTAATTTCAGATGGTTACCGAGGGCTTGTGAGGGAGTGTTTTTTTCCCCGAAATTTTTATTTTAATATTAAAGGGGTACAGGAAAGGAAAAATAAGAAGGGTAGGGGTGAATAAAAAAAAATTGACATACAATCCTTCCAGCAAGATGTACGTTGAAATAACATGGTTACATAAGGAATGTAAAATGTAATAAGAACATCTAAAAACAACTTGGGCATATTATGAATGGGTACTGAATCATCAATTGCAAGCGGAATTAGGAAGTTTGTTAAATAGTCACAAACCTAGTACATATGAAAGACCCCAATTAAGTCAATGATTACTATCATATCTATCCTATATACTGAATACTAGTAGTTTAAATTAAAACTAGATCCTGGGAGTTGAAACCCATTTAAGACGCGGAATCAGACATTACCATTGTTCGTGTATCCCCTGAAAGACAAATAGTAAGATATTCTGGTGAATGCGTAAACGATACCCATGGAAGCCATAGCCTGGAATTTGCATCAGATTTAGGGGTATCGGCAGATAGAAGGCCTTCGATCCTACACACTCTGTTTATTTCAGCAAACCATTCTGTTATCGATGGGGGGCACGAAGCCTTCCACAGTTGTGGGATACCTGTCCTAGTGGATAAAATTAAGAATCTGAAAAGCGAGTGAGAAGTGCGAGTAGGACTACCAAGAAACATTTCAGGGTCATTCTCTATTTGCGCACCTGTGACTTTATGGGTGATCTCCAACACATTCAGCCAAAATGGTGCTATTAAAGGGCAAGACTACCTAATATGACTCATGGTGCCTATTCCTTGGTTGTACCTCCAGCAGAGTGCAGATGATTGAGGATGGAATTTAATGTAAACGAGAGGGTATCCTATACCATCTGGATAGAATTTTAAAGTTTGTTTCTTGTATGCTACCCGATTTAGATAATTTATGACAGAGATGGAAGGATGTATTCCATTCAGAGTCTGTGAATGACCTGTGTAATTCTTTTTCCCAACTCTTCACATAAATAGGTATACGTTCCTGATTTCAAGTAAGGAGCAGATTATATATTAAGGAGATAGACTTCGTGATAGGTTCAGAAGCTGTACACAGCTGTTCTAAGGGAGTTAGGTCTCTGAATAAAGAGAGACCTAATCTCGGGGCTCTTATAAAGTGCCGTAATTAAGTGTATGCCATTAATAGTTTGCTCTTCTGAGGAGTATCTGTGAGTAATTCCGAAAGGGGTTTGATGGTTGATTCAGACATAACTGAGAAAACCGTTAAGGGGGAGAAGGAGGAAAAGTTTAAGAATTTAGGAGAGGAGAGGCCTGGTTTGAAGTACAGGTTGCCTATTAGAGGAGTCAGCGGACCGTCCTTTGAAAATAGGGGATGTTTGACCAAACATGTTCTGCAAAATGCGATGTAGGCGGGAGCTCCCTATTAATATTAGGAAGAGCTGAGAGGGGCAACCAAGGGAGAGCGGTAAAGGAGCAACCTAATGTAAAGGATTCAAAAGGAATGCACAGTTTCTTTGCAGGAGTTTGGAAGCCATCTAGGAGTCTAGAAAGAACAGAAGCTATGTAATAGAGTTTGCAATCTGGCAGGCTTAGGCCTCCATCCTTCTTGCGTTTAATAAGAGTCCAGTGAGCTATCTGGGGTGGTTTATGGGACCAAACAAAATTAGGGAGGAGAGATGTTAATGTAGAGAAGAAAGAATAAAGGAGAAAAACAGGTAGGGTTTGAAAAAGATATAGTAATCTAGGTAAAATGTTCATTTCACTATATTTATCCTGCCTATCCAAGAGAAATCTTGTTTTTCACATTTTAACAGATCTGATCGGATTTGGGTGATAATTTGTGGAAAGTTAAGAGAATAAGTATCAGTAAGGGAGGAGGGGACTCTCACCCCTAAATATTTAATGGAGCGAGCATCCCAAGAGAAATGAAAGTTGGAACGTATCCTGCTCACTTCTTCCTTCGTTAATCCTGCATCAAGGGCCACACTTTTTGAGATGTTAATTTTATAATTGCTAAAGGACGAGTATTCCTTGATAGTGGCTAGCAAAGCCAGTAGTGATAAATTAGGGATAGTAAAATAAAGCAGATCGTCAGTGAATGCCGAACATTTGTAAACAGCATGGGGCAAAGTGAGGCCCTTGATATCAGGATTTTCACGTATCGCCATCATCAAGTGTTCCATACACAGAATAAACAATATAGGGGAGAGGGGACATCCTTGTCTAGTACCATTTTGGATAAGCACTTTGGAGGACACGGACCCATTAATTCTTATTTGGGCCCATGGATTTGTGTATAATGCCATAATACTATTTCGCATGAAATTACCTAAGCCTATCTGATGAAGAGTGGCATCTAGGACTCCCCAATTCACCCGGTCGAATACCTTCTCGGCATCAAGCGATAATAGCATCATCCCTAGGCAAGAGCGTTGAGCATGAGCGATAGAGGAAAACGCATAAAGCGTGTTGTCTCTTGCCTCCCTGTGCTCTGTGGGGGACAAAGCCCACCTGGTCTGGGTGAATTAGGGAGTCCAGATGTAATGATAGACGAATAGCCAGGAGCTTAGCATATAACTTAGCAACAGTGTTAATGAGAGAAATTGGGCTGTAACTAGAATATAATTGTGGGTCCTTTCCCTTCTTAGGTAATACCACTATGTGTGCTCCAAGAAAAGAGGATGGAAAGGGCATAGAGGGAGATATGCTATTAAACATAGAAAGTAGAGGGGAAGAGAGTTCAGGAAGTAAATTCTTATACGATCTAGCAGAGTAACCGTCTGGTCCTGGGCTCTTGCCTGAAGGCAAGAGAGCCACACCAGACTGTAGTTCCTCCACAGTGAAAGGGGCTTCTAATGAGGCCACCACCTCAGGAGACAGTGTAGGGAGTGCTGTATTTTTAATGTATTGTTCCAGAGAAGAGAAAGAGGAATGGGAGGCAGTAGAGAAGGTAGATGGAGGGAGATGATAAAGGAAGGAGTAGTAGGCATGAAAGGCTGCCAAAATGTCTTTCATAAAGTGGGACAACAAGCCTGATGGCATTCCAATAGATGGAATAAAGGAGGTAGCTCTCTTATCTTGTAAAGCTCTAGCCAAAAATGTACCCAGTTTATTGCCCCACTCGTAAAAGGTCTTACCACACAACTGACGATACCACTTCCACTTCGAATCCAGGAGCTTTTTAATGTCAGATCTCGTACGTTGAAGATCTCTTAAAGCATCTTCTCGTAAAGTTGTTTTGTGAGAAGTCTCAAGTTTGTGGAGAGAGGTAAGCAAAGAAGATAGCTTAGCTGCAGCTTCACTCTTTAATCTGGATCCATGCTAAATTAGCACTCCGGGTAGTATGCACTTCAAAGCCTCCCACTTCACAGGGGGAGAGGTATCATCAGTGGAGTGGTCCTCCTGGAAATGTAAAATAGAAGAGCGGAGGTCAGTAAGACATAGTGGAACTGACAGTAATGATTTGTTGAGTTTCCATGTATAGTTAGGTTTTGGTAGGGAAGGAAGAGAAAGGTTAAGAGAAACATGTGCATGGTCCGAATGTAAAATTGAACCAATGGAGGCATCATGTATATTTAGCAATAGAGCATGTGATCAAAAAATATAATCAAGGCGATGTGATTTCTGTGGATTTGAGTAGAAAGTATAATCTTTTGTATGAGGATGTGTTAATCTCCATGAGTCGCTTAATTGTGAGGTATGAAATTTGCAAATAATAAGCGCTAATTGGCGCCTGGATAAGGAAGAGGAACAGGAAGATGTGTTGATTAGTGGTTGCAAAGATACATTAAGGTCACCCCATAATAATATCTGACCAGTGGCAAAAGATGTCAACGTGTCTAAGGTAGAAAGCAGAAAGGAAGTTTGGTCCCTGTTAGGTGCAGAGGCTATTGTGAAGGGATGGCCTTCCAGATTGCAATTAACAAATAAATATCTAGCTTCTGCATCAGCCAAAGTGGATTCCACTGAGACAGAAACAGACCTATGGAAGCCTATGGAGACTCCCTTACTTCTAGTGTCAGGGTTAGTAGCGTAATGCCAGGTAGGAAAATATTGGTTGGTGAAAGTTGGTGTGTGGCCCGTCTTAAAATGGGTTTCCTGAATACATAAAATCTGTTTTTTAAGTATGCAGCCGGAGAAGATAGACAAAATAGGGTATGAAGTGAGGTTGCAGAGAAACATGCCCATAGCAAACAGTAGAACAAAAAACCTACTAACTGAAATAGCAACCTACCTAAATCAGTTGCACGGCACCTAAAAGTGCCTAATATATAGCGATAGAAACCTAAACTAACCCTAGTGGGGGTTGGTGGCAGACTGCCATTGCTGCAAAAATATAACCTATAAAGAATTTAGTAATTGTCATCTAGCACATCAGGGAAAAACATCAGCTCGGGCTGAGAGTAAGTGATAAGCTTATATATAAGCGTGTGGGAGGTCACTCAGTAGGTGAGGTCCCACACTCAAAGACATAAGGAGACCTTGTTAATAATCATTAAGTAAAGTTATCAGTAAAGGGCAGGGGAAGATGCCCTGAACGTAAACAATAAGGAGAACAGAAAGTTAGGCATATATTTCAATAGAAAAGTAACATAAAATATACGGGCCCTGGAAAGGTCGAAGAGCCAGGATGAAAATCTTCAGAATCGCTGGATCAATTCCTCTGTGCTGGGAGTGTTTTTTTTTTATTTACTTTACAGGCTTAGTAGTGGAAGCCGTTTTATAGATGGAAACCATTACTAAGCCGGGGCTTAGCATTAGCCCCAAAAACAGCTACCACTGACCCCCAAAAATTTACCCGGTACCCATGCCACAGGGGTGCCAGGAAGAGCTGGTACCAACAAACCTGGAGCGTCAATAATGGCGCACCTGTCCCTAGGTGGTAACAAGCTGGCAATATTTAGGTGGGGGAGGGCCAGTAAAAATGGTCCTCACACATCCTGGTAACGTCAGGCTGTTGCTGCTTGGTATCTGGCTGAGAATGAAAATAGAGGGAACTACACACGTTTTTTCGTAAATCATAAAAAAAAATATATATATATATATATATATAAAACGCATAGGGTTCCCCCTAATTTCATTCTCAGCAAGATAGCAAGCAGCAACAGTCTGATGTTACCAGGGTGGGCGAGGACCATTGTTACTGGCCCTCCCCAGCCTAAATAACGCCAGCCTGTTACCACCTAGGCACAGGAGCGCCATTTTTGATGCTTCAGGCCTATTGGTACCGACTCTTCCCAGCACCCCTGTGGTGGTGGGTACCGGGGTAATAATTGGGGGTTAGCGCTAGCCGTTTTGGGGCCTAACGCTAAGCCCCGGCATAGAAATGGATTCCGTCAATAAGACAGCTTCCACTACTAAACCTGTAAAGTAAATAAATAAAAAAATAAAACACAACATGTTTAAAACAACTTTTATTTAAAGAAAAAAACACTCCCCAACATAACCATTTTATTAACATAATAAAAAAAAATGCTAGTCATCATAGTAGTCCACCAAATCCGAAGTAGCTTACAGGATACATGGATCTGAAATGAGAAGAAAAAAACCCACGGAAAATAGTTAAGTACATCTATTGTCAACCGCCCGCACCGCATGACTACAACTTCCAGCATGTCCTCACTGTAAGGGCAAGCTGGGAGTTGTAATCATGCGACGGTGGGCTGGTATGAGATGTGCAGGCGGCTGACAAGCTTGTCACCCGCCTACACATCTCTCGCCTGAGCCGCAGGACTACAACTCCCAGCATGCCCTTACAATAAGGACATGCTGAGAGTTGCAGTGGTGCAGCATGGACTGGCCGGAGATGTGCGGGTGGATAGTTCATTACTATCACCGACCTGGATCAATTATCAATACTGTGCATTCCCTGCACTAGATGAACAATGAGGTAATCACTGAATGAAAAAAACCTTCTCAGTAGCAGGCTAAGACTTAAAACTTCACCCCACCTGCCCTCCGTAGTCTACCATCAGGACTATGGGATACCTGGGGGCCCTCTAATGATCGCTGGTGTGGATCGGTCAAGGACAAGTAGGGCTCTGTACATTAAGTAAAAGCAGGGCTCTGTACACTGAAGACAAGCAGGGCTCTGTGCACTGAGGATCAGCAGGGTTCTTTGTACTGATGACAAGGAGGGCTCTGTACACTGAGGACAAGAAGGGCTCTGTACACTGAGGACAAGCATGGCTCTGTACACTGAGGGCAAGCAGGGCTCTGTACACTGAGGACAAGTAGGGCTCTGTACATTGAGGAAAAGCAGGGCTCTGTACACTGAAGACAAGCAGGGCCCTGTGCACTGAGGATCAGCAGGGTTCTTTGTACTGATGACAAGCAGGGCTCTGTGCACTGAGGACAAGTAGGGCTCTGTACACTGAGGACAAGCATGGCTCTGTACACTGAGGACAAGCAGGGCTCTGTAAACTGAGGACAAGCAGGGCTCTGTACACTGAGGACAAGCAGGGCTCTGTACACTGAGGACAAGCATGGCTCTGTACACTGAGGACAAGCAGGGCTCTGTAAACTGAGGACAAGCAGGGCTCTGTACACTGAGGACAACCAGGGCTCTGTACACTGAGGACAAGCAGGGCTCTGTACACTGAGGACAAGCATGACCCTGCACACTGAGGACAAGCAGGGCTCTGTACACTGAGGACAAGCAGGGCTCTGTACACTGAGGACAAGCAGGGCTCTGTACACTGAGTACAAGTAGGGCTCTGTGCACTGAGGACAAGCAGGGCTCTGTGCACTGAGGCTCTGTGACACTGAGGCTCTGATTGACAAACCAGGATCACAGAGCCCTGCTAGTTTTGCCCATACTTTCTGTATTTTGTCTCTGCACATAGACACACAGACATTAGCTGCAGGGACAGCATTTTTTACCCAAAACTATACATATTTTTTAACCAATGTTTATCAAAAAATACATATAATGTTATTATCTACATTATATAAAAACGCTTTACTAACTACAGGTACACTTTAAGAACTAGACTAAGTTATACTTATTAGTTTGGAAAGATGGAAGTGAAGCTGTCACAAGCGGCACTCCGGCCGGACATTCCGGCCGTGAGCGCATCTTCCCCAGTGTCCCGGCCCCCGGCGGGGCTGGGATTCGCATCGCGGGACGTGCCCGCATGCGAGTCCCAGCCTCTCACTCACCTCCGCCCACGGCCTCTGTCCCTCAGCTCCGATGCGCGCGCCCCTGCCTTCTAGCGCGCGCGCCGGAGCTGTTAAATTTAAAGGGCAAGTGCGCCCGTAATTAGCAATTGCACCTGCACCTTTTTTTTTATAAGTTCTAGCTCCTCCTTAGCACCCCTGCCGGATCTTTGTTTTCCCTGCACCTTAGAGCCAGCACTTATAGTTATTTCCTTGCCGTGTACCAGACCTCTGTATTCCGTGACCCGACCGTGTTTCTAGCCGCCAGCCTATTGACCTTCTGCTACACTACTGACTATGCTTCTGTGCCACCTGCCCTGACCTCTAGCCTGCCTGACTACGTCTTGCCTATTCCTTTGGTTCCATGCTTCACCTCAGCCGCCTGTGTGGTCGAGTCATGCCAGGGGTAGCAAGTCCAACCCGCCTTGCGGCGGGCTCTGGTGAAAACCAGCGGCACCTTAGACTCTGCTCCCTGGCACGGCTCGCGTCATCTGCCACACAGGTCCAGTGGATCTACTACTTCACCTGCTCCAGCCTACCATGGTATTACGGGTCACTTACTCCCTGGGTACCTGCCGTCTGCGGTGAGTCTTACAGAAGCACATACAGTAAGAGTTCTGTCTTCATTACAATAAATTTAAAAGCATATAGCATGTAGACTGGAAAACAGGACCATCAATTGTTCAATGTGTTTTGAGTCCTAAGAACCCTTCGTCATGGCTGTTATAGAAGAAGTGATTATTGCTTTTTTGCACTATGCACTTCATTCATGAGGATAATATTTTATGTGCACCATTAAGAGTGTCTGTATTGCTATTGTTTTTAAGAGATTTCTAAACCAGAGGCACCTCTTAACTCTAAATTCATTACATAGAAGTCATATGTTCATTACTATCACCAACCTGGATCAATTATCAAAACTGTGAATTCCCTGCACTAGATGAACAATGAGGTAATACAAAACAAAATCACCGGGCTAAAACTTAAAACTTCACCCCACCTGCTCTCCATAGTCTACCATCAGGACTATGGGATATTGGGGGACCTCTTATCATCGCTGGTGTGGATCGGTCTTTTTGATAAGTATATCCAGTGTGTGTCATTACACACCTGGACCCTTTGATGCCTTTGCAGTAACCAATGCATTTTGTGCATTTACCATACCCCTCTGGTTTATGCACAGTTGTGACAATTGTGGTTGGTTTTGTTATAACATCAGTGCCATCATATATTTGATAACGGTATACACTCCTCTGAGTATCTGTATTTTATTATATTTTTTGCTTTGAGATATGGTATTAGAGATACTGTTTGCTATTGATGTTTCATTGCATTGGTGCTACTTATACAGTTCTGACTGATCTGGGTATTATCACGTACACTGGGTAGAAGAATTATCTTTCATCAATACTATTTTTTTTTTTTCATTTCTGTTTGTATCTAGGAGCAACACCATTTGGTCAGTTTAGCCCTATGTTTTAACATTGTTACTATCATTATTTTGTCTATTGGTTCTGTATGGTAACATCTATATGACATTTTGCAACTATTGGTCTGTTGGTTCCCTGATGAAACCGCAATTGATTGGACGGGGGAAACGCATTGGAACATGTGACCAAAATATTTTATTATAAATAATAGAGCAAACAACCAGGTGTTCTTACGGTCTATTGTAAATACTTTTTTTGTGACACTGTGCCACCAGTGTGACGGGACAAAGTGACATTATCTATAAGGTCTCTTTGTATTTCCATCCTTTTTTTTGTTTATTGTTTTTTCCCTTCACTTTATATCAGGAGAGGGAACATCACCGTTGTTGAGGCCACCCAGTTAAGGGGAGGGTCCCTCAAAAGGCAGGACAGTGGGTAAGGGAGGCTAAGTATTAGAGTGCACTTTCCCCTATTCACTTCTGCTTCCATTCATGAATTTGACTTTTGAAGCAATAACATCCCAGGGGACTATCAGTTGTATAGTCACATCTCAATTAGCATTTCCCCTCCCCGTTAAACAACCACTACCTCCATCATTTACAAATGTCCTTGTCCTGTTACCTAGTGGCGCATGTCTTTTTATTGTGGTTATGGTAGTGTGCACACATTTTTTGGAGGTGATTTTTTGTAATTTTTACATTACCATTTTTCCATACATAATAATGGTTACATTTTAGCCCGCTACTGAGAAGAATTTAGTTTTTTTTCATTCGGTGATTTTGTTCATATGTTCATTAGCAAGAGGTTTGTGTTTTCCTTTAATATTTTCCTATTACCTCTCGGTGTGTTGAGTTATTTGTAGGTGCATTCTTCTTTGAAGGGGTACTCCGGTGGAAAACATTTATTTTTTTAATCAACTGGTGCCAGAAAGTTAAACACATTTGTAAATTACTTCTATTAAAAAATCGTAATACTTCCAGTACTTATCAGCTGCTGTATACTACATAGGAAGTTCTTTTCTTTTTAAATTTCTTTACAGTCTGACCACAGTGCTCTCTGCTGATACCTCTGTCCATGTCAGGGACTGTCCAGAGCAGGATAGGTTTGCTATGGGGATTGGCTCCTACTCTGGACAGTTCATGACATGGACAGAGGTGTCAGCAGAGAGCACTGTGGCCAGACAGAAAAGAAATTCAAAAAGAAAATAACTTCCTCCGTAGTATACAGCATCTGATATGTACTGGAAGGATTAAGATTTTTTTTAATAGAAGTAATTTACAAATCTGTTTAACTTTCTGGCACCAGTTGTTTTAACAAATATTGTTTTCCACCGGAGTACCCCTTTAACCTGCCAAATACTGTATTTCCTGTCTCGAAGAAAATCTGAAGAAAAAACAAACAAACATAAATTGGTCCATTCACAAAGGAGATGGTGCGGCACTGCTTAGGTGTCCTGGGGTGTGTCTTGGCAGGTGGACACTGGTGTAGCTATATTGCCGTAGGCGGTGCTCAGATATAGTAAGCAGTATTCTAATATCGTCCGTAATAAAAAAGAAGATTTCGGCACTCACCAAGTCGGCTTGTAAGTCTTCTTTATTCAGATATACTCACATATGGGGTACAGGAGAGAGGGGTGGTGGGGGGACAGTGGATGGCATCCCCTGTCCCCCCACCACCCCTCTCTCCTGTACCCCATATGTGAGTATATCTGAATAAAGAAGACTTACAAGCGGACTTGGTGAGTGCCGATATCTTCTTTTTTCTTACGGACGATAAATTGGTCCATGTTTAGTCAAACTCCATCTGTATACGGGGGGGGGGGGGGGTCGGTCCGGCTGCAGGGACATAATGACATCATGTCATGCCCCTTCAATTCATCTCTATGAGAGGGGGCATGACAGCTGTTTACTAGCCTCTTCCCATAGACATGAATGGCAGTGTTCACTCATCATCCAACATGAAGCAGAGTTTGCTACGTGCACCAGATTACTGGGGTGCAGCTGCAGAGATGGCGAGGGTTCCCAGCAGCCTAGCGACGAAGTACCCCTTTGAGATCAGTGTATGAAACATCGGTCTTAGTAAATTCCCCCACAACGTCTGACAGAGCCTGCATAGCAGTGAACAAAGGCTGTACTAAAGGAGCCATGTAGGCTTTCTGCACTGCCATACAGGCTACCTGAGAGTGTAGCTAGGAAGACAAATATGCTACTAAAAATACATATAAGTAATTATAAAATGTATAATTCAAAACATAATGAATAATGCTGCATAGTTCTCTATTAAAATATCAAAGCACAAACAAAGTCTGAAGATTAGTTTGGATCTGTAAAAAAACAGACGTAATAAACTACATCCATCTGCCACAAATCCCCCACATTATAAATCATATTTACCCAACTAGAAAAAATATCTAACAATTTATCATCAACCTGTTTAACCTTACATATTTGAGCTTATACCAAAATGAAGGTTTCCTCCAGCTACTACTATGCAAAAAAAAAAAAAAAAAAAAAAACTCAGGATTGCTTACAGATGTAAAAATCTAGTTCATTGAACATAAAAAATGGTGGGTGTATGACACTGTGTTTAGCAATGAAAATGGCATAGCATATCAAGCTTTGGATTTATTTTAAACTCCAGTCATTTACCTGGATGGTGACTTAGATCAAGGAGAAAGTAGCAATGATGTAATTACAAGGCTGTGTCTAATTCTAAATGTGTATTTAGTAATCTGATCCTAGACCATCTGCTCATGGTTTTCCTTTTACTGGGGAAAAATAAAGACTTTATCTATGTGGTTTATATAGTACAGCTAGTATCCAGATAATCAGCATTCACAGAAAACAAATTCAGTGGCCCAGATTTATCAATCTGCCTGAAAGCAAAACTGTCTGGTTTTGTACACAACAAACAATCACAACTCAGCTTTCATATGCGTTCTGGTAAAATGAAAGCTTAGCAGTAATTGGTTGTTATAGGCAAAATTAGACAATTTTAGTTTTAGGTAAATCAGGGCCGCTGTGCACAGTTCTATAGGATGCACCTGATGAAGGGAGGAGTAGTCCTCCAGAAATGTGTTGTCCTTAATTGTATCTCCTAACAAACTCTTTTATTTCTTCACCATCTCTGATTCAACTTGTCATCTATACTCAGTGAGCGGTCTGAGCCAAAAGTTTGATCTCAAGGGGGATTCCTTGTCAGGAACACCCAACTAATCTTCTTACTCAAAATCAGTTCTATAGGATGACATTATGGTCCAGATTTATCAAAGAATGTCTACAGTAGAGATATTTTCCCACGTTTATTTGGGTGGTGGGTTTGACTAGCGTGCATCTTATTTATCAAGAAGGAGGATGAATTTTGCACAGCTCTGCTGTGGTGGGAAAAGCTCTACCACATACACTTTTTCTAGACACTTGTGAGGTAGGGAAGTAGACCCTTTCCTGGGTCCTGAATTTGGCATGTTAGGTGTTTTTATTTACTTTCACAGAGCTGCCAGGACATTTTTACTTGCATTTTAGATGCTACAATCAAATTTGATTGTGGTGTCTAAGGGATTAAAGCCGGGCATCACCGTGATCAGTGATGTCTGGCATTAAATATGGGTCCTGGGGCAGACAGCTGCCAGGACCACCCAGCTATGACCTGTGCTCAGCTACTGGGCGTGTGTCATAGAAGGGGAGTGGGACGCTGTCGTCCACAAGAGGTTAAAGGTTGAATTGCGGAAG
Organism: Hyla sarda; assembly: GCF_029499605.1. Taxonomy (NCBI): domain Eukaryota; kingdom Metazoa; phylum Chordata; class Amphibia; order Anura; family Hylidae; genus Hyla; species Hyla sarda. The sequence goes on along the minus strand of NC_079189.1, from coordinate 117,309,121 downwards.
GTAGAAGTGATTCTCACGACTACTGGTAGGTGGTGTAGCTTTGTAAATAAAAAAGTACATTTGCACACAAAATAGCGACTTTTGACTAAAGTCGCAAATGATAAATATGTGACCACTGCATGGTCAAAAAGAAAAAAGTTCTACTGGTAGGCAAAAAGAGTAAAACTGTCCATATCAAAAATCGCATAAAAGTCGCTAAATATGCTGCTTGCGCCTGAACTGCGCCTAAACTTAGACAAAAAAATGATCTAAAAGCAATGATAAATCTCCCCATATGTCTTTGGAGCATAACAGTACCTAGAGAAAATTCAAACAGACAATGGGGATAACTTCCAACCTCATGCTGATGTTGCCTAGATTTGAACTTATGAATATTTTCAATGATAACAACTAAGCTACCATTATTGGGATATGTTATTAATCCAAATACTGACAATTGATCTCCTACTGTCCTACATTTGTGTATTTTTAACCTGTTAAGGACCAAGGACGTACCGGTACGTCCTGAGTCTTTTCCCTTTCTATAACGCGACATAGCGGGTCGGGCCCAGCCTCTAACAACGGCCGAGACCCGTGGCTAATAGCATGCGGCAATGATCGCGGTGCCGTGCGCTATTAACCCTTTAGACGCGGCATTCAAAGTTGTGAACGCCGCGTCTATAGTGAAAGTAAAACATTGCCGGTAAGCTCAAGGGGCTGTTCGGGATGACAGTGGCAAAATCGTGGCATCCTGAACAGCTGTGGGACACGAGGAGGGTCTCCTACCTTGCCTCCTGGTGTCCGATCGCCGAATCACTGCTCATTGCCTGGGATCCAGGCATGAGCAGTCAAGCGGCAGAATCATCGATCAGTGGTTTCCTATGAGAAACCAATGATCAATGTAAAAGAACGATGTGTGCAGTGTTATAGCCCCCTATGGGAGCTATAACACTGCAAAAAAAAAAAGTAAAAAAAAGGGAATAAAGATAATTTGACACCTCCCCTATTAAAAGTTTGAATCACCACCCTTTTCCCATTTAAAAAACAAACTGTGTAAATAAAAATAAAAATAAACATATGTGGTATCGCCGCATGCGGAAATGTCCGAATTATAAAAATATATTGTTAATTAAACCGCACGGTCAATGGCGTACGTGCAAAAAAATTCCAAAGTCCAAAATAGTGTATTTTTGGTCACTTTTTATATCATGAAAAAATGAATAAAAAGCGATCAACAAGTCCAATAAATACAAAAAGGGTACCACTAAAAACTTCAGATCACGGTGCAACAAATTAGCCCTCATACCGCCCCATGCGCGGTAAAATATAAAAGTTATAGGGGTCAGAAGATGACAATTTTAAACGTATAAGTTTTCCTGCATGTAGTTATGGTTTTTTTTCAGAAGTACGACAAAATCAAACCTATATAAGTAGGGTATAATTTTAATTGTAAGGACCTACTGAATAAAGAGAATGTGTCGTTTTTACCAAAAAATGTACTGCGTAGAAATGGAAGCCTCCAAAATTTACAAAATGGCGTTTTTTTTTTTCAATTTTGTTTCACAATGATTTTTTTTTCCGTTTCGCCTTAGATTTTTGGGTAAAATGACTGATGCAATTACAAAGTAGAATTGGTGGCGCAAAAAATAAGCCATCATATGGATTTTTAGGTGCAAAATTGAAAGGGTTATGATTTTTTAAAGGTAAGGAGGAAAAAACGAAAGTGCAAAGACAGAAAAACCCCTGGTCCTTAAGGGGTTAAGGAAATACATGATATCAAGAAGAGCATAATGAAACAAAGTTTGATCACTGAACCTCTTTTTTATGTTTTTATTTCTTTTATTTTTAAATAAAGTGTTTGAACTGTAAGATGATGTGGTAGCCCTTAGGGGGGTGTATGGTAGTTGGGGTGTTGTTTCAGTAAACTGTGGCACTCCTCAGTAGCCTTAACATATTAGAAAATAATATGTTAAGGCTACTGAGGAGTGCCACAGTTGTGGTGAAACGTGTTTAGCCTCAATCTTTAAGTATTGCCACAACCATCTTTTGTTTATATCAGCCACCAAGTCAGCCGATGCCACCTTGCCAGCGCTGCAGTACCCAGACTCGTGGCCCACTACTAAATAGCGTGCTATTCACACCACGAGGGCGCTGGCTCACAGCCGATCGCTACTCCTTAGGCCGACGGGCGAATAGAGCCCAGCATAACTCCATTCACCCACTGCTTCATATTGGATGCCAGCTCTATACATCACAGAGAACAACAGCGCATCATTTGGGACCAACATACCTTCACATACGCCTTCCCGGAGAAACCCCTGCACCTATGCCAGGTTGGTGGTTGCCCTCGTTTTAGTCCGTGCGGGCACTGATTCATCCCAGTCTCTAGGAGTCTGCCGCTCCGGAGACAGTCAGCTGCCGTGCAACACGGTGAAGACTACAAATAAGGTACCGCTCTGAATGTCCTATACTGTGATCGTTCTTTGAAGTAAAGTGGAAGGCATAACTGTATCGCTCATCTCATCTGCTATATTTAACGGACACTTTGTATCCATTTTGTTACCAATACAGTACATTGGCTTCATGAGATGAACAATCCCAACTACTGTGGCTGCTAAAATAGACTAGAACTATCACATTGACTTTGGTTATTGGCTGCTATCTTATATACAATAAGAAGGTTGGCAATCTATCATTTGCAAGAAATGTTATAAGTAAATTTTTTTAAGCATATCTCTAATACCTGGGCAAGGGCCCTGCCCAGGTGTTTTAATATTATTTTATTATTATTTTCACTTAATAAATGTACATTATTGTTTAAGTTTTATTTTGCAGGTATTTTTATTATCCCTGTAATCAAGATAGGATTACTGTAGTCAGCATCAGTTTAATTTACATATATTTCTTACTTTTATTTGTGATCTACTATCTGTCAATTTGTCCACATCTTTTATCTCCATCTTTTTGCTTCTTCCTTTCTATTCTTTCTCTTTTTCACTCTTTTCAATATCCTTGAGGACTGGTCATATAATTTCTTCATTATATTTATCTACACTTTTCTATCGCTTGCTTTCTCAGCATCTTTTTTGTTCGGTGTATGATACGGGATAGAAGGATGAGAGGACGGTGCTAGTATAGCGGGAGGGAGCCGCAGCTCTGCAGCAGCGTGATATCAAGCTTCCAGTTTCCTGTCCTTTGTTTCCTGATCTTTTTAAAAATGAAAGGAGAGATCTGACTGGTTGCTATGGGCAACTCAGCAACGTTTTCTTTGGACAAGTTTTGATAAATTTCCACCTATATGTCTCACTCACTAATTTCTGCCCAAGTTTTTTCCTTAGGATGTCCTTTCAGCACCTTCTCGGCATGATCTTTCTCAGCACCATGTCCAGGAGCACAAACAAACCAAAATCAAATGCCTTTTTTGGTCAGGACAGAAGGTGGTCTTTAATGTACTGCCCATTGTTCCTGATAAGGGCAATTTTGCTTGTGTCCTGTGTCAGGATCCAGACTGGTATGCAGTGAGGACACTGGAGGTGGATCCTCTGTGTCAGTGGGGTAATGGCTTGGGCCGTACCAGGGGAACGGAGTCTAAGGGGTTACTGGTTTTCACCAAAGCCCGCCGCAAAGCGGGATGGACTTGTAGCGGCAGGTAACCTTCAGGTCGTTCCACCCGATAGCGACTCAACCTCGACTGACAGCTGAGACAGGCGCGGTACACAGGGACAAGGCAAGAGCAAGGTCGGACGTAGCAGAAGGTCAGGGCAGGCAGCAAGAGTCGTAGTCAGGGGCAACAGAAGAAGGTCTGGGTACACAGGCTTGGGAACACACTAAACGCTTTCACAGGGCACTAAGGCAACAAGATCCGGTAAGGACAGGAAGGGGAAGTGGGTTTTTATGTGTTAGCAGGTGCAATTAATGGTGCACTGGCCCTTTAAATTTCAGAGAGCCAGCGCGCGCGCGCCATAGAGAGCGGGGCCGCGCGCACCGGGACAGAACAGCAGGAGGACGTGGCAGGTGAGGAGAATGGGATACGACCTGCGGGCATCCCCGCCGGTGATAACAGTGCAGCGCTCCCGGTCAGCGGGTCTGACCGGGGCGATGCACACAGAAGAACGCCGCAAGCGCTCCGGGGAGGAGCAGGGACCCGGAGCGCTCGGCGTAACATCCTGTGATTAGGAATAGGAATACCCCAGAACTGATCTGGCTAGATAATTCATTCAATTACAGCTTTTATTCCATTAACCATTACATTGACAATGGTCTTGTAGTCCACATTCAGAAGAGAGATGGAATGCCAGTTTTTAAAATACCATCTCCCGATCTTTCAGTTTTACAAGATTATGACCATTCTTTCAAAAATAACAAGGGCATTCTGCCCTCCACTACCATCTTCCTGTAGAGCACCAACAGTGCTACAGCACCAATAGTTTAACATGCTCACAGGCTACCATTAGCCATATATTAGGGCAGCATACATCTGTATACCTTTGTTTAAATTAAACTGTGTTGAAAAATTCAATTGACTACACTCCTCCATATAACTATTGAAAAAGCAAAACATATTCCGTCTTGCAATGTTTTCTTATTGGCCAATGTTTTTGTATTCTTGTTTGCACATTACATTGCACAAGACCATTTAACTTAACGTTCTTCAGACATATGCAGATGTGTTACGTTATGCGCTCCTGCCACACACGCTGACCGTGAGCACCTGGTCCCCTTACCTTCTGCTGCCGACGGGGCTGGGACTCGCATCGCGAGACACTCCCGCATGCGAGCCCCAGTCCGTCACGCTCCGGGAGTTTCTCCTGCCTCTGGCTCTCTGCTACGGCATGCATGTCCCGGTCCCCTTGGGCGCGTGCGCAGGAGCTGTAAGATTTAAAGGACCAATACGCTTATTAGTGTAATCCACCTGTGGCTTATTTATAAGTTCCTCCACCCTCCTCAGTTCCCTGCTGAATCTTTGTTGCCTTGTGCCTGAGAGAAAGCATTCCTGTTATTGCCTTGCCATGTATCAGATCTCTTGCTTTGTGACTCGACCTTGCTCCTCTGCCGCCTGCTATGTCTAGACTACACTACTATGCCACCTGCCCTGACCTTCTGCTATCCAGACTACGAGCTGCCTTATCCCTCCTGTGCTTCGCATTTCCTCAGCTGCCTGTGTGGTCAAGCCATGCCAGGGGTTTGCGGCGGGCTCTGGTGAAAACCAGCAGCACCTTACACTCCACTCCCTGGTACGGTCCGAGTCATCTGCCACACAGGTCCAGCGGATCCACATCCACCGGAGTTCCTGTCTTGAGAAACATGAGTGTTCCAAGATGTATGTATAAATCATAGTTTTAATGTTAAACGTAACACGCAAACATGGTGTGAATTTTTTATTCACATGTCTAAAAACGTAGCCTTTACACATTATGTAGGATATATATATATATATATATATATATATATATATATATATAATATGTAGAAGCAGAAAAATACTAAAATAAAAAAATAAAAGCACAAACAGGCAGATTATCAAGTGACAACAATTTGAAAAAGTTTTCCAGAGGCATAAAAATCCTGTGTGTGTGTGAGTTTACCCTTAGTCGCTTATTTATGGGAGGCAGTATATATAATTTTACTATGTCTGCATTAATAAAAATAGTATTGTTTTTTTGGGGAAATATAATTGGTGTTTTGGCACCTATGTTTAACACATTCTTCTCCTCCCATTCACCAGGGGATTGCGGTGAAATTACTATATTGATAATTTTGTGGTTCACAGTTTGCACCACAAAAATTAGGCAAGAGATATATTCTGTCTTTGAAAGTATTCCCCTGAAGCCTACTGGACACGGAACTGGCACCACTTGCTTTTTGTAAACCCAATTTTTTTTATGATGTACAAGTAAAAACAAACCACATTTTTAAAGAATGCACTGGTCCCTTCTAAACTTGGAAGTCTTCAATCTGTTTACCTCAAGCTCAATCATTTCCCAATTTATCTGGCAAACAGGTTCCAAATGGAGATATAAGATTTACCAACAAAATGGAAACCGAAATATGTTCTAATGATGTTTTTCTAATTATAAACACCTTTTTAACATCACTTTTAACCCCTTAGGGACTCAGTCCATTTTCAGCTTAAGGACTTAGCCCTTATTTGCAACTCTGACCACTCTCACTTTAAGCATTAATAACTCTGGGATGCTTTCACCTTTTATTCTGAATCCGAATGTTTGTTCGTGACATATTCAACTTTAACATAGTGGTAAATTTTCATTGTTACTTGCATCCTTTCTTGGTGAAAAATCCCAAAATGTTATGAAAATGTAGAAAATTTAGCATTTTTCTAACTTTAAAACTCTCTGCTTGTAAGAAAAATGGACATTCCAAAATAAATTATATATTGATTCAAAAAAACAATATGTCTACCTTATGTCGGCATAATAAAGTTGATATGCTTTTACGTTTTGAAGACATTAGAGGGCTTCAAAGTATAGCAGCAATTTTCAAAATTTCCACGAAAATGTCAAAATCTGAATTTTTCAGGGACCAGTTAAGTTTGAAGTGGATTTGAATGGCCTTTCTGAGAAATACCCCATAAATGACCCCATTATAGAAACTGCACCCCTTATAGTATCCAAAATGACATTCAGAAAGTGGTATAAGGAGAAAAAAACACATGACACACTACTTGGGAAACTACACCCCTCAAGGAACGTAACAAGGGGTAAAGTGAGTCTTAAATTGTCACTCTCATTAAAAAAATGTTTTGCTATTGCACTCCTTATGGTGAATAAAACATTTCTAATATACTTTGTTTAAAAAAAAATGAAGTTGTCTATGTTTTATTTGTGCTTAACAAAGCTCAAGAGCACATTATCCCCCATCTCATGCACAGACTTTGGACCAAAGCCCAAACACAGGAAGTGCAGCATTGAGTGCTGAGGGGGGGGGGGGGTGTCCAACCAAAAGCATATGGTAGTTAAGTGTGAGAGCAGCTATGATTGGATGAGGCTGGACACACACACCCTCAGCACTCCAGGCTGCACTTTCTGTGTTTGGACCTCGGTCCTAAGTCTATGTATAAGAAGGGGGAAAATGTGTTCTTGAGCTTTTTTAAGCACAAATAAAGCAGAAAACTTTTTTTAAACAAAGTATATTAGAAACATTTGTGTGAAATAGCAAAAATTTGTTTTAATGAGAGTTACCATTTAACACCTCACAGGTGTTTGGCGACTTTGCGTTGAAGTTGGATGTGAAAATGGAAAATTTTAAATTTAACACTAAAATTATAGTGTTACCCCAAATTTTTTTTTCACATGGTGCAATGGGAGAAAACGGACCCCAAAATTTGAAGCCCAATTTCTCCCAAGTAAGAAAATACCCCACATGTGGACGTTAAGTGCTCTGCTGGCGCACTTCAGGTCTCAGAACAGAATGAGCGCCATTGGACTTTTGGAGAGAGAATTTTGCTGAAATTGAAGTCGGGGGCCATGTGCATTTACAAATCTCCCATGGTGCCAGAACAGCAGAAACCCCCCACATGTTAAACCATTTTGGAAACTATACCTCTCCAGGAACATAACTAGGGTTACAGTGAGTACTCACACCTCACAAGTTTCTTGAACAGTGGGCCGTAAAAGTGAAAAATTTGATTTTTAACACTAAAAGGATTGTGTTGCTCCAAATTTTTCATTTTCACATGGTGTAATAGGAGAAAATGGAGCCCACAATTTGAAGCCCGATTTCTCCCAATTAAGAAAATGCCCCATATGTGTATGTTAAGTGCTCTGCTGGTGCACTACATGTCTCAGAACAGAAGGAGCACCATTGCACTTTTGGACAGAGAATTTTGCTGGAATTAAAGTCAAGGTCATGTGCATTTACAAACATCCCATCCCCAATGCCAGAACAGCAGAAACCCCCCACATGGGACACCATTTTGGAAACTATATCCCTCCAGGAACGTAACAAGGGTTACAGTGAGTACATTACAGTGGGCCGTAAAAGGGAAAAATGTGATTCTTTTTTGCACTATATTGATAGTGTTACCCCAAAAGTTTCATTTTCACATGGGGTAATAGGGGAAATGGCCCCCAAAATTTGTAGTGCAATTTCGCCTGAGAAAGAAAATACCCCATATGTGGATGTAAAGTGCTCTGCAGGCACACTGCAATGCTCAGAATAGAAGCAGCACGATAGTGCTTTTGGAGTTAAAAGTTTGTTGAAATTACAGTCTGGGGCCATGTGCATTTACAAAGCCCCCATTGTGCAAGAACAGCAGAAATCTCACACATGTGAGACCATATAGAAACTACACCCCTCATGGAATGTAACAAGGGTTTTAGTGAGTACTTACACCTCACATGTTTTTTGAACAGTGGCCCGTAAAAAAAAATAATTAGATTTTTGACACTGATTTGCTGGTATTAACCAAAATATTTTTAGTTTCACAAGTATTAAGAGAAAAAAAGCTTCACAAAATTAGTAGCCCAATTTCTTTAGAACTTACAGAAAGTACCCACCATGAGGAAAGGGTTAAGAGGACATTTTGAATGTACAGGTGTTTCCTAAGTTTATTTTCCATGAATGGATGAAGGGTAGCTTTTGAAAATTGCAATCGTCAACCTATACTCTGCTTCATCTTTCTGGGTACAACTAACATGTGACTCCGAATTGTCACCTGGAAATACCAAAGATTAGGGCCTATAGAACTTCCTCTTTGAACTGCAGGTATGTCTCTGTGTTGCCATCATACTGGGACAGCACAAAAGAGTTGTACATGGCAACCTGTACCGTGTAGACCGCAACTTTTTTGTACCATGCCTGTTTTTTCCGCATGGCATGATATGGCTTGAGGACTTGATCAGAGAGATCAACTCCCCCCATATACTGATTGTAGCCCAGAATACAATCAGGCTTGAGCACCGGTCCAAAGGTACCTTGCACAGGGACAAAGGTGCTGCCATTCCCATGAATTGTGGTGAGCATAAGGAAATCCCTCTTTTCCTTATACCTGACCAGCAACAGGTTTTCTTGGGAAAAGGCACGGGACTCACCCCGGGGGATAAGAGTCTGCAGGTGATAGGAAGGAAGGCCTCTTTGATTCTTCCAGACTATCCCACAAGCCAATGTGAATCTGGCGGTGAGGGATGGGAAGAGAGGGATACTAGTATAAAAGTTATCCACTTTATCTAGCATAGTGTTGAGCGCAAATATTCAAAATGCGAATTCTCACCGCGAATATCATCACTTCACGATTTCGGGAATATTTAGAATATAGTGATATATAAATTCTTAATATTCAGTTTTTTTTTTTTTTTTTTTGCGAATATATGTGAATATATGCAAATAATCAAATATGTGTATATGCAAATATTCGCAAATATCGGCACTTCCAGTCAGAGGACATTGATCCCTTCCTTCTTTTAGGTGAAATCTATAATTGCGCATGCGCACTATGCAAATTTCATTACAAATTTTCGCATGAAAAAAAAAGAGAACGAACATAACAAATATGTGAATTTCATGAATTTCACATATTCGCGAAATATCGCAAATTCGAATAAGGCCCCTGTCGCTCATCACTAATCTAGCAATGGGTGCAAAAGGCCCCAAACGATTTTCCTGCTAACACCCAGAGTGGGGGGGGGGGGGCATTCTGGGGGTATCTCATCCCTCATACAGCATAAACTTGCAAGTGTACCCTGAGGTTCTATCGCAAAGTTTATGCATCTTCACACCATACTGTGCCCACTTGGTTGGGATGTATTGCCGGAAGCTGAGCCTCCCCTTAAAGCTGATGAGAGACTAATCAATAGCGACCTCCCTTCTAGGGATATAGGCCTCCCAAAATTCGGCCCCAAAGTGATTGATGACGGCCTGATTTTATACAGGTGGTCATACGCGGGATCAGTTTGGGGGAGGACATGACGCATTATCAGCATAATACAAACATTTCTGAATGGCCTTGAACCGGGAATGGGTCATGGCCACACTGTAGAGCGGGGTCTGGTAGAGGACGTCCCGAATCCAGTATTGCCTGACCTTTGTTTTTTTAACTAGGCCCATATGCAGCACGAGACCCCAAAAGGTCCTCATTTTGGCTGCATTGACTGGGAACCAGTCAATCTTGATTCAGGAATCACGGGCTCATGGTCTGCTGGCTGAGTCCAGACAAGTTTACCGGTACCAGACATCAGTAAACTTGGCTGGGGGGTTTGACTTATACTAGCATGGGGCACAGGGTCAGGAGCAGATGGTGGTTTGCGGCCTCGCATGGTGGCATCTCCACCGCCTTGGTGGCTCATCATGAGAAGGTGAGGAGGACGTGGAAGGAATAAGGAAGGTGGGGTCTTCCTCTTCCTCTGTGACGCTTTCAGTGTTTGAGGCAAGTATGGCATATGCCTCCTCTGCTGAAAACGCCCTGCGGGCAATTTCCCTACTCTAATGGGGTATAGAGTGTATGTATTTGTGGGGGAAAACCCTGCCCTAACCTGCCCTAAACTGCTAACTAACCCACCCTAAGAACAAAAATATAAAAATATAAAACTAAACTAAAAAAAGTAAAAAAGCTTTTTTAATAAAAAAAAAAGGGCTTCTAGCGCAGAAAGCCCTGTGCCCCAAAAAAGCATTTACCTAATCAGTGGTGTGCACACTGATTAGCGCTTGGTGGCAGCAGGGGGCCAGAAGTCAGTGGGGGTCCAGCTCCCAGTACAGTACGAATGATGATTGGTGGTGTATATTACACCACTGATCATCCTCCTTTGTATTTACTATTTGTATTTACCGACGATCTGTGGCGATCGCCTACATGGGGGGTCCTCAGGAGGAGGGTCCCCCTTGGCGAGCGGCAGGACCAGAATCGCTGCAAATCGCTGGTCTGAATTGGCCAGCGATTTGTGGCGATCGCTGATATGGGGAGTCCTCAGGACCCCCCTCTGCGATGTGCTGGAATGCCTGCTGAACAATCTCAGCAGCCATCCCGGCCAGGTCCCCGCCCGGCGGAAACCGGAACGGAAATTCTTGAGGATAGGAGTTTGCAGAGCGTATGCATACGCCCTGCATCCCCAAGAGGTGAAAGCCTCTTTTCAATGCAAAGCAAAGGGTGAAGTCTTTATCAAATCACTATATAACATGTACAGTGAATCACTATATTTATTATTGAAACTTCCCTGTATGGAAATACATGTGACCCTGGAGTGCACCTTTGGGCCTTATTTTACAGACCACATTTTTACAGTGAAGATGAATAAGCCCTGCATGGGTGTCCTTGACTGGTGAGTAGAATCTTGTAAGGGGGTGAGCAGTATGAGCTCAGCACCTGCTTCCTTGCAAAGATATTGCTGTGTGTGTACTAAAAAACACTGTGATGATATTGCACTGGTGTTGAGGGTTCTGGGCGTTTGTTTGTTTTTTTTGCTGTCAGAATTAGACCATACAAAATAAACAAAAACATAATTCAGGGAAATTAGGGGTCAAGTTGTAGCTACCTTGGTGGCAAGTAACGCCCCAAAGATCTGTTAATACTGAGCTATGCTTATCCCAGTATTCTTTAATCACATCCAGTGGTCCTCTTGATCATCCCACATAGAGCAATTCAAATGGAGAGAAACCAGTAGATGCTTGGAGAACTTTTCCCTATTATCCCCAAACTGATGGTTTGACCTATCTTTGAAAAAAAATGGTTTGCAAGTTAGTGCAACAGTATCCAAAACAATGGGATCAGTTGTTCCCATATTTGTAGTTTGCAGAGAGGGAGGTTTTCCGGGAGGTTTGTGTCATTTCAAAACAAACTTGCTGAGTTAGTTGATATAGTGAAAATCAATGTTACAGAGACACTGTCACATGTAACAATGGCATGACAAATCTGCTAAGCACAAGTGTTTTGTACCAGGTAATAAAGTTTTACTACCAACCTCTGCATGAAGAATGCATAAAGATAACAAAGTAAAATAAATTTCCTAAATGTAGAAAAGCTCTTTGGTATAAATTCCTGTATTGAGAAGGACTATAACTTTCACCATAATCTGCTAGATTTAGGGTACAATAGGGGCAGCCTAGGTTAGATTTCTGTGTGGGACCATATTTTTGGGATGTCCACCCCACTTAGGGTTAGGCTTAGGAAAGGCATAGGACTTTCTCTAGGGTATTTCTTAGGGGTAGACCCGGCAGGCCCGTGTCTAGTACTCCCCTCCCAATTTCCCTAATCAGGATAGGGATTCTCCTGTTCTGGGCTGACTATCATTTTGCATGAACAGGTGTAAAAGCACTTCCTTATATGCAATCATTGCCTCCTGTTGTCATGTGCAACACTATTTTCGCCCACTCCCCCTATCCCTGCCTACTCACGTACTCGCCCTAGGTAGCGGGTCCGTAACCATGGGGATGGTCTCTTCTTACAATAAGTGAAAGCAGTCCAGTCAAAATAATAAACTATAATGCAGATAGAGGTTGGGGCACAGAATGGAATCACTCAGGCTAACAGAAAAACAGCTAAACATACACACGATAAGTCGCTGTCCACAGTCCGAAGAGGTTACAAATAAGCCAATTCACAAAGCCAGGAGAAGAGTCAGAGAGCGGAGCCAAAGGGTCAAAATGCCAGATATAACAGATACAATATGAATGCTAGCTAGGAGTACACAGAGCTTTTTAGCAGGCAAGGTGTGAGAGCAGACTGCCAGCTTAATAGAAAAGGTGTTATGATCAAGGTAAGCTGTCCAGTCTCAGCAGACAGGTGTAAAAATAGCAACAAGACCAAACAAAAGCTCTCAGTGCCGATTAACCCTTCGGGTCCTTACATCTGTACATTATAATTAGAGATGAGCGAATTTTAGAAAAAATTGATTTGGCCGATTCAACAAATTTCCCCCCAAAATTTGGTTAGGTCCAAATGTATTCACGGCGAATTGCTATTTAAAAAAAAGCTATTTCTGGCCTACAGAGAGCCTCAAAAGGTATGTAGAAAATGTTGCCTTGCTGTAACACGCATAGGGAGTGTGCTGTGTTAGTGAAATAATACTGTTATTCAGTATGACATGCAGATTAGAGGCGTCTCTTTTAGAATTAATGTTCCAGAGTGGCACAATGAAAGAGCCTGGAGATGGCATCAGAATGAGAGACCATATAGTGGCTGAACGACACAGCATTGAGGTGGCGGCAGCATGAGAATACCATAAAGTGCCTGAATGACACAGTGTGGAGGTGGCGGCAGCATGAGGAGACCATATAGTGGCTGAATGACGCAGCCTGGAGGTGGCAACAGCCTGACAAGACCATAGGGCCTCCCAATTGTAAAGATTAAAGATATTTTTTAACATTTAAATTGAAGATTTTAAATAGATGAACCTAAAAAGTTTTATAAAATGTGCCAGCAGCATAAGGAGACCACATGGCTGCACAGTGACAAAGCCTGGAGGTGGCAGCAGCATGAGGAGACCATAATCAGGCAGAATGACACAGTCTGGAGTTGGCAGCAGCAAGAGGAGACAATTTAGTAGCTTAATGACACAACCTGGAGTTAGCGGCAGCATGAGGAGACCATATAGTCACTGAATAACCCAGCCTGGAGGTAGCAAAAGCCCGACGAGACCATAGGGCCTCCCAATTGAAAGGAATTGAAAGGATTAAAGATATTTTTTAACATTTAAATTGAATATTTCAAGTGGATGAACTTAAAAAGTTTTTTTTACTTTGCCAGAAGCATGAGGAGACCACATGGTAGCACAGTGACAAAGCCTGGTGGTGGCAGCAGCATGAGGAGACCATAATCTGTCAGAATGACACAGCCTGGAGTTGGCAGCAGCAAGAGGAGACCATATAGTGGCCGAATGACACAGTCTGGAGTTGGCGGCAGCAAAAAGATGCCATATAGTGGCTGAATGACAAATTATGGAGTTAGTGGCAGCATGATGAGACCATATATTGGCTGAATGAAACAGCCTAGAGGTGGCAGAAGCATGAGGAGACCATAACGTGGCTGAATGACACTGCATGGAGTTGGTGGCAGTATTAGGAGACAATATAGTGGCCGAATGACACAGCCTGGAGGTGGCGGAAGCATGAGGAGACCATATAGTTGCTGAATGACACAGCCTGGAGCTGGCATCAGCATGAGGTGTTCATATGGTAGCAGAATAAGACAGCCTGGAGGTGGCACCAGCGGAAGGAGAACAAATGGTGGCCGTATGAGACAGCATGGAGCTGGAATCAGCATGAAGAGAACATATGCTGGCAGAATGAGACAGCCTGGAGCTACCAGCAGCTTGAGGATAACATATGGTGACAGAATGAGAAAGCCTGGAGCTGGCATCAGCATGTGGAGAACATAGGATTGCAGAATTAGACAGCCTGGAGGTGGCATCAGCATGAGGAGAACATATGGGGGCAGAATGAGACAGCCTGGAGCTGGCATCAGCATGAGGAGATTGTATGGTGGCAGAATGAAACAGCCTGGAGGTGGAATCTGCATGAGGAGAACATATGGTAGCAGCAGGTTCAGCCTGGATTTGGCATCAGCATGAGGAGAACATATGGGGGCAGTATGAGACAGCCGGGAGCTGGCATCAGCAATGGGAGATCATATAGTGGCTGAATGACACAGCCTGGAGCTGGCATCAGCATGAGGCGTACGTATGGTGGCAGAATAAGACAGCCTGGAGGTGGCACCAGCATAACGAGAACAAATGTTGGCAGTATGAGACAGCGTGGAGCTGTAATCAGAATGAAGAGAACATATGGTGACAGAATGAGACAGCCTGGAGCTGCTAGCAATTTGAGGAGAACATATGGTGACAGAATGAGAAAGCCTTGAGCTGGCATAAGCATGAAGAGAACATATGATTGCTGAATTAGACAGCCTGAAGCTGCCAGCAGCTTGATGAGAACATATGGTGGCAGTATGAGACAGCCTGGAGCTGGCAACAGCATGAGGATAACTTATGGTGGCAGTATGAGACAGCCTTGAGCTAGCATCAGCATGAGGAGAACATAATCTGGCAGAATGACACATCCTGGAGTTGGCGGGAACAAAAGGAGACCATATAGTGACTGAATGACACAGCCTGGAGTTGAAGGCAACAAGAGGAGACCATGTAGTGGCTGAATGACACAGCCTGAAGTTGGCAGCAGCATGAATAGACCATATAGTGGCTGAATAACACAGCCTGGAGGTGGAGGAAGCATGTAGAGACCACATAGTTGCTGAATGACACAGCCTGGAGGTGGGTGAAGCATGAGGAGACCATATAGTGGCTGAATGACACAGCCTGGAGTTGGTGGCAGCAAGAGGAGAACATATAATGGCTGAATGACACAGCATGGAGGTGGTGGGCGCATCAGTAGACCATATAGCAGCTGAATGACACAGTTTGGAGGTGGCGGCAGCATGAGGAGACCATATAATGGCTGAATGGCAAAGCCTGGAGGTGGCGGAAGCATGAGGAGACCATATGTTGGCTGAATGAGTAAGTCTGGGGGTGGCGGCAGTAAGAGAAGATCATATAGTGGCTGATTGACACAGCCTGGAGCTGACATCAGCATGAGGAGAACATATGGTGGCAGAAAAAGACAGACTAAAGCTGGCATCAGCATGAGAAGAACATATATTGACAGAATGAGACAGCCTGGAGCTGGCATCAGCATGAGAACATATGGTGACAGAATGAGACAGCCTGAAGGTGGCATCAGCATTAGAACATATGGAGGTAGTATGAGACAGCCTGAGCTGGCATCAGCATAACGAGAACATATGGTGACAGAATGAAACAGACTGGAGCTGGCATCAGCATGAGGAGAACATATGGTGGCAGAATGAGACAGCCTGGAGGTGGCATCAGCATGAGGAGAACATATGGTAGCAGTAGGAGACAGCCTGGAGCTGGCATTGGCATGAGGAGAACATATGGTGGCAGTATGAGACAGCCTGGAGGTGGCATCAGCATGAGGAGAACATATGGTGGCAGATTGAGACAGCTTGGAGCTGGCATCAGCAAGAGAAGAACATATGGTGGCAGAATGAGACAGCCTGAAGCTGGCATCAGCATGAGAAGAACATATGGTGGCAGAATGAGACGGCGTGGAGCTGGCATCAGCATGAGGAGATCATATGGTGGCAGAATGAGACAGCCTGGAGGTGGCATCAGCATGAGGAGAACATATGGTGGCAGTATGAGACAGCCTGGATCTGGCATGAGCAAGAGGAGAACATTTTGTGGCAATATGAGACAGCCTGGAGCTGGCATCAGCATGAGGAGAACATATTGTGGCAGTATGAGACAGTCTGGAGCTGGCATCAGCATGAGGAGAAAATAGGGTGACAGTATGAGACAACATGGAGCTGGCATCAGCATGAGGAGAACATTTGGTAGCAGAATGAGGCAGCTGGAGGTGGCATCAGCTGCATCAGGAGTTCTGAAAATGACCCGGTGACAGAGTGGGGCGGTGGGTAGCAATACCAATACCTGATGATGAAGGTGGGTAAAAAAAGGGGAACCTAAACGGTGGGGGGAAAAACTTCCCCTGTAAGGCCCTACTCTCACCCAATTAAATCCCTACTTGGCAAGTGTTACTCGCCCTAAAAAAAGGTGGCCTCACACATGAAACTCTCCCTACTTCCACCTAAAAACCCTGGGAAATGGCAATGTTTCTAGGGGGAAATAGGGAGAGGTTCTTGTGTGGGGCTGCCCTTTTTAGGGTGAGGAATACTTGCCAAGAAGGGAATTAATAATGCGACAGTAGGGCCTTACAGGGGAAGTTTTTACACCAATTACAATGGACTATACGTTGTTCCCTTCCACCTTTTAGAGTTCTTTACATCACGTCAATACTTGGTGGTGTAGGTGGCACATGGTGTTTTTTGCACACCTTTCCTTTTCTTAGATATAAAAAAAATTGGGGTCCATGTATTTTATCCTAAGAAAAGCTAAGTTTTAGCTAATGCAAATCCTCAATACTTATCTTTGGTCTGATGGAGGAATTTCTGTAACTGGAGAGCAGCATTATCCATAGCACTATCCATATTTATGAAATGTTGGCATAGCACCATGGATAATCTAGTCTAATGCATCAGGCATTGGTGGGTGGAAATCCTGGCTGATCCATGGCTGATTCATCTTCACAAAGGTCAGTCTCTCCACATTTTTTGTGGGCAGACAAATTCTCCTTGGGGTGACTATGGCCCCCACCGCACTAAACACCCGCTCTGATGCTAAACTACTGGCCAGGCAGGACAGCTTTTCCAGGGCAAACTCTGTTAGGTGCGGCCACAAATCAAGTTTGGCTGCCCAGAAGTCCAGCGGATCTTCAAAGTGTGTTGGCATGGGCATGTCAAGGTATGCCACCACCTGCTGGTTCAGGTCCTGCTCCAGGTCTACATGCTGCAGATGAGTTGCTTCACTATGCGGTTGAAGAAAGCTACTCATCAGTGACTGTAGACTCAGGCTGCTCCTTCCACCCCACCCCTCCTCAGCAGCCATGGCAGTGAAAGGTGAGCGCAGAGAGCCCCCAAGTCAGACCTGTGAGAGGATGGACGATGCCGCAGATAGGCATCGGCCAACTGACTACATAGGATGTCTCTGTAGTAGGTCAGCTTGTCCTCCCTCTCAGTGGGTGTAAAAAAGGCCCCCATTGGGTACAATAAGGTGGAGAGCCAGAAGTCATTCCGCTGCCGAATGGTGACAATTCGGCAGTCCCTACGCAAGCAAGTGAGCATGCATTGTGCCATTTGTGCAAGTTACTTTTCTCTGTTCATATAGTCGATCCAAAATATGGAGGGTGGATTTCCAACGTGTGAAAACATCGCAAATCAGAATATGTTGGGGGATACCATTCTGACACTGCAGCTTAAGGAGGGTGTGCTTTGCGGTCTACGAGTGGCTGAAGTGCGTGCAAAGTTTCCTTCCCGTTATTAGGATGTCTTGCAGATGGGGGGGAACCCTTCAGGAACTGCTTCACAACCAGATTGAACACGTGTGTCATGCAGGATTCATGGCTCAGGCTTCCTTGTCGCAGAGCAGACAAGATGTTCCTCCAGTTGTCGGTCACCATGGTTCCCATTTCCAGTTTTCGTAGCGTAAGCCATGCTCCTATTTCTTTACAAATGACTTTTAGCAGTTCCTCCCCTGTGTGACTTTGTTCGCCAAGGAAAAGCATGTGAAGAATAGCGTGACATCTCCGTGCCATGCACACATAGTATGCTGAAGGGGCACTAAGACTTGTCCGTGCAGTGGAGGTTGAGGACACAGTGGAGGATGAGGAGGCGGAGTCGCACACTGTCACAGGACCAATGGCCTGAGAGCATGGAGGCGGATGGGGTGTGACCTGTCCAAGTTGCTGTTGTGGCTGTGTAAGAACCACATTTACCCAGTGGGCTGTAGTTACAGCTCCACACGTCGGCTCTGCCGTGAACTTTGGTACACACCGACAGGCTCAATAACTGGCCCACCTTCTGTTCCACAAAATTGTGCAGGGCTGGTACTGCCTTTTTCACAAAGAAATGATGGCTTGGGACTTTCCACCTCGGTTCAGCACAAGCCAACAGTTCTCTGAAAGGTGCAGAGTCCATTATTTGAAAAGGGAGGGACTGCAGCACCAGCAACTTGGACAGGAGCACAATCAGCTTCTGCGCCGTTGGATGAGTGGGCGCATACTGTTGTCTCTTGGACATGGCTTCGCCAATTGATTGCTTGCAGAATGACTGACTCAAAGTAGGAGGAGCAGGAGCATCTGGAGCGACAGAAGATGGGTATGACACATAGCTCTCTTCAGCTGAGGTGGTGGAGCCTTGGCTGGCTGAAACAGGGAGCGGTGTGCCACTGGGTGATGCAGCAGGATGGACCACCGCATCGGAGCAACGGTTCTCCCAGGCCGTTTTATGGTGATGCTACATATGTTGACACAGGGCCGTGGTGCCAACTTTGGGACCCTGGCCTCTCTTCACCTTCTGCCGACACATCTTTGCTTATGCCAGGTTAACATCCCCCGGATGCTTGATGAAAAACTGCCACACCGCCGAGTAGCTGATTTCCCCCCAACAGTCTGCAATGATTGACTACTACTGCCACTGACTTCAGGAACCCCTGTTCCACTACCTCCTGGGAACGTATGCTGCTGCGAAGCAGGTGGTCTACCCCGGACACGTTTGGCTCCAGACTTCCCACTGCTGCCACCATACTGACTGCCACCCATGCTACCACCTTGCTGGCTCAGCTGCTGCCTCACCTGGAACCTGCAACCCTCTCCTCCTGATGATGATGAAGCCCCTTCTGCACCCAGCTCCCAAGTGCGTTCGGCTTCATCATCATCGAGTTGTGTCTGCACGTCACTGATGTCCTCCTCACACAATAGTGTCTGCTTCAGGAGCCTGAAAGCTTGCAACACCACCTCTCATGCCACTCTCCCCATCACTACTTGCCTCCTCCACTTCTTGGCTGGGCAGTAGCTGCTGACTGTCCTCTACATCATCCTCACTAAATAGTGGAGCTGAACCCACAGCATACAATACTTCTGTGGGGGAAGGAACGGCATAGGACAGAGGCAATAGGAGGACAGGGACTGCTACCGGGCCATGCCAACTGAGGGTTGTGTCTGAGGAATCCACCGACTGTTGAATGGGGGTGTAAGATGTCACTTGTGATGAAGTGGATGACTGAGTTAACCAATCGATGACAGCAGCTGGGTTGCTGGTCGTGACACGACCACTAGCTCATACCGGGAGCTCAGGCTTCTTGATGCAACTCCTGCAGCCACTTGCGACCTCTGCCTGCGCCTGATGACTTTAGGCCACTTCTCTGTGCATGTCCTGGCACTTCTCTGCCTGACATAATTAGAGCATAAATGAGGGGAGGACAATACACTCCCCTACCCTTTAAACAGTATTTGTCTAGAACAGCAGCAGGTGTCTACTTTTGGCTGCCCTTTCACAATAACTAGGCCCTTAAGGCTAGGTTCACACTACAGAATTTCCACCTGCAATTCCGCTTTGAAATTGCAGGCAGAAATTCTGCTTACTAAAATGTATAGTATAGTGAATGGGTTTCCATTCACAAATTCACACTTCGGAATTTGTGAATTGGAATTTGTGAACGGAAAATCCGCTTCAAAATTTCCGCCTGAAGAATGGTGTGCTCATTCTTCAGGTAGAAATACTCGCGGAACACATTGCAGTCTACTGGAGACTGCAGTGTCCACGCGCCGACTGAATCAGACTCAGACCACACTCAGATTCTCCGGGTGGAACTTTTCTGCCTGGAGATTCCACAGTGTGAACCTAGCCTAAGACTTTAACAGGAACAAAATGGTACACCACTTAGATGTACGTATGTGGTATGCACTTATAAGGGGTTTTCAATACGCTCCACTAAACTTAAAACAGTATTTGTCTACAACACCAGCAGGTGTGTACTTTTGGCTGGCCTTTCACAGTAACTAGGCCCTTAAGACTTTAACAGTAACAAAATGGTACACTACTTAGATGTACGTATGTGGTATGCACTTATAAGGGGTATTCAATACGCTCTACTACACTTAAAACAGTATTTGTCTACAACACCAGCAGGTGTGTACTTTTGTCTGGCCTATCACAATAACTAGGCCCTTAGGACTATAACAGGAACAAAATGGTACACCATGTAAATGTACATACATGGTATGCACTTGAGGGAGTACTATACACTCCACTACACTTGAAACAGTATTTGTCTAAAACACCAGCAGGTGTCTACTTTTGGCTGGCCTTTCACAGTAACTAGGTACTCCGGTGGAATTTTTTTTTTTTTTTTAAATCAACTGGTGCCAGAAAGTTAAACAGATTTGTAAATTACTTCTATTAAAACATCTTTACCCTTCCAGTACTTTTTAGCAGCTGTATGCTACAGAGGAGATTATTTTCTTTTTGAATTTATTTTTTGTCTTGTCCACAGTGCTATCCGCTGACACCTCTGTCCGTGTCAGGAACTGTCCAGAGCAGCATATGTTTGCAATGGGGATTTTCTCCTGCTCTGGAGAGTTCCTGATTCTGGCACTGTGGACAAGACAAAAATGAAATTCAAAAAGAAAAGAATTTCCTCTGTAGCATATAGCTGCTAAAAAGTACTTGAAGGGTAAAGATTTTTTAATAGAAGTCATTTACAAATCTGTTTAACTTTCTGGCACCAGTTAAAAAAAAAATAATAATAATAATGTTTTCCACCGGAGTACCCCTTTAAGACTTTAACAGGAACAAAATCGTACACCACCTATGTACGCACAGGTTACACTTAATAAAGGACAATACGCTCTGCTACACAACCTGTATTAGGCACTAATAGCAGGTGATTTTGGCTTTTAGTGCTCTGCTCACCCTAACTGACTGGCTACTATTAGCCTTTCAGTTGTTGTATGCACCAGTGCTGCAGCACACAGCCGCTGTGTAGTACACCCAAAATTGCACATTCTCACTCAATCTCTCTCCCATCCTTATCAGTGCTTCTAGGCTGGATTTGGGCTTGAGGTGAATCACTGCTGTAAAAATGTTTGCACTCTGCACTCTGCACTCTGTCCCTCTCTCTCTCTGCAATAAAATGCTAATATAAGTGGCCCCAAGATTGCTGCCGATTATATGGGGCTGTGACATCACAGGGGTAGCTAGCTGCTGATAGGCTGCATGCTAAATGTGATAAAGAGTCATCCCGCCTACCCATCTTCCCGCCTTCCCAGAGTTTCTTGCTCCATGTCCTGACATGTGGAGCCGTCATCTTAGATGCCCTTGAGCCTGGAACGCACTAAATGGAGTTTAATGAAGCAATTAGTGCGATTGAATTGCAACAATTTCCGGATTCGTTGCTAAGAGAATTTTTCCTGAAATTCGTAATGAATTCAGATTTGTCAGATTCGATTCGATCATCCCTAATTATTATTTTTGACTTCCTATACATATATATTCTTCAAGCACTCTTCATTGTCTACGTAAATGAAGAAAAGATGGACCGCACTCACCAGCTTGTAGGTGCAAACAGTGCTAATTTCTTTATTTCAAAGGTGCATCTATTCGTGTAAAATGGCAGGACAGTCCACAAGATCCTCTGCATAAGACTGGGTGACAGCTGTTGCGTGTGCGCATGCACGCTTCATCAGACCCTGCTCTCCTTGGTGCATATAACCTTAAGTACTCTAACTTGGTGACGTGTACGAAGGAGGGGCACCAAGGTTTATGAAAGTGAAATATAAAATACATAGATAAAAACCTGTAAATCTTCATATGCAATGTATAAAGTGACAAATTACAGAAAGACACTAAAGTCCAGTATTTCATTTAACCCAAGGTTTCCCTGTGCATTAGTCTTGATTATCCATCACGCCTCCGTTTGCAGGGGGATTTTTCATAAGTCGCAACCTTCTTTATTAACCCCTCTTTCGATACCTTGAAACACAAAATTTTTGCAGTCTCCACCGTGCGCTGTGTTCATGTGTTCAATAAATCTGGGAGATCCCTTCCCTGAGCGCACAGAGTAGAGATGTTCCCGAAATCTAGTGTGAACAGGTCTCTCAGTGCTACCGATGTAGAAACATCCGCAACTGCAGGTAAGAACATACACCACCCATGGGGTTTTACACGTAATTAGAGACTTAACCGTTATGTCTGTCCCTCCAACTTTCATATATTTACCTGGCTTAAAATGGGGACACCATGAACAAGAGCCACAACGGTGGTTCCCGACTGGGCCCGATCTTCTAAGCCAGTCTGCATTAGATTGCTGTTTGGATTGAAACTTACTTCTGGTAACTTGATCTTTGAGATTTTTACATCTACAAAAGGTGATCATTGGTCTGTAAGTGACGATTTTACATAATTCTGCATCATTTATAACTAGAAACCAATTCTTCTGGATTATCTTCCTAATCTGATTCGCCATAAGGCTAAATTGAAAGGAGAAAGAAAAATGCTCTTTTTTGGCAGGAATGATATTCTGTCTGGCCTCTTTTTTCTTCTGTTCCCATTCAGTAAATACCTTCTGTCCTGTGACCAGGCTCTGTCTAGAGCCCTGTCTAGAACTTCATTGGGATAACCTCTTGCGAGCAACCTCTCCTTCAACTCTCCAGCTTGTGTTCTAAAATTCTCATCCGTACTGTTGATACGGCGCAGTCTTAGAAACTGTCCATAAGGAACTGTCTGTTTAACATGAAAGGGATGGTAGCTGGAGAAATTAAGAAGAGAATTGCACGCTGAGGGCTTTCGATAGCTCCCTGTAGTGACCTGTCCATTATTAATCTTGACCAACACATAAAAAAATTCTAATTGAGCATTCTCAATCTTGTACGTGAACTTGAGATTCATGTCATTTACTTGGTTCAAGTACCTTACAAACTCCTCAAAGTCCGTCACGGTCCCATTCCAGGCCATGAACACATCGTCCACAAACGTGAGATAGCACTGGACGAACCTGAGAAAAGGATTTGTATCTGTGAACACAAATGTACTCTCGAAAAAGCCACGTACAGATTGGCAAAAGTACACACCACAGGGGTGCCCATGGACACACCCCCCGTTTGCGTGTACCACTGCCCATCGAACTGAAAATAATTGTTATTTAAAACAAATATAAGTGACTCGCAGATAAATTGGATGGTGCCTGTTTGTTTCCCTTTATGTTCCAAAAGTTCCCTAGTACACCCCCCTCCTAATTTTTGTGGTATTCTTGTATAGAGGCCAGATTCTGTAGACAATTAAGAAATTGATTTGTGTCCTTCACTAGTGCTGGTACTTCCTGCAAAAGGGGTCGCAGTAGCCAATCCAAATATGTGGACAACGGCGCTGTGACAGAACCCACCCCCGAGACGATAGGTCTTCCCGGGGGTGAGATGAGGGTCTTATGTACCTTTGGCAGGAAGTACCAGCGGGAAGGGTAGGGAATTAGGGTATTAATTTATCTGCCCTGGCCTTAGTAGTAGAGCCCTTTTCAACATAACGTCTTAAGTTTGCTTTGATTTTTTCCACTGGATTACCTCGTAATCTTAGATATTTTGAGCATCCGTCGGGAATATCAAAGCTCTAACTTCCTCCACCACCTTGTTCTGGAAGAGGTCGAGGTTGCCACCAGGTGAAATGGAGAGCAAAAGGAAGATTAATCCCTCCGGTGAATTCTTGAACCTGTAGAGAGGACATATTACTGATGGAGTTACCGGAGTCAGGTTCCCCTTCCTCCATCAAGTCCATCAGATTGTCTAAACATTCTAAATCCTTCTCTTGTGCGTCTTTTAGCACACTAAATCCCAAAGGACCAATGCACATGGGAGCCTCACCTTTCGGTCTCACCTGTTAAAGATTGGCATTCCCTTTTGTAGCAAACATTTTTTTTAAAGATTATGCTTGCGTATGGCCTTAAACACATCAATTTCAAAATCGACCACATCAAATTCCTCGACCATACAGAAGTTTAATCCTTTTTTCAAAACAGAGATTGAGGCATCATCAAGAGATATGTTTGACAAGTTAGTCACAGCAATGTCATCTAAACCCTTATCTATTCCTGCCAAATAATCTTCCTTTTGAGTTGTTCCTTCTTTTTGTACATTTCTATGCTTTTTCTTCCTTGACCCCCCACGGGTCTTTCTCCTAAAGGAACACCTCCAATATTGGAAGGAATACTACCAGAAGAAAGCTCTACATTATTGGTGATAGCTACCTTAGACCCTCGAATACTTTTGCACAGATTAGTGGACCCAGACTCTTCCGTACCGCTAAACTCAGAGTCTGAGGTCCATTTTTTCTTTCCCTTAAATCACCTGCAGCGCTGCTGTCTTTTTCCGCTATGAACAGAAAACACACGGTTAAGATCATCCATTTTGTCTCGAATGAACTTGTCCTTCTTCTGATCTTTTATAATGGGCTGAATGGCACCAATCTTTTTCTCTAATTTGTTATCAAAAGCATTAAATTGATCAACAGTCCTACGAGAACGCAGTACCGTTTTAGTTCGGAGTTCCTCGGTGATGGTGTTGTATTCCTGTTCATTGCATTTAATAATAACACCCAGCATGTTCATCTAGTATTCCTGATGGATTTCTTGCCAAGTGTTTATAAAGGCTGGGTCCTCTGTAAATTGGGACGGTTCCTTATAGTTCCTCAAGCCTCTTGGGACCCGTTCACACTCATAATACGATTTTAATGAGCTTAAAGTCCAAAATAAATGTTTTTTCCGCCAATGCGGTTACCTTAACCACTTAAGGACCAAGCCCATTTTCACCTTAAGGACCAGGCCAATTTTATTTTTGTGTTTTCGTTTTTTCATCCTCGCCTTATAAAATCCATAACTCTTTTATATTTCCCTCTACAGACCCATATAAGGGCTTGTTTTTTTGCGTGACCAATTGTACTTTGTAATGAAACCTCTCATTTTATCATAAAAGGTACGACGCACCCAAAAAATTATTTTTTTATGGAGGATCTTTTCTTCATTTACGTCTACATGTGGATATCTCCCTATTCTTGGGCATTTTCACACCGCAGCAGGTGCATGAGAAGTGAATTACATTCCCCTGGGTGCTAGACTCCTTTGTGCTAGCTCACTGTCCGAGTGGAGCAATATCATGCCAACTTCTGTTTCTTTTTGTATACTATTCATTGTCTGTTGTATGGTGTTGCACTTTTTAATCTGGGCACACTGTTCAAATAGACACCAACTTCCAGCTCCTATACACACAGCATACCTTTTCGTTTACTCTCATTGTCATTCTTTGCTACTGGGCATTGCACTATCCAGGGTTCTTCACACTTCAGAGCCAGTGTTTACCTTTTGGCGCTGATACACTCCCTTCTAGTGGTTAGGTTGAAATATACTTAGGACCCACCCTGCTCAGCACCGCTGTGCATGACACGTGCGGGCACTGCAGGATGATGTCAGAAGTTACCCAGCACCTTGGGCATTTAACACATGGCCTGCTTGTGAGGTTCCTGTTTGCCACTGCAGGTGGGGACTTCTGCCAGAATTTCATCAGAGTTGGGTGTAGCCACAGACATGATGTAGTATGGGGTTTGTCTGCTGGGCACTCCTGTTTCTTACTCACATCTGTCCCTAGTATGTTTGTCTTTGATTATGTAATGCAGCTAGACTCTGCTAAGCTTTTTACTACATGGGAATCTTACACTTTACCCCTTGCTTGAAAAATTTTCTTTAGTCTGGGTCATCTTTGCCCACTTGTTACAGTATTGTTACTGTACTATTTGTTCACAGCATTTCCCCATACTTGACTTATTAACTGACAACCTGTGTATCTACCATTGTGCGGATGTTGTATAGGTGAGGAACATTATCTTGATATAGTTTGTGAATGTGTCTAGCTGTGGTTTTTTATGTGTGAGGGTTGGATGGTGGCTATCACCCCATGAGAAAGTTGTGAGGCACATAATGACAAAAATGCGTTGGGTGCTCTTGGGTATGCTTGTTGTGAGTCCCTTTTCACAGGGTGTACTCTTAACATCTCTGCAGTTATTGACACCCCTCTAGTAATTTAACTATATGCAGGATAGGTGTTGTTTGTCTCTGGTCTCTAGTGAGGATTATAGTCCTCCTCAACCAGACATTAATACCAGAGAGCTTCACTACAATTATTTTACTTTTTTTATCCTTAAACTTTAAGGTTTATGCACTTCAAGTACTTTCACAAATTGTTTATTGCCTTGGAGATTTCTGGCTTACAGATCGCCATTATCTATCCATCTGTCTTTATTTTCCTCCCTTCCAATCTCTCATAACAAATAGCTGATAGGCAAATGGCATTAGAAATGGTAGTAAGCCTTAACTGCCATATCTGGCAGTTGTGGGGCAAGACATGCCAGGTTTCTGCAGGATGCTCAAAAAGGACAGTTTGGTTTCTGCGGTTATAACTAGGCCTTAAGCTAAAAAACTATCAACTACAGAAGCTTTAGGTCATATATTTCGATTTAATGGTAATGTATTCCATGGTAATGGTAAAAATGATCTTTCTACAAATGGAGCTCTAAACAGGAATTCAATGGTTATACAGGTGTAGAAACCATCAAGAAAAGGAACAAGGGGAGATCCTGCATTAAAAGGGGTTCCCTTTGGTCTCCATAGCATTGAAGTCAACATGAGTCTGAGCTAGGATGTTTTATACTTATGCAAAAGGATTTGGCATTGCCAAATGACTTTTTTAACATTGTTCAGAGACTGGGAAGCAAATGCCAAAAAATTGTAAGAAAAAAAGTATGGGAACTCACCCAAGATATTCACTAAATAGCTTGTTCTGCAGTGCATGAACTCCATTCCCATGTGTTTCTACAGGACTTGAGCCCTGATCCTTCCACAAAATATGTGGCGAACTACTGACTGTATGCAGGGTGTATAGATCAGTTTGAGATGCCTGGGCACCATTAAGCTTCACGGACCGAGGTTGAGATAGCTTCCCCTGGACCAAGCGTGGGGACAATGATGATACTTATGCAAAGTTATGGATAACTATCTATACTGAGGCAGGAATTGATGTTAAACCCTCACAGTACAGACTTTAATGCAGAGGGATGTGCAGAATGAAGCCGGAAAGCCTTTTGCCTTGCTGGGACTTGTAGTTGCTGAAGACTGCAGATTTTAGATAAATGACAGCCCACACTGAATTTAGAGACTTGGTGCTGATTGGCTGAAGACTATTTCTCCACAAGAACTTTGTGCTTACCACCAGACTTTGATGTTCATCTGAGCATTGGGGTTTTTCAGAGATTGGCATGGCTGCAGATTTTAGATTTTTCTTCCTTACGCCTCCTACGACTTTTTCACACACGTCTCCACACTGTACTCTGAACTGCTCCCCACTAGACTGTGACTAAGCCAAGACTAAGGCTAGACTCCTAACTCCTAGAACTCATCAACTCTTCCCCCTACACTATAATGTTGGGGGCTCCCATTGGGGCACCTGGGTAACTCTGAAGAAATCCCTTAAAAAGACAGTACATCATTAAGGCATACCATGACACAGGATAACAATCTAGACTATGGAGCAGTGAGCCCCACACAGAGACAACAGGGATGCCCGAGACAATCTTTATCCGACAGGATGACATCCTGTGCTTGGGCCCCGCAGACACATTGTCAATGCTCTACAGTCTAGTGATGTATACCAGTTGATTCTCTTGTGGGTGTGACTTCCTGAGGCAGCATAGAGCTCTATTTTGAGGGCACGCTCTGTTACTTTATGTGGTCATCAAAGTTGAACTGTTGTTGCTACTAGAACTTCCAATTTACAATAATAGCAGGTGACATTAATACAGGTGACA
This sequence comes from Hyla sarda, assembly GCF_029499605.1. Lineage (NCBI taxonomy): Eukaryota > Metazoa > Chordata > Amphibia > Anura > Hylidae > Hyla > Hyla sarda. Next base: position 117,280,884 of record NC_079189.1, on the reverse strand, counting down.
CAGTTAAAGTCAGTGAACTCTTCAATATGACCATCCGCCAACTCGCCAGGCTGAAAGGTGTATCTCCCAAGGCTTTATTCTGTGGCGTTGGGCTGGACAATAAGTTGAATTAATTTAATTAAATCTGCTGTTTTAATTTCACAAGATTGTAATTTCAGTCAGTATAGTGAATGAAATGTTTTGCTTATGCTTTGGTGCTGAGGCATTAGTAGACTGGGCACCAAAGATGTGTTCTTCTCCTGATATGAGTTGCCAGGCCAGAGCATGAGGTACCTCAGCCCTGTGAATAGGAGCCGGATTTTCATTACATGACAGAAGCAGTGCGGTGTGGAAGCTAGTGTCGCTGTACTAGAGATCACTGTGTGGTATATAGAGGCCTGTGTGTAGTCAGAGGGCTGCATACTTTATGGCTCCTAAAGTGAGTCCTTGCATGAAATAATAAAATGTAATTTCTGCAGCCTTGACATTCTGGGTCTTGTAGTTCTCTCCTGTCTATTATCTATTATTAAATAAAAGGACTCACTTTATCCAGGGGAGTATAACAGGGGAGAACTACAAGTCCCAGAATATCAAGACTGCAGATATAAGCTTATATTATGTGAAGTCAGGAGGCACTGCAGCCAGGTAAATATAATAGGAGAGAACTACAGAATGCAAAGGAAATGTCTTTATTATTAAAGTGTTATTCCGATCCCAAACATTTATTGCATTTCTACAAGATATAACTTAAATGTCTAATAGATGTGGGTCCCACCCCAGGCCACTAGGTGGCTCTGTTCTGCTCCCTGCTGCAATTATTACAGTGAGCAAAAAGAAGGATAAATGGGATAGCTCACAGATCAAGACCAAGATTAGAGATAGACCGAGCTGGCCAAATGTTCCACCAATACCCTAGGTACAATAGGATAAACAGAAATATGAGAAAGGAATTTGGAGCTCAAGGTCTAAAAAATATATGAATAAAGATGAGTTGAAAATCAATTCATTTATTGTATTAAATAAAAGAAGTAGTCAAATGCATATACCGTACTCAGTGCACCCACAGGGCTCTTGTGGAGGGTTATTGTAAGATAAATGTACAAATGATGCAATGAAAATATACATATTAATAAAAAATAATAAATTAGGATAGCAGCATGAAATATATATAAAACCTTAAAAAGCTGAAAAAAAGGTGAAAAAGGGGGGTCACCACTCAACTGCAGTAAAAACAATGCTGATAATAATGTTCCAATGTTCCAATATGAAGGGGGGGGGGGAAGATTAGTCCTGGGCGTAATGCAGAATGATGTAAATCATGGAATAAACATACGGTATGTATGCTAAGATTGTGGCGATAGTTAAAAATGTTCATCAATAATGCACAAATGAAATAAGAGATGATCCTGTAATAGATACTGGTAGACGGTACTGCTCACCCTTAGCTGTTCAAGCGAGTCCTCCCTGGTTCTTACAGTGAGAGCGGCTGCTATCGGAGTCCCGCGAGCCCTCTCAGTATGCAGACCTAGATGTGGCAAAGTGGGGGTTATCTCGCTGGGTACGTGGTGCTGGCTGCGGTGTGTGGTTCTTGTTACACTGGCTGGCACATATGGCAGTGTGCAAATGCGGCAGATGAAGTCAGCGAGCCAGCGTCTGCTTCGTGTAAAGTCTGCACGCTGGGTCTGAGGTTTCTCAAAAGGAAAGGACAAGGATTCCAAATAAAAAAAAATTGCAGAGAGCGAGATAAGATAAAATGTAGTATAGTAGTACTACAGTGGTGGCGGTGCTAAATCTATATTAGGCACATTTCAGAATCTCCATAGGTTCCTTCTTCAGTAAAATAGATATTTGCAATAAGGTGCTGATAAGACTGGATTTGAGCTTTATATAGACCTACTCAATAATGCTGCTCTTAAAGGGGTACTCCGCCCCTAGACATCTTATCCCCTATCCAAAGGATAGGGGATAAGATGTCAGATCGCCGGGTTCCCGCAGGTGGGGACCCCCGCAATTTAGCAAGCAGCACCCACCTGTAACTGCTTCCGGAAGCGCTGGAGGATCTCAGGCTAATTCCTCCCAACCATGGGGACAGAAGATCCTACTGATTCAGCCCTCATCTAAAGAAAACTTATAATTCAAAGTCTATGTTAAGGCCCCTTGGAGTAAGTGAATCAAATTCGAAAATGTCAAGGTTTTCAGCTTTGGACATCTTAGATAAGTTATTGCCTCCTCTCCAGTCTTGTTTAACCGATTGTAGGGCAGTGAATGTCATCTGGCCTGGGCCACTAGCATGGAATTCGTTGTAGTGTAAAGCAAGGGGGTGATTTCTCTTTTTTCAAATATTGTACATGTGTTTCATAATGCGCGTCTTCAATGGTCATGAGGTCCTGCCTATATACTGCTCATGTCAGGGACACTCAATTAGATAAATAAACCCCTTCCTTGAACATGTAAGAAACTCCATAATTTTCTATTCAAACGTGTTGGTGGTGGAAATGTATGGGTTTTTAGGGAATTTAGTGATATTACAACTAGGGAAATGGCCACACCTGTAAAAGCTTTTAGTATCTAAAATAGTATTGGACCTATTTTGTGTTTTGTGTCTAATGGAAGGGGCAACTTAAATGCTTAGATTGGGCGCTTTAATGTAAAGTATTGGTGGTCTCTCAGGTAGAGAATCTCCCAAAATTCTGTCCTGTTTAATCAGTGGCCAGTATATTTTTATATCCAACTGTTGATATTGCGTATTAAATGTTAGAATGAGTTGTGAAGTCTGTTCATATGTACTGGTAGGTGGTTTGATGGTTTTGTCAATAAAAAATTATCTTCTGTCTAACAACCTAACTTTCTCTAAAGAGTTCTGTAGTGTTTTTTAGAGACAAATTGTTGTGTTAGAACCACAGCTTCTTTTTCAAATTGTTCAGGAATTGTACAATTCCTTTTAAGGCGTTGATACTGACTGGTAGGTACATTTAGAAGCCACCGTGGCAGGTGGCAGCTGGTGTGTAAAATTAAGCCATTTTTGACCACTGGCTTATGATACTGCTTACAAGACCTGTTGATGTGACGGTGATTAATAAATCTAAAAACTCAACTGCTGAAGTGCTCACATGTGGGGTAAATTAAAATTAAAAACCTTAGTGTTCAAGGATGTTACAATTTTTTGAAATAGTGAGTCTTACTTATTCCAGATTAAAAAATATCATCGATGTATCGATGCCAGGACACCAGGCCCTCCCCCAGCATGGGTGAGATGGTATTGACTTCCCAAACTGCCATGAACAAATTGGCGTAGCTGGCGGTGAACTTAGTGCCCATGGCGGTGCCATTGGTCTGAAGATAAAAATCTGATCCAAACACACACAGGGCATCCAAGCTATACAACAAAAAAAGTTCTCCATCCTGAACAAATTCAATTAATTTTAGATGGTATCAAATTTATTTTATCCCACAATTATTGTGTTTGGATCAGATTTTTTTCTTCAGACCAATGGCACCACTATGATCATTAGTTTCACCCCCAGCTATGCCAATTTGTTCATGACAGTTTTGGAAGCCAATACCATCTCACCCATGCTTTGGGAGGGCCTGGTGTCCTGGCTTTGATACATTGATGATAGTTTTTAATCTGGAATAAGTCAGAATCACTACTTCAAAATTTTTTAACATCCTTGAACACTAATGTTTTTAATTTAAAATTTACCCCACATGTGAGCCCTTCAGCAGTTGAGTTTTTAGATTTATTAATCACTGTCACCCCAACAGGTCTTGTAAGCAGTACATATCATAAGCAAGTGGCCAAAAATAGCTTTGTTTTACACACCAGCTGCCACCTGCCACGGTGGCTTCTAAATGTACCTACCAGTCAGTACCGATGCCTTAAAGGGAATTGTACAATTCCTGAACAATTTGAATAAGAAGCTCTGGTTCTAACAGAACAATTTGTCTCTAAAAAATACCATTTCAAAACACTACAAAACTCTTTAGAGAAAGTTAGGTTGTTAGATAGAAAATATTTTTTTTTATTGACAAACCCATTGAACCACCTACCAGTACATATGAACAGACTTCAAAACTCATTCTACCATTTAATACGCAATATCAACAGGTGGAAAAAATTGTAAAAAGATACTGGCCACTGCTTAAACAGGACAGAATTTTGGGAGATTCTCTACCTTAGAGACCACCAATACTTTACACTAAAGAGCCCAAACTAGGCATTAAAATTGCCCCTTCCATTAGACACAAAATAAAATAGATCCAATACCATTTTAGATACTAAAGGCTTTTACTGGTGTGGTCATTGCCCTAGTTGTAATATCACAAAATTCCCTAAAAAAAAACAGACAAAGTAATTTCCACCACTTACATATTTGAATGGAAAATTATGGAGTTTATCTAATTGAGTGTCCCTGCCATGAGCAGTATATAGGCCGGACCTCACGACTATTGAAGACCCGCATTATGAAACACATGTACAATATTCGAAAAAAGAGAAATCACCCCCTTGCTTTACACTACAACAAATTCCATGCTAGTGGCCCAGGCCAGATGACATTCACTGCCCTACAATCGGTTAAACAAGACTGGAGAGGAGACAATTACTTAGCTAAGATGTCCAGAGCTGAAACCCGTAAAATTTTTTAATTTGATTCACTTACTCCAAGAGGCCTTAACATAGACTTCGAATTATACGTTTTTTTAGACTAGGGCTGAATCAGTAGGAGGGTGGGCCTTTCCTCACAGCCCATTGTTTTCAGGCTGTTTTCCAGCACAAGGATTGACCCTGGCGATCTATCCCACTCTCTAATATTTATCTATTAGAGCGTCTACTCTAGGTAACTCCGATTGACATGTCTCAATTTTAGGTACCCCCAATGTACATGTTTTGACATTCTTTGATCTCTTATATATATATAGATTTACTGCACTATGTATATGTTTTTTTTCTTTGTAACATTTTCTTTTTCTTTTTTTTTTTCTTTATTTGTAACATTTATCTATTACAGCGGCTACTCTGGGCACCTCTGATATATCTCGATTTTATGTACCCCCAATTGACATGTTTGGACATGCTTCGATACACACACACACACACACACACATATATTTATACATTTACTGCACTATGTACTTTTTTTAGACAGATCATTCCCATTTTTATGGAAAGTGTGGAACCAGCCCAGTTTTTCCTTATTACTTTAAGAGCAGCACTAATGAGTAGGTCTATACAAAGCTCAGATCCAGTCTTATCAGCACCTTACTGCAAATATCTATCTTACTGAAGAAGGAACCTATGGAGGTTCCGAAAAGCGTCTAATATAGATTTAGCACCGTCACCACTGTAGTGCTATTATACTACATATTATCTCATATCGCTCTCTGCTATTATTTTGTTTGTTTGGAATCCTTGTCCGTTCCTTTTGGGAAACCTCAGACCCAGCGTGCAGACTTTACACGAAGCAGACACCGGCTCGACGACTTCATCTGCCGTATGCTAGGTCTGCATACGGAGAGGGCTCGAGGGACTCCGCTAGCAGCCGCTCTCACTGCAAGAACCAGGGAGGAACGGCTAAGGGTGAGCGGTACCGTGTACCAGTATCTATTACAGGATCATCTCTTATTTCATTTGCGCATTATAGATAAACATTGTTAACAATTGCCACAATCTTCGCATACATACCGTATGTTTATTCCATGATTTACATTATTCTGCATTACGCACAGGACTTAATCTTTTAATACAGTAAATTAATTGATTTTCAACTCATCTTTATCCATATATTTTTTAGACCTTGAGCTCCAAATTCCTTTCTCGTATTTCCAATTATTACAGTGAGTTTGGTCTCCTCCCAGCCTGGCAGGAGACCAAACTCAGGAAGTGTTTCCTTGCACTTAGCTTAATTGACAGCTGCACAGAGCCTCACTGAAAACTGTATAGCGCTTCACTGAAAGCTGCAAAGAGCCTTACTGAAAGATGCACAGAGCTTGATGTTTGCTATTCATCACAGTGCTGCAACGATGTGAGGGCGGAAGTGGTCCCCCCAAGCAGGCTTCAGTGATGTCATGGCTGCTGGAAAACGCCCACTTTCTCCTGCTGGGAGATTGCACTATGTGAGCAAGAAGAATGGTGAGATACATAGCTTTTCAAAGATCTGAATTTTTTTTAAGTGTGGGAGGGGTGTTAGGAGTAGTTAGGGAACATAGTTTATATGTTGACATTTACTCTTTAAAAATCAGTGACCCAGATTTATCAATCTCAGGACAAAATCTATAACCAATCACAGCTCAGCTTCTATTTTACCAGAGCTTATTAGGATATGGTCTCAGGACATTGGTATCTCAACCTCTTAGCCTCTTCAGGACCGAGGGCGTATCCATACGCCCGTGGGAATTCCGGTACCCACCGCTAGCCGGTTGGGGACCGGAGCCGGATGCCTGATGAAATCGTTCAGCAGGCATCGCAGCATATCGCCCAGGGGGGTCATTATGCCCCCCATGTCGGCGATGGCCGCAGATCGCTGGACAATTCAGTCCAGCGATCTGCGGCGATTCCGGGTCAATCGGGTCTCCAGTGACCCGGTGACCCGGAATTACTGGCTGATCGGGGCCGTCTCTGACTGCCCCGAACAGCCATAGGCTGCAGGGGTGAGGTGGCACTGGTGCCACCTAACGATCACCCTGATTCGTCGGCCGGTTTACCGGCCGACCAATCAGGGCGCCTGCTGCGGGTGTCACTCCCGCAACCCGCTCCGTCCCTCTTCCGGAGGACGTGAGCGGGTGCGGGACGTGGACCCCGGGAGCTGGGGTCCCCGGCGTCAATGTTGGGATCGGGGCCCCAGGAGCGGCGGCGGCGAGGGACTGACCTGCAGCGTGGATCGTTGGTGGTGAGTGACAGCCTCCTGCTTTTGCTTAGCAACAGCTCCCAGCATGCAAAAAGGGCATGCTGGGAGCTGTAGTTATGCAACAGCAGGAGGCAGACAACTACAATTCCCAGCATTACCTTATGGGCATGCTGGGACTTATAGTTTTGCAACAGCTGGAGGCAAATTTTTTCTATGGAAAAGTGTACCTTCAACTGTTGTATAACTACAACTCCCAGCTTGCACAAACAGCTAAAGTGCATGCTGGGAGTTGTAGTGGTGCATCTGCTGGTTGCATAGCTACAACTCCCAGCATGCCCGTTGGCTGTCGGTGACTGCCGAGAGTTGTAGTTTTGCAACAGCTGAAGGCACAACGGTTGTGAAACTCGGAGTTTTTTTTTACCTAATTCAGTATTTCACGACCGGAGTGCCTCCAGCTGTTGCAAACTACAACTCTCAGCAGTCACCGTACACCATGCATCGTACATGCTGGGAGTTGTAGTTTTGCAACAGCTGGAGGCACACTGGTGTGAAACACTGAGTTAGGTCACAAACTCAGTGATACATAATCAGTGTGCCTACAGCTGTTGCAAAACTAAAACTCTCAGCATGTACAGTCTGTCAGCGCATGCTGGGAGTTGTAGTTTTGCAACAGCTGGATGTTACCCCCCCCCCAATGTGAACGTACATGGTACACTCACATGGGCGGAGGTTTACAGTAAGTATAAATTTTCTGCCGCAGCTCAAACTGCCAGCGAGAAACTACTGTGAACCCCCGCCCGTGTGACTGTACCTCAAAAACACTACACTACACTAACACAAAATAAAATAAAAAGTAAAAAAACACTACATATACACATACCCCTACACAGCCCCCCTCCCCAATAAAAATGACAAACGTCTGGTACGCCACTGTTTCCAAAACGGAGCCTCCAGCCGGCATGCTGGTAGTTTTGCAACAGCTGGAGGCACCCTGTTTGGGAATCACTGGCGTAGAATTCCCCTATGTCCAAACCCTATGCAAGTCCCTAATTTAGGCCTCAAATGTGCATGGCGCTCTCACTTTGGAGCCCTGTCGTATTTCAAGGCAACAGTTTAGGGTCACATATGGGGTATCGCCTTACTCGGGAGAAATTGTGTTACAAATTGTGGGGGCTATTTTCTGCTTTTACCCTTTTTAAAAATGTAAAATTTTTGGGAAAACAAGCATTTTAGGTAAAATTTTTTTTTTTTTTACATATGCAAAAGTCGTGAAACACCTGTGGGGTATAAAGGTTCACTTAACCCCTTGTTACGTTCCCCGAGGGGTCTAGTTTCCAAAGTGGTATGCCATGTGTTTTTTTTTTTTGCTGTCCTGGCACCATAGGGGCTTCCTAAATGTGGCATGCCCCCAAAGCAAAATTTGCTTCCAAAAATCCAAATGTGACTACTCCGCTTCTGAGACCTGTAGTGCGCCAGCAGAGCCCTTTTCACCCCCATATGGGGTGTTTTCTGAATCTGGAGAAATTGGGCTTCAAATTTTGAGGGGTATTTTCTGCTATTACCTTTTTTAAAAATGTAAAATTTTTGGGAAAACAATAATTTTAGGTAAAAATGTTCTTTTTTTTTTCTAACATTTGCAAAAGTCATGAAACACCTGTGGGGTATTAAGGCTCACTTTATCCCATGTTACATTCCCCGAGGGGTCTAGTTTCCAAAATGGTATGCCATGTGTTTTTTTTGCTGTTCTGGCACCATAGGAGCTTCCTAAATGCAACATGCCCCCCAAAAACCATTTCAGAAAAACGTACTCTCCAAAATCCCCTTGTCGCTCCTTCCCTTCTGAGCCCTCTACTGCACCCGTCGAACACTTTACATAGACATATGAGATATGTGCTTACTAGAGAGAAATTGGGCTACAAATACAAGTAACAATTTTCTCCTTTTACCACTTGCAAAAATTCAAAAATTGGGTCTACAAGACATGTGAGTGTAAAAAATGAAGATTTTGAATTTTCTCCTTCACTTTTCTGCTATTCCTGTGAAACACCTAAAGGGTTAAAACACTGACTGAATGTCATTTTGAATACTTTGGGGGGTGTAGTTTTTATAATGCGGTAATTTATGGGGTATTTCTAATATGAAGACCCTTCAAATCCACTTCAAAACTGAACTGGTCCCTGAAAAATATTGAGTTTGAAAATTTTGTGAAAAATTGGAAAATTGCTGCTGAACTTTGAAGCCCTCTGGTGTCTTCCAAAAGTAAAAACTTGTCAATTTTATGATCCAAACATAAAGTAGACATATTGTATATGTGAATAAAAAAAATTATTCGTAATATACATTTTCTTTACAAGCAGAAAGCTTCAAAATTAGAAAAATGCAACATTTTCTAATTTTTCATCAAATTTACGGATTTTTCACCAAGAAAGGATGCAAGTTACCATAAAATTTTACCACTATGCTAAAGTAGAATATGTCACGAAAAAACAATCTCGGAATCAGTATGATAACTAAAAGCATTCCAGAGTTATTAATGTTTAAAGTGACAGTGGTCAGATGTGCAAAAAACGCTCTGGTCCTTAAGGCCAAAATGGGCTTAGTCCTGAAGGGGTTAAGGACTCAGGGTTTTTCAATTTTTGCACTTTTAGTTTTTTCCTCCTCACTTTCTAATAATCATAATGCTTTCACCTACAGATCCATTTGAGGGCTTGTTTTATGCACTACCAATTTTAATTTGTAATGACATGAATAATTTTACCACAAAATCTGTAGCGAAATAAAAAAAAATTATTTGTGGGACAAAAAAAAAATGCCACTTTGTAATTTTAAGCGGCTTCCATTTCTATGCACTTTTCAGTAAACATGAAACATTATCTTTATTCTGTAGGTCTGTACGATTAAAATGATACCCAACTTATATAGGTTTGATTTTGTTTTACTTCTGTTAAAAAAATATAACTCTGTGCTAACGAAAATTAGCATTTTTAAAATTGTCCTCTTCTGACTTATACGACTTTTTTATTTTTCCAGGCTCATTTTATGCGCCATGATCTGTAGTTTTTATTCATACCATTTTCGTTTTGATGGGACTTTTTGATCGTTTTTTAGACTTTTTTTAGGGTAGACAAAATTGCCAAAAATATGCAATTTTGGAATTTGGGATTTTTTTACGCATATGCCATTGACCGTGTGGATTAATTAACAATATATTTTGTAGTTTGCACATTTACATACATGGGGATATCACATATGTTTATGTTTATTTTTGTTAAAAAAAAAATTAAGGGGTTAATTCACATTTAATAACTTTTTCCCCCAACTTTTTTACACCATTTTTAGTACCCGTAGGAGACTATTACATGCAATCCTTGGATTTCATACATTTTCCAATGCTATGCCACAGCATAGCATTGATCAGTGTTATCGGTGCTCAATTGCTCCAGGCTGCTGAGGCCTCCTGGATGGCAAGGAGGCAGGTAAGGAACCTTTTGCAGTGCTCTCAGCTGATTGCCACACCATGGTTTTACCCCGATTGATGATGTCCAGCATTAGACACGGGTCTCGGTGGCCGATAGACGCCGGGACCACCCCGCTATGAAGCGGGCTCAACTTGTGACCCCGCATCATAGCAAGGGAGCGGGCGCAGGGCATACAGGTAAGCCCTGCATCCTTAAGAGGTTTAATCCTTCCTCCTTAGTAGACAGTAACCCCCCCTTAATAGACAGTATTTCCCCCCAGAAGCAAATACAGTACAAACAAAAACCCATTTAATGAGGTCCAATGCACTACTAGATGGTTGTCTTTATAATATGACCCTTTTGTGTAGATTTCTAAGAAGATATAAAGCAAAATTAGCAGTAGTCAAAATCTTGCACATCTGCCATCTGAACTTATTCTAAGCTAATATTCTCTCTCCATAGATGAAAACTGAAGGGAATAGAGCTCTAACCTTATTGGAAATGTTCTAATGGATATGTTTATCTTCATATTTTACAAAAGTGTCTATTACAAATATGGATATATTTTTACATTGTTGAACGTCTCCATTACCTTGCTTCAATAGTATGCTGTGGCTTGGTACCAATGTAGCACTCTCTGGGTTTCTGGTATCACTGCAGGAAATACAAGTGAACATGCTCATTTCATGGATTTCATCTTACATATGTTATGCAGCAGGTCATATTTCATGGTCTTTTAATGGCAGCAGTTGTAAATCACTTTGATGGAACAGCTCAGCTTGAGTTAACAAAAGGAACCGCTGCACTTAGACTTCACACTGTAGTAATGTTTAATCCATGAAGAGTAACTGGACTATAATGTGTTTTACTTGTCTCTTTAAAAATTTATAACTAGAGATGAACGAACCGAACCAGTAGAACTTTGCCTAAAGTTTAATTTGGCTAGAACTCAAACTTTTGGCAGCTGGGATCGGCAGAACCTGATAAAATAACATCAGCCACATGGCAGAAAGGAGAAGAAGGAAGGATCACATGATCTCAGGGAATACCATAATGCCTTTCTCACAGTTAATCAGGAGGCAGTATAGGGGTGATGTCAAAACCACTATAAAAACCTATGCACCAAGCTTCCGCAGCCATTTTAGGGATAGCAGTTGATAGATGAAGATTTCTGTGAGGGACATTAAGCAGTGAACAACACAGATAAGAATAAGAGGACACATATATATAATAATTGTATTAAAGCAGCACGACAGAGAGTGTTCTGTATGTTCTGCGCATCTGTTTTAATTGAAAGTGAGTGTGCTAGTTTTTTTGTTTTACACAAATTGTGGAAAAGCTGTGCATAGAGAGTTTGTGTCACCTTTTTCACTTTCTAGGATAACAATCCTGTTGCCATGCCCAAAAATGGAAATCATTTTTTACAGCTTGTAAATAGCCACTGATTCTTTTGATGCCTCTGTGCATATAAACATAGGCAGGCATCTGACTCCAAAAGGGACAATTTTAGTCGGTTGTTTACCACCAGGCACCATCCGTTTACCGATATCCATACATGTTTCCAAAACTTAGAAATTAACTTTGCCTTAAACAGCTCAAAAGCACATAGATGTACTCCTGGGTGACCCATCATTGTTATACAGGACTTTGGGGATGATAGTACCCTGGCTCTATTACACAGGGTGACATTGGCCCTAACGTTTTAACATAATTCTGTATACAACTAAATTTTTCAATACTTTTGTTATACCTAACATATTCTTCTGGCTATGACATTGTAAAACTCCCTTCGCTGGCTCTATTACACAGGGTGACATTGGTCCTAACATTTTAACTCAATTCTGTATACTACTAAATGTTTCAATTCTTTTCATATGCCTGGCTATGATATTGTAAAACTTCTTTCATTCATTTTCAATCTTTATCTCCTAAATTGTATTGTAAATGGACATAAAGACTGTCAATGACTTTTAATGCAACATCCAATTTCCTCACATATTATCTATGGTATCTTAATGGCTGTCATTTCCCAAAATGTTCAAACTTTCTTTTTAGAACTTTTTTAGTCACACAAGTTCCTTAAAAAAAAGACCACTCTAGACCACTTTTTACCTGCTAACAATAAAACCTTTCTACTCTTCCATTTTCTTCAAAATTTTTAGAGCATTTGATATCTACTTGTTTGGTCAATTACCTCTCCCCTAACCCCTTACAATCTAGTCGTCATGCTTTAAATTGTAATAAAACTGCGCTTACCATATCCAATGTTCAACACTTGTGGGTGCTGGCTTTATTAAACAGCTGCCACCCCTCTTTAATAGCTGGAATCAGAGATAACTTAGATTACAGCCAATCAACCTATTTACATGTTGAAGTCAGTGCTAACCATATCATATAAATGGTTAGTGATTAGACAGAGGGAGGGGGCTCTAATTTAACTCAATCCCCTTCCTCCCACAACATAATTACATGATGTGGATGGGTTGTCATGGCAGAATAGTGCTGTATTATATGTGTAATAAATAACTGGTATGGTGCTCTAAAGGTTTAAAAGAGATAATAAAATGTATAAAACAATTAAAAAAAACACAAAAACTAATTTGACCAAAATAAACATGTTTTACTATTAAAAGATCTATAACTAAAAAGGTACAATGAAAAAAGCAATAGTATAGAACTGGTAATGTTAACTCTTAAAACTATCATGTTATTTTAGCTGCACAGTGATACAATAGTACCAACAAGAACATCAAATCATCATAATAATACCTCTCAGAATGTGGCGGTAATAAAAGCAAATTATTTACATTTTGTTTAATTTTTTTTACGTGTAAAACAGAAAAACAAAACCCCCAAATTGTGAAAATGCAGGTTTTTGTATTCCTTCCAAAATTAATAAAATGTAACCAAATTGGTGGTTATCCGGTAAAACACAGGTGCTCATAGGGATGAGCTCATCTAAAAATCTAAAATTCATGGCTGTTCAAAAATGGAGATTAGCTATGTGGGCTAATAGAGAAGACCAGTCCACATATTTTGCTGCTCTTAAATAATGCAGAATGGTAAAATGACAGATCCACTGACTGATTCCTAAACCTTGGAACCCTCTTTAATAATGCAGAAAACCTCAAATAAAGTATTGAAAAGTTGTTGTTTTTTTGTTTGTTTTTTGAACAAACAAGCCCTTTTATATAAGGATATAAAGAATAAGAACTTATCAGAGATTTCAAGTTTACCACTGTCATCCAATCTGAGGCTTTCTATCGTTTGGTTAACTATAAGCTCACTTTTTCCTTTTACATGTGTCTATTTATATTACTTATTTTACATTAAATGGAGAAAAATGGTTTTCAAACGCTTAAACATATTTAATGTTCACAATTTTACCATGATCCAGTTTGCATCTTACCACCTCATAAAGAACTAATCAGATTGGCTTGGCAGGACCAATTTTTCCGTGAGCCCCTGCTTATACTTTGTTATGAGTTTATTTTCCATAAGATAATTTTGGATAGCATCCCTTCCAACCACTTCAGATGTTTTACCACAATTGATATACTTACTGTCTATAGTTTTCTAGCTTTGGAACTAATCTATTTTTAAATATTGGTTACACATCCTTTTTACATCAGTTATGTGGTATGGAACCTATACAACAATTGGTAAGGTAATGTAAAAAGGATATCATTCACAGAATGTGTAAGTCATATACCTTAATGTGTTATACATGAGAAAGGGGGCCATAGCGTATAGTATGTGTAGAAGAGGAGTCTTTTGTTCTGATCTTAGGACCTAAGTTTCTAAGTCATCATCACCTATCCACGGAATAGGTGATAAGTATCTGATAAGAAGTGGTCTGATCACTGGGGCTCCCACAAATCATAAAATCAGGGGTTGCCTTGTCCCCTAGGCAAATGGAGCAGCACCACACATGATTGCCTGCTTCTTCTCTATATGTTCATTCTCTATATGACTTATCAATGTGTAGAAATCCCATAAAGAAGGAATGGAGCGTGTTCATGTTATTGTGTTCTGCCTGTGTATTCTACTGTGTATACATTTATGTATAATGTACAATTGTTATACTGTTAGACTCAGTATCATTATTATTTTTCCATTTAGATATGGAAATTGATATTGGGGCCATGAACAAGGCCAGTTTACTAACCGAAACTAAACACATATGCATTGGACTTACTGGAGCACCCATGTCTGAGAACCAGGGTGCTGACCATTCTGTTCACGACACCAATCCTAGTCATAAAGCTGGCTTCTCATGCTAGCCTTGCTATCAACCTATGGCCACAATGCATTCTGGAAGAACTTCACTGCCGCCATGATGCCAACCTGCACAGATTCATCAGTAACATGTTAATACAATGCCAGTAACATGTTAATACAATACCAAGAATTAAGAGCACAACATACCCAGGTCTGCAATATCTCCTCAAAATGACAGGAAAGAATTGGTTAACACGAACCAGGTTTCTTGTTAGTAGTTGGTAAAATAAAGCAAAGTAGTGTTAATAGATGCATTCTGTTATAGTGCTCATTAATAAGTTGTCACTATGTAAGTAGGGTGCTCATGGTATAAATTATATTGCAATGACTTTTTATGGTGGTGCTGTAAGGTTTAATGGGCCTTCACCAAACAGGTTTACAGTGTACAGTATCTAGTAGGGAAATCTGTGTATGTATTCACCAAGTACACCAAGTGAATTTGATATACTTGGTGATTCATCAACCAGCTTATAATAACGTGGAATGTTCTTCTGACAATAGCATACCATTTTCCTGTTAGTTGGATAATCAATCACCATTGATCACTAATCTTTGTGTTATGATCTAAAACAGCAGGCAACCTGTTTGACTGCAAATGCTAAGGGAAACAGAAAGGCTGGACTGCTTTGGATACATTGCCCAGTCAGATTCCTTCAGAGTTGTGTTGTACCATTCTGATGGCTAAACCTTCTTGGCAGGTTTCAACAGTTCATGCTGGTAAAGGTGGTGCAATGTCATGGTGAATGTTTTCTTGGCACGTCCTGGGTCATCTGATAACTGTGGATGGGCACTTGGACAGTAGGGCTTATCTAAGCATTTTGACCAACCATGTTTATTTCTTCATGGCAGCTGTTTAACCTATGGTAGAAGGACATTTTCTGTAGGACAGTGTACCATGCCATAAGGGTCATATAATCATGAATGCCAACAAAGAGAGACAATGTGGTCCTGCACAGTCGTCACTCTGGTGCAGACACAAGCTTCAAGGACCAGGTAGGTATATGAGAAGCCTGATAATATACAGCTGATCCTGGTGCTCTGCTAGCGTAGAAGGCAATGCACAAAATCCATGCAATTCTAGTGCCCATCTACTCTGTCGTATATCCTGAAAACTAAGAATAGTCCCTGGGCCTATCTGATATAAAGGATGGCCTTATGGCTATCCCACGCATGCTTAAACTCCTCCACTGTATTTGCAGTGATCACTTCTGCAGGAAGGCTATTCCCTGCATCCACTACTCTCTCAGTAAAGTAATACTTCCTGATATTACTGCAGACACCTTTGCCCCTCTAATATGTCCTCTTGTGGTAGTTTTTCTTCTTTTAAATATGCTCTCCCCCTTTACCGTGTTGATTCCCTTTATGTATTAAAAGGTTTCAATAATATCCCCTCTGTCTCTTCTTTCTTCCAAGCTATACATGTTAAGGTCCTTAAACCTTTCCTGGTAAGTTTTATCCTGCAACCCATGTACTAGTTTAGCAGCTCTTCTCTGAACTCTCTCTAAAATATCTATATCCTTCTGGAGATACAGCCTCCAGTACTGCGCACAATACTCCAAGTGAGGTCTCACCAATGCTCTGTACAGTGGTATGAGCTCATCCCTCTTTCTATTGCTAACACCTCTCCCTATACACCCAAGCATTCTGCTAGCATTTTCCGCTGCTCTATGACATTTTCTGCCTAACTTTAAGACTATAACCCTGTTACAAACCTTTGTGTCATTAGCAAAAATACATACCTTACCATCGAGATCTTCTGCAATATAACTTATAAAGATATTAAACAAAATGGGCCCCAGTACAGTTCCCTGAAGTACCCCACTGGTAACAAGACCTTGCTCTGAATATTCTCCATTAACTACAATACTCTGTTGTCTGTCCCTCAGCCATTGCCTAATCCATTCAATATGTCAGACTTACTGGCCTATAGTTGCCTGATTCCTCTCTATTAACTTTCTTATGAATATAGACAACAATTGCAAATTTTCAATCATCTGGGACAACTACTGTTACCAGTGATTGGTTAAATAAATCTGTAAAAAAAAAAAAAGCTCTTTTAATAACTTTTGGTGTATCTCTTCAGGCCCCTGTGACTTATTTGTCTTAACTTTAGACAGCAAATGTAGGACCTCTTCCTCTGTAAAGACACATGCATCAAAAGATGTATTAGTATTCCTCCCTAACTAAGGTCCATTTAGTTCATTTTCATCTGTAAAAACAGAACAGAAGTTTTTATTGAGGCAGTCGGCTATTTCTTTATTTTGTTCTACTGTACATACCTTCATTCCCCTTTTTTAATTCAGTTATTCCGTGTTTTAATTTCCTTTTTTTTATATATATATATTTGAAGAATGTCTTATCTCCTTTATTCACCAACTGAACTATTTTCTCTTCTGTCTGTGGCATGAAGTGCTAATTAGTGCGAAGCAGCTGTTGTTGCTTTGGTACACCCCCCTGCTGGAACTGGTGAGTGCGGCTATTCATTTCTTTACATAAACTGCTGTAAAAAATAAAGGGAACACTTAACCAGTTAAGGACCCAAGGCGTACGGGTACGTCCTGACACCCTGGTACGTAAGGACCCAGGACGTACCTGCACGCCCGTGGTAATTTTGGTCCCCGCTGAGCGTTGGGCAGAGACCGGACTGGGGTGACTGCTGATATCGATCAGCAGGCACCCCGCACAAATGCCTAGAGGGGTCATCAGACCCCCCCCCCATGCCGGCGATCACCGCAAATCGCCGCTGAATTCACACCGGCGATTTGAGGCAATTCCAGGTCATATGGGCCTCCGGAAAATAAGGGGAATCGGGGTTGTCCAAGACACCCACGATCCCCCTGAAGGGATAGGAGTGAGGTGTTACGGGTGCCACCCCTCCTATCCCTGCTATTGGTCTTCCAGAAGCGACGACCAATAGAAGATCAGGGGCGGGAGGTTAACTTTCGGTTTCCCCGTTCTGCCCACCCACAATAGGCTGGGCAGAACAGGGAAACCGACGAGGACCAGAGCCAAAGGTCCACTTACCCATTGGCGGCGGTGATTGGCAGCAGAAGAGGACGGCGATGCGGCTACCTGGATCCTACGGAAGCTGGTGAGTTGCCTAGCAACATCTGGAGGGCTACAGTTTGAGACAACTATATAGTGGTCTCTAAACTGTAGCCCTCCAGATGTTGCAAAACTAGAACTCCCAGCATGCTCAGACAGCTTTTTGCTGTTTGGGCATGCTGGGATTTGCAGTTTTGCAACAGATGGAGGGCTACAGTTAGGAGATCACTGTGCAGTGGTCTCTAAACTGTGACCCTCTAGATCTTGCAAAACTACAACTCCTAGCATGCCCACACAGCAGTTTGCTGTCTGGGCATTCTGGGATTTGTAGTTTTACAACATCTGGAGGGCCAAAGTTTGGAGATTACTGTGCAGTGGTCTCTAAACTGTAGCCCTCCAGATGTTGCAAAATTGAAAATCCCAGCATGCCAAAACAGCAAACAGCTGTCTCAGCACGCTGGGAGTCGTTGTTGCGTACCTCCAGCTGGTGCATAACTACATCTCCCAGCATGCCCTTCTGCGATCAGTACATGCTGGGAGTTGTAGTTTTGCAACAGCTGTTGGCACACTGGTTGGAAAATACTGAGTTAGGCAACAGAACCTAACTGAAGGTTTTCCAACCAGTGTGCCTCCAGCTGCTGCAAAAGTACAACTCCCAGAATGCATGGTCTGTCAGTACATGCTGGGAATTGTAGTTTTGAAACAGCTGGAGGTTTGCCCCCCCCCCCTCCATGTGAATGTACACGGGCGGGTTTACAGTAAGTTTCCTGTTTGAAGTTTGAGCTGCAGCAATTTTTTCGCAGCAGCGCAAACTCCTAGGGGGAAACTCACTGAAAACACGCCAATACGAATGTACCCTAAAAACACTACACTACACTACACTACCACATAATAAAGGGTAAAACACTACATATACACCCCCTTACACTGTCTCCCGCAATAAAAATTTTAAAGTATTGTACGGCAGTGTTTCCAAAACGGAGCCTTCAGCTATTGCAAAACAACAACTCCCAGCATTTCCAAACAGCCACTGACTGTCCAGGCATGCTGGGAGTTTAGCAACAGCTGGAGGCACCCTGTTTGGGAATCACTTGCGTAGAATATCCCTATGTCCACCCCTATGCAATCCCTAATTTAGTTCTCAAATTCGTATGGAGCTCTTTCACTTCAGAGCCCTGTCGTATTTCAAGGAAACAGTTAAGGGCCACATATGGGGTATTTCTGTACTCGGGAGAAATTTCAGTACAAATTTTGGAGGGGCTTTTCCTCCTTTTACCCCTTATGTAAAGGAAAAATTGGGGGCTACACCAGCCTGTTAGTGTAAATAAAATTTTAAAAAAATTACACTAACATGCTGGTGTTGCCCCATACTTTTTATTTTCACAAGCAGTAAAATGAAAAAAGATCCCCAAAATTTGTAACACAATTTCTTCTCAGTACGTAAATATCCCACATGTGGGCGTAAAATGCTCTGCAGGCGCACAACAAGGCTCAGGAGTGAGAGCGCACTATGTACATTTGAGGCCTTAATTGGTGATTTGCACAGGGGTGGATGATTTTACAGCGGTTCTTACATAAACACAAAAATATAAATACCCACATGTGACCACATTTTGGAAATTACACCCCTCATGGAACGTAACAAGGGGTGAATTGAGCTTTAACACCCCACAGGTGTTTGATGGATTTTCATTAAAGTTGGTTGGGAAAATAAATTAAAAAATTACATTTTCACTGAAATGCTGGTTGCCCTAAATTATTCCTTTGCACAAGGGAAAATAGCAAAAAAAGACCCCCAAAATTTGAAACCCCATTTCTTCTGAGTCAGAACATACCCCATATGTGGATATAAAGTGCTCTCCTGGCGCACTACAATGCTCAGAAGAGAAGGAGCACCATTGGGCTTTTGAAGAGAACATTTGTCCAGAATTGAAGACCACGCGTGTTTACAAAGCCCTCATAGTGCTAGAACAATGGACCCCCCACATGTGACCCCATTTTGGAAACTAAACCCCTCATGTAATGTAATAAGGGGTGCAGTGAGCATTTACACCACACAGGTTTCTGACAGATTTTTGGAACAGTGGTCCATGAAAATTAAAAATTCAATTTTTCATTTGCACAGTCCACTGTTCCAAAGATCTGTCAAACGTCAGTGGGGTGTAAATACTCACTCGTGTAACAACAACCTTTAGGGGTCGCCCCCCAAGGGGTTAACCCTAAACTAGAAACCCCCCTTAAAACTAAATTTTATTGGATCATTTAAAATAAATATGAGCTCCGGTGTTGTGATTAAAAACACAGCTAGTAGTTGCTTAGATAGCATATAAGCGTCCTATAACTTCGTTTGTAATGGTATTGTGCTATACTAACACTAATCTATGGATGCCACTATGTAGACAGAAAAGCACTGATAGCTGCTAATTAAAATGTGAATAGCCCTCCGCTTCCCGACGTTTCGTTGGATAAACCAACTTTATCAAGGTACAGAGGCTAATGGCCGTTCGTTTGGTCCGCTCTCCCTTTTATACCCTCTGTTGGTGATGTCAAATCCGTTGCATCATTATGCGCCGATTAATCAGCCTATCTGAGCACAAGTGACGTGACTGACCAATCCGGTCTTGTCACGTCATGATGTTTTGATCTCTTCCCCACCAATCAGTATTCTTCATGCCCTGTCACTCACATTGCGTATATATGATGCGCGACGCATGTCTCCGCACTTAGTAATGCTCTATCACAGTTGAGAACAACTGCGCATGTCCGTTCTGCGATGTTCTGCCGTTCGCGCATGTCTCCGCACTTAGAGATAATCAATCGCAGTTATGAGTAACTGCGCATGTCCGTTCCACGGCGATCCGACGTTCGCGCATGTCAGTGGACTTAGATTTATTGTGAGATATTATAGGAGACTGCGCCTGCGTCCAACTCAAGATGTTCCTATGGTGGATTGTATACATGTCTGCGGTCTCAATTAAAATACAGCCATGATGGTAGTTGTGAACTACATATTAGTTGTACTCTTTAACCTACTAGTACCTTGCATATACTAAGTATATAAGCCCATTATATCACCGCAAACGGTGAATTCAGTAAATACAACATATATTTGTGGGGTTCATTATTTCAATGTTTAGGAACTTTTATTATTCTAATACATATATTTGTAGGATTCATTATTTTGATATTTATGAACTTTTCTTGTTCTGATGAATATTATTCTATATGTGTGAACTTGGTAGTGACAGGGGCCATCGTGGTGAAGGGTAATGGTGATAAATTCTGGATTGAAGTATATAGATATAGATGGTAAGTATTGATGTTACTAGATATAACCTAGTGCTTCATGTACAGTGAATATTAGTAATATTAGAGGACGCCATATATAACTAAACTGAATCATACATCCAATGTCCATGATAGTACATGGTGCCCAAGGGGTCTCTGTATATGCATAATATTCCCATTGGTAAGTATATGTAGGATGTATTAACATCGTTGTTAGGCTTTTTTGATCCCTAAATCCAGAATGTGATGGGGGAAGAGAATCAAATTTTGATACGGGTTGATATCGTATAATCTTTCTGTTAGACAGCACAGAGTGTAAGGGAGAGGGTTAATTATCCAGTGCTCAATTTTCTAATGCTAT
This sequence comes from Hyla sarda, assembly GCF_029499605.1. Taxonomy (NCBI): domain Eukaryota; kingdom Metazoa; phylum Chordata; class Amphibia; order Anura; family Hylidae; genus Hyla; species Hyla sarda. The sequence goes on along the minus strand of NC_079189.1, from coordinate 117,259,627 downwards.
TTAATTTTTGAATAGTAATAAATCATAATATTATTAATTCTCCAAGAACGCTGTAAAAGAGAAGCCTTCATTTAATCCATCTGGGCTTCTTGTTCTCAACCTGTATATCCACTTGGCCTCTTCTCTGAGTAATACTCTATTTACATCTCCTTTTCTTGTCCCCATCTTGATTTGTCGTAATCCCCAAAACTTAATCTGGTCAGTCCTATTGTTATGCAAGGCCCTAATGTGTTTGGCCAGTGGAGTATCAGCATTGGTTCTAATAGTGCTGAGATGTTTACCAATCCTACGTCTGACTTCTTGGGTTGTTTTACCCACATATATTTTGGGACATGTGCAGCAAGCTATGTATAATACATTTTTACTGCTGCAATTTATGAAGTCAAAGATCTTATAAGATCTATTATCATATGGGTTGATAAATTCCTTAGTTTTGGGGAAGGAACTGCAAATTGTGCAGTGGCCGCAGGGATACGAACCTGCTGGTGGGTTGGGTAACCATGTCTGTGGGGTGTCTATTTTCTCGTCAAAATGACTGTGAACCAAAAGTTCACGTAAATTGGCCCCCCTTCTGTATGTGATATTGGGTCTGGGTCCAATTTTATCCTTCAAGTCAGGATCCGATAATAGGATATGCCAGTGTCTTTGTAATATTTGGTTGATCTGAGGAGTATAGGCATCATAGGTTCCTATCATTCTAGTGACTGATTCCTTAGATGTGGAACAGCTGTTGTTCGGTCCTAGTAACCTATTCCGGTCACTACGTTGTGCTCTGTTGAAGGCCTTTCTCATATGTTTGATTGGATAGCCCCTATTCAAGAATCTGGATGTTAAGTTTTGGCTCTCTTTCAGAAATCGATCATCTTCCGAGCAGTTGCGGCGCGCTCTAAGGAACTGGCCAATCGGAATACTTCTCCGCAAGGTGAGCGGATGCCAACTGGTCCAATGAAGGAGACTATTTGTCGAGGTGGGTTTCCTAAAGATATCGGTTTGAATCTTGTTTCCAGAGTCTATGTAAATATTGAGATCAAGGAAATTAATAGATCTTCCTCCTTCTTCTGGTGTGAATTTCATGCCGATCACATTTTGATTAAGAGCTGAAACAAATTCCCTAAAGAGTGTTGGACCCCCTTCCCAAAAAATTAAAATATCGTCAATGTACCTACCCCAAAATGGGGTAGGTACATTGACGATATTTTAATTTTTTGGGAAGGGGGTCCAACACTCTTTAGGGAATTTGTTTCAGCTCTTAATCAAAATGTGATCGGCATGAAATTCACACCAGAAGAAGGAGGAAGATCTATTAATTTCCTTGATCTCAATATTTACATAGACTCTGGAAACAAGATTCAAACCGATATCTTTAGGAAACCCACCTCGACAAATAGTCTCCTTCATTGGACCAGTTGGCATCCGCTCACCTTGCGGAGAAGTATTCCGATTGGCCAGTTCCTTAGAGCGCGCCGCAACTGCTCGGAAGATGATCGATTTCTGAAAGAGAGCCAAAACTTAACATCCAGATTCTTGAATAGGGGCTATCCAATCAAACATATGAGAAAGGCCTTCAACAGAGCACAACGTAGTGACCGGAATAGGTTACTAGGACCGAACAACAGCTGTTCCACATCTAAGGAATCAGTCACTAGAATGATAGGAACCTATGATGCCTATACTCCTCAGATCAACCAAATATTACAAAGACACTGGCATATCCTATTATCGGATCCTGACTTGAAGGATAAAATTGGACCCAGACCCAATATCACATACAGAAGGGGGGCCAATTTACGTGAACTTTTGGTTCACAGTCATTTTGACGAGAAAATAGACACCCCACAGACATGGTTACCCAACCCACCAGCAGGTTCGTATCCCTGCGGCCACTGCACAATTTGCAGTTCCTTCCCCAAAACTAAGGAATTTATCAACCCATATGATAATAGATCTTATAAGATCTTTGACTTCATAAATTGCAGCAGTAAAAATGTATTATACATAGCTTGCTGCACATGTCCCAAAATATATGTGGGTAAAACAACCCAAGAAGTCAGACGTAGGATTGGTAAACATCTCAGCACTATTAGAACCAATGCTGATACTCCACTGGCCAAACACATTAGGGCCTTGCATAACAATAGGACTGACCAGATTAAGTTTTGGGGATTACGACAAATCAAGATGGGGACAAGAAAAGGAGATGTAAATAGAGTATTACTCAGAGAAGAGGCCAAGTGGATATACAGGTTGAGAACAAGAAGCCCAGATGGATTAAATGAAGGCTTCTCTTTTACAGCGTTCTTGGAGAATTAATAATATTATGATTTATTACTATTCAAAAATTAAATAGCATTAGAAAATTGAGCACTGGATAATTAACCCTCTCCCTTACACTCTGTGCTGTCTAACAGAAAGATTATACGATATCAACCCGTATCAAAATTTGATTCTCTTCCCCCATCACATTCTGGATTTAGGGATCAAAAAAGCCTAACAACGATGTTAATACATCCTACATATACTTACCAATGGGAATATTATGCATATACAGAGACCCCTTGGGCACCATGTACTATCATGGACATTGGATGTATGATTCAGTTTAGTTATATATGGCGTCCTCTAATATTACTAATATTCACTGTACATGAAGCACTAGGTTATATCTAGTAACATCAATACTTACCATCTATATCTATATACTTCAATCCAGAATTTATCACCATTACCCTTCACCACGATGGCCCCTGTCACTACCAAGTTCACACATATAGAATAATATTCATCAGAACAAGAAAAGTTCATAAATATCAAAATAATGAATCCTACAAATATATGTATTAGAATAATAAAAGTTCCTAAACATTGAAATAATGAACCCCACAAATATATGTTGTATTTACTGAATTCACCGTTTGCGGTGATATAATGGGCTTATATACTTAGTATATGCAAGGTACTAGTAGGTTAAAGAGTACAACTAATATGTAGTTCACAACTACCATCATGGCTGTATTTTAATTGAGACCGCAGACATGTATACAATCCACCATAGGAACATCTTGAGTTGGACGCAGGCGCAGTCTCCTATAATATCTCACAATAAATCTAAGTCCACTGACATGCGCGAACGTCGGATCGCCGTGGAACGGACATGCGCAGTTACTCATAACTGCGATTGATTATCTCTAAGTGCGGAGACATGCGCGAACGGCAGAACATCGCAGAACGGACATGCGCAGTTGTTCTCAACTGTGATAGAGCATTACTAAGTGCGGAGACATGCGTCGCGCATCATATATACGCAATGTGAGTGACAGGGCATGAAGAATACTGATTGGTGGGGAAGAGATCAAAACATCATGACGTGACAAGACCGGATTGGTCAGTCACGTCACTTGTGCTCAGATAGGCTGATTAATCGGCGCATAATGATGCAACGGATTTGACATCACCAACAGAGGGTATAAAAGGGAGAGCGGACCAAACGAACGGCCATTAGCCTCTGTACCTTGATAAAGTTGGTTTATCCAACGAAACGTCGGGAAGCGGAGGGCTATTCACATTTTAATTAGCAGCTATCAGTGCTTTTCTGTCTACATAGTGGCATCCATAGATTAGTGTTAGTATAGCACAATACCATTACAAACGAAGTTATAGGACGCTTATATGCTATCTAAGCAACTACTAGCTGTGTTTTTAATCACAACACCGGAGCTCATATTTATTTTAAATGATCCAATAAAATTTAGTTTTAAGGGGGGTTTCTAGTTTAGGGTTAACCCCTTGGGGGGCGACCCCTAAAGGTTGTTGTTACATATAATTTGCCCTGGAATCCCTGGGGAATTTTGTTGTTGTGTAAATACTCACTCCACCCCTTATTAAATTCTGTGAGGGGTGTAGTTTCCAAAATGGGGTCACATGTGGGGGGGTCCACTGTTCTGGCACCACAGGGGGCTTTGTAAACGCACATGGCCCCTGACTTCCATTCCAAACAAATTCTCTCTCCAAAAGCTCAACGGCGCTCCTTGTCTTCTGAGCATTGTAGTTTGCTCGCAGTGCACTTGACGTTCATAAATGGGGTATTTCCATTCCATAGAAGAAATGGGGTTACAAATTTTGGGGGTAATTTTTTTCCTATTACCCTTGTAAAAATGTAAAATTGGGAAAAACCAGCACTTTGGTGAAATTTTTTATTTTTGCCATTTACACATCCAACGTTAACAAAAAGTCATCAAACACCTGTGAGGTGTTAAGGCTCACTGTACCCCTTGTTACATTCCTTGAGGGGTGTAGTTTCCAAAATAGTATGCCATGTGGTTTTTTTTCCTTGCTGTTCTGGCACCATAGGGGCTTCATAAATGCGACATGCCCCCCAAAAACCATTTCAGCTAAATTTGCTTTCCAAAATCCAAATATGACTCCTTCTGCTCTGAGCATTGTAGTGCGCCAGCAGAGCACTTCACGTCCACACATGGGGTATTTCCATACTAAGAAGAGATGGGGTTACACATTTTGGGGGGCATTTTCTTCTATTACCCCTTGTAAAAATGAAAAATCGTTTTCAAAATAGCAAAGTCCTGAGATACGGCTTTCAGCACCACTCCCCTCCCGGCTCAGAACTCACTCCTGCAGGTCCGTGTGCTCCGTAGATCACTCGGTGCCCGTGTCCAAGGTGCAGTATGCGTATCTATGTCTCAGAAGAAATTAAGACACGGCACCCAAAGTTCTACTTCAATCTTGCTGCTTTATTGCCACAAGCAAGGTTTACAATGAGGATGCACTACACCAACAATGCCAAAATAGTATGCAATATGGGTGTTTTTCATTTTTTGCTGTTCTTGCACCATAGGGGCTTCTTAAATGTGACATGCCCCCGCAAAAACCATTTCAGAAAAACTCACTCTCCAAAATCCCATTGACGCTCCTTCCCTTCCCATTCCCATTGTCACCCTCTAGTGCACCCACAGAGCACTTGGCATACACATATGAGGCATTTCCTTACTCGAGAGAAATTGGGTTACACATTTTAGGAAGATTTCTCTCCTTTTACCCCTTGTTAAAATAAAAAAAACTGGGTCTACAAGAACATACCAGTGTAAAAAAATGAAGATTTTGAATTTTCTCCTTCAATTTGCTGCTATTCCTGTGAAACAACTACAAGGTTAACAAACTTTTTGAATGTCATTTTGGATACTTTGAGGGGTGCAGTTTTTATAATGGGGTCATTTATGGGGTATTTCCAATATATAGTTTTTGAAAAATTGGAAAATTGCTGCTATACTTTAAAGCCCTTTGATGTCTTCCAAAAGTAAAAACATGTCAACTTTATGATGCCAACATAAAATAGACATATTGTATATGTGAATCAATATATAATTTCTTTGGAATATTAATTTTCCTTATAAGCAGAGAGCTTCAAAGTAAAAAAAAAAATGCTAAATTTTAAATTTTTTCTTCAAATTTTGGAATTTTTCCCAAAGAAATGATGCAAGTAAATTTTACCACTAACATAAAGTAGAATATGTCACAACATTTTTTTTTCCGAATCAGAATGAAAGGTAAAAGCATCCCAGAGTTATTAATGCTTAAAGTGACAGTGGTCAGATGTGCAAAAAATGGCTGGGTCCTACACTGAAAATTGGCTGGGTCCTTAAAGGGGTACTCAGGTGCTTACACATCTTATCCCCTATCCAAAGGATAGGGGATAAGATGCCTGATCGCGGGAGTCCCGCAGCTGGGAATGCCCGTGATCATGCACGTGGCACCCCGTTTGTAATCAGTCCCCAGAGCATGTTCGCTCCGGGTCTGATTACCGGCGACCACCGGGCCAGCGGCGTGCAACGTCTCGCCTCCGCCCCGTGTGATGTCACGCTCCGCCCCTCAATGCAAGCCTACGGGAGCTATCACGCCCCCTCCCGTAGGCTTGCATTGAGGGGTGGAGCGTGAAATCACACGGGGGCAGGGGCGTGACTTCATGTGCCGCCGACCCTGCGGTCGACTGTAATCAGACCCAGAGCAAACACGCTCTGGGGACTGATTACAAACGGGGTGCAGCGTGCATGATCACGGGCGGCCCCAGCTGCGGGACTCCCGCGATCAGGCATCTTATCCCCTATCCTTTGGATAGGGAATAAGATGTGTAAGCACCAGAGTACCCCTTTAAGGGGTTAAACAACACAATGTAACTCCAAGTCAATCACACTTCTGTGAAATCACACTGTCTACTCAGGAAGCAACACTGATTGACAATCAATTTCACATGCTGTTGTGCAAATGGAACAGACATCAGGTGGAAATTATAGGCATTTAGCAAGACACCCCCAATAAAGGAGTGGTTCTGCAGGTGGTGACCCCATACCACTTCTCAGTTCCTATGCTTCCTGGCTGATGTTTTGGTCACTTCTGAATGCTGGTGGTGCTTACACTCTAGTGGTAGCATGAGAGAGAGTCTACAACCCACACAAGGGGCTTTGGTAGTGCAGCTCATCCAGGATGGCACATCAATGCGAGCTGTGGCAAGAAGCTTTGCTGTCTCTGTCAGCGTAATGTCCCTAGCATGGAGGCGCTACAAGGAGACAGGCCAGTAAATCAGGAGATGTGGAGGAGGACGTAGGAGGGCAACAACCCAGCAGCAGGACCGCTACCTCCATCTTTGTGCAAGGAGGAGCAGGGGGAGCACTGCCAGAGCACTGCAAAATGACCTCCAGCAGGCCACAAATGCATGTGTCCACTCAAACGGTCAGAAACAGACTTCATGAGGGGGGTATGAGGGCCCAACGTCTACAGGTGTGCTTACAGCCCAACACCGTGCAGGATGTTTGACACTTGCCAGAGATGAAAGCAGGTTCACACTGAGCACATGTGACAGACGTGACCGAGTCTGGAGACGCAGTGGAGAACGTTCTGCTACTTGCAACATCCTCCAGCATGACTGGTTTGGCAGTGGGTCAGTAATGGTGTGGGGTGGATATCTATGGAGGCTGCCATTAGTTACAGAGATGAGATCCTGAGACCCCTTGTGAGATCATATGCTGGTGCGGTTGGCCCTGGGTTCCTCCTGGATAGGGGATAAGATGTCTTTGGCTGAAATACCCCTTTGAGGCCAGGTTCACAAATAGGGTAACTATTACCCTGTTTAACCAGCCCACAAGACCACACCAAACTTGATGGACTTTGTTGTGGATTTCAGTGTGGAAAACATGCCTATTTTATACAAATACCACTTACTTGAACTTTAAAATCATACAAGGTCTTCACTGCATGTAAAACCTTTTTCCAAAGTACACACTAGAACAATGTTCTTATTTCTTGTGGTTTTTGAAGCTTGAAGGGGCTGTAGTCCTGAAGAATTTGTGCACATGAAGCTTTAAAACATGTTATTTTTCAAACCTTGACAAGAAGTCTATAAATCCTCGTGGTATCCATCCTTGAACACAGGATCTAACATCTGTTACTAGTTTCTTTGACAGGTTTCTGTGAAGAAGTTCCTCTTACCACTTTCACAGATATTTTAGGATAACAAGTTAACAGCAGGGGAGCTTCCTGGTTTTCTTTGTCAAACCAGGGTATACAATGAAGTAATCCATTTGTTATGGTTAAAACATTATGTTATTTGCCAAAATTCCTAAAAGTATTTATAACGTATTGGAAAAAAAGCATTAAAACTTCAAGGGCTTAGAGGCCCAAAAAACGTGAATATAAGAAAACCGTCTTTCTAATATGGGTTCTTTTTTTTTCCTTGGATTACCTGTGTTGTTGTATTAGATACAGTAAATGGTATTCGATTAATAAATGTATCACAATTTATTTTGGTACAAAAAAGAGGTGATCTACAGTTTACAGTTTACTAACTAGAACATGGGAATAAGCAAAGTATTTGATGATCTTAAATAAGTACAGAGAGGACGACATGCAGTGCTATGGGGCCCAGCCCTTTTTGGCTTTTACCACCAAGTGGCTACAACCTGTGCAGGATTCCCCTCTCCAAAGGAACTGCATATTTTAGCAAGCCAGGGGTCCAGAATGAATAAGCTGTGGAGGTGTACACAACAACAGGGTCTTCTGTCCACAGGTGGCAAACCCAACACCATACTGCAGGGGTCACTTCCCCCCCAATTTGAGGACTCCCAATCATAAAAGGGGTTGTGTAGGTAGCAAAAAATGTATTATCTACTAGCTATTGCCCACTACAAGCATGTGATGATTGTGATATATCTGCCCTTTATCATCTTACATAATACCCTTCTTGCTTCCTGTACAATCCCTTTAAGATAGATGAGACCAATAGATTTAATATGCACGCTTTTAACACTGGCAAACTGAACACAATAGAAAAACAAAACAACGTAGTCTCAAGGTGATAACAGGTGCTCAACCCCAAGTGCAATTGTGCACTCATACAATGGGGTAGAGGACCCGCACCTATGGATAAAAGTGGGGTTTCAATCCTGTGGTAAATATATACAATGATATTAGCTAATCCTCAAAACTGATGTAAAAGTGAGACATTAGCCAGTATATCCTTATATGAAGGACATACGTGAGGCCGCACTCCACGCCAAGGTTTCTCATGTGATGCGGGACCTAACCACTAACCTTTTTTGCCTGGCCAGATGCATAGAACCAGGAACCAGATATACAGCAGCCTAAGGTCCAACTTGCAGACTGCTCCCCAGTCGCCTCCAGTGTGAACTCAGCACACATACAATGGGAGGGGGGAGACAGGTTACAAGCCCCACCCTTGCTGGTCTAGATATAACAGGCCTCACAGGTGAAACCCCCAACGCTACCCAATAAGATAAAAGGGTGCATTGGTATAAGCCTTAAAAGACGCTTGCCGGCTTATATTTGCATGGACATGGCTATAGCAGGAAACTCAACCCCAAGTGCAATTGTGCACCTTCGCTGGGGTGGAGGCCCTGCACTTGTCAACCGTTGCTAAGGGCGATGTCCCCAGCAAAAATTGAATACAATGGAGAATTCCTGCAGACGGTCACAAGTACCACAATCACATCCTGACACCTGATAAACGTGTACATGGATGCAAACAACATGACTAACTTTAAACAGAAAAACAAAACAACGTAGTCTCAAGGTGATAACAGGTGCTCAACCCCAAGTGCAATTGTGCACTCATACAATGGGGTAGAGGACCCGCACCTATGGACAAAAGTGGGGTTTCAATCCTGTGGTAAATATATACAATGATATTAGCTAATCCTCAAAACTGATGTAAAAGTGAGACATTAGCCAGTATATCCTTATATGAAGGACATACCTGAGCCCGCACACCACGCCAAGGTTTCTCATGTGATGCGGGACCTAACCACTAACCTTTTTTGCCTGGCCAGATGCATAGAACCAGGAACCAGATATACAGCGGCCTAAGGTCCAACTTGCAGACTGCTCCCCAGCTGTGGAGGTGTACACAACAACAGGGTCTTCTGTCCACAGGTGGCAAACCCAACACCATACTGCAGGGGTCACTTCCCCCCCCCCCCAATTTGAGGACTCCCAATCATAAAAGGGGTTGTGTAGGTAGCAAAAAATGTATTACCTACTAGCTATTGCCCACTACAAGCATGTGATGATTGTGATATATCTGCCCTTTATCATCTTACATAATACCCTTCTTGCTTCCTGTACAATCCCTTTAAGATAGATGAGACCAATAGATTTAATATGCACGCTTTTAACACTGGCAAACTGAACACAATAGTTGGTGAATTCATTCTATGGGCTAGGCAACAAAACATGTTAGCAAATCAAATAGTGATAAAATATAATGAAAAAATGCATATGATGTGAACCCAGCGAATATTTCTCTGAATATGTTCATAAATCATACACTTCTTTACAGTTATCATAGAAATTTGGTGTACTGCATTACATCCTTACATTTTAAAATTCCAAAGTAAAATATGCACAATAAAAAGTATACAATTAAAGCAATATGAAAAATGAAAAAATGGTGTTTCTCTTGAAAAGACTGGACCAGCTAGTCATGTTTGATTTAACATTCAGTTCTCTCACTAAAAGCTTTATGTTTGTTCTTCTATGTCCCAATGTAACTAGTATGAAGTTCTGAAGATAATAAGATAATTAAGGTCCTTACCACATTTGTGCATTATGTTCTTAGCAGATGCCGCCAGAAGTATGAATCAGATATATGCAACTTAATACTTATTTGGCTATAATCTGTGCTATTGACTCACAAAAAAAAAAAAAAAACTCATACTGTGTCCTACAGGATTTTATTTATTTGTTTATTTATTTATTTGCATACCGTTGTGTTATCAACTGTGCCTTTAACATAGCTGAGGCATCAGTTTACTAATCGTTACCAGCCAAACATTTACAAAAAGGACACTCTATTGGCATACTATTGAAGGTTAAAAGTTATACCGTATATATTCGAGTATAAGCCGACCCGAATATAAGCCGAGGCCCCTAATTTCACCCCAAAAACCCAGGAAAACCTATTGACTCGAGTATAAGCCTAGGGTGGGAAATACATCATCCCTCCTCCCCCGTCATCATTCCTCCCCTGTCTTCATTCTGCCCTCCTCTATCATCATCCCGACTCCCACTGTCATTATCCAGACCCCCCCTTTTCCCTCCTGTCATCATCCAGACCCCCCTCATCCCCCCATCATACAGATCCCCCTTGCTCCCCCTATCATTATCCAGACCCCCTCATAACCCCCGGTCATCATCCAGAATCCCCTCTCTTGTTCTCTACTCACCTCCCCAGTTGCAGCTCTGTCGGTCCTTCCCTAGCAGCCATCCAACGTCGCTGCAGGGACCGTCCGACTTCCAGTGGGGAGGGTGAGCCGGTTCGGGCCATCCATCTTGACTGAGAGGCCCTCTTCTCCGCTGCGGGCTGGCCCCGGACTAGTGACGCTGCATTGATGCTGCCGCGTAGGGACGCCCCTGACGTCTCGGACGTCTGCTGTGAACGGACGTCCCTGCACGGCAGCGTCAATGCAGTGTCACTAGTCCAGGGCCGGCCCGGAGCAGAGAAGAGGGCCTCTCTGTCAAGATGGACGGCACAGACCGGCTCACCCTCCCCACTGGAAGTCAGACGGTCCCTGTAGCATAGATGGGCGACGATAGACAGCCCGGCCCATCCCCTCGCCACCCCCACCGGTGCCTGCGATTTTATATCTTTATTTTTCCCATCACTCGAGTAGAAGCCGAGGGGGACGTTTTCGGCACGAAAAATGGTGCTGAAAAACTCAGCTTATACTCGAGTATATACAGTATGTACATTGGGACATTGGAAGGGTAAAGAAAACCTTTTATTGCTCTAAAATAATGGAATATTATTATTGTTAATAAGAATAATAATAATGTTATAATTGTGAATAATATTGTTAATATAGAATTTACTGTATCAGATTCAGTCTTAATAATTATTGCTAAGTGTGAACAGCCTTTTTCCATAACTCACAATTATCTCACTATTTGTTATACTATTATAATAATAATCTTTATTTTTAAAATGTCAATACATCTGGCAGGACAATACGGGGGTACATATACAGAAGTAATTAGACATTACATTATAACAAACAAATCATAAGCTTGCAATATGTGAAGAAATCAGGTTAAATATATAGATTTCCATAGGACTGCAAGTTACTAAGGAATGCACATAAGGAACAACTTGGTGACAAACTCAGCATTTTTAGCCTATAGATAAGATAAAAAAAAGATGGTGGTGTCATTTTTATGTTACCAAAGTTCACTAGTTCACAACTTGGGGAGGCTGAAGTGATGCCTTTGAGCTTTGACCTCCAGGGCTAATTTAGATTTAATGCAAACACTTTCTCCATGGTAGAGCAGATGACTTCAGAAGGAAAATTTCATCAGATCATTACATTATTACATTGGGGTGGAGGGTGAGGGGGGGGGGGGGGTAGAACATTAATGTAAATGCAAGAACAATTAGCAAATTAGGCTGTAAGTGACATTTTATCTACACCACAAAAAAATAATCAAACACCAAAGGCCGACTGGAGTATATTGACACAACACTTCTTTCAGATGAAGCCATTGTAAATATTATTTTTGAAATTCAAACTGTTTAACAATTACTGACCATGAAAATATGATTAACTTGTTAGCATTGTTTTCTCTATGCTAAATGAATACACGTTTCTGCAGCAAAAGTATTTATTTCAAAAGAGACAATTATCTCCATATGTTTTATTCAATTAAGTCATCAGTTTTATAATGCACCCATTATGCAGGAATTTCTTCATAATTCAGTGCAATTGAACATTGTAGTGAATATAAGGGTTTAGGATTTTCCAGCAAACCTTCAGAAGTTTCTGTAATACCCCTGGATAGTTTTCATAAACCATGCAAAGTTATCATCTGATGTTTGCTTCATTTAACATTCATAATGATTTCTGTGATTCCCATATTTGATGTTAAACAGAATCATTTTAAGCCATCCGTGCCATTTTGAATCAGATTTTGTCTAACAACTTCAAATAGAAAATAAACCTTCGAAAAAATCCTCGGATTTTCAACGTCAAAAGACAATATTAGGCTATAGCCACACATGGCAGAAATGCTACAAATTTTCCATCCAAATGTGCAGACTGAAAATCCTCAGCAATATACGGTAGCCGCAAAGTAGATGAGATTTGAGAAAATCTCATCCGCACGCTATGGAGATTTTCAGCATGGAAAATGGTATAGATTTTGCAAAGTACTTCTCTACAAGCAGAAGACAGGTTACATCTCACAAATGTGCAGGGGTTAAGACAATAGATGTGGAGAATTCACATACAATTTGTAACAGGGCAAAAATCCAAGGACTGTCCTAAAAAGAAATCATTGACATGTGCATCAGTTTCTGCTAAGAGACCAATGTGTGTGACCCTTAAACCTGCTCTGAACTCAATAACCAGCAGCTAGAATAGGGTAAGAAAAAGCCTTTTGTGCCCCCCTTCTCCCCCAATTACCCCCCCCCCCCTGGCCCCAGCTCCAGCCTGTGCCACTTCTCTTCTGAATGTCAACTACAAGATTCTTGCCAATGTGAACCATACCCTTAGCATTCTGCAGTTTTGGAACACTGCCCCTGATGCTAAAAATGCTATGAAAGGGACTCCTATTGACTCCCAGCTACAATAAGGCTGCAGAGAGTATGGCTTTTTTTGGCAAAAACATCAAGAGTCATTTCAGCCTTAGGGTATATTCACAAATGGTAGATTTGTTGCACAAATTTCTGTGCCTTACCCCTTGAATGGCGTTATTTTAGCTTCAATCACATGGATTTTTGCATGATCCATTTAACGGACTGGAAGAGTTACAAAAAAATTCTGCAACAAATCTGCAGCATTTGAATTTGCCGGTATTTGTCCTAATGTTCTAGTGATCACTAATTAAAAAGAGATCAATCTACACCTAATTTATCTCAGTTTTTTGGCTGGTGCTGAATGAAAGTAGAGCTGTACAAGGGTGAAAGTACAGAGACTAAATCATTTGACCTTTCTTAGTAAAACAAACCTGTAACTTGAACACTTGACTGGCTATTTAGGGTGAATAGAGATAATTGGCTCATAGAATAACATTCGATTTCTGAGCAAAAATAGTGCACATTCCTTCTGTGCACACATAGCTCTTTTACACCTACTGAGATTAAACTAGTCAAGAACTTAAACAAATGTTTCTAAAATGACTGTGTAAATGTGTAAAGATTGTATTACATTCACACTCTGTAGTCCGGTCACCATCCCAGCGCTATATAAGTCATAAAGCTTCATGTAAACTCATTCTAAACAACACTTAATCAACGTATTACACTGTCAGGTACAAATCCCTCGTGTCTGCATTGTGTCTTGTATTGTTTTGGTGCTTTGCATGTCTTAGTATTCACAAGACAAAAACAACATATTACTGTATCTTCTTTGACACAGGCAAAGTGGAAATACTGAACATCCCTTCATGTCCATGCAAATATGTTGGATAATAAACATTTCATCATCAGAAATTAGATCTACTGTATTATTGGTTGCTATGGACAACAAAGAGACTCTTAGTGTAAGACAGCACTTCCCTAGAGAGAATATAGCACTACGGTTACACACTGGCTGTTTTGCTCCCTGGGCAGGACCAAAAAATGTGGTCTATATCCCACACAAAAAAGGAAAACACTTATGAAATGGACCATTATGGTCAGTAGAAGACTTTGTCCAGTCTAATACAACCGATAGGCCCAGCAGGATTAAACCACAGAATACATCAAATGCTGCTACTTGGAGGAAAAGAAGATTCTGTCTTTGGTCCTTAAAAGGGTTTTTCCCCGGTGCTTCTGGTATCCTGTTCCCATCCTCCGCTGCAGCTTATTGTAGGCCGCAGCAATGTCACACCTCGATGGGTGATAGGCTGAGCAGCAGTGTGATGTATGGAGCCCTGGTCTTCTAACAGTTGCCAGGACTCCATACGTCACACTGCCACTTAGCCAATCACTGGCCGAGGCAGAACATTCCTGCGGCGGGCAATTAGCTGACCAGTAGCGTGATAAATCGACCACAAGAGGCAGGAAGAGGACTGCAGCATAGGATGGGAGCAGGATAGTGGAGGCACCATGGGAGAGGTGGGAGGTAAGTCCATTCTGGGCAAGTAAAAAAAAAATGTTCAACTATGGATAATTCCTTTAAATTGATTTTATAGCTAGAATATTGTTCGTAAATTTATGCTCAGACGTGTGTGAAACAAAAAACATTCTTACCTACTTCGCTCCCACATCACCACAGGTATAACCGAGCTCCACTTCCTACTGCGTGGTGCTTCCAGGTTTGGATATCCCATGTCCGCTCATCCAATCAGCGGTAAGAGCAGTGTCCAGCCTTGGCTGTGCAAGCATGTAACATTACATCTCCAAACCCTGAGGCACCAGACAGCATGGAGCGGAGCACCGGTATACCCACGGCAGTGTACCAACCAGTGGATCTTCTTCAGTGGAAGCACACAAAAAATGATACAGGAGATGGTAGGACTACAGCACCCAGAAAGATTATCAGAATTAGGGTTGTTTAGTTCAGAAAAAAGACTGTTTAGGAGTGACCTAATAACTATTTATTAATATATCAGGGGCAGTACAGAGATTTCTCCCATGATCTATTTATACCCAGAACTGTATCTACTGTATAACAAGGGGGAATCCTTTACATCTAAAGGAAAGAAGGTTTCTACACCAACACAGATGGGGGTTCTTTACTGTAAGAGCGTTGAGACTTTGGAATGCTCTGCCAGAGGAAGGGGTCATGATGAACTCAATAAAAGAGTTCAAAAGAGGCCTGGACGTGTTTATGGAGAGTAATGCTGGGTTCACATATGTCCGGCATCCGGCATAAGTGAACGCAGCCTATATCTTGACGCAACTGATGCCATAACTGATGACAACGTGCATCAGTTGTATGGCATCAGGCGTCCATTGTTTTTGGATGCCAGACCGGGGAACACAGGAAGCTGTGTTTCCCTGTCGGGAGCCTCCATTGTGTCCACCATCCGGTGTCAAAATTGAGATGCTGGATGACTGGGAACTGCCCCATTCAAATGAATGGGATCAGTTCTAGCATCAGTTTCCCTCCGGTGCACGCCGGAGGGAAACTATGCTGGACCCCGGATATATGTGAACCCAGCCTAATTACACTACAGGCTATGGGTGTTTTCCCCCCAAATGGCATCAGCCTCATAAGGTTTTTTTTTCCCCCTTCTTCTGGAACAACCCAGTAGGGACAAAATAGTCATATACTGTAGGTTGAACTTGATGGACTTTGGTCTTTTTTCAACTTTAAAAACTATTGGGGAAATGTATCAAAACTTTTGCAGTGGAGAATTTGAACAGTTGCCCATAGAAACCAATAAGATTGCTTCTTTAATTTTTTTAACCCCTTGGGAACGGAGGGTTTTCCAGTTTTTGCACTTTTGTTTTTTGCTCCTTACCTTTTATAAATCATAACCCTTTTCAATTTTGCAGCTAAAAATCCATATGGTGGCTTATTTGTTGTGCCACCAATTCTACTTTGAAATGACATCAGTCATTTTACCCAAAAATCTACGGCGAAACGGAAAAAATATCATTGTATGACAAAATTGAAGAAAAATGCAATTTTATAAATTTTGGGGGCTTTCGTTTCTACGCAGTACATTTTTTGGTAAAAATGACACCTTATCTTTATTCTGTAGATCCATACAATTAAAATGACACCCTACTTATATAGGTTTGATTTTGTCGTACTTCTGAAAAAAATCATAACTACATGCAGGAAAATGTAGACGATAACTTTTTATTTTTCTGCGCACGGGGCGATATGAGGGCTCAATTTTTATGCCGTGATCTGAAGTTTTTAGCGGTACCATTTACGTAGTGATCTGACTTTTTGATCACTTTTTATTAATTTTTTTATGATATGAAAAGTGACCAAAAATTCACCATTTTGGAATTTGGATTTTTTTTGCGTGTACGCCATTGACCGTGCGGTTTAATTAATGATATATTTTTATAATTCGGACATTTCCACACACGGCGATACCAAATATGTTTATTTTTATTTACACAGTTTTTTTTATTTTATTGGGAAAAGGGGGTTGATTCAAACTTTTATTAGGGAAGGGGTTAAATGATCTTTATTCACTTTTTTTCACTTTTTTTTTTTTTGCAATGTTATAGCTCCCATAGGGAGCTATTACACTGCACACATTGATCTTTTACATTGATCAGTGGTTTCTCATAGGAAACCATTGATCAATGATTCTGCCACTTGACTGCTCATGCCTGGATTTCAGGCACTGAGCAGTCATTCGGCGATCGGACAGCGAGGAGGAAGGTAGGGACCCGCCAGCTGTCCTGTAAGCTGTTCGAGCTCATTGTCCCCAAGGAGTTAAAAAGACCTCTGAAAAATGAAAGAAGCGATCTGATAAATCTCCTCATATGTAACTATATGTAATGATGATGAAGCCAGTGCACACAACATAAAAATAGTGCGCAAATAGATAATTTTGGCACAAGTCAAATGAAGCAAAATGAAATAATGAAGAACTATTTGGCCACACCACTACTTAAATGGGTGCTGTTGTGGATTGGCTAGACCAACGTCACATAAAAAGAAAAGAAAAACTACACTCCACACATATCTTATGCAAGAATTATTTTTTGTGTTTTTGGACATTTCGGTCATGGGGGCCTTTTTTAATAAGTGTTAATATGGAGTCGTTAGAGGAGAAAAAGAAAGAAAAGAGTTTATCCCCAGAGTTTTAGTCCTCTGTAAATGTTGAGCACATCATGAGCTGCTACCAACACAGGCAATTTTGCAGGTACATGCCAAGTATAAAGTGATTCGAAAACTAACTTTTAGTTATCAGTGAGTTGTAAATAGGTGATACCATTTTCATTACATATTAACACCATAAGGACCAAGGGCATACTGGTACGCCATAGGTCTTTGATACTTAAGGACCGAGGGCACACCTATATGCCCTGGTCCCGTTACCAATGTTTGAAGCATGTTCACGAGCTGAGCAGGCTTCATACCCGGTGGGTCCAATTTGATATCAGCAGCCATGACCCACGATGGGGCCGATGCCTAGCATTAACCCTTTAGATGCTGTGATCAAAGTTTACCGCGGTATCTAAAATGTGGGGTTAATGTTCCCGGCAGCTCAGCGGAGCTGATCGTGGTAAAATCGCGATGTCCCGGTCAGCAGAGTGGACGGCAGGATGATCCTTACCTTCCTCCTTGCTGTCCGATTGGCCCTGTTCTGCTCCAGGAATCCTCAGCAGGCTGACGTAGCAGAGGACGGATAACACTGATCAATGATGAGCCAAAGCTCAGCATTAAACAGTGTATGCAATCAAAAGATTGCATGGTATAGCCCATGGTATAGCCCTAAAAAAACACCATTAAGTGTAAAAAAAAAAGTTCATAAAAGTGAATTAACCTCTTCCTAATAAAAGTTTCACCACCAACACCCCCCCCCCGCCCTTTTCCCATTTTTTAAATAAAATAATGTAATAAATATAATCATATGTGGTACCATTGCATGCATAAATGTAAATGTTAAATATACGGTTATTTAAACCGTATGGTCAATGGCACACACATAAAAAAATACAAAGTCAAAAATTGCGAATTTTTGGTTACTTCATATACCATAAAAAATTTATAAAAAGTGATTTAAAAGTTCCATCAAAATCACATTTTGCAAAAAATGAGATCTCATATAGCCCCAAATGCAAAAAAAAAGGTATACTTTTTTAAAGTAGTAAAATAAAATAAAACTTACAGAAATTGGGTATCCTTGTAACTGCATGGACCTAGGAAATAAACATAAGGTGTCATTTTACCGAAAGTGCACTGCATAGAAATGGAAGCCCCCCAAAGTTACATAATTGCTTTTTTTTCATCCCAAAAATAAGTTGTTGTTTTTTTCCCCCACAGATTATGTTATAAAATAAGTGAAGTCATTATTGGACCTCTGGGGTCATGCCGCAGGTGGCCCAATGACTCTCTGTATGCCCTGTTATGCTTCAGATGCCGTGATCAGTACTGATCACGACATCTGAAGTGTTAATGGCAGGAGTCAGCATGATCGCTGATGTCCACCGTTACCTACAACTCCACTGCAAATGAATCAATCTCAGCTCCTGCTGTCCTTTTATGTACAAGATGTACCGTATTTATGGGCGTATAACACGCATTTTTTAGGCAAAAATTTTTAGGCAAAAGTCTATCTGCGTGTTATACGCCGATAAGCCGCTGCAGTTCAATGATTTAAAGCGGGCGCTGCCGGCTTCTCTGCCCCTGTCTGTCCTGGGGTCCAGAGACTGCCGGCACTGCTGTCCCGTTGCCTCCCCCATCCCCGGTTGTATAATTACCTGCTGCCGGGGTCGGGTCCGCGCTGCTTCTGGCCTCCGGTGTGGCGTCCCCTGCATAGTTGCTATGCGCTGCGCGGTGCAGCGCAATGAAGAGTCACGTCACGTTGAAGACATCACTCGTCACTGCGTCTCGCAGTGAATAGCAACGATGCAGGGGACGCCACACCGGAGGCCAGAAGCAGCGCAGACCCGACCGCGGCAACAGGTAATTATACAACCGGGGATGGGTGAGGCAACGGGGCAGCGGCACCAGCACTGGGTGCCGCTGCCCCTTCTCTCCCCCTGGCTATCGGTGCCGCTGCCCCATTGCCGACGCCGCTTCTCTCCCCCTGGCTACCGGTGCCGGCAAAGGGGCAGCGGCACCGATAGCCAGGGGGAGAGAAGGGGCAGCGGCGCCGATAGCCAGGGGGAGAGAAGGGGCAGCGGCGCCGATAGCCAGGGGGAGAGAAGGGGCAGCGGCGCCGATAGCCAGGGGGAGAGAAGCGGCGGCAGCAGGGCTCTAGACCCCTGGAAAGGCATGGGGAGAGAAGCGGGCAGCGACAGCCTCGCTCCCCCTGCCTTTCCTGGGGGCTTCTGCGCGGTCAGAAACAGTGTATCGGGTATACACATGCACAGACACGCACCCTCATTTTACTAAGGATATTTGGGTAAAAAACTTTTTTTACTCAAATATCCTTGGTAAAATGAGGGTGCGTGTTATAGGCCGGTGTGTGGTATACCCCGATAAATATGGTAAGTACCAGGGCACCAGGACATACATTTATGTCCATTGCCCGTAAGGGGATAAAAAGCAATCTGATTGGTTGCCATGGGCAACTGCTCCACTCTTTCTCTACAGAGGTTTTAATAAATCTCCCCCACTGTGTTTAAGTACTGGTACCTGCATTTTTTTTTCTTGTGTCACTTCCTTGGTGTTTTTGTTATTTTATGTGGCTCACTGATCATATGATTCAAGGATTTCTCATAAGGATAGTGAAAAAGCTACAAAAATATACCCAAAAAATGTACGTGTTTAAAGTCAAGAAACAATGGGGGTCTATGGAAGAGATTGCACCTGGGTGAAAGTGTGTTTTTGAAAAACCCACCTCAAAATGTATCATAAAGTGAACAGATTAAAGTATATTTCAGCCAACATTTGACCCCAGATTTTTTTTGTGGCCCAAAAAAAAAAACACATGTAAAAAGCAAGGAAAATCTCATTGGTTTATAATCATATTCCTGCCAGGGTTCTAGTATTTTTTTTTCCTGTGTGCCATTTTTCAGTAACATGCAGTTTTATAAATACACAAATTAGGCCATTTGGTCCTGTAACAACACTTCCTTTTGCATAATAATCCGCCTCCGTCTGAATGATGTAATTCAAGCCCACTGTAGACTGCATAAGGGTGGATGAATATGTAAGAGGAGGCATTGTTATATGTGTCAGTGTACCCAAGAGTAAAGTAACACCCCCAGTGCACCAAACACTCTAATTTGCATATTTATAAAACAACATTATACTGAAAAACAGCATAGAGGACACACATATTAAAGGTAATGTGATGATCTGTGTAACATGTCCTATTAGTTTATATTGGTTATTATGCCGTAACCTGCTAATGGTTTCCCTTTAAAGAATATTGCTGCAGACTGTGCTTCTCGGCAACAGTGTGAACTGAACCTAGTTATTTTACTATGCATAATAATTTTGCTGACATAGCTTAATATATTGAATAATAAGATACTTATTTCTTATGCATTGTAGCTAAATAGCAAAACCATGGTGTATTACTTGGTTAAATATTCTATGTTTTATAAGGTTATGGCAGTGTTTGATACAATTGAATTGCAGAGCTGTGGTCTGGTATATGTTACAGAAGCTAGAGCTTGGATAGGTAAGCAGTGGATGATTTTCTCATTAAACTGCCCTGCAAAAGTCATCTAAGGATCAAAAAAATTGAAAAAAACTTAAGTGAAAAGAGACTAAGTGAATCCTTTTTATATTATTAGGATTATTTTTAGCCTAGTATGATGAGAATTTTCCCCATTAGTTCAAATACAAATTCCTGCTTTATGTACTGTGGGAAACTCATTTGTTTAGGGTTATTTGCAACCTGTAGAGTTCAGAGCAAGCAGGGAAATAATGATGCTCTTAAATTGGCACTGGCAGATTCAAAAACTTTTTTTATTTTGTACATCTTGACAAAACATTAACCCCTTAAGGACCGGGGGTTTTCCAGTTTTTGCATTTTCGTTTTTTGCTCTTTGCCTTTAAAAAATTATAACTCTTTCAATTTTGCACCTAAAAATCCCTATGATGGCTTATTTTTTGCACCACCAATTCTACTTTGCCCAAAAATCTACGGTGAAACAGAAAAAAAAAATCATTTTGAGACAAAATTGAAAAAAAAAAACCGCTGTTTTGTAAATTTTGGGGGCTTCCATTTCTACGTAGTACATTTTTCGGTAAAAATGACACCTGATATTTATTCTGTAGGTCCATACGGTTAAAATGATGCCATACTTAAATAGGTTTGATTTTGTCGTACTTCTGGAAAAAATCATAACTTCATGCAGGAAAATTTATACGTTTAAAATTGTCATTTCTGACCCCTATAACTTTTTTATTTTTCCGTGTATGGGGCGGTATGAGGGCTCATTTTTTGCACCGTGATCAGAAGTTTTTAACGGTACCATTTTTGCATTAATAGGACTTATTGATCTTTTTTAATTTTTTTCAAGATATAAAAAGTGACCAAAAATTCACTATTTTGGACTTTTGAATTTTTTTGCGCACACGCCATTGACCGTGCGGTTTAATTAACAATATATTTTAATAATTCGGACATTTCCGCACGCGGCGATACCATATATGTTTATTTTTATTTACACTGTGTTTTTTATTATGGGAAAAGGGGGGTGATTCAAACTTTTAATAGGGAAGGGGTTAAATTATCTTTATTCACTTTTTTTTCACTGTTTTTTGCAGTGTTATAGGTCCCATAGGGACCTATAACACTGCATGCACTGATCTTTCACATTGATCACTGGTTTCTCATAAGAAACCAGTGATCGATGATTCTGCCGCTTGACTTCTCATGCCTGGATCTCAGGCACTGAGCAATCATTCGGCGATCGGACAGCGAGGAGGCAGGTAGGGACCCTCCTGCTGTCCTGTAAGCTGTTCGGGATGCCGCGATTTCACCGTGGCTATCCCGAACACCTCCCTGAGCTAACCGGCACACTTTCCCTTTCACTTTAGACGCGGCGTTCAACTTTGAACGCCGCGTCTAAAGGGTTAATAGGGCGCGGCACTGCGATCAATGCTGCACGCTATTAGCCACGGGTCACGGCCGTTGTTAGAGGCCGGGCCCGACCCGCTATGACGCGGGGCCATGCCGTGGCCCCGCGTTATGGATTGGGAGTGGACACATGACGTTCCAGTACGTGATGTGTCCTTAAGGGGTTAAAGGGGTATTCCAGGAATTTTTTTTAACCCCTTAAGGACCAAGCCCATTTTAACCTTAAAGACCAGGCCAATTTAATGTTTGCGTTTTAGTTTTTTCCTCCTCGCCTTCTAAAATTCATAACTCTTTTATATTTTCATCTACAGACCCATATAAGGGCTTGTTTTGTGCATGACCAATTGTTCTTTGTAATGAAACCTCTCATTTTACCATAAAATGTACGGCGAACCCAAAAATAAAAATTTTTAGGGAGGAAATTTAAATGAAAACCACAATTTTGCACATTTTGGAGGGTTTTGTTTTCACACTGTACACTTTAAGGTAAAAATGACATGTGTTCTTTATTCTGTGGGTTAATATGATTAAAATGATACCCATGGCTATATACTTTTAAATTTTTATACTGCTTAAAAAAATCTAAAACTTTTTGTACAAAATCAGTAATCTAAAATCGTCCTATTTTGACCACCTATAACTTTTTCATTTTTCCATATATAGGGCATTATAAGGGCTAATTTTTTGCGCCATCATCTGTACTTTTTATCGATGCCACATTTGCATATATAAAACTTTTAGATCATTTTGTATAAATTTTTTTTTTATAAAATGTGACAAAAAAGCAGCAATTTAGGAATTTTTTTACTTTTACGCTATTCACCTTACCATTATACCTTTACGCCATTCACCTTATTCATTAACATTATATTTTGATAGTTCGGACATTTACGCACGCAGCGATACAAAATATGTTTATAAAAAAAATTATGCTTTTTGAGGGTAAAATGGGAAAAACGGACAATTTTTATCAAATGATTGCTATAGATAGTTCTCTATGGGGACATAAAAAGTGTGAAAAAAAAGTAGAAAAATTTAAAAATGAAAAGTAAAAAAAAAAAAGAAAAATCCCCTTCCCCAATAGGGGACTATCTATAGCAATCATTTGAGTTCAGTGCTATGTATAGGACATAGTACTGATCAGTATTATCGGTGATATTCTGCTCTGGTCTGCTCGATCTCAGACCAGAGCAGAAGACCCCGGGAGATGGCCGGAGACAGGTGAGGGGACCTCCGGCCGCCATGCTGGATGATCGGGTCACCGCGGCGGCGCTGCGGGCGATCCGACATCCATTCAAAGTACTGCGCTGCCGCAGATGCCATGATCTGAATTGATCACGGCATCTGAGGGGTTAATGGCGGACATACGCATGATCGTGGATGTCAGCCATTACCGGCGGGTCCATTCCGATGCTCGCGGTCATACACAGGATGTAAATGTACATCCTGGTGCGCGAAGTCCTGCCAAACCAGGACGTATATTTACGTCCGTGGTTATTAAGGGGTTAACTATGCTACAGGGGCTGTAAAGTTAGTGTAGTTTATAAAGTGTCTGTACCTGTGTGTGACAGTTTTCTCACAATTCTTCTGTGATTTTCACCCCAATTTTTATTTTTAACAGCATACAAAACGACTGTTGTCTCAGATTTTTCCCAGGTTGCAATGCGGCCGAGACCGGACTCACTAGTCAGCTAATGACAGGGAGCCTGTCTGCTTCAATGGGTGGAGGGATCGCTTGGTGGGAGAGAAATCAATCTGAAACTAATGCAACAGCTGTAGGCACCCTGATTGAAAACCACAGGTCTTTTGAATGGATTCAGCTCATCTATGTTTCAATGGGTGGGGTGGCTGATGTGTGGGAGGGAGGAAATTGAATTGTGGGATTTGTAGTTAAAAAAAGAAAAGTCATAGAGGAAATACCAGTTTACAAAAAGCTAGCCACAGTGATATGGTAATCTCACAACATAGCCATTTAGCCCCAAGACAAGTGCAGATCCTTCCTAAGCATGTCCATTACTGCCTGCCAGGTATGTACTAAAATCACCTTATGGTGGATAACCCCTTTAACATTTCTAATATACTTAAAAGAATGATTAGTGGTCCCTCAATTTACAATGGTATCAGGTTAGAATATTTTCAGCATATAATGGTCTTTTCTTGACCATTGTAACTGAAGCTATACTCAACATACAATGCTACAAACTGTCCAGATCTGTGAAATGAGTCAATAGCTGGAAGATTTGACCAATCAGAAAGGTTATTTCATGGGTTAACCACCTGTATTACCAAAGTGCATGCATTGATTGGCTGTCTGATACCGCCTCCCTACAGTACAGGGAGGTATTACATGTACTGTACTACTCTTTACCTGTGCCAGGTAGTTGCTCCTTTGGACACCAGGTGTGGACTGCTCCACACTGTGTACTGTACAGGACCCTGAAAATGTTCCTGTCCTCTACATAGACAGTAATTTACAGCTTCCAACAGAACTTTCTTACTTTTATATGTAAGGACTTGCTTTATTAGTGTTAGGTATCTACTTATTTTTCTTTAATCCTAACTTTTTCCTATCTTTGGATGACATTTTGGGGCTTCAGAACCAATTTTCAGGTTTCCATAGAGTTATGCTCTCAACCTACAATGGTTTCAACTTACAATGGTCATCCTCTGACCAATTAATATTGTAACTTAACCCCTTAAGGACTTAGCCCTTTTTCACCTTAAGGACTCGGCCATTTTTTTGCAATTCTGACCACTGTCACTTTAAACATTAATAACTCTGGAATGCTTTTAGTTATCATTCTGATTCTGAGATTGTTTTTTCGTGACATATTCTACTTTAACATAGTGGTAAAATTTTATGGTAACTTGCATCCTTTCTTGGTGAAAAATCCCAAAATTTGATGAAAAAAATGAAAATTTGGCTTTTTTCTAACTTTGAAGCTTTCTGTTTGTAAGGAAAATGGATATTCAAAATATTTTTTTTGTTCACATATACAGTATGTCTACTTTATGTTTGCATCATAAAATTTATGAGTTTTTACTTTTGGAAGACACCAGAGGGCTTCAAAGTTCAGCATCAATTTTCCAATTTTTCACAAAATTTTCAAACTCGATATTTTTCAGGGACCTGTTCAGTTTTGAAGTGGATTTGAAGGGTCTTCATATTATAGATACCCCATAAATGACCCCATTATAAAAACTGCACCCCTCAAAATATTCAAAATGACATTCAGTCAGTGTTTTAACCCTTTAGGTGTTTCACAGGAATAGCAGCAAAGTGAAGGAGAAAATTCACAATCTTCATTTTTTACACTTGCATGTTCTTGTAGACCCAATTTTAGAATTTTTGCAAGTGGTAAAAGGAGAAAACTTTTATTTGTATTTGTAGCCCAATTTTTCTCGAGTAAGGACATACCTCATATGTCTATGTAAAGTGTTCGGTGGGCGCAGTAGAGGGCTCAGAAGGGAAGGAGTGACAAGGGGATTTTGGAGAGAACATTTTTCTGAAATGGTTCTTGGGGGGCATGTCACCTTTAGGAAACCCCTAGGGTGTCAAAACAGCAAAAAAAAACACTTGGCATACCATTTTGGAAACTATACCCCTCGGGGAACGGAACAAGGGATAAAGTGAGCCTTAATACCCCACAGGTGTTTCATGACTTTTGCAAATGTAAAAAAAAAAAAAATGCTACCTAAAATGCTTGTTTTCCCAAAAATGTAACATTTTTAAAAAGGGTAATAGCAGAAAATACCCCCAAAATTTGAAGCCCAATTTCCTCCGATTCAGAAAACACCCCATATGGGGGTGAAAAGTGCTATGCTGGCACACTACAGGTCTCAGAAGAGGAGTAGTCACATTTGGCTTTTTGGAAGCAAATTTTGCTCTGGGGGGCATGCCTTTAGGAAGCCCCTATGGTGCCAGGACAGCAAAAAAAACCAAAAACAAATGGCATACTATTTTGGAAACTAGACCCCTCGGTGAACGTAACAAGGGGTTAAGTGAACCTTTACACCCCACAGGTGTTTCACGACTTTTGCATATGTAAAAAAAATAATAATAATTTTACCTAAAATGCTTGTTTTCCCAAAAATTTTAAATTTTTAAATTTTTAAAAAGGGTAAAAGCAGAAAATACCCCCCAAAATTTGTAACACAATTTGTCCCGAGTACGGCGATACCCCATATGTGACCCTAAACTGTTGCCTTGAAATACGACAGGGCTCCAAAGTGAGAGCGCCATGCCCATTTGAGACCTAAATTAGGGACTTGCATAGGGGTGGACATAGGGGTATTCTACGCCAGTGATTCCCAAACAGGGTGCCTCCAGCTGTTGTAAAACTCCCAGCATGCCTGGACAGTCAGTGGATGTCTGGTAATACTGGGAGTAGTTGTTTTGCAACAGCTGGAGGCTCCGTTTTGGAAACAGTGGCGTACCAGACGTTTTTAATTTTTATTGGGGAGGGGGGCTGTGTAGGGGTATGTGTATATGTAATGTTTTTTACTTTTTATTTTATTTTTTGGTAGTGTAGTGTAGTGTAGTGTTTTTAGGGTACAGTCGCACAGGCAGGGGTTCACAGTAGTTTCTCGCTGGCAGTTTGAGCTGCAGCAGAAAATTTGCCGCAGCTCAAACTTGCAGCCGGAAACTTACTGTACACCTCCGCCCATGTGAGTGTACCCTGTACGTTCACATTGGGGAGGGGGGAACATCCAGCTGTTGCAAAACTACAACTCCCAGCATGCGCTGACAGACTGTACATGCTGAGAGTTTTAGTTTTGCAACAGCTGTAGGCACACTGGTTATGTATCACTGAGTTTGTGACCTAACTCAGTGTTTCACAACCAATGTGCCTCCAGCTGTTGCAAAACTACAACTCCCAGCATGTACGGTGCATGCTGGGAGTTGTAGTTTTCAACAGCTGGAGGCACACCGGTCGTTTCACAACCAGTGTGCCTTCAGCTGTTGCAAAACTACAACTCTCAGCAGTCACCGACAGCCAACGGGCATGCTGGGAGTTGTAGTTATGCAACCAGCAGATGCACCACTACAACTCCCAGCATGCTCTTTAGCTGTTTGTGCAAGCTGGGAATTGTAGTTATACAACAGCTGAAGGTACACTTTTCCATAGAAAAAATGTGCCTCCAGCTGTTGCAAAACTATAAGTCCCAGCATGCCCATAAGGGAATGCTGGGATTTGTGGTGGTCTGTCTCCTGCTGTTGCATAACTACAGCTCCCAGCATGTCCTTTTTGCATGCTGGGAGCTGTTGCTAAGCAACAGCAGGAGGCTGTCACTCACCTCCTACTGCTGCTCCGGGACACAGGTCAGTCCCTCGCCGCCGTTGCTCCTGGGGCCCCGATCCAAACAGGGTCCCCAGCTGCCGGGGTCCACGTCCCGCTCACGTCCTCCGGAAGAGGGGAGGAGCGGGTTGCGGGAGTGACACCCGCAGCAGGTGCCCTGATTAGTCGGCCGGTAAACCAGGCGACGAATCAGGGCGATCGTGAGATGGCACCAGTGCCACCTCACCCATGCTGGCTATGGCTGTTCGCGATCAGCCAGTAATTCTGGGTCAACGGGTCACTGGAGACCCGATTGACCCGGAATCGCCGCAGATCGCTGGACTGAATTGTCGCGGTATAATGACCCCCCTGGGCGATATGCCGCGATGCCTGCTGAACGATTTCAGCAGGCATCCGGCTCCGGTCCCCAACTAGCTAGCGGTGGGGACCGGAATTCCCACGGGCGTATGCATACGCCCTGCATCCTTAAGAACTCGGAATGCAGAGCGTATGCATACGTCCTGCTTCCTGAAGAGGTTAAGGACCACTGTATCTCCTTTTTATAGAAATCATGGCTTATAAAAAATAAAAAAAAATAAAATACCATACAATCCAGAACAAAATCCTGTCCGGCTGCAGCATCACCTTTGTCCCAGCTAAAGCACAGGCTGGAACAAAGTCCAATAAGTGAAGGCGAGACTAGCACTTCTCTGTGTTCACTCCTGTTCTGTCTATCAGAATCCTGTCTAAAAACAGATGAGGGGGTTAGAGTGAATGAATAGTGAGCGAGGGGTGGGCTTAGTGTTTGCCTCAGACACGCCGCTTTCTGAGCAAAGAATGTCAGAATGAGTGAGCAGCAGAACATAGGGATTTGTGAGCCAAATTCAGAATCTAGACATATAAAAGACATGTAAAGAATCTCTAAGACTTTGTAAGTAACATGTATAGGAATTATTAGTTTTTTGTGATATGATGCTTTATGGGTACTGTCATATACCATGGCAACATATATCCATGTGGCAGGGTGATTGTTGTCATATACCATGGCAAAATATGTATTCATGTTGCATTGGGATTGCTTGTCATTCATTACTGGAGGTACATGGTCTGCCAAATTTCATCGGTATGCACACTGTTAATTCCATTACACACCTATCTGCATCGCTGAACATTTCAAAGAATCCCTTCTGTTTGGTCTAACTGTCCGGAGACAACAATCTGAGCAATAGCATCCAGTGGCCAGTGGGGGGCAATTAATTAATTCTCTTTTGATCAGGGCACCATGGAGCCTACATGTCTATCCAGCCTTGGTATAGGTGTGACTAATCCTTGCAGGGGGTTCATTAACACAGCTGCTCTATGACAGGAAAGGTAACACCTTCACAGCCAAGCAGACTCCAAGGCCTGATGTCAATAGATCAATTGATGAAGATGCCATATCTCCCAAATATGAAATATGGGGGGTCAGGGAAGTATGCTCGCAGCGCATAATGAATCTGTAGCAAGGGCCCTGCTTGGATTCTAGCTTTTCATATATACTTATTGTAAATGGTTTTTATCATCAATAAATACACATGATTATAGAGAAACCAGCTACATCCTATTCTTTTATACATTATTTTTCACATAGGCTAATCAATTCATTATTTCTTTCTGCACCTTGAGGTCTGATTTATCAGTTATGTTTGTACTTTGTTTTGAGTTTTAGTGTTATGCTTTATATATATTTAGTGTTTATTGGCTAGACCCGTGTTCACATTGTATTCTGTTATCAGTCCTGTTTAGTTCTTGTAGTCAGTCCTGTTTGGTTCTAGTTAGTGATTCTTATTTAGTTCTTGGAGTCTATTCAGACTAATCTGGTTCTTGGTCCAGAGTTCAGTATTCCTGTTAAGAATCTTGACCCATATTCCTCTTTGTTATGGAGTTTGGCTTTTAAAGTTTTTCTTGTATCTGTCTAGTGTGAATTGTGTTCTAGTAATCCTGACCTGTATTGCATCTGACCATCAGTAAAACTGCTCATCCCCTGCAAATCCTGGTCCTGTTAAGCCGTTTTATATTTTTCCTGTTAACTAGTCTTGTTCATACTATCATATATACCGTTTATCTTGTCTCTGGTTCCTGAACTGATTGTCAGTATGCTATATCTTGCTTCGAAATTTCTGTTTGTTACAATTTAGCATTCTGGTTGTATATTAGGTCTTTAGTTCTGTTTGTTGGTTATTGTGTTAACCCCTTATGTTCTCGATGTGTTCCCTAACCTTGTAGAGTTTGTTTGTTATTTTGACTCTGGCGTCCCAGAACATTAGCGCAGTATATGGACCAGATCCAAGTTGTGATTCACCACTTAGGATGACTTTGCAAGTCTGTAGTGAAACTGGCTTTCGGGAAAGTAAGAGCGCACTTCTGACCTGTCCTAGGTGACTTGATCATGACAGGTCTCTGATCATGTTCAGCCTTTTCTTTTTTGTTTTTGTTTTCCCTGTAGCTGTAAGCATCCCCATTCTCCTTCACATGCATCTGTTGTTCTCCTGAACTCCGTGGCAGTGATGATACTTGCCCTCACTGCTGTAACCTTCCTGTCTCTTAGTTGTCAGGTTAACAGTTGCAGCCAATCAGCTGCAATATCCCCCTTACATATTTTCTCTCTGATCTCCTCGGAGATACACACAGAAGAGGGAAGTTCTACCACATACACATCTCAACTACTCACACAAACACACACACACACACACACACAGATCAGCCCTACTGCACATACATAACAAAGCCCTACATAAACTCAGCCCTACACACATTTAGTCCTGCTGAACACACACAGCTTCAGTAGATTGGTCCAACTATCCTCTCCCTCACCCGTAGCCTAGTATAACATTATGAAGAGAGACTGCAGGATTGTCTCTGGGGGAGTTGGCCAAAACTACTGACAGATTCTGCCTCTTGATTTGCTCTCCCAGCTGTGTGAGTGAAAGCAGAGCCAGCTGCAGAGTGATTGACAGACTAGCACAGTGGTAAGCCCGCCCCCGCTTCCTGTATTCCGAGTGTGCAGGAGAAATGTCACAGTTGGTTTCCGGTTAGAGAGCAGCGTGGGAAAGGATATGGGGACCCCTATTGGTTACTCTTTTTTGAGGGGGCGGGTTCAAAGGTGAAATGGCCAAAGACATTATTCAAGTATATTGGAGATGCACTTATATTCACAGGCACTACTCATTTCTGAAAATGTATTTGTGACAGTGCCCATTTTAGGCCTCATTAAGAAGGGTGTATCGTTCTTATGTCTAACTATGCAATTTCCACATATAACACCCAGGTCCATTTAAATTGTACTAAATCAGTCTTATAGTGCCATAGGGATTTTGGTATTTTCTTCTTTACTAGTAAATGGCCATTTTTACATTCCCCAGGTGTTTTACATGTTAGTCTCTGTGGTATCCTAGTTTACACTATGCACATTCTAAAACACTGCAGATATTTGGTCAACCATTAATTAAAGGGTATCATTTTAGTTTTACACTTTGCCTGGAATGAAATCCAGGAACACCTAGGTTGCATGACGTTTGCTTAGTCCATAAAAGACACTTCATGATCCCTTCTCTTGCCAAATGTAATAAAAAAGCTACAAGAATCTATCCACCATAATCCTGCTAATCTAGCGGCATCATTATTGCAAATGCTAGGAAAATATGCATTACGTTTAAATAGACTTCCAGTGTCAAACACAATGATTTTCCCTGGAAAACAAGCAGTTTAATGTAAAAATCACAATTACATCTATCTTATACTTAGTTTTAACTACTTAAATGGTTGATTTGGCAAATCCATATAATATTTTTCAGATGGATTATAAATGGTTCCTAGTTGTGCCCTAAACAAGAATGGAGTTTCTGCAATTAAGACCATGTAAAAAAAAAAAAAAAAGATCTACCTCTGAGGTATGGAATAGCTACAGTTGAAGAGTTCCTAAGCAAGAGTTTCTTTGGAATTTCAAGTATATAGCTTTTTAAGATGACAGTTTAAAGTATTTTTTTTTATTCTAATATGCCTTATTTTCCTTAAAAGGGACCTGTCATCAGATTTTACCATACAGAACACGTGGCAACACGTTTTGTATGGTAAAATCTTCTTCCCCATGGGCCCTGTACGTAATCCCCTGGGCGGGGAGCTATACTTACCTAGTCCTGCTGCTCCAGCTGTAATCATGTCCCTCAGTGTGATTGACAGCCTGCACAGCCTGCATCATTGCTCTGCTCCCTCTGCTTAGGGAGTAGAGCATTGATGGGGGCTGTCATCACGCTGAGGGGGGGGGGGGAGCCAGATAAGACAGGACTAGGTAAGTATAGCTACCTGCCAAGGAAACTACCTATGGGGCTGACAAGGGACACTTTTAAACTATATATCCTCACCATCCATGCAGGCAGGAAAATCTCCTGGGGATGGTGAAGAAGAAGATTTTACCATATAAAATGCATTACCACGTGTTATATATGGTAAAATCTCATGACAGGGTCCCTTTATACTTTTAGTTAACTAACTCACCTGTGCACTCCTTTGTAGTAGTAAAGCTGGGCATACGTTTTCAATAACTGCTGGTCAAACAAATGTTTAGCTAACAGTGATCTCTGCTAGGTGCCAGGAGGCTGCAATACACCTTAGATAGTTGGCCGAACCACTGGTGAAATGGATTCAGCCAACATTAGTATAAGGTTAATGAGCAACTTAATAGAGTTCTAGTTCAGACTATTTATGAATTTCCTGTATCAATTTTTACACAGTGCGTACCTGGAACTGAAGGTGGAAGATTTTGCTTTGTATTCAATGTTTGGGCAAGCATATTAGATTATATGTTAGGATGGAGTTCCTCTCTGTCTCTTACTTTATTCATCTTTAAAAGAGAACAATCACAAATAATCAAAAATACTTCTTAAGCATCTTTTACATAAATAGTGAATGGCTCGGTATGAATACCCCACTCCTTACAATAGTGATCACCATTCAAATAGAATTCTACCTTAAAACTCTCAGTCTTTATCATGTTTCAAGCTGTAACAGGTAAAATTTGAGAGGGAATTTGAGACATGCAGATTAGTATCATAAATCCAGTTATTTCAGTACAGCTGCACTTATCTTGTCAGGCTCACTCACATTGACATACAGAAATAATTTATAGGTTGAGACATCACTGGATACAGAACTGCAAATACAGCCCTCACTGAATTTACAGCTAAAGCCATAGTCACATTAGTTAGAGTCACTGCATAAACATGACACCAACTTAGAAATAGATTGAGATTTAATGGCTGCACAATCGTCTAACATTATCAGGCACCTAACAAGGGTATAGCAACGAGTGCAGAAGTAGCAGTAGCACCTGGGCTCTGGTTCCTGAGGGGGCCTAATGGCATCTTATGTCACATAAGAGAAATACTAATATTGTTGTCATGTCTGTCTTGGTCTGTGTTCACACACAGCCATTGGATTTGCTTGTGTGTGAACAGTTTTATGTTCCCCGGTCAGGGAATAGTTAAAGCCTTTGGCTTGCTAGCCAATAGCTCCTAGGGGGTGTCTATTTAACCCCTTAAGGACATAGGGCGTATCCATACGCCCCCGTTTCCAAGTCCTTAAGGAGCATTTCCGGCCCCCGCCGCTAGCTGGAGCGGAGCCGGTGCCGGATGCCTGCTGAAATCGTTCAGCAGGCATCCCGCCATATCGCCCAGGGGGGTCATTATGTCCCCCCATGTCGGCGATTGCCGCAGATCGCTGGACAAATTCAGTCCAGCGATCTGCGGCGGATTCCGGGTCAATCGGGTCTCCAGTGACCCGATGACCCGGAGTTACTGGCTGATCGGGGCCGTCAGAGACGGCCCCGAACAGCCAGAGCCAGCAAGGGTGAGGTGGCACTGGTGCCACCTCACGATCACCCTGATTCGTCGGCCGGTTTCCCGGCCGACCAATCAGGGCGCCTGCTGCGGGTGTCACTCCCGCAACCCGCTCCGGCCCTCTTCCAGAGGACGTGAGCGGGTGCGGGCAGAAGACCCCGGGTGCTGGGGACCCCGATCCCTGGCGTCCCTGTTGGGATCGGGGCCCCAGGAGCGACGGCGGCGGCGAGGGACTGACGTGTGTGGCGGCATCGTGGAGCAGCAGCAGGAGGTGAGTGACAGCCTCCTGCTGTTGATTAGCAACAGCTCCCAGCATGCAAAAAGGGCATGCTGGGAGCTGTAGTTATGCAACAGCAGGAGACAGACCACCACAACTCCCAGCATGCCCTTATGGGCATGCTGGGACTTATAGTTTTGCAACAGCTGGAGGCACATTTTTCTATGGAAAAGTGTACCTTCAGCTGTTGTATAACTACAACTCCCAGCTTGCACAATCAGCTAAAGTGCATGCTGGGAGTTGTAGTGGTGCATCTGGTGGTTGCATAACTACAACTCCCATCATGCCCGTTGGCTGTCGGTGACTGCTGAGAGTTGTAGTTTTGCAACAGCTGAAGGCACACTGAGTTAAGTAG
This sequence comes from Hyla sarda, assembly GCF_029499605.1. Classification (NCBI taxonomy): domain Eukaryota; kingdom Metazoa; phylum Chordata; class Amphibia; order Anura; family Hylidae; genus Hyla; species Hyla sarda. The sequence goes on along the minus strand of NC_079189.1, from coordinate 117,225,667 downwards.
CAAACCAGTGTGTCTGGTACACTACATATACACATACCCCTACACAGCCCCCTTACCCAATAAAAATTAAAAACGTCTGGTACGTCACTGTTTCCAAAACTGAGCCTCCAGCGGTTGCAAAACTACAACTCCCAGCATGCACTGATAGACCGTACATGCTGGGAGTTGTAGTTTTGCAAAAGCTGGATGTCCCCCCCCCCAATGTGAACGTACAGGGTACACTCACATGGGCGAAGGTTTACAGTAAGTATCCGGCTGCAAGTTTGAGCTGCGGCAAATTTTCTGCCGCAGCTCAAACTGCCAGCGAGAAACTACTGTGAACCCCAGCCCGTGCGACTGTACCCTAAAAACACTACACTACACTAACACAAAATAAAATAAAAAGTAAAAAACACTACATATACACATACCCCTACACAGCCCCCCTCCCCAATAAAAATGAAAAACGTCTGGTACGTCACTGTTTCCAAAACTGAGCCTCCAGCGGTTGCAAAACAACAACTCCCAGCATACACTGATAGACCGTACATGCTGGGAGTTGTAGTTTTGCAAAAGCTGGATGTCCCCCCCCCCCAATTTGAACGTACAGGGTACACTCACATGGGGGAAGGTTTACAGTAAGTATCCGGCTGCAAGTTTGAGCTGCGGCAAATTTTCTGCCGCAGCTCAAGCTGCCAGCGAGAAACTACTGTGAACCCCCCGCCCATGCGACTGTACCCTAAAAACACTACACTAACAAAAAATTTAATAAAAAGTAAAAAACACTACATATACACATACCCTTACACAGCCCCCCTCCCCTCCCCAATAAAAAGGAAAGCGTCTGGTAAGCCACTGTTTCCAGAATGGAGCCTCCAGCTGTTGCAAAACAACTACTCCCAGCATTGCCAGATAGCCACTGACTGTCTAGGCATGCTGGGAATTTTGCAACAGCTGGAGGCACCCTGTTTGGGAATCACTGTCGTAGAATACCCCTATGTCCACCCCTATGCAAGTCCCTAATTTAGGCCTCAAATGTGCATGGCGCTCTCACTTTGGAGCCCTGCCGTATTTCAAGGCAACAGTTTAGGGCCACATATGGGGTATCGCCGTACACGGGAGAAATTGTGTTACAAATGTTGGGGGGTATTTTCTGCTTTAACCCTTTTTAAAAATGTAAAATTTTTGGGAAAACATGCATTTTAGGTAAAACATTTTTTTTTTTTTTTTTACATATACAAAAGTCATGAAACACCTGTGGGGTATAAAGGTTCACTTAACCCCTTGTTACGTTCCCCGAGGGGTCTAGTTTCCAAAATGGTATGCCATGTGTTTTTTTTTTTTTTTGCTGTCCCGGCACCATAGGGGCTTCCTAAATGCGGCATGCCCCCAGAGCAAAATTTGCTTTCAAAAAGCCAAATGTGACTCCTTCTCTTCTGAGACCTGTAGTGCGCCTGCAGAGCACTTTTCACCCCCATATGGGGTGTTTTCTGAATCGGGAGAAATTGGGTTTCAAATTTTGGGGGGGTATTTTCTGCTATTACCCTTTTTAAAAATGTAAAATTTTGGGGAAACCAAGCATTTTAGGTAAAAAAAATAAAAAAATTTTTTACATATGCAAAAGTCGTGAATCACCTGTGGGGTATTAAGGTTCACTTTACCCCTTGTTACATTCCCTGAGGGGTCTAGTTTCCAAAATGGTATGCCATGTTTTTTCTTTTTGCTGTCTTGGCACCATAAGGGCTTCATAAAGGTGACATGCCCCCCAAAAACCATTTGTCGCTCCTTCCCTTCTGTGCCCTCTACTGCGCCCACTGAACAATTAACATAGACATATGAGGTATGTGCTTACTCGAGAGAAATTGGGTTTCAAATACTAGTAAAAGTTTTCTCCTTTTTACCCCTTGCAAAAATTCAAAAATTGGGTCAACAAGAACATGCGAGTGTAAAAAATGAAGATTTTGAATTTTCTCCTTCACTTTTCTGCTATTCCTGTGAAACACCTAAAGGGTTAATACACTTACTGAATGTCATTTTGAATACTTTGGGGGTGTAGTTTTTATAATGGGGTCTTTTATGGGGTATTTCTAATACGAAGACCCTTCAAATCCACTTCAAAACTGAACTGGTCCCTGAAAAATAGTGAGTTTGAAAATTTTGTGAAAAATTTCAAAATTGCTGCTGAACTGTGAAGCCCTCTGGTGTCTTCCAAAAGTAAAAACTCATACATTTTATGATGCAAACATAAAGTAGACATATTGTATATGTGAACCCCAAAAAAATTTATTTTGAATATCCATTTTCCTTACAAGCAGAGAGCTTCAAAGTTAGAAAAATGCAAAATTTTCATTTTTTTTCATGAAATTTTGGGATTTTTCACCAAGAAAGGATGCAAGTTACCATAAAATGTTACCACTAAGTTAAAGTAGAATATGTCATGAAAAAACAATCTCGGAATCAGAATGATAACTAAAAGCATTCCAGAGTTATTAATGTTTAAAGTGACAGTGGTCAGATTTGCATAAGAAAAAAGCTCTGGTCCTTAAGGTGTAAAATGGCCTGGTCCTTAAGGGGTTAAAGTCAGCCCAGTCTAGCCTATGGGCTGGTGAATGAGATCATTACATATGGACTTCCTGAGATCCTGACATGCTGCTATGGAGCTCTTGGTGAAATACTCTTTATTTGAGCTTATAATCTACTATTTCTGTTATAGCATGCACCTTGTATGTTCTGGTTTTAGCCATGGTTATGTGGCATGCTCTTAGTAGATTTATAAGCTGTGTTTGTTTAGTCGGTTTTAGGATTTGTACATCCTTTCTGTTATGCATCTGTTCACACTGTGTTGTCTCTTGTATCCATTTTCTGTGTTTTCACTCCATGGGGACATTTTGTATCTACTGGAGGCTTTGATCTACAGGGTGGGCCATGTATATGGATACACCTTAATAAAATGGGAATGGTTGGTGATATTAACTTCCTGTTTGTGGCACATTAGTATATGTGAGGGGGGAAACTTTTCAAGATGGGGGGTGACCATGGCGGCCATTTTCAAGTCAGCCATTTTGAATCCAACTTTTGTTTTTTTCAATAGGAAGAGGGTCATGTGACACATCAAACTTATTTGGAATTTCACAAGAAAAACAATGATGTGCTTTGTTTTAACGTAACTTTATTCTTTCATGAGTAATTTACAAGTTTCTGACCACTTATAAATTGTGTTGGATTGTCAATGCAACACTCTTCTCGCACTCTTCACACACTGATAGCAACACCGCAGGAGAAATGCTAGCACAGGCTTCAAGTATCCGTAGTTTCAGGTGCTGCAGAATGGGCAAAACAATTGGAAAAAGACCCTCAGTTTACGCAGAAAATTTTGTTCAGTGATGAGGCAAACTTTATGTGAATGGTGAAGTTAACAAACAAATCCAATGTAAAGTAACATCCCAGCATTGGCTTCTTTGATGCTTGTAAAGACTTTATTTCACATCCAGATGTTTTGGCAAAAGCCGAAACGCATCTTGCGTTTGTTTGTAATATATCTGGATGTGAAATAAAGTCTTTACAAGTATCAAAGAAGCAAGCGCTGGGACATTCTTACATTACATCCTGTAATAAACTTCCTCTTATTGTGTACACTCTAGCTGGGATTTCAGACAATCCAATCTTCCTCCCACTACATCGTTTTGACAATAACCCCTCCCACTATGTGATGAAGATATGAGATATAGTTGGCTGAACTCCTGGGTAAAGTTTACATAGGAACAGAAAGTCAGTTGCAGGATGTATACCATACAGTAAGTTGAGCTAGAAGGACAGCAGAGCACATGCTTTGCATAAAAAAAAAACCTGAAGAAAAGCATAAAAGACCACAGAAAGGGGTGGTAACATCCCTTTATTTAACAATATATGTTTATTTCTTAGACAGTTGGAAAAAAATATATATATAGATATATATTTTTTTATTGTAAATTAAATTTTTTTTATTTTTTGGAAAACCATGATAGTTTAAAAGGGAACCTTGTCTAAGTTGCTTTTTAGAGTTTGGTTCATCTTTAGGCTGCTTTCCCACTATAAAATGTATCCATTTTTAAAGATCAGTTCAATGTTCTGTTCTAAAAACCCTGAAAATCGGCCGTTAAACGGCTGTTACAAAATTCCATACGGCCGTTAGAAAATCCCATTATAGTCTATGGGATTTTTACATTATCCATTTTAACCAGTTATAGCCTGTTATTAATAACGGACATTATTTTGTGACTGGAGAATGAACAGAAGAAATAGTGCATGCACTATTTCTCCCGTTACTATCTTTGGTCACAAAATAATGTCTATTATTAATAACGGACTATAACGGAAAATGGAAAAATCCCATAGACTATAATGGGATATTGTAACTACCATGTGGGATTTTGTAATAGCCATTTAACAGACGATTTTCAGGGTTTTTATCACGGAGTATTGAACAGATTTTTAAATTGGCAAAATGTTATAGTGTGAAAGCAGCCTAGACTAGTAGGTGGGGAACAGGGGCATGACATGTTTCGTTTGAACCCTTTGCCAAACCAGGGAATATGTATATAGAAAAATATAGATTACCAATTTGACTGCATATAAATCCATGTGCAAACAAATACATGCTAAGAAGAAAATGGGGGAGATTTATCAAAACCTGTGCAGAGGAAAAGTTGCTCAGTTGTCCATAGCAACCAATAAAATTGCTTCTTTCATTATTGACAAGACCTCTGCAAAATGAAAGAAGCAATTTTATTGATTGCTATGGGCAACTGGGCAACTTTTCTTCTACACAGGTTTTGATAACTCTCCCCTATGTGTCCATGCATATCACTTTTGCATTTTATGTATTCTATTACTTTCCAAACATATGTACAACCAATCCATCAAATAAATGTATGCATTAACATCATGGATATTCAATGAGTAGCCTTGAAATCTCCAATTGTTAAAAGTGTTTGATTTGCACCTGAAGGGCATCAATGGACAACATCTACTTGGAGTCTCTATGTGCTTACGTACATTTCTATTTATTTCTATTTTGAAAATCAAATTTATCAACCCATGGAGGTCTGGATATGGAGTCACACTCAAAATCAAACTGGAAAACCATACTACAGGCTGATCCAACTTTAATGTAATGTCCTTAAAACAAGTTAAAATGAGGCTCAGTAGTGTGTGTGGCCTCCACATGCCCATATGACCTCCCTACAACGCCTGGGCATCCTCCTGATGAGTTGCCAGAGGTTCTCCTGAGGGATGTCCTCCCAGACCTAGACTAAAACATCTGCCAACTCCTGGACAGTCTGTGGAGCAACGTGGCATTGGTGGATGGAGCGAGACATGGTGTCCCAGATGTGCTCAATCGGATTCAGGTCTGGGGAACGGGTGGGACAATTCATAGCATCAATGCCTTCCTCTTGCAGGAACTGCTGACACACTCCAGCCACATGAGGTCTAGCATTGTCTTGCATTAGGAGGAACCCAGCGCCTACCGCACCAGCATATGGTCTCACGAGGGCTCTGAGGATCTCATCTCAGTACCAAATGGCAGTCAGGCTACCTCTGGAAAGCACATAGAGGGCTGTGCACCCCCCCCCCCCCCAAAGAAATGCCACCCCACACTATTACTGATCCACCACCAAACCAGTCATGCTGAAGGATGTTGCAGGTAGCAGAACGTTCTCCACTGCGTCTCCAGACTCTGTCACGTCTGCCTGATGTGCTCAGTGTGAACCTGCCTTAATCTGTGAAGAGCACAGGGTGTAAGCACAACCCCCACCTGTGGACGTCGGGCCCTCATATCACCCTTATGGAGTCTTTTTCTGACCGTTTGAATGGACACATGCACATTTGTGGCCTGCTAGAGGTCATTTTGCAGGGCTCTGGCAGTACTCCTCCTGTTCCTCCTTGCACAAAGGCGGAGGTAGCGGTCCTGCTGCTGGGTTGTTGCCCTACTACGGCCTCCTCCACGTCTCTTGATGTACAGGCTCTGGACACTATGCTCTGGACACTACGCTGGCAGACACAGCAAACCTTCTTGCCACAGCTCGCATTGATGTGCCATCCTGGATGAGCTGCACCACTAGAGTGAAAGCACTGCCAGCATTCAAAAGTGACCAAAACATCAGCCAGGAAGCATATTAACTGAGAAGTGGTCTGTGGTCACCACCTGCAGAACCACACCTTTATTGGGGGTGTCTTGCTAATTGTCTATAATTTCCACCTGTTGTCTGGTCCATTTGCACAACAGCGTGTGAAATTGATTGCCAATCAGTGTGGCTTACTGAGTGGACAGTGTGATTTCACAGAAATGTGATTGACTTAGAGTTACATTGTGTTATTTAAGTGTTCCCTTTATTTTTTTTGAACAGTGTATTAAGCTGAATCCAGTAAAAAAAATAAAAAATGATATGGTGTAGTATTTTTTTATATTTTTTTTAAGTTTACATTGGGGAATATATAACTCCGAGACTCAGTAAACAATCAGCCTAACCTCTTAGGCTAAGTTCAGACTACAGAAAATTTCCACCCGGAGATTCCGAGTGCGGCCAGCGATGACTGAATCAGTCGGCGCTAGGACCGCGCGGACACTGCAGTCTCCAATAGACTGCAATGTGTTCCGCGCGGATTTCCGCCTGAAGAAAGAGCACCACCATTCTTCAGGAGGAAATGTCGAAGCAGATTTTCCGTTCACAAATTCCGCTTCACAAATTTTGAAGTGTGAATTTGTGAACGGAAGCCCATTCACTACGCTATGCATTTTAGCAAACAGAATTTCCGCCTGCAATTTCAAAGTGAAATTGCAGGCGGAAATTCCGTAGTGTGAACCTAGCCTTAGGGTTTATTCACATGGCAGAATTCCACCACAAATGAATGATTCCGCAAGCAGAAATTCCAACGTGTCATTGGGAGTGTGAAATCCCATAGAAGTGTGTTGGGCTTTTATTTGAGGCAGAATTCCGCCATGTGAATAGACCCTAACACTGCTAAACATACTGACACTTTAATAGGCTTCTTATGAAATTGGCCCCAGTACTTATAAGCTGTTGCATGCTCCAGAGGAAGTTGTGAAGTACTTTTATGTCTGACCTCAGTGTTCTCTGTTGACACTCTTTTTATTAGGAAAATACAAAACTTGTCAAATACAAAACACAAAGCAAGCTTAACCAGCTATAACATAAATAAGAAATACTCTAGAACCAAAAACAAATCCCAAAAACAAAACCCTGCCTAACCGGCCAGCCCAGCTTTACTAAGATGCTAAAATACTAAGATATTAAAATATGCCCAAACTATCTAATCTTACACACTCACACGTTTACCGAAAATGAACATACAAAAAAAAAAAAAATAGCACAACTTGGCTTATCAAAATATAAACATAAAAGTTATCATTACCCGGCTATAACTCAAAACCATCCATACTTGGGAACACACAACAAGAAAGCTAAACAGAAACGTAGCAAGCACAATTTTATATATATATATATATATATATATATATATATATATATATATATATATATATATTTATTTTTTTCTCTCTCTTTTTTGCATATAAATAAAAATAATTATAAACAAAATAATCATATCACACATACATTAATTTACAAAACGACCAAATTAACTGAATCCTCTATCCGGGACTAATGAAAATACCAAAGAAAACATAACAAAACAGACCAAATAACTGAAATAAACTAAATAAACCACATATCAACACAACAACTGGTCCATCTACCATAACGCTATAACATGAAACAATATGAAAAAAATATAGATATAACACAATATAGGTACAAAATCACTAAATATACTAAATAAATAAAATATAATAGAAACAAAATATATGCACTACAGAAAACACCTACAAAATCAATAGAAAACTCTAGGAAAAACCCTACACTAAAACTGTACCCTCACCCACACCACCCCTCCTGTACATGAGTCAGAGTCCATACCGTTCTTACAGTTCACAAAGTCCAGTCCTTAACTGACCCATGTCAGGTCCCCCAAATATGAATGCCACCACCCACAAGCACACCCTCCCAACCTAGCACTCCTCCCAACCAACTTATACACACACTTATACACACTGAACCACAACCCACTTTAGGCCCAAGTTTGGTCGCCTGTAAGCCCTTCATACCATATCAGCTTAAAAACAAAACAAAAAGCTAGCGTGCACATGCATTAGCCCACCACCAGGAAGAAGGATGGCAGACTTGATACATTCAAAATAATTTTACACTCTTTCCCTAACTCCCCCTACAATTCTCCCTGTTCTTATCCTATCTCTATCCCTATATCACTGTCCCTAACCAAAATAAAAGTACTCTACCCAAAAGGTCTAGTACCTAGGGCACATCAAAAGAAAACCCTCTCCATAGGAGAGAAGCCCTACTGTTACCAAGACTGCCATACTCCAAAGACCTGATCTTCCCGAGGTCACCGGTGATGTTCCTACAGACCTCCACCTCGGAGAGGATTTTCTGTTGGGTCGACACTAAACACCATGCGTTCCACGTGTAGTACCTAACCACTAAACTAACTAAGAATAAAGTGCCCCGGTCTCGGCCACCCAGGGTCCTGAATGCCCAATAAGCCCACTCCGGATAGGTAAGGCCGGCAAGTTGACTCCAGTCGATGGAAGCACCCACCTGTTGTAAACCCCTATATTAAAGGGACATTGAAGCAGGAAGTGGTCTTTGCTTTCCAGCGTGTCCCCGCACTCTTCTCGGGGACATCCCCGGTCATTAGAGTTCCTACACTTCAAATTGTCCCTCACATATAGCTTCCCCTGAAAGCAGAGCCAGGCCAAGTCCCAAAATTTCTGGGGGATCCTTTTCATGTTTAAAAGGTACAACCCCACCCTCAGATCCCGACCTGGGCAGTCCCTGAGTGCCAGAGGCTTCTGGAAGTGGGTCAACAGAACCCGTTTGTCAAGGAACTGCCTTGACTGGGTCCTGTTCTCCCACACTCCCAGACCCCACCAACGTATCGCTGAAGATATCCATGGGACGTACAGAGGTCCTTCACTTGCCCTCCTGTCTCTCGTTCCTGGAAGAAAGGCCAAAACCATTCCCTGCAGGAGAGTACCCACGGAGAACCCTCTCTGACCAGAGGTTTTAGATGTTGTCTTTCAAGAAGGTGTTCGTTAAGAACACCACAGGGTTTACCATAGATAAACCCCCTAGTCTCCTTGTGCAGTACGTAACCTCCCTCTTGACTAGGTTCATCCTGTTTCCCCATAACAGTTGGAAAAACAGGCTGTAGATCCTAGTGTAGTAGGCCTCTGGCAAGATACATACACTGCCCAGATAGATAAACAAGGGGAGCAGGTACGATTTGATCAGGTGTACCCTTTCCCTGAGGGTCATAAACCAACCCTTCCACTGGTCCACCTTCTGAGCAGCATCTTGGAGCTTACCATCCCAGTTTTTGGTGGGATAATCATCCTGGCCGAATGTGATGCCCAAAACTTTTGCTGACTCTTGGGGCCCTGGAAGGGTGTCTGGGAGATCAAACATGGGATCTCCCCCTCCCAGCCACAGACTCTCACACTTATCCCGGTTGATCTTGGACCCGGATGCCTCCGAGTAGCGGTCCACTTCCAACATCACCACATGGACCTCCTCTAGCGAGGACACGAAAATGGTGACATCATCAGCGTATGCCACCACTCTCTGGGCGACATCCAGCTCCGCCAGACTCTTCCTGACTCCCGCCAACGGCCCACAATCTACCCTCCGGACGAAGGGATCGATCGCAAACACGTATAAAAGGACAACCATGACAGCCTCGGACCCCACCACAAAAGAGCGGCCAGACCAACCGTTCACCAGCGGGAAACTCTTTGCCCCTGCATACAAGATCTTAAGCCAATTAACAAAAGTAGTCGATAAGCCATATCTCAGGAGGACGGACCAGAGGTACTCGTGGTTCACCCGATCAAACGCTTTGGCCTGATCCAGGGACAGCAAGTACCCCTTCCAGAAACCCGCACTACTCCGCTCCACTGCCTCCCTGACACTAAGGACAGCACTTAAGGTGCTTCGGCCTGGAACAGAGCAGTGCTGAGCCCCCGAAAGGAGCCGGGGTGCAAACTTCACCAACCGATTAAACAGTATCTTAGCCAGAAGCTTCCTGTCCATATTGAGAAGAGCTATGGGCCTCCAATTCTGACCTACTCATTGAATTCGGCAGAGTGCCAGAGGAGAGACACTCATTGAATACCTCAGTCAATAGGGGAGCTAAAGACTCCTTAAAGGTCCTGTACCACTCGGATGTTAAGCCATCCGGACCTGGCAATTTCTTAGGGGCAAGCCCCTCGATCGCCAGTCTCACATCTTCTTCCCTGATTTCTTCTGCCAAAACATCAAGAGAGGGGTCTACCCCTGGCTCAGAAATGGTTTCAGTCAGGAAAACCGACATCTTGACATCTAGATCCTTCCTCCCCAAGAGGTGCGAGTAGAAGGATCTGACGACCTCCAAGATCCCTGATCTGGACCGATTCAGAGATCCTGCACAATCAACCAGTCCTGAAATTACTTTACTACTCACTGACATCATACAGTTTCTGTAAGGGTCGGGTGAGCGGTACTTCCCGAAATCCCTCTCAAAAACCAAAGATGCGTGCCTATTGTTCTGACACCCCATCAGCAAGGATTTCACTCTGGAGATATCCTCACGGCTACCTCCAGTCGAGACGAGAAGCTCGAGTTTCCTCCTCAGATCCTGATACAAGCGATACCTGTTCAGGGACCCGAGGCTCGAGAGCTGGAGGAAGAACCCCGCAACCTGCTTTTTGAATATCTCCCACCACTCTGACTTACTACTACATAGGCCCAGTAAAGGTACCTGACTCTGAAGAAAATCCTCAAAGGACTGTCTTACCTCCGCTTCCTCCAGTAGGGATGAATTCAGCTTCCAATAACCTTTTCCCATCCGGGGGGGGTCTCTGAAACATTCAGGGAAAACAAAATCATACAGTGATCAAAGAACTCCACCTCAACCATGGACACTGCGGAAGAGACGTCGTCCTCCTTTAAATAAAACCTATCTATGCTAGACCTGCGACTACCTTGATGATAGGTGAAACCCGCGTGGCCCGAGGGGCTCCGGATGTGGGCGTCCTCTAGGCGAGCTTCTCTAGCTATGCTAATCAGTGCCACACTATCGCAAGTCAGTGGACCATTGGAGCCTCTCCTATCTTGGGACCTCGTGACATTACTGAAGTCCCCTCCAAAGATCACTTGCCAACTCGTAAAAAGAAGGGGCTTAATCCTCATAAAGAGATCTTTACGGCCCCGCTTAGTTTGCGGGGCGTAGATGTCAATGAGCCGGAGCTCTTGTCCCTTCATGAAGACATCTAAGATTAGGCACCTCCCCATTTCTAACTCAATAACCCATCGGCATTCAACTTCAACAATAGCGGTAAAAAGGACCGCCACCCCACTATACGGCTCAGCCGCAAGAGACCAGTGGGAGGGACCGAGCCTCCACTCTCTCCTGGCTTTTACCAGGGAGGCTAGATCTGACAACCTGGTCTCTTGTAAAAAGAAAACGTCGGCTTCAACACGGCCACGAAAATCAAAGGCTGCGAATCTAGCCGCATCCGACTTTATGCTGGCACAGTTAATGGATGCCAACATCAGTGGGGTGAGTGCCGCCAACCTGGGTGATGGAGTTAGATGGCCTCACGCCTTAAACCTTCTTCCTCTCCTTCCCTCCACCCCCATCTGAATCGGAGGAAGACCCTTTGCCTCTTTTTAAACTCAGGGATATATCCATCCCAGGATCTTTACCTCCGGCATCTGGTGTTACCTCCACCCCTGAGGAAACTGCCCCAGAGGAAGGAGGCTCGGCACCTCCTGACCCTCGAGAAGAGGAGGGGAGATAGTATCCCCATGGTCCTCACATCGATTTGAAAGGACGATCAGAGGGTCGGAGACTGAGTTGTTCCTTCTATGGTCTGAGGCTACAACTGAAGAGGAGGACGGCGCCGCCTTACTCTTACCCTTCTTCCTCCTCTTCTTCTTTTTCTGGCCACCATTTACTGTCTGTCCCTCCTCCTCATCCACAGTTTCGGATTTAGAGGTATGACTGGAGGAAGGAGCATCTTGACCTTCCTCCCTACGCAGTCTCCCTATCTCCTCGTCCAGTTCGGCATCACCCAAAGCCTCAGAGTTATTCTTACCTCCTTCTGAGCCAGTGTCTGGAGCAGTACCCCGAGCCACCCCTGGCACCTGGGCATTCTCAAGGGCCCACTCCAACCTGCGCTTCTCCTCTCGCCTCCGCATAGAGGGGGTCCTATGTTTTTCCTTCACTGGCTTTGTTGCCCCCTCTCCTCCACTAGTCCCCTCCCCCGCTGGGGCAACCGTTAGGCTTTCCCCAGTAGTGTTGCTCGCGAATATTCGCAGTACAAATTTTATTCGTGAATATCGCATATTCGCGAATTCGCGAATATTCGCGAATATAGCGCTATATATTCGTAATTACGAATATTCGTTTTTTTTTTTTTTTTTTTTTTTCACAGTACACATCACAGTGATCACCCCCTCTCTGCTTCCAGCTTGTGTGGTGTAAAGAAGGCTCTAATACTACTGTGTGAGACTGGTGTGCAAATTTTTGCTTATGCTAATTTAGTATATGCTAATTTTCGCATATGTTATTTTCGCATACGCGAATTTTCGCATATTTTCGCATATTTTCGCATATGCGAAAATAAAACGAGAATATTACGAATATTCGCGAATATATGACGAATATTCGTCCATATATTCGCGAATATTCGCGAATTCGAATATGGCCTATGCCGCTCAACACTATTCCCCAGCCGAGGCAGTCACAGTGTTAGAGAACGAGGGTGGACACCAGCTGAACGGGTGACCTAAGTCACTACACAAGTTACACTGAATCTGCCCACAGGTGTCTGCCAGGTGACCCACCCCACAGCAGAGGGCGCATATCTGCTGAGTGCAGTTATCACTAAAGTGGTTTGGGTCACCACACCTGTGACACAGCTTTGGCTGCCCCTGATAGAAGATCTGAATCCTGTTGCATCCCAGGAAGGCGGCCGAAGGGATGTGGGTGACCATGTTCCCTGAACGCCTGAGACGGACGGAAAACGTCCAGGCCCCAGACCATATATTGTGCTCGTCAAAGTTCTTCCGGGGGATGTCCGTCCCCTCCCCGTACCTGCCCAGCCAGGTCATAATGTCATAACAAGAAAGTGACTCGTTACGGGTCAAAGCGGTCACTTTCTTTACCATTACTCTGGCAAGATATCGCTTTTGCAGCGAAATCTCGCCATCCGGGCTCGTTTTTCGTCAGCTCATAATTAGGCCAAAAGAGATCTAGTCCCTCCGGCCTAACAAATCTGATGTCAAACTTGGAGGAGCCGAAGGGGTGAATCAAAGCAAAGATGTCCCAGCCCTGAAACCCCTCTGGAAAAGAAGCACTACCACGTTTCCCCTTTGGGGACACGCATCTTCGCCTTTCCAGACCAAACGGGCCACATTCCTGCGACCTACCTCCTGCCCAGGTGTCTGGAGGGACCATATGGTCTCCCCATTCCTCTCTGGGAACGCTCCCAGACCATGTCTCTCCACCCAAAAAGACAGGTTCATCTCCTTTCCCTCTACCTGGAGCGTCCTTTCTCCTCTCTTTAGTGCCCCATTGAACCCCCAGCCGCCACACTTGCATAACTCCTGGCGACAGGGGGGATGGGGGCAGCCAGACCAGACACCGTCCCTACATCCCCGCCTAGGCCACCTGTACTGCCATAAAAGCCACTCTTATTCCTACCATCCACACCACTACTACTACTCTCATTCACACCACTACCACTCCTCTCATTCACACCACTACCACCCCTCCTATTCACTCCACTATCACCACTCTTATTCACTTCACTGCCACTCCTCCCGATCACTCCACTACCACTCCTCTCATCTACACCACTACCACTCCTCCCATCTGCACCACTACTGCTCCTCCCATCTGCACCACTACCACTCCTCTCATTCACTCCACTATCACCCCTCCCATTCACACCACTACCACTCCTCCCATCTGCACCACTACCACTCCTCTCATTCATACCAATACCACTCTTCCCATCTGCAGCACTACCACTCCTCTCATTCACACCACTACCACTCTTCCCATCTGCACCACTACCACTCCTCCCATTTGCACCATTACCACTCCTCCCATCTACACCACTACCACTGCCACATACACCCCTCTCATCCACAGCGCTACCACTCCCATCATTCACACACCTTGTATTAACATTGCTTTTATTGACAGTATTTTTGGGATCAGCAGCTGCTTCACCCACTACCTCTGGGCTGGTCTGGACATTCTCAGGTTACCGGCGACTGCCATTGTCGGCAACGCTGACTCCTCTTCTATTCGAGATGTCAGCGCTGACATCACCTCCCGAAGCTGAGGCTGCCCCTCTGGGCGCACCTCCACCCCTCCTCCTGCCACTGATGTGCAGGGACTCCCCTCTCTCACAGGGGAGATCCCTGCAGTGCCCGCGCCACACACTGTGCCCAACCGCACGGGCTCAGCAGCAGGTTCTGACACCTGGACAATCCCGCCCCTCACAGGGGAGTGCCCCGTAGCACCGACACTACTAGCAGCACCCAGGGGACCGCCTCCCGAGCAGGTGATCTCACCACACACCTCAGGTGCCCGGACACTCCCCCCCTATGAGGGAAGTGCCCCGCAGGGCTGGTAACATTGCCCACAATACTCGGGGAACATCTCCTCTTGCCCACTGCCGCATAACTATTGCCCACCATTAGCCCGCCCTGCTCTTCCCTACCAGCAGGATGCGTGACTGTAGCACCCGCGGCCATGTTGGATGCAGCACTGTACCCCCCGTGCTGGTCCCGTTCCACAGCAGAAGAGGGATCTGGCAGGGCGGGGGGCCCAGCAGCCTGAACCAACTTTTCAGGTGGCCCAGACTGCTGGAAAGGGGAGAAGACAAACTTCACTTGCTCCTCAGCCTTATTCTTCTTCTTTTTCTTCCTCTTACTCCCCTCAAGGCTCAGGTCCTGGCCAAAACTGAACCATGGCCCGCAGGAGCCCCCCACTAACCAGGCCACTGTCACCGCCATCACTGCTGTCACTTTCCTCAGAGGTGGCTGGTAAGGCGACTTGGGCAGGGTTGATGTAATCCGCACTCGGGGTTCTTAGGGGTACACGGGGTATCTCACACATCCCCCTAACTCTCATCACCCTCACTGCCGCCATCTCCCTCACCACCTTCCTCCATCTTCTCCTCCATGACACACAGACACTCTTCCTCCCCCTGGCTATCCTCTTCCTCCTTCACAGGGGTCCGCATGGTTTTATAGCGGTCTTCATTCTTTAATTTTTCTTTAAACATGCCTGCTCCCTCTATGATCAGCATTCGGGCTCTCACCACATCCTGCTCCTCTGCCTTCAGCTCCCACACCCTGGCAGTGAACCTTGCCCTCATGGCCTTGGCAGAGTTATCTGTCTGGTAGCAGGCAAACTTCCGATCTTCCCTTATTATTTTCATTTTTTTCCCTAGCTGCTCTTATTCTACTTGCTTTGCTTGCATGCGGGAACCAAAAGCAGCTAGCGACTCCCTGGGTCCCTTCACCCCCCATTGCTGGGGTTCCATAATATCAGACACAGTCCCCGAAGACATAACTGTAATCTTCTTAACGGACGCCTTGCGGTTTCCAGCGACGGACGGGGGAGTGGGCTCCATATTACTGCGGAGCCTGCTGGATCTTCTCACCCTGTCCTGGAAATCGGCCGTAGCTCTCTCACTCCCACCCCCCTGCTGGCCTAGTTCGAGGGGTGGAAGTCTGGGGCTCCATAGCAGGAGGCTCTCCCAAGGAAGCTGCCACCCTCCTGGGGAAAAGGCTGTAGGAAACACTGCTTCTCTCCTCTCTCTCTAGAAAACTCCGGAAGTCAGACACACCCAACAGCTGCTGTGTTCCACAGGAAATGCTCTCTGCTGACATCTCTGTCCATGTCAGGAACTGTCCAGAGCAGGAGAGGTTTACTATGGGGATTTGCTCATACTCAGTTCCTGACATGGACAGAGGTGTCAGCAGAGAGCACTGTGGTCAGACTGGAGAAAAATACACAACTTTCTCTGTAGTATACAGCAGCTGATAAGTACTGGAAGGATTAAAATCTTTAAATAGAAGTAATTTACAAATCTGTTTAACTTTCTGGCACCAAAGGACAAAGGGTGAGGTGAGAAAAAACTTTTTATACAGTGCTGTCGAATGTGTTGCCATTCCATAAATACTGTACTTTCCTGCCTCTAATATTTACCTCCCGTTGATGTTATCACTGCAATCTCTATATGACATCTTCACATGTATATCTTCACTTGCAGAAGAACTGTTGTGTTGCTTTAAGTGTTGATCACCACAGCTCATCATAAGTCAAGCCTTTCTGTTCTGTAAGCTGATCATCCATTGACAGACTATGCATTCCTTATAATAAGCAGTGTAATGAAGGATCGTTGTGTCTATAGTGTAATAAATCCTGATTTGTGATGAAAGCTGCAAACTGCTGCCCTGATGTGCAAGTGTTGTATACTGAACCCTATGCAGTCACAGGGAGGCTGTTTTTTTCTGGCAGTTTTTGGAATACTGCCGCTGCAGTTTTTGAGCCAAAGCCAGAAGTGTATTCAAAAGGAATAGGACATATAAAGGAAGGACTTATATTTCTCCTCCCTTATGGATCCACTTCTGACTTTGGCTCAAAAACTGCAGTGGCAGTTTTCCAAAAACTGCCAGGAAGAAAAACAAAGGGGAAACTTAGCCTGAGAATGTGTTGATTTTCTTTCACACAGGACTAGACTCACAGAAAACTGTATTTCCTAGTTTGGGACTTACAATGGGATCAAAAGTTTGGGCACCCCAGGTAAAAAATTGTATTAATGTGCATAAAGAAGCCAAGGAAAGATGAAAACATCTCCAAAAGGCATCAAATTAAAGATTAGACATTCTTATAATATGTCACCAAAAGTTACATTTTATTTCCATCAATTACACTTTCAAAATAACAGAAAACAAAAAAATTGTGTCTGCAAATGTTTGGGCACCCTGCAGAGTTAACCTGTTTAGGACCAAGGACGTACCGGTACGTCCTCAGTCCTTCCCCTTTCTATAACGCGGAGCCACGGCGTGGCCCCACGTTATAGCAGGTCGGACCCGTGGCTAATAGCGCGCAGCACTGATTGCGGTGCAGTGGGCTATTAACCGTTTAGACGCGGTATTCAAAGTCTAAAGCCGCATCTAAAGTGAAAGTAAAACAATGCTGGTTAGCTCAGGGAGCTGGAGCTTAAAGATAGCCGGAGGATCCCTACCTGCCTCCTCGCTGTCCGGTCGCCGAATGACTGCTCAGTGCCTGAGATCCAGGCATAAGCAGTCAAGCGGCAGAATCATTGATCACTGGTTTCCTATGAGAAACCATTGATCAATGTAAAAGATCAGTGTGTGCAGTGTTATAGCTCCCTATGGGAGCTATAACATTGCAAAAAAAAAATTTGAAAACAAGTGAATAAAGATCATTTAACCCGTCCCCTAATAAACGTTTGAATCACCCCCCTTTTCCCATTTAAAAAAAAAAAAAACTGTGAATAAAAATAAAGATATGTGGTATTGCCACGTGCGGAAATGTCTGAATTATAAAAATATATCATTAATTAAACCGCACGGTCAATGGCGTACGCGCAAAAAAATTCCAAAGTCCAAAATAGTGTATTTTTGGTAACTTTTTATATCATGAAAAAAGGAATTAAAAGCGACCAATAAGTCTGATCAATACAAAAATGGTACCGCTAAAAACTTCAGATCATGGCGTAAAAGAATGAGCCCTCTTATCGCCCCATACGTGGAAAAATAAAAAATTTAAAGGCGTCAGAAGATGACAACTTTAAACATATAAATTTTCCTGCATGTAGCTATGATTTTTTTCAGAAGTACGACAAAATCCAACCTATATAAGTAGGGTATCATTTTAATCATATGGACATAGAGAATGTGTCATTTTTACCTAAAAAAAAATGTATGGCATAGAAACAGAAGCCCCCAAAAGATACAAAATGGCTTTTTTTTTTTCAATTTTGTCTCACAATGATTTTTTTTTCCGTTTCGCCATAGAAAAAATGAAAGTGCAAAAAAAGGAAAAAACCATGGTCCTTAAGGGGTTAATATCTTGTACTGCCCCCTTTGGCAAGTATCACAGCTTGTAAACACTTTTTGGAGCCAGCCAAGAGTCTTTCAATTCTTGTTTGAGGTATCTTTGCCCATTCTTACTTACAAAAGTCTTCCAGTTCTTTGAGATTTCTGGGCTGTCTGTCACGCACTGCTCTTTTAAGGTCTATCCATAGATTTTCAATTATGTTGAGGTCAGGAGATTGTGAAGGCCGTGGCAAAACCTTCAGTTTATGCCTCTTGATGTAATCCCCTGTGGATTTCGAGGTGTGTTTAGGATCATTTTCCATTTGTAGAAGCCATCCTCACTTTAACTTCAGCTTTTTCACAGATGGCATCAAATTAGCATCAAAAACTTGCTGAAATGTTATTGAATCCATTTTACCTTCTACTCGTGAGATGTTTCCTCTGCCACTGGCTGCAATACAACCCCAAAGCATGATTGATCCACCCCCATTCTTAACAGTTGTACAGAGGTTCTTTCATTAAATTCTGTTCCCCTTCTTTTCCAAACGTACCTTTGCTCATTCCGGCCAAAAAGTTCAATTTTAACCTCATCGGTCCACAGAACTTGTTTCCAAAATGCATCAGGCTTGTCAATATGTTCATTTGCAAAGGTCAAACGCTGATTTTTGTGGTGAGGACGTAGAAGAGGTTTTCTTCTGATGACTCTTCCATGAATTTGCATTTGTACAAGTATCTCTTTATAGTGGAATAGTGTACCACAACTCCAGTGTCTGCTAGATCTTTCTGGAGGGATTGTGCAGTCAAATGTGGGTTTTGAATTGTTTTTCTCACAATCCTGCAAGCTGTTCTGTCTGATATTTTTCTTGGTCTTCCAGATCTTGCTTTAACTTCCACTGTTCCTGATGACTGCAATTTCTTAATTACATTCTGAACAGAGGATATTGACATCTGAAAACATTTCTTATAGCCTTCTCCAGCATTGTGAGCTTCAACAATTTTCAGTTTCAGATTTCTAGACAACTGCTTAGAAGAACCCATGGTGCTGATTGTTGGGGCAAGGTCAGATGAGTCTGGGGATTTAAAACCTTTGAGATTGACATCACCTGGTCTTCCCAGATGATGAATGAGAATAATCCATGACACTGGCAGGTCTCAGCTTTGCAAAGGGGGCAGTGCATGCTATAAATTCTGCAGGGTGTCCAAACTTTTGCAAACACCATTTTTTAGTTTTCTGTTATTTTGAAAGTGTAAAGGATGGAAATAAAATATAATCTTTAATTTGATGCCTTTTGGACATTTTTTTCCATCTTTCCTTAACTTCTTTATGCACATTCATACAAATTTTTACCTGGGGTGCCCAAACTTTTGATCCCCACTGTATATGGTCTCCTCCTGCTTCCGCCACCTCCACGCTGTGTCATTCAGCCACTATATGGTCTCCTCATGCTGCCACCACCTCCACTCTGTGTCATTCAGCCACTATATGGTCTCCTCATGCTTCCTCCACCTCCAGGCTGTGTTATTCAGCCACTATGTGGTCTCCTCATGCGGCCTCCACCTCCACGCTGTGTCATTGCTCCACCATATGGTCTCCTCATGCTTCTGCCACCTCCACACTGTATCATTCAGCCACTATATGGTCTCCTCATGCTTCCGCCACACCCATGCTGTGTCATTCAGCCACTATATGATCTCCTCATGCTGCCACCACCTCCAGGCTGTGCCATTCAGCTATTATATGGTAACCTCATGCTTCCACCACCTGCAGGCTGTGTCATTCAGCCACTGTATACCCTTATTGAGGCTCTCTGTATCCCAGAAATAGCCATTTTTAATAGCGATTCGCCACAAAAAAATTTGGACCAAACCAAATTTTTTAGGGAAATTCGGCGAATCGGCCAAATCGAATTTTCCAAATTTTCGCTCTTCTCTATTCAACATCTTCAATGATTATCTGGCTTTGCTTATTGGTACATATGCCAGGCAGTGAATTGGTGTATATGATAGGCGGTGAATTGGTATATATACAAGGTGAGATCAAGCATCTTGCATATATGTGTGCAAAGCAGCACATGATACTGTACAATTTGTTTTGTAAAAGAAAGAAATAATCCAAAATATAAATAATATAATATTTCTACTTCTTCAAAACATGATTTGTAGTTTAGAAAATAGGTTGTAAATTTCATCGGTGTGCAATGGCTGTATTTTGTGAAAACCAAAATATTAATTTAGAAATCCATTGTGCAATCCTCAAGCCTGTATGAATTTTATCACGTAGGTGGTCTTTTATGACCCAGAGTGTCTGAGACATACATAATGTAGCAGGAGACAACACTGCTTAGTAGGTGTGAGACAACACACCTGTCAGTTCATCCACATCTTCCTACTTACCAAATGGAAACTAGAAAGAAGGAATAATATATATGGATTTTTGATAAAAGGGAGGGAATGCATGAAAATACAATATTTCTTGAACATCTATGTGCTGTGTTCCTTGATTAATTTTACTACCATATGGAGAATAAATCCCAGAGATGCAATATATATCTGGCTTTGTTATTTTCTATGCTTTTTATGTTTGCACATTAATTGGATAAGCCAAAATCTATATGACAGATTCAGTGTTATTAACTGTTTTATTTGTTGTATAAAAGAAAAAAAAAAGAAGACTCAAAAAGATACAGAGCCAACAGTTGTTAGGAAACAATCGTTTTGTTACTGTCCTTTCATAGTAGCTGGAGGCCACAACTTTAGGTCATTTTAAAAATTAACTCACTGTTCCTACATGGCTACAATTCATTCATCAATTTTTTGTTTATGTAACTACTATGTGAAACGCAATTATATATGTGATCATAATTAAATTTTAAAAAATGTCATGTTCATATATGGCAGTTAATACAGAAAAGCTGCCATGTATGAAATGAAAAAATGCATAAAATGTAAAAGGAGTTGCATTTGCGGATGTAGCGTTTAAAGTGTACCTGTCATATCACAGTAAAAATAATGCTTCTATATGTAGATCATGTAGATGCTTTACATGTCTATTTATGTCTTTGTCTCTAGCTTCTGTTTTTGGCTCACAAATCCATCTGTACTGCTGCTCACTCATTCTGACATCCACTACTCAGGAAGTGGCGTGTCCCAGGCAAGCACTAATCTTGCCCTAACTCACCATGCATTCACTTTCTCCCTGAGCTGTGCTGTGTTGGGTTTGTTTATCCAATCTCTTCAGGCTGCTCTGTAACCACCATCACTCTTTCTTCAGACAGGTGTCTGATAGACAGGACAGGAGTGAGCATAGAGGAGTGCCAGGCCTACCCTCACTTACTGGACTTTGTCCCAGCCTGTGTTTCAGCCGGGAAAAAGGTGATTCTGCCATCAAACAGAATTATGTTCTGGATGCTATGGGGATCCCTAGTGGACTTTTTGATAAGCCATGATTTCTATAAAAAAAAAAAGAGATAAAACATGATGCATATTAGAAAGAATAATGTTTTGCCAAGATGTACAACACAAAAAAGTTTTTGAATTGACAGTGCACATTTAAAGGGCTTGTCTTAGAAAACCAATTTTCATATATCACATTAGGATGTTCTAAGTTTATAGATCAGACATGTCCTGTCCTGCATCACACAGTCAACCTATTCATTTAAAGGGAAAGTTATGATTAATTTCCCCTGTGATGGCGCTGCAAGGAAATTAGACACTTACATTGTGTAAGTTATTGGGAAAGGCACTTTTCTAAAGTAAGCTAGATATAGAAAAAGAAGAGAGCAGAGCTTCCTCTAAGAGTAGTATGTTTTATAACATCAGATATTGGTCAGTGTGGATATATTCCACTATCGGTGTCCGCTCACATTGTGGGGTTGTGTGCCAGACACAACAACCATGAAGCACTTGTCAGTGTTTTTACGGAGCTGCCTCCCGGGAATCAGAGGGGGGTGTCCCTTTCTGATCTGGAACATCGAGTGGAAACAGGAAAAAAAGCAATCCAGTGTGGATATAAGTTCTTTTTTATTGCCAGATTTTAGACGCGTTTCGAGGATACAACCTCTTTCTCAATAAAACATAGGCTTATACATAGACTTATATCCCCACTGGATTGCTGAACATTATTACGGCATGCGCCAACAGATCCCGGCTTTGTTTCCACTCACTTTTCTAAAGTAGAGACTGTTCAAAGTAGTCTACCATATTACCCATTGCAATCCTAGTACAAGGCTTGTGCCACACAGGACACAGGTGAATATCTTCAATAACTGCTTCTCCTTCTACAGTTTGTATATATTTGTATAGGTATATGTTGGGAAGTCCTTACTGGTGCCAGAAAGTTAAACAGATTTGTAAATTACTTCAATTTAAAAATCTTAATCCTTCCAGTACTTTTCAGCTGCTGTATAATACAGAGGAAGTTCTTTTCTTTTTGAATTTATTTTCTGTCTGACCACAGTGCTCTCTGCTGACACCTCTGTCCATGTCAGGAACTGTCACGAGCAGGATAGCTTTGCTATGAGAATTAGCTCCTGCTCTGGACAGTTCCTGACATGGACAGAGGTGTCAGCAGAGAGCACATCCTGTGAAACACAGCTGTTCAGTGTGAGAAGTGTGCGGGTGTGCCCTGTTTGAGCTCTCCAGGACTTCCAAGAGAACTACAGAGGCAGGTGTTCTAACTGCTTTTCCCAGGAGGGTGGCAGACTCCTGGGGAGAGCCTCCCCTGCATGGAGCCCCGTAAATCTCGAGCCTCCACTTCCCGTTCTTCCAGGCTGGCGGGGGGTGGAGAGAAAACTGCAACAGCCATTGTTCCGGCCGGAGGAAGAAAATCTGGCAGAGTCTGCAGCAATGCAGGCTCTGCTTCCACGGCAACGGGTGCCAACCAGAGATCTGGAGGAAGCAAGGCGAGGAGGAAAAAAGTGGAGATGTGGGCAGAGAGAGGGCCCAAGGAGTCGAGCGATACATACTGCTCCCGCATGGCCGCACGCTTTGCGGAATATGACCAGTGCGGTAAGGAGCTGAGGATGGCCAGGGAGGATCTACGTGTGGCTCAGAATCTGGTGAGCACGGGGTCCAAAAAGAACAGGCCAGAGCTAAGAAAGAGGATCACAGCGCTGAAAAGCGAGATTGTGAAGCTGGAGGAGAGGAGAGACGAGATCCTGGAGGGAAGCGGTCTTTTCCAGGAAAAGCTGATTAATGAAGACCGGTTTGCCGCCACGAAATCCCCAGGTAAGGTGGAGGTGGATGATGGGGAGAGTAGTGGCGGTGAAGAAAGTGAGGATGGTGGTGATGAGGAAAAGGATGAGAATGTGGAGGAAGACGCTGTGCCTGTGGCTGCTCCCTGTGACACCCAGGCCACCCAGGACAGCTATATTGAACCGGCCCAGGTGGCTCTTCCTTCAAGTGAGAGCGAGGAGGATGATGTGGAGAGTGAGGCTGGGGGATTGCTAAGGGCGATAGTCATGCAGGAGTCCCCAGCCCACCTCCAGCATTTCACCTTTGGTGATGATCTCTGTGATGATGTGGCAGTTAAGAGGAAAAAGCAAAAGACACAAGAATCAGTGAAGTACGTGTTTGTTCCTTTCCAGCAGTCTGGGCCAGCTGCAAAGCTGGTTCAGGCTGCTGGGCCCCCCAGACTGCCAGACTCCGTTTCTGTGGTGGAACGGAGCCAGCATGGGGGGTACAGCATGGCGTCAGTAAAAGCTGCAGACGCAATAGATGTGAAGCCCACCCATCCTGCCGGTAGGGAGGGGCAGGATGGGCTTATGGTGGGAAGCGCGAGTTATGCCCCTGTGTGCTCGGGGGGCGGTTCCCCGAGTACTGTGGGCATTACCGGCACTGCGGGGCACTCCCCTGTGAGGGGGGGGAGTGTCCGGGCGCTGGGATTATCCACAGAGCCTGTGAAGTTGGGTGAAGCAGGTGCTGGCGCTGTGGGAGGAGCTGGGGTGCGCCCGGTGGGGCAGCCCCAGAATCAAGATATGATATCAGCCATGAAGGAGAAACCATCGGCGTCGACCCCAGCAGCGGCTAAGCCAGCACAAAGGACTTTACTAAAGCCAGCCATACTACAAGTCCCAGCCAGCCCAGAATTTGTTAGTCAGGACAAGAATGTAGGATGTGATATTGATGGGTGTAGTAGTGTTGTGGGTGAGAGGAGTGTATGTGGGAGTGTCAGTGGATTGAATGTTGATGGGAGTGGTAGTAGTATGGCTGGAAATAAAGAGGTTGAGAGTTGTGGTGTGAATGGTGTTGTAAGTGGTTCTGGCTCTGGGTCTGGTCCGGCTGCCCCCCCGGCAGTGACTGCTCCTAGGAGCTATGCTAATGTCGCTGCCGGGGGTTCAGGGGGGTCCCCGTCTCCGTCCGGCCCTGGGGGCCATTTGCAACAGCGCCTCCTGGAGGCTCTACGCAGGGGTGACAGGTCGATCCAGGTAGAGGGAAGGGGTGAGGTCGACCTGTCTTTCTGGATAGAGAGGCACGGTTTGGGGGCTTTCCGAGAGCGGAATGGGGAGGTGGTCTGGTCCCTCCCGACAACCGGGCAGGACAATAACCGTAGGAATGTGGTCCGTCTGATTTGGAGGGGCAAGGATGCGTGCCCACCTCGCGCTAAAGTGGTTGAGCTCCTCCTTCAGATGGAATTCAGGGCGAGTGACATCTTTGCCCTGATTCACCCCTACGGATCGTCTGAGTTTGACGTCAGTTTCGTTCGGCCAGAGGGTCTCGAACTCTTCTGGTCGAATTACGAAGTGGCAAAAAACGAGCCCGGCTGGCGGGATTTCGCCGTAAAGGCGATTTCCCGTCAGAATGCTGTCAAGAAGGTGACCGTTTTGACCCGTAACGAGTCACTTTCTTGTTATGACATCATGACCTGGCTCGGACGGTATGGGGATGTGACGGACATGCCCAAGAAAAACTTGGATGAGCACGGGATCTGGTCCGGGGCCTGGACGTTTTCCGTCAAACTCAAGCGTTCAGGGAGTACGGTTGCCCACATTCCGTCTGCCGCCTTCCTTGGACGTGATAGGATCCAGGTCTTCTACCAGGGGCAGCCTAAGGTCTGTCACAGGTGTGGCAGCCCCACCCACTTTAGCGCAGCCTGTACTGTACAGGTCTGCGCTTTGTGTGGTGGGGTGGGACATCTGGCCGCATCCTGTAGGCAGATCCGGTGCCACCTGTGTGGTGTCCTTGGGCACCCATTTAGCCGTTGTCCTAGCGCCTTCGCCCGTGCAGCGGCCGCTCCGGCTGAGGAGAGCTGTGAAGTTGCCTCGGCCGGGGAGGGTATGGGCAGGGATGGGGGTGCAACAGGGCTCGTGAGGAGGAAAAAGGGCCCCGCCAAACTAAGGCGGGAGGAAAATCGTAGAAGGAGTAGGGAGCTGGAGAGTGCCCAGGTGACGGGGGTAGCTCCGGCCTCTGCTCCTGAAGCTGGCCCTGTAACCGCTGAAGCCCTGGAGGAGGATGTGCTGGATGGGGAGATCAGGAGGCTTCACAGAGAGGAAGGCAATATGGCCGACCCTTCCGATTCCTCCCACTATGAAAGTGTGGATGAGGAGAGTGGGGAGAGGCCTAAAAAGAAAGACAAGGGCAAAAGGAAAGGGAGAAAGAAGAGGTCAGAGCCCTCTGTTCCTTGTACTACGGGCCAGGTTCAAAACGGAAGCCTGACTGCCCCCCCTCTGGTTGACCTGTCAAACCGGTACCTCGTCCTCGATACCATCTCCTCCCCCTCCTTGGCTGGGGAGGGTGAGGGCGAGGTGCCTAGGGAGAAAGAGCCTCTGGGAGGAACTGGGCCCTGTCCTATTGAGGCACCTTCCTCAGAGGGCAGGGCTAGACCGGGGCCGGACGGAGACGGGGATAATATGGATCTATCTGAATCGAAAAAAAGATCCAAGAGTGGTCCTGCCCTCTCGTCTTCTTCGGGGGATGAGGGGGCAAAAAAGAAGGGAAAACAAAAGTAAAGGGTGTGGCCGTCTAATTTAATCACCCTGTATGGCGGCACTCACCCCATTGACGCTGGCATCTATTAATTGTGCCAGCATAAAGTCGGATACGGCTAGATTCGCAGCCTTTGATTTTCTCGGCCGCGTTGAAGCCGACATTTTCTTTTTACAGGAGACCAGGTTGTCAGATCTAGCCTCTCTGGTAAAAGCCAGAAGAGAGTGGAGGCGCGGTCCCTCCCACTGGTCTCTTGCGGCTGAGCCGTATAGTGGGGTGGCGGTCCTTTTTACCGCTCCTGTTGAATGCCGACGGGTTATTGAATTAGAAATGGGGAGGTGCCTGATCTTAGATGTCTTCATGAAGGGACAAGAGCTCCGGCTCATTAACATCTATGCCCCGCAAACTAAGCGGGGCCGTAAAGATCTCTTTATGAGGATTAAGCCCTTTCTTTTTACGAGTCGGCAGGTGATCTTTGGAGGGGACTTCAATAATGTCACGAGGTCCCAAGATAGGAGAGGCTCCAATAGTCCGCTGACTTGCGATAGTGTGGCGCTGATTAGCATAGCTAGAGAAGCTCGCCTAGAGGATGCCCACATCCGGAGCCCCTCGGGCCACGCGGGTTTCACCTATCATCAAGGTAGTCGCAGGTCTAGGATAGATAGGTTTTATTTAAAGGAGGAAGCCGTCTCTTCTGCAGTCTCCGTGGTTGAGGTGGAGTTCTCCGATCACTGTATGATTTTGTTTTCCCTGAATGTTTCAGAAACCCCCCGGATGGGAAAAGGTTATTGGAAGCTGAATTCGTCCCTCCTGGAGGAAGCGGAGATAAGACAGTCCTTTGAGGATTTTCTTCAGAGTCAGGTACCTTTACTGGGCCTATGTAGTAGTAAGTCAGAGTGGTGGGAGATATTCAAGAAGCGGGTTGCGGGGTTCTTCCGCCAGCTCTCGAGCCTCAGGTCCCTGAACAGGTATCGCCTGTATCAGGGTCTGAGGAGGAAACTCGAGCTTCTTGTCTCGACTGGAGGTAGCCAAGAGGATATCTCCAGAGTGAAGTCCTTGCTGATGAGGTGTCAGTACGATAGGCACGCATCTTTGGTTTTTGAGAGGGATTTCGGGAAGTACCGCTCGCCCGACCCTTACAGAAACTGTAAGATGTCAGTGAGTAGTAAAGTCATTTCAGGACTGATTGATAGTACAGGATCTCTGAATCGGTCCAGATCAGGGATCTTGGAGGTCGTCAGATCCTTCTACTCTCACCTCTTGGGAAGGAAGGATCTGGATCGGGATGTGATGTCGGGTTTCCTGGCTGAAACCATTCCTGAGCCAGGGGTAGACCCCTCTCTTGGCGTTTTGGCAGAAGAGATCAGGGAAGAGGAAGTGAGACTGGCGATCGAGGGGCTTGCCCCCAAGAAGTCGCCAGGTCCGGATGGCTTAACATCTGAGTGGTACAGGACCTTTAAGGAGTCTTTAGCTCCCCTCTTGACTGAGGTATTCAATGAGTGTCTCTCCTCGGGCACTCTGCCAAAGTCAATGAGGAGGTCAGCCCTGATTCTTCTCTCAAAGGGTAAAGATCCCAGCCGTATTGAGAATTGGAGACCCATAGCTCTTCTCAATACGGACAGGAAGCTTCTGGCCAAGATACTGTTTAATCGGCTGGTGAAGTTTGCACCCCGGCTCCTTTCGGAGGCCCAGCACTGCACTGTTCCAGGCCGAAGCACCTTAAGTGCTGTCCTTAGTGTCAGGGAGGCAGTGGAGCGGAGTAGTGCGGGTTTCTGGAAGGGGTACTTGCTGTCCTTGGATCAGGCCAAAGCATTTGATCGGGTGAACCACGAGTACCTCTGGTCCGTCCTCCTGAGATATGGCTTACCGAGTACTTTTGTTAATTGGCTTAAGATCTTGTATGCAGGGGCAGAGAGTTTCCCACTGGTGAACGGGTGGTCTGGCCACTCTTTTGGAGTGGGGTCTGGAGTCCGTCAGGGTTGTCCTTTGAGCCCGCTGTTATATGTGTTCGCGATCGATCCCTTCCTTAGGAGGGTGAGTTGCGGACCGTTGGTGGGAGTCGGGATGAGTTTGGCGGAGCCGGGGGCCATCCAGGGGGTAGTGGCGTACGCCGACGATGTCACTATTTTCGTCTCCTCGAGAGAGGGGGTTGATGTGGTGATGTCGGAGGTGGAACGCTACTCGGAGGCATCCGGGTCTAAGATCAACCGGGATAAGTGTGAGAGTCTCTGGCTGGGAGGGGGGGATCCCACGTTTGATCTCCCAGACACCCTTCCAGGGCCCCAAGAATCAGCAAAAGTCTTAGGCATCACATTTGGCCAGGATGATTATCCCACCAAAAACTGGGATGGTAAGCTCCAGGATGCCACTCAGAAGGTGGACCAGTGGAAGGGTTGGTCTTTGACCCTCAGGGAAAGGGTACACCTGATCAAATCGTACCTGCTCCCCTTGTTTATCTATCTGGGCAGCGTATGTATCTTGCCAGAGGCTTACTACACTAGGATCTACAGCCTGTTTTTTCAACTGTTATGGGGGAACAGGATGAACCTAGTCAAGAGGGAGGTTACGTACCGCACGAGGAGACTAGGGGGTTTATCTATGGTAAACCCTGTGGTGTTCTTAACAAACACCTTTTTAAAAGCTAACATCTCAAACCTCTGGTCAGAGAGGGCTCCTCCGTGGGTACTCTCCTGCAGGGAATGGTTTCGGCCTTTCTTCCAGGAATGGGAGACAGGAGGGCAAGTGAAGGACCTCCGTACGCCCCATGGATATCTTCCGGCTTACGCTACCCCGACTCTGAAGGCGATACGTCGGTGGGGTCTGGGAGTGTGGGAGATCAGGACCCAGTCAAGGCAGTTCCTTGACAAACGGGTTCTGTTGACCCACTTCCAGAAGCCTCTGGCACTCAGGGACTGCCCAGGTCGGGATCTGAGGGTGGGGTTGTACCTTTTAAACATGAAAAGGATCCCCCAGAAGTTTTGGGACTTGGCCTGGCGCTGCTTTCAGGGGAAGCTATATGTAAGGGACAACCTGAAGTGCAGGAACTCTGATGACCGGGGATGTCCCCGAGAAGAGTGTGGGGACACGCTGGAAAGCATGGACCATTTCCTGCTTCATTGTCCCTTTAATATAGGGGTTTACAACCGGGTGGGCGCTTCCATCGGCTGGAGTCAACTTGCCGGCCTTACCTATCCGGAGTGGGCTTATGGGGCATTCAGGACACTGGGTGGCCGAGACCGGGGCACTTTATTCTTAGTTAGTTTAGTGGTTAGGTACTACACGTGGAATGCACGGTGTTTAGTGTCGACCCAGCAGAAAATCCTCTCCGAGGTGGAGGTCTGTAGGAATATCACCGGTGACCTCGGGAAGATCAGGTCTTTGGAGTATGGCAGTCTTGGTACCAGTAGGGCTTCTCTCCTGTGGAGAGGGTTTTCTTTTGATGTGCCCTAGGTACTAGATCTTTTGGGTAGAGTACCTTTATTTTGGATAGGGGAAGTGTGATAGGGATAGAGATAGGGTGAGAGTAGGGTTAGCTTTAATGGAGGGATAGAATTAGGGAGAATTGTAGGGGGAGTTAGGAAAAGAGTTAAAAATTATTTTGGTGTATCAAGTCTGCCATCCTTCTTCCTGGTGGAGGGCTAATGCATGTGCACGCTAGCTTTTTTGTTTTGTTTTAAGCTGATATGGCATGAAGGGCTTACAGGCGACCAAACTTGGGCCTAAAGTGGGTTGTGGTTCAGTGTCTGTTAGTTAGTATGTATAAGTTTGTGTATAAGTTGGTTGGGTGGAGTGCTAGGTGGGGAGGGTGTATTTGTGGGTGGTGGTGTGTTTTCGTGTTTTTGGGGGACCTGACATGGGTCAGTTAAGGACAGAACTTTGTAAACTGTAGAGGAACGGTATGGACTCTGACCCATGTGCAGGAGGGGTGGTGTGGGTGAGGGCACAGTTCTAGTGTAGGGATTTCCTGTATTTTTTTTTTTTTTTTTTTTTTTTTTTTTTTGTAGGTTTCTGTAAATAGGGTGCATATATTTATGTTTATATACTATAATTTATTAATTTCTATTAGTGATTTTGTATCTATTTGGTTTTGTATCTACATCGTTTTATATTGTCTCATATTATAGTTATGGCAGTCGGACCAGTTGTTGTGTTATGTGTTTTTGTTTATTTATTTATATTTTTAATTTTTATATTTTTTATTTATTTATTTTCCCCTTTTGTTTTGTTTCCCGAGTATGGATGGTTTTGAGTCACAGCCGGGTAGTGCTAATTTTATGTTTATGTTTAAGCCAAGTTGTGCTGTTTATTTTTATTTATTTATTTCTTTATTTTTATAATTATTATTTATTTATTTTTTTATTTTTTTATTTTTTACCCCCCCCCCCCCCGAGTATGGATGGTTTGAGTTACAGCCAGGTAGTGCTAATTTTATGTTTATGTTTAAGCCAAGTTGTGCTGTTTTTATGTTCATTTTTGGTATGTGTGTCAGTGTGTTTTTGTTTGTTTGTTTTCTTTTTGCTTTGTAAAGCTGGGCTGGCCGGTTAGGCAGGGTTTTGTTTTTGATTTATATTATAGCTGGTTAAGCTTGTTTTTTGTTGTATTGGATAAGTTTTGTATTTTTATAATAAAAAGAGTGTCAGCAGAGAGCACTGTGGTCAAACAGAAAATAACTTCCTATGTATTATACAGCAACTGATAAGTACTGGAAGGATTAAGATTTTTAAATAGAAGTAATTTACAAATCTGTTTAACTTTCTGGCACCAGTAGGGACTTCCCAATATATACCTATACAAATATATACAAACTGTAGAAGGAGAAGCAGCAGCACTCTAAACAGTATAAACGGCATTCGGGTGCACGGTCCCGGTTTGATGGCCAGATGAAGTACAGAGCAAAAGAGGACCATAGCACTCACAGATGAGGTGAAGGAGTAGCTTTATTCCATCACTACATGCCTGGCGACGTTTCGGCTACGCAATTGCAGCCATTATCAAGCCGGATAATGGCTGCAATTGCGTAGCTGAAACGTCGTTGGGATGGAATAAAGCTACTCCTTTCACCTCATCTGTGAGTGCTGTGGTCATCTTTTGCTCTATACAAGTATATATGTATATATAGCTCATCCATCATAATAATTTTTGAAAAATTCAATTCGCCGAATTTTCACGCAAAAATTTGTTTCGGTCCGAATTTTGGTGCAAAACGCTATTAAAAACAGTTATTTCTGGCCTACAGAAAGCCTCAATAGGGGTGTAGAACACTTTGCCTTGCTGTAACACGCATAGGGTGTGTGCTGGGTTAGTGAAATAATACTGTTATTCAGTATGACATGCAGATCAGAGGTGTTGCTATTAAAATCACTGTCGCAGAGCGACACAATGACAGAGCCTGGAGGTGTCATCAGTATGAGGAGACCATATAGTGGCTGAATGACACAGCGTGGAGGTGGGGGCAGCATGTGGAGAACATATAGTGGCTGAATGAAACAGTTTGGAGATGGCAGCAGCATGAGGAGATCACATAGTAGCTGAATGAGTGGAGTTGGCGGCAGCATATAGTGGCTGAATGACACAGCGTGGAGTTTGCGGCAGCAGGAGGAGAACATATAGAAGCCACTTCTCTGTGCATGTCCTGGCACTTCTCTGCCTGACAAACTGAGTGCGTAAATGAGGGGAGGACAATACACTCCAGTATGCTTAAAAAAGTATTTGTCTACAACACCAGCAGGTGTGTACTTTTGGCTGGCCTTTCACTGTATCTAGGCCCTTAAAACTTTAACAGGAACAAAATAGTACACCACTTAGATGTACGTATGTGGTATGCACTTATGAGGGTAGGACAATGCGCTCCAGTACGCTTAAAACAGTATTTGTCTACAACACCAGCAGGTGTGTACTTTTGACTGGCCTTTCACAGTATCTTGGCCCTTAAGACTTTAACAGTAACAAAATAGTATACCACTTAGATGTACGTATGTTGTATGCACTTATGAGTGGAGGACAATGCGCTTCAGTACGCTTAAAACAGTATTTGTCTATAACACCAGCAGGTGAGTACTTTTTTCTGGCCTTTCAGAGTATCTAGGCCCTTAAGACTTTAACAGGAACAAAATGGTACACCACTTAGATGTACGCACAGGTTAAACTTATTAAAGGACAATATGCTTTTTGTGCTCTGCTCATCCTAACTGGCTGGCTAATATTAGTTTTTCAGTTGCTGTACACACCAGTGCTGCAGCACACAGTCACTGTGTACTACATCCAAAATTGCACTTTCTTTCTCAATCTCACTCCCTTCCTTATCAGTGCTTCTAGGCTGTATTTGGGCTTGAGGGGAATCGCTGCTGCTGTAAAAAAGCTTTTCTGTGCAACACACACTGCTCTCTGTATCTCTCTCTCCAACAGAACGCTGATGTGACTGGGAGGTGAACCGCTGCTGTAAAAATGCTTTTTTTGTGCGACCCACATTGCTGTCTGTCCCCCTCTCTCTCTCTGCAATAAAAGGCTGAAGTAACTGGCCGCAAGATGGCTGCCGATTATATAGGACTGTGACATCACAGGGGTGGCTGGCTGCTGATAGGCTGCATCCTGCATATGATTCAGGGTCATCCCATCTACCCTTGTTCCCACCTTTCCAGAGTTCCTTGCCCCATGTTCTCACATGTGAATCTGCCATTTTTGATGCCCTGGAGCCTGGACCGCACTAAGTGCACAGTACTGGAGGCCGTATCTCCAAAAGGATATAGATACTCTAGAGAGAGTTCAGAGAAGAGCTACTAAACTAGTACATGTATTGCAGGATAAAACTTACCAGGAAAGGTTAAAGGACCATAACATGTATAGCTTGGAAGAAAGAAGAGACAGAGGGGATATGATAGAGACTTTTAAATACATAAAGGGAATCAACACGGTAAAAGAGGAGAGCATATTTAAAAGAAGAAAAACTACCACAAGAGCCTACATACAGCCTCTATAGGGGTATAGAACACTTTTCTGTGTTCTAAAACACATATGGAGTGTGCTGGGGTAGTGAAATAATACTGTTATTTAGAATAACATGCAGATTACCAGCATCGCTTTTAGAATCACTGCCGCACAGCAGCACAATGACAGAGCCTGGTGGTGGCATCAGTGTTAGGAGACCATATAGTGACTGAATGACAGCGTGGAGGTGTTGGCAGCATGAGGAGACCATTTAGTGGCTGAATGACACAGCTTGGATGAAGCTGAAGCCTGAGGACACCATATAGTGGTTGAATAACACAGCATGGAGGTGTTGTCAGCATGAGGAGAACATATAGTGGCTTAATGATACAGCATGGACATGTTGGCAGCATAAGGACACCATATAGTGGTTGAATGGCACAGCTTGGATGAGGCTGAAGCATGAGGACACCATATAGTGGCTGAATGACACAGAATGGAGGTGTTGGCAGCATGAGGACACCATATAGTGGCTAAATGGCACAGTGTGGAGGTGTTGGCAGCATGAGGACACCAT
This sequence comes from Hyla sarda, assembly GCF_029499605.1. Taxonomy (NCBI): domain Eukaryota; kingdom Metazoa; phylum Chordata; class Amphibia; order Anura; family Hylidae; genus Hyla; species Hyla sarda. Next base: position 117,192,055 of record NC_079189.1, on the reverse strand, counting down.
ATAGTGGCTGAATGACACAGCTTGGATGAAGCTGAAGCTTGAGGACACCATATAGTGGCTGAATGACACAGCATGGAGGTGTTGGCAGCATGAGGAGACCATATAGTGGCTTAATGACACAGCATGGACATGTTGGCAGCATGAGGACACCATATAGTGGCTGAATGACAAAGCTTGGATGAGGCTGGAGCATGAGGACACCATATAGTGGCTGAATGACACAGAATGGAGGTGTTGGCAGCAGGAGGAGACCATATAGTGGCTGAATGACACAGCCTGGAGATGGCTGATGCACGAGTACACACCAGGGCTTTACAATCCCTCCAAAAAAACACCACAATTTTAGAAATTTTTGAAAAAGATTTTGTATAGCGGGTGCTACCTATGATAAAATTTGAAATTACCAGACCCAGGCCCCAAAGCGGCATCAGTAACCCATATATTGCCTGAATGATACAGCCTGGAGTTGGCTGATGCACGAGTACACACCAGGGCTTCACAATCCCTCCAAAAAAACACCACAATTTTATGCACCATAAATGTTGAAATTTTAATTAAGCATTTATGTATGTATTTCAAAAATCCTAAAATTAAAGGCCCAAGCCCAGAAGAATCAGGAAGTCAAGTACTTCCTGAAAGACACAGGAGCAGTCAGGAGTAGGCATCAGCAGTACCCAAGAGGCTTTAATAACCCCTGATAGGAATTGCAATTATTTTCCAGGAAGGAAGAATCACAACTAAGCGCCGGTCATAAGCTCGGGTTCATTAAGTCCCTGCCCTTTGTACACACCGCATGTCTCTACTACCGATTGGATGGTCTAGTGAGGTCCTCGGATCAGCCCTGGCAGGGTAGGAGAAGGCCCTAGCAGAGCGCCGAGAATTTAAAGATCATTGTTGAAATTAGCATTAAGCATGTATTAGCTACTGCTAAACTTCCAAAAATTTAAGGCCCAAGGCCTGAGGCATCAGGGAGGCAATTATTTCCTGAAAGACACAGAATGAGTCAGGAGCAGTCATTTGCAGTACCCAAGAGGGTTTCATAACCAACCACTTACATTTAAAGATCAATTTTGAAATTTGCATTAAGCATGTATTTAGCTACTGCAAAACATCCAAAAATTGAAGGCCCAAGGCCTGAGGCATCAGGGAGGCAAGTAGTTCCCGAAAGACACAGAATGAGTCAGGAGCAGTAATTCACAGTACCCAAGAGGGTTTCATAACCATCCCCTTACATTTAAAAGTCAATGTTGAAATTTTCATTAAGCATGTATTTAGCTACTGCTAAACATCCAAAAATTGAAGGCCCAAGGCCTGAGGCATCAGGGAGGCAAGTAGTTCCTGAAAGACACAGAATGAGTCAGGAGCAGTCATTCGCAGTACCCAAGAGGGTTTCATAACCCCTTACATTTAAAGATCAATGTTGACATTTGCATTAAGCACATATTTAGCTACTGCTAAACATCCAAAAATTAAAGGCCCAAGGCCAGAAGCATCAGTGAGGCAAGTAGTTCCTGAAAGACACAGGATGAGCCAGGAGCAGGCAATCGCAGTACCAAAGAGGGTTCCATAACCCTAATTGATAACCCAAGAGGGTTTCATAACCAACCAAAATTGGGAAATGTTGGTGTAGCAGCTTGGTCAATCTACTCTGAGGCATCTGGCATTGGTGGCTGGAAATCCTGGCTGATTCATCCCTGATTCATCTTGACAAACGTCAGTCTCTCCACATTTTTAGTGGATATATATGGAAAGAAAAAACACAGAGATGGCACCTTGATGGTGCCTTTACCTTTGCCAAAAAGAGCGTTAGATAGGCAGAGGTATTATGAAATGAAATGCCTGCTCACCTTGTCAAGTTGTGCTAGCGAGCAGGCACAACTCTGGACAGCGCTTTGGGGGGAGTGCGGCGGGAATCCCGATGCCGCTGGAGGTCTCCTCTGCTACTGGATCTTCTTCGCTGGCCGTGGATGTTCTGCAGGAGCAGGTTACTGCTGGTACCGTTAGCTGGAAAAGTGGTGCTGCAGGTAGCGGTGCTGCGGGAGGAGGTGCTTTGGTCCTCCGATGTTAATCGCAGGTTGCGGGCAGAGGTATCCAGATGCGGGGCAGATGTCGGGAGATCCCTGCGACCCTCAGCCCTTAGGATTAGCCGAGCTTGGATGGTGGTAGGGGTCACACGTCTCTCTGCACGTGTAGTGTGCAGGGGTCAGTGGAGGACCACTTTAATTGACCAGGAGCAGCTGGATGTCGGAACCGCTGGAGAGCGGCAAAATACAATGGAAGTAGTGCGAGGTGTCTCTGGCAGGAGGCTTCCCCAAAAATGCCGACAGTGCTGGAGCGCTTCACTGGTACTGGTGAAATAGAACTGCAGACTGCAGTATTAAAATCCAATAGGTATTTATTAGCTATGGTAAAGGTAACAGAAAACAAAAAACGGGGGGGATAGCAATCTTGTACGGACTACACGTTTCGAAAGGTATCCCTTTCTTCCTCAGGTCTCAGACCTGAGGAAGAAAGGGATACCTTTTGAAACGCGTAGTCCGTACAAAATTGCTATCCCCCCCCCCTGTTTTTGGTTTTCTGTTACCTTTACCACAGCTAATAAATACCTATTGGATTTTAATACTGCAGTCTGCTGTTCTATTTCACCAGTACCAGTGAAGCGCTCCAGCACTGTCGGCATTTTTGGGGAAGCCTCCTGCCAGAGACACCCTACACTCCTTCCATCACATTTTTAGTGGAGAGACGAGTTCGCCTTGGGGTGACTATGTCCCTGGCTGCACTAAACACCCGCTCTGATGGTACACTACTGGCCGGGCAGGACAGCTTTTCCAGGACAAACTCTGCTAGTTGTGGCCATAAATCAAGTTTGGCTGCCAAGAAGTCCAGCGGATCTTCAATGGTTGTGGGCATGGCCATGTCAAGGTATGCCACCACCTGCTGGTTCAGGTCCTGCTCCATGTCTACCTGCTGCTGATCAGCGACTGTAGACTGTAGACTCAGGCTGCTGCTGATTGAGCTGGTGCTGCTCCTCCCACCCCTCCCCAACAGCCATGGCAGTGGAAGGTGAGCGCAGAGGGCGCGCCGAGTCAGGCCTGCGAGTGGATGGACCATGTGGCCGATAGGCATCAGCCAACTGACTACGTAGAATCTCTCTGTAGTAGGTCAGTTTGTCCTCCCTCTCAGTGGGTGTAAAAAAGTCCCCCCGTCGTTCATGGCGTAATCCAGGCGACTCACAAATAATGTGGCTTCCTCAAAGGGCCTCAGCAAACGGCAGGTGTCACGTATGAGCTGCCACTGGTTCACATTGAAGTTACACAGGGGAGTTCTCCTATCTGCTTGGATCATCAAGAAATCGGTGATGACTTTTCTTTGTTCGTATAGTCTGTACAACATATGGAGGGTGGAATTCCAACGTTTGGCAACGTGACAAATAACACTATGTTGTGGGATACCGTTCTGACGCTGCAGCTCAAGGAAGGTGTGCTTGGCGGTGTACGAGTGGCTGAATTGCATGCACAGTTTCCTTGCCATTTTCAGAATGTTTTGCAAATGGGGTGAAGACTTGAGGAAGTGCTTGACAACCAGATTCAACACGTGTGCCATGCAGGGCGCATGTTTCACACTTCCTTGTCGCAGCGCGGACACAATGTTCTTCCCGTTGTCTGTCACCATGGTTTCACATTTCCAGATTTCGTGGAGTAAGCCATACTCGGATTTCTTTACGAATTAACTTTAGCAGTTTCTCCCCTGTGTGACTCAGTTTGCCAAGGCAAACCATGAGAAGAACAGCTTGACACCGCTGTGCCCTACACACATGGTACAATGAATGGCCACCGAGATTTGGACGTGCAGTGGAGGTCGAGGACATGGTGGAGCATAAGGAGGCGGCGTCGCACACTGTAACAGGACCAACTGCCTGGGAGCGAGAGGGTGGAGGAGGAAGCGGTGTGACCTGTCCAAGTTGCTGTTGTGGTTGTACAGGAACCACATTTACCCAGTGAGCCGTAAAAGACAAGTATTGTCCCTGCCCGTAGTTACAGCTCCACATGTTGGCGCTGCCGTGCACTTTTGAACACACCGACAGGCTCAAGGACTGGCCCACCTTCTCTTGTACAAACTTATGCAGGGCTGGTGCTGCCTTCTTCGCAAAGAAATGACGGCTTGGGACTCTCCACCTCGGCTCGGCACAAGCCATCAATTCTCTGAAAGGTGCAGAGTCCACCACTTGAAAAGGGAGGGACTGCAACATCAGCAACTTGGACAGGAGCACATTCAACTTCTGCGCCGTTGGATGAGTGGACACATACTGTTGTCTCTTGGACATGGCTTTGCCGATGGATTGTTGGCGGAATGGCTGACTAAAAGCGGGAGAAGCAGGAGCTACAGAAGGAGAGTTTGACACACAGCTCCCTTCGGCTGAGGTGGTGGAGCCTTGGCTGGATGAAGGAGGGAGCGGATGGCCACTGGGTGATGCAGCAGGCTGGACCACTACATCGGAGCCACGGATCTCCCAGGCCACTTTATGGTGGCAAAGCATGTGTTGACGCAGGGCCATGGTGCCGACATTGGGACCCTGGCCACGCTTCACCTTCTGCCGATAGATCTTGCATGTGGCTACGTGAACCTCCTCCGGATGCCTTATGAAAAACTTCCACACCGCCGAGTAGCTGATTTTCCCACCCGCAGTCCGCACTAATTGACTGCTACTGGCGCCGTCTCCAGGAACCCCTGTTCCACTACCTCCCGGAAAGGTAGGCTGCCGCGAATCAGGTGGTCTCCCCCGGGCACGTTTGGCTCCTGAATTTCCACTACTGCCACCATGCTGACTGCCAAACGTGCTACCGCCTTACTTCCTCAAGGGCAACCTGCAACTCTCTTCTCCTGATGATGATGAAGCCCCTTCTGCACCCGGCTCCCAATTGCGATCGGCTTCATCATCATCAACAGTTGTGTGCATGTCACTGATGTCCTCCTCAGGTTCCCCAACAGTGTCTGCTTCAGGACCCTGTACACTTGCAACACCGCCTCCCACGTCACTCTCCGCATCACTACTTGGCCGCCTAGCGGAGCAAGCGGCGCATGCCTCCTCCCCTTCTTGGCTGTCCAGTAGCTGCTGACTGTCCTGTATTGGATCGTCCTCAGTAAATAGTGGAGCTGAACCCACAGCATAAGATATTTCTTTAGGAGAGGGAACAGCATAGGACAAAGGCAATGGGAGGACACGGACTGCTCCCGGGCCATGTCAACTGAGGGTTGGGTCTGAGGAACCCACCGACTGTTGACTGGAGGTGTCAGATGTCACTTGTGATGATGTGGATGAGCGTGTTAACCAATCGACGATGGCAGATGGGTTGCTGATGGAGACACGACCGCTACCTGATAATGGGAGCTCAAGCCTCTTGCTGCGACTCCTGCTGTCACTCGCCCCTAGTCTGCTGCCAACTCTGCCTGAAGTATTTAGGCCTCGGCCACTCCTCTGTGCACGTCATGGCACTTCTCTGCCTGACATACTTAGTGAGTTTATGAGGGTATTACAATACGCTACACTACTCTTTAAACAGTATTTGTCTACAACGGCAGCAGGTGATTACTTACGGCTTTCCTTGAACAGTATGTAGGCCCTTGACAGATTAACAGGTACTAGATGGTACAATACTTGGATGTACGTATGCGGTATGCACTGATGAGGGCAGTAATATGCCTAACTATTAGCAGAAAAAACTCTGTATTTTTGTAAGACACCAGCCGGTGGATACTATTGTTTGGACTTTGACAGTATGGAGTACCTTGACAGCTTAACAGGTACTAAATGGTACAATACTTGGATGTACCTATGCAGTATGCAGTGATGAGGGCAGTAATATGCCTAACTATTAGCAGAAAAAACTCTGTATTTTTGTAAAACACCAGCCGGTGGATGCTATTGTTTGGACTTTGACGGTATGGAGCACCTTGACAGCTTAACAGGTACTAAATGGAACAATACTTGGATGTACCTATGCGGTATGCACTGATGAGGGCCTATTAGCAGAAAAAACTCTGTATTTTTGTAATACACCAGCCAGTGAATACTACTGTTTGGACTTTGATGGTATGGAGCACCTTGACAGATTAACAGGTACAAAATGGTACAATACTTGGATGTACGTATGCGGTATGCACTGATGAGGGCATTTATATATGCGTAACTATACGCAGAAAAAAACTGTTTTAAAAAAAAACAGCCGGTGAATAGTATTTTTTGGACTTGCACAGTATGTAGCCCCTTGACAGATTAACAGGTACAAAATGGTGCAAATGCACTACAGTCCACTGAATAATCACGTATTTCTGAACAGCAGCAGTGCAGCACCACAAAAAAAACAATCCAGGGATTAAACCCTAAATTGCACTCTGTCACACAATTCTGAGCAGCAGAAGTTTTGTGGAGCAAATAAAAAGAAACTCAATTGGGCTGAACAATGAGGAGATAAGATGCTTCAGAAAGTTCAGGCAGCTTGGAGATCTGTATGAGGCAGCTGACAGCTATCTGCCCCTCTCTGCTGCAATGCTCAATAACGTGAATAGGAGGTTTAGCTATCAATGATCCTTCTCAGTGTAACAGCACAGCACTCTGCACTCCTGCCTTTCCCTAATGCTGATGTGACTAGCAGTTGCAGTGTAACGCTGTGGTATGAGCTATTCACACATACATAGTCCCGTCCTCTCCATCTGAGTGCATAGATTAAATGAAGAGGGGCAAGATGGCCGCCGATTATATAGGGGCTGTGACATTACAGGGGTCAGTGAACACTGATAGGCTGCATCTCACATGTGGTTCTGGGTCAACCCGCCTACCTTCATTCCCGCCGCTGTTTCCCGCCCTCCCATAATCCCCTGCCCCATGTACTCACATGTGGATCCACCATCTTAGGTCCCCAATAGCCTGGAACGCTGTAAAATGGAGTTTAATGAAGCGATTCGTGCGATAGAATCGCGGCGATATTCGTATTCGTTACAAATCAAATTTTTCATGAAATTCCTAATGAATTTGGGTTTGTCAACTTCGATTCACTCATCTATAGTGGTTTATATACAGTACATAAACAAGTTGTGACAAAGAACCATAAGAAAATGTGCGAATAAACTCTATCTGAGGTTGGAAAAAAACTCAGCAGAGCAGAGACATATCTTTACAAAGCAGTCGGCTGGATAATGCTCTTGTGATTCTAGGAGAGAGAAGAGAAAGTAGAAAAAGAATGAGAGAGAGGGGTAGAGGAGAGAGTGGGGAGGCGAGAGATAATCCTAGAATGTGTGGTGTGTAGACAGTGTAACCAAAGCGTCTATGTCTTTAGAAAGCGAGAGTAGGTATGATCTTTCCAGCTAGATATGTTTTCTAGTCTGCATAATATGGCCCCGTTGTTAAGCCATTGTGAGACAGTTGGAGAAAGGGGTTGGGGGGTACTTTTAGTTTCACCAAAGAAATCAAATGTGTAGATAAATAATGTTGTGATAACTGAGGCAACCAAAGGGTGCGCCTATAAACAATGTATGAAAGTAAGGGAAAAATCTGCGGTGCAAAACTATTTCCAACAATCACGCTGCAACCCCATCAAGTGTAGGAGAGGGTTCCAACTGTGTCCTGACACCGCAAGTATCTATAAGAGCCTGAAACACCCAAAAGATGGAGGAGTTCAGGAGTTTTAAACCACTGAGTAAACAGCTTGTAGTGATTCTCTTGCGACTTGATACACCAGGAAAAGCCATGTGCATTAGACAGGATGGTTTCACGTTCCACAGTAGAGAGTGTGAGGTCTATTTTATTTTGAACATGACCCTAGATTACATAAAGAATTAAATATATGTAACTTATCATATGTGAGAAACAGCTCTGCAAAGATGGCCTTGTTAAATGTATTAACATATATCCAACCATTTCTATTTACATCCTTCTTTGGAATCATCCTTGGTCTGCTTATTCTTGTAGACTCATGCAAGTGCAAAAAGAAAACACTGGCTCCAATTCAAATTGTATATTACATCATCTTTAAAATTCCAGTGATATGAGGTCAGAATTGTAACCACTTGGCCACTGTGCACTTCATAGTCTACTCATATTACCCCACCAACCTTCTCATTGTATTTCCCAGCATTTTCTATGAGTTGTTATGCAACTTTGTTTTTAATGAACTTAGAGTGAAATCTGTGGACCATCTGATGAGTTCAGATAGACGATCAAGATATATCTTCTTCAACATCACTTCTTTCTCTCAGCTTAATGTTAGCCAAACAACCCAAACTTGAGCGCAACAGCGAGAATGAAAGTCTCATTCCTGTGTGTAATTTACTGTACATGCCTATGTGAATTAAGTCCAATTATACTTATAATATGCAGATTGTCTTCTGACCACCACAGAAACAAAACAAAATACCTCAGCAAAAGCCCTTCAAGGTTTCATTACAAACAGCTGCACGTTTCTCCAACAAGGCCACAGGGAACACATTAACTGAAATAAATCTTCCTTCTGGGATTACATGTATTAGAGTCCATGTTGTGTTCACTTTAGAATGCAATAATGTAGAAAGCTCATAATGCTTAAAATGTTTATGACAGAAAATAGTAATGTTCTATGACCTGTAAGTATTTTTACTTATATTTTTATAAGGGAAGTTCACACACGGCGTTTTTTTTTTAGAAAAAATGCCATAACATTAAACCACTGAAGTAAGTAACACTGAATATCTCCAGGGCAAGTGGTGGGATATATTAATCAGCCAATGAACTGCCAGCTCTTTAAATTGATGTGTTGGAAGAAGGAAATACGGTAAAACTTTTCCAAAAGACCCCCTTTATCCAGACCAGGACTACCCCCTTTATCCAGACCAGATTTGTGATGGATTTTCAATCCCGCCATTTATTATGCATTCAATGAAAGGAACACCTCTCTAAAAGACCACTTTTTGTGCAATTTTGGGTGGTCGTCACTGTATGAGCAAGCAAAAGGATTTGAGTGACTTTGGCAAAGCTCAAATTGTTGATGAATAAATACTAGACGACTATGTCAGAGCATCTCCAAACAGCAGATTTTGTAGGATGTTCCTGAGATAAAGTGGTTAGGGCCTACCAAAAGTACAGACCCAGAAACTGGTAACTTGGTAAAGGGGTTGTAAGTGTCTATGCCTTGCTCCTTTAGGCCCAACAGTAACAAAAACTGCTAAAAAAAAAAGTTTAAATTACCTATAATAAAAATGTCAGAACACACAGTGCAACATCATTTTCTGCTTTCAATCATTAGACCAAAATAAATGGGCTCAGTCTAATGAATGATATATTCTTTTACATCTGTGGAGGCATTGTGATGCTCTGAAACCTAGGAAACCTTGGGTCCATTTTTTTTTTTTTTTATGCTGCTTTGACATGTACCAACTAACTTAACCAAGTTGCAGACTAAGTAAACCCTATTATGGCAATGGTATTACCTAATGGGAGAAACATTGTTAGAAAGAAAGTTAGTACAAGTGACTTATCTTGCTTTCTTACCCGACTGCTTTTTTCCCCTGGTATTTATTATTATGTTGCATCTTGTTTGTCGCACGTGCGTTTTGTTGGTTTTGGTTTCCAACTCCTCTGAGCTGTCGGGAAAAAATCCACAACAATTCAACAAATTTGGGTTGGAAACCTTTATAAATACGTGGCAAAGCTCAGGAATGTCGGGATACGCCCCTTTTTCGGGTTTGGGAGAATCCACATCGGGTCCGTCGGGAACAAAATGTCGCATCGTGTCGCAGACTGGCGCACGATGTCTGCGACATGGCGCAGACAAAGATGCGACAAAAAAACCCGACAAAAGAAGTCGGGTTTAGAATAGTAAATGAGGGCCATTGTTTTACCAGTAAAGATACAAAACTGGCCCAACTGCAATGATTTCATGTACAGTATATGGTAGTATCTACCATTAGATAGAAATGACTTAGGTAGCAAAGAAAAGAAGGTGATGGACAGAGGTTGCATGTAGGGTGAAACCTAGAGATTAGGCTAAGAAAGAAAATGTGGCAGAGGTGGACAGGAGTTTGTAGGTTAAGCTTATGTTTGACTAGTATTCTGTGTGTGGAGAAGTAGATGAATCGTCTTTGGAATAAATTGGAAGGTTGCCATTCTGTTCATCAGTCAACAATGCATTAATTTAGCCAGGATACAAGAAATGCATATGCTGCAAACCTTTTTTTTCAGCAATAAGCTTATAAACTCATGTATCAACATGTTGCAAATTCTAACTAGCTTGTTTTATTAGTTGTTTGGCCCTTTCTGTTGCAACCTTTCAACATTTCACTTTAGAGATTAAAGGGGTGTTCCAGGAATTTTTTTTATTTGACTATGCTACAGGGGCTGTAAAGTTAGTGTAGTTCATAATATAATGTCTGTACCTGTGTATGACGGTTTTCTCACAATTCTTCTGTGATTTTCACCCCAATATTTATTTTTACCAGCAAACAAAATGACTGTTGTCTCAGATTTTTCCCAGCTTGCAATGCAGCCGAGACCTGACTGCTTCAATGGGAGGAGGGATCAATCTGCAACTAATGCAACAGCTGTAGGCACCCTGATTGAAAACCACAGGTCTTTTGAATAGATGCAGCTCATTTATGTTTCAATGGGTGGGGTGGCTGATGTGTGGGAGGGAGGAAAATGGAATTGTGGGATTTTTAGTAAAAAAAAAAAAAAGAAAAGTAAAACAGTAAATACTAGTTCACAAAAAGCTAGCTACAGTATTATGATAATCTCATGACATAGCCATGTAGCCCCAAGACAAGTGCAGATCCTTCCTAAGCATGTCCATTACTGCCTGCCAGTTACATACTAAAATCACCTTATGGTGGATAACCACTTTAAGGGTGGAATTTATCATTGGTTTTACCCTGTTTTGTGGTGTTTATTTGTTGCACACTTTGTCGCAGTTGATGTTTAGAGACTTTTAATTTATTTTCTAAAATTGAAGCGCTATTCCGTAGTCTGGTTAATCTTTTGTGGTGGTCATGAATTTATCATGTGCGATTTGTCTCACAATTTTTCACAATGGTCTCAATTTATCACAAATCTGTAACAGCCCAGACTTGACTTACAAAACTGTCTGTGGACAGCAATGGGTTAAATAGTTACAGAGAAAGTTGCTAAGGAGGAACTACACTGAAGTAAAAAAAAAGTGTACTATCATGACCATATTAATCAATCACATGTCAGAAAACAATTTTGGCGCATGTACAGATTCTAACCTCCTAAATAGGGCAGAAAAACCCAAAGTATGGAGTGCCTATTATAATACATAAACACCAATAGGGAGCACACCATGCATTGAGGTCATAAATACAGTTCTGGCAAACGATGGGGGGAAAAAGAGTGGGACACTGGACAGCTAGCTTAGACATTTGCAGCACAAATAGCAGCAAGCTTACTATAGGCTCTGACAAGCAGCGGTCCAGCGCCTTGCTCTGCATTTGTCTGAATGGGGGATGAAGGGTCTGGAAGAGACAGATGAGTCTGGGGGACAGAAGGGTCTGGAGGAGGACAGGGAATTCTGAAGGAGAACAGAGCAGAGAGGTCTAGAGGAGGTGACCGGAGTCTTAATGGGAGCAGATGGTCTGGAAGAGACAAAGGGCTCTGAAGGAGAGGTGGGTGATCTGAAGGAGGCAGAGGAGTCTGGAAGATGACAGTCTTGAGGAGGCTACAGAGGGCTCTGAATGGGAAGACAGAGGGGCTGGGTGGACAGTGCATGGGTGGGATTCAGCCCAACTGGGAAAAAAGTGTGTAGCAGTTTTATATTTAAGGGGAACAGTGTGTGGCAGGGTCATAATCAAAGGGCACAGTGCTTGGCAGGATTACTTTCAGGGGCCACAGTGTGTGGCAGTAATGTATTCAGGGGACACAGCATGTGGAAATATTACATTCAAGGGTACAGTGTGTGGCAGTATAACATTCAGGGGCACAGTATGTAGCAGTATTCATGGGTACAGTATCTGTCAGTATTAGGGGTAACGTGTGAAGCAGTATTATATACAGGGTCACAGTTCATATTAGTATTATATACACAAGAGGCACAGTATGTGGCAATATTATATACATGGGGCACAGTGTTTGGCATTAGCTAAAATAAGTCATCATGGTCTGGACCAGGTAAAAAGACAAAGAGAAACTACAAAGAAAACATCACTTGTGAGACACTGATATTATTGTGTGTACCTGTGTCCTATCAGTGCTGTGTTCACTGTCTGTAGCAATAAGTGAAACAACAACTCCCAGCATACCTCTTCTTCAGTTTTTTATAAACACAATTACCACTGGTGTATGTAGAAGAGAAGCAAGGCTGGATTTACATTTCAGGTCATGGCACATGACCTGAGATGTAATCCAGCCTTGCTTCTCTTCTACATACACCATTGGTAATTGTATCACCTTAGCAAACTAAAGATATATATCACATAAGAGGAGCCACAATGATACTGGGACCTACTATATACGGAAATATTAGAGCAATGCATAACCAGTAGTGGAATCTTTAGATTCATCATGTTCCTTAAGGGTCTATTCACACGTACAGTATTCTGTGCAGATTTGTCGCGCAGGATTTCAAGCTGTGCTCAGTCATTCAGTTTACATTGAAATCTGCAGCATTAAATCTGCGCATCAAATCTGCGCAGAATACTGTACATGTGAAAAGACCATAAAAGCTATTTTTATGAATTAACCATATAACAGTTATAACCAATAACTGAGACAAAGGATGAAGTAAAAGTGAATTCTGTATTTGTGATCTACTTTTGTCATTAAAATACACCATAAAGGAAAATTCCCTAACGTTTTATATGAAATCATGCATGCTAATAGAGAGACATCCAGTCCTTTCCTGTCCTTGAATAGCTTTTTAAAATAGTATCCCAGCTCATAATTATAAAGAACTACTGACATTCCAAAGAGAGCAAACGTTCCACAAAGCCATTAAGTCATCATATAACAGATTCTTACAAAAAAATAAAAAAAATCTAAGAATTAAAAAAAAAAAACTTGTGTAAATGTGAATTGGATAAATATATAATACAATCCAAGCACACAGTAAAGCGAAAATCCTTAGAGTCTTATTCCAAATTATTTATGGTAATATAGTATTGTCCAATCTTGTCCTAGAGGGCCATGAACTTGCCTGATTTTAAGCAGTTCTTTATTGAGCAGGCAATCAATCTAGTCTGTCTAGTCTATGACTGAACAAAGTGTTTTGGCATATATTATTGTAAGCATAGCCAGTCAGAGCCCCTGACATTTCATATTGGAAGACCCAAGACAACTTTAATTTTCAATGTGACCTATTGCCACTATGACATGTCCAACATATACATGGTCTCCCTGCTATACAACTGTGTAACCATCACCTTAATGTTACTTAGGAAAAGTTCAAACTGTTCACAGAGTAAGTTCAGGATTATCTGACAAAATTGTCTTAAAAATTTCTCAAAATCCCATTTTCGAAAGTAAATCCCAATTCTCATAAAGAGGGATTATGCTAAAATAAATCATATCTGGACATTCATCACCCAACTATGCACATGGATGTAAGCTGACTAAAATGTAAATGATAAATAATCAAACAATACGAATAGTTTTAACAATTATCTATATAATGTAGTAACATGATTCCTGCTTGTATTTGTAGGAATTACTATTTGTAGAGATGTTGTTGGTATATCATAAAACCGTTTTGGAGATGTCACACATGACAAGAAACTATGTTTCCCTGACATCTCAAAGTATTGTTTTCCTAGTCCTAACTAGTTGTAACTTGGGATGAAATTGTTTGTGCAATAAATAAAATAAACAAATTAACAAATTCACTCAATATAGTAGGTTTATAATCTCACATCAGAGGGGCAGAGGAGTCCGGAGGAGGCTGAGGATTCTGAATGGGGACAGAAGGTCTGCAGGAGACTGAGGGGTCTGGAGCAGTACAGAAAGGTCTGGAGAAGATCAAAGGAGTCTAAAGGAGACAGAGCGGTCGGGAGGAGAGGAAAGAGGGGTTCAGAGGGGTCTAGACAAGGACAGAGTGGTCTGAAGGAGACAGGAATCTGGAGGAGAGAAAGGAGACTGAAGGAGAGAAAAGATGACTCTGGAGAAGGACAGAGTGGTCTGAAGGAGACAGAGGAATCTGGAGGAGAGAAAGGAGACTGGAGGAGAGAAAAGATGGCTCTGGAGAAGGACAGAGGGGTCTGAAGGAGACGGAGTCTGGAGGAGAGAAAAGATGGGTCTGGAGAAGGACATAGTGGTCTGAAGGAGACAGAGGAGTTTGGAAGAGAGAAAGGAGTCTGGAGGAGAGGAAAGATGGGTCTGGAGAAGGACAGAGTGGTCTGAGAGAGACAAAGGGGTCTGAAGAGGTAGAGGAGTCTGGAGGAGAACAAAGGAGTCTGAAGTGGAGGACAGAGGCTATACTTACAAGTTGTATGTGGACATTACTATACGTTGAGATCCATTGTGACATTTGTCTAAATGGCTTTCTATGCAGCATTTCCACTCAGTTCTGCTTAACTTTAGATTGGCCCCTGCAGAAACTCAAAGCAGAGAATGTATTTTTATGGGTGTTACTACACCCACCACACATTCCAATGAAAACAGTACAAAAAAAGTATTCTGCTTGGCCAAGCAATAATAAAGATTACCAGTTTTTCTCTAGCAGATTCAACCAATATTTTACATAGTATTTTGTTCTTTTTTTTAACTGCTTGTAACCCTGATGTTTACAAATGAATATCCCTCTTATGCTCTTTTTACATTTACATGATGTGAAAGCCATCCCACATTGGCATGCTCCTTAGTACTAGTTTTGGGCGCAAATATTCGCATTTTGAATTTTTATGTGAATATCGCAAATTTGCGAATATTGAAAATGTATTCGCCATATATTTGAAATTACGAATATTAACTTTTTTCCGCATATGCGCATATTCGACTATGCACAGATTCACAAATGTGAATATTTGTATATGTGAATATTCGCATATTCCATCTTTTCACTTGTGAGCCAATTAGAAAGATGAAAATACACTTGTCAGAGGTTATCAACAACATCCCTAGCAACCAATAGTGAAGTTACCCACCCCCTCACTGTTTTCTTCCTCGAATATGCAAATATAACGAATATCGCGAAATTCGCAAATATTGGACGAATATTCATCTATATATTTGAGAAATATCGCAAATTCGAATATGGCCAATGCCGCTCATCACTACTTTGAGGCTGCCCTACACACATTATTATATTATCTAGCACATGTACTTTATACCTTTTCATTACACTGTGATACATTACAGAATGTTGTGACTTATTGTAATTATAAAAAATCTGATCAATAAAAAAAATCAATAAACAAATGAATGTGAACAGAAAGTCCACTTGAAGAAAAACCATTAAAGTGAAGTAAAAATACTAACAATCCTTCCTTCTCCTGTCATAACAATTGAATGTGAAGAAATTGTAATTATTTCACCATTGAGCTGTTTGAATTGCAGATGAAGAATAAATTTGGCAAAATGTGTTCCCAGCATAAATGTATCTTCTTGTACAAAAGCCAACACTAACATCTCATATTCAAGGAGATCATGAAAATGAATTTAGAACTGTAGTGAGAAACTGTGCAAGTGATGACAAGTTTGTGAATTCAAGCCCATGTCCAGGATAGCTACATAAATAAATATTATTTTTCCTCCTGACATTAGAAGTATTTTTGAGAAAAGATCTATTTACAGTATACCAGTCAAGACAGCGGCTTGAGATTCTTCAGATAAGCAAGCAACTGTATTTGATTAATAAATGCTGGGATTTTATTTCCAGTAGTTATAAACATTCTCAGTTGACTGTGCACCATTATCCAAATTCCCATTATTCATTTCTCTAAGAGGGAAATAAAACACAAGAAGACTAACATTTCCACATGTCCTCTAGTGACGCACTGCTAAATATCAGAAGGGACAACTTTACTTCCATGTTTGGTTTGCCTATTGGTTTATTATAAAGTATGGGAAATATGAATGGTATAATGATATTTTTATTTGCGAAGGAAAACGTCAACATTTTTCAGATGAGAAAAATCTTTCTGAGCAATAAATCATGGCTGAGTATCTAGTAAGTTGTGTAAATTCCATAATATGCATCGTTGATGAGGTTAAGGAACATGGCATATGATTTATTTTCTTGGCTAAGTGTACTATCGAGAAAACAGTCTACAACATCATAAAGTTAAAATATATTTCAGCTAATCTAAGTACACTGATGATACATTTTTAAGCATTCTAGCCAATGTGAATAGCGTGCTGTTAATAGAAATGCAGATCCTTTCAACACAACGTAAACCGTGTGGACGAGGTGATTAAAGAGCCAGAAAACCCACACACCCAAAATATTGTTAGTTTATATGGCACATTTCAAAGGGGCAGGCCCAATTTACAATCTCTGGAAATGTCAATGCAAAAAAAAAATTCACTTTTGTTTAAAAATACCTTAAATTCTGCTATGGGAATGCCCTCATAAAATGACTAAAAGCATAAAAGAATCACTGACAGACATTTTGAGCACCTCTTAATGCCATTGTTATGTTTACTATGTTCTGTAGCATGTGTTTAGTTAAAGGGGTTAACAGGGTATAAAAGTGTTTTAATAATTTGCTCAGGTGGCCTTAAAAAAAACATACTTATCTACCTCTATCACCTGAAGCTTCCAGTGTGACATCATCTGGTTCCCCGCTCGTCATATCTCGCTCAGCCAATCACTGAGGCGGGAGACCGATGTGACCAGTAATTGGCTAATGATCGGATGACGTCGTGGGGGACCAAGGTAGGTAAGTTTTTCAACAACAAAATACTAATAATTTAACTTAGGAAGAGTTAAAAAAATCTATATTTAAGGCATAACCTTGATTTTTAATCTCAGCTTTCCAAAAAATTCAAGTGGCTCGGCTTTGTTTGATGGCTTGTGACCATAGATCTTTCTCTTTCTCAAATTCCACAGATTTTCAAAGGATTTCAGATCTCTAGATTGCGCTGGCTATGACAGGGTCTTGCTCTGTCCTCGGTCCTACATAGGTCCTCTATCCACACCTTGATTGGCCAGGCTGTGTAGCATGGAACATTGTCCTTCTGGAAAAACAATTCTTAGAATTGGGAAACATTGTCAAAGCAGAAGAAAGCTTTTGTTTCTCTAGGATATAACCTTGGTATTGGCTTGATTCATGCATCCCATACAACAAAGACAAATCTGCCTGTTTCCAGCCTTGCTGAAGTATTTTTTAGATCCTCACTAATCTTCCAACAAATTTCACAGGGGGTACAAGACACTGTGTCTTGTAGAACTCTCCAGGTCCCCGTCTAACCATTAGCTGACCAAGTGTTGGGCAAAGCTAAAAACAAATGGCCTATATGTATCCACACATTTTTATAGCATTTTCCTTAAGTAGAAATATTACCTTTTTGGTCTCACAATGATAAGCACCCTGCTCTGTACCAATAAGGGACAAAACATCTTTCCTCCTGGAGAGATTTCTGGTTTGGCAAATATCCCCAGTCATGTTCTAAGGCTCCTTATTGGAGTGAAACACTGGCCTGAAAGGAAAGTTACTTCCAAAAGGTGGCATCAAGCACCTTCTTTCAGGAACAGGAAAACACATAGTGAGGAATAAGTGCCTTGAAGGAGCAACAAGATTGTTTTTTCAGATGACAAGTATTAGTTAAAGTTGCCAAACAGAGGGGTTAATGCTAAAAAAAACATAATATAGGAATCAATATTATTATGTAACCAGTGAAGGATGAAAGCCAGTAATACGAGGGGAAAAATAATCAAGTAATACGTAGAAAAGTGACACAACCAAAGGCAAATACAAGCAAATACTGGAATATGTTATTATTTATCTTGAATTCAGCCTTAAAGAAGTACTCCTGTGGAAAACTTTTTTTTTTTAATCCACGGGTGCCAGAAAGTTAAACAGATTTGCAAATCACTTCTATTAAAAAATCTTAATCCTTCCAGTACTTTTTAGGGGCTGTATACTAAAGAGAAATCCAAAAAAAGAAATGCATTTCCTGTGATATCCTGACCACAGTGCTCTCTTCTGACCTCTGCTCTCCATTTTAGGAAGTGGAGAAAATCCCCATATCGAACACATGCTTCTCTGGACAGTTCCTAAAATGGACAGCAGAGGTCAGCAGAGAGCACGGTGGTCATGACATCAGAGGAAATGCATTTCTTTTTGGATTTCTCTTTAGTATACAGCCCCTAAAAAGTACTGGAAGGATTAAGATTTTTTAATAGAAGTGATTTACAAATCTGTTTAACTTTCTGGCTCAAGTTGATTTAAAAAAGAAAAGTTGTCCATGGGAGTACCCCTTTAAAGCACTTTAGTTTAGGCATATCTAGACTCAAAATCCATAAAATTCCCCTTTCCTTTAGTACAGACAATGTATCTGTATAACCACATTTTAGAGGCAGAAAATGATCCACAGCCCCAAACATTAGACCTTTTCAGAATTATTAACTTCAAGTTTTTCGTGTTTCTATGATTATTCAGTGAAATAATGAAAGTGGACTCCATAATTCTTAAATGAAACAACCAAAACTCTTCCTATAGCTGGAAGCCCCACAAAACTAAGTAATTGATAGAGAAGGTCCTTGCTAAGAGAGGTGACCAAGAACCCAATGGAAACTGTTATTAAGTCAACCATCACTGCTCATCCCCTGTCTGATACCATCCCTAGAGTGAAACATGGTGGTGCTGCATCGCGCTCTGGGAGTGTTTTTCAGTGGATGGAAGAAGCCTTGTGGCATTAAATATAAGATTATTGGATATAATGCTGCCAAAGATACTTCAACCAAGTACTGAGTAAAGGTGAACACTGAATTTCATCTATGTGTCTATAGCTTTTCTTAATATTAGTCCATTTCCTGATAATGCCTGTACAAGGAGACAAAAGGGAGCTTAAAGGGGAGACAAAGGGGAGATAAAAAGGGGAGATAAAGGGGAGATTAAAATATGTTTTTCTTCTTTTTGTTATCTTTTTTCCCTCTAGATATAAGGGTGGAATCGAGTGACACAAACTACTGGCTTATTTATGATTTACTGTTAATGGTTCTAAATTAGATACACAAATAGATATGTATGTTTCTGTTCTTTTTAGTTTTTTGGGGATTTTTTAAATGAGCTTCTGTCTTATTCAACACATTTTTTAAAGACATTATTCTTTCTTTAAACGTAATGATTACAGGATAGACCAGAGAAAAAGAACCCAGAGAGTGGCGGGACCTGATGTGCAGGAAGCGAGCACTGCTCCTGTGCTGGTTTCATGTACAGGACATAAATGTGCGTTAAGTACCAGGGCACCAGGATGTACATCGAGGGGTTCAAGTGATACCTTTGGACCTCCCCAATTAGAGAACCTCTTGACAAAGGGTTTCCAAAATGTACATAGGGGTGGAGGAGCACAGCCTGTTATTTTAATATGGGTAAGATGTGATTACTTACTAGCTTATCAATAGGTGCTTGGGGAATAATTCACAGATATTCACCTTCCGAATAAGCTCATCGTTTGTACTGCACACCTAGTGTGGCCATATACAGGCCTGAATAGTGTTAACCTGCATGGATGATTATTTAGTAATATGGTTGTTATATTTGCACTATTGCTGAGCTGCTGTAGATTTTGCATGGACAGGTCGAAATTGCTTCTCATGTTGTTGCACTAGCACTTTCATTGATTACCGTCACTACATCAGGAAATTAATTATGTCAATATTTTAAATGTGTTAAATAAAATATGATTTTTTTTTTGTGAATTATGGTGTTTGAACTGCGTAAAAACAGTATGAGAAGGAGTCTTGCCTAGTAGTGAACAGGACCCGATAAGACAGACAGAATGTGTAAGACTTATTTAAAGGGGTATTCCAGGAATTTTTTTTTATTTGACTATGCTACAGGGGCTGTAAAGTTAGTGTAGTTCATAATATAGTGTCTGTACCTGTGTGTGACAGTTTTCTCACAACCATTCTGTGATTTTCACCCCAATATTTATTTTTATCAGCATAGAAAATTACTGTTATTCCAGATTTTTCCCAGCTTGCAATGCGGGGGAGACCTGACTCACTAGTCAGCTGATGACAGGGAGCCTGTCTGCTTCAATTCGTGAAGGGATCGCTTCATGGGAGAGAGATCAATCTGCAACTAATGCTACAGCTGTAGGCACCCTGATTGAAAACCACAGGTCTTTTGAGAGGATGCAGCTCATTTATGTTTCAATGGGTGGGGTGGCTGATGTGTGGGAGGAAGGAAAATGGAATTGTGGGATTTGTAGTCAAAAAAAGAAAAGTCAAACAGGAAATACACGTTCACAAAAAACTAGTCACAGTATTATGGTAATCTCACAACATAGCCATTTAGCCCCAAGACAAGTGCAGATCCTTCCTAAGCATGTCCATTACTGCCTGCCAGGTATGTACTAAAATCCCCTTATGGTGGATAACCCCTTTAAATATGATTGAGAAAGTACCCCATAAATAGTTTAAAATATTCTGATTGCAAATCTGTCTTTTTTTAATCTTTTTACTCACCTGCATTCCCCTGCTATAAGTAGAAACTTCAGAGCCCAAGACTTGCCCTGAGACTACTGCGATCAGGAGACATATTTGCCAGAAGCCCTGTGATGTCAATCGTACTTCCGGCAAATCCTTCTGATCGTGATAGTGTTGGGGCAAATCTCGGGCTGTGTAGTTGTTGCTGCAATATTTAAACAGATATCTTTAGGAGTAGGCTTTAACTTAGTAGTCTTCTACATGTATCAGAATGCTCAGTTTGGGTGCAGGTGGGTAGAAAGATAAAAAATACACATTCGGAATCAGCATCTTTTGAACTATTAAGTGATTACTGTAGATTAAAGTGGATTTGGAGGTGTCCCTTATAGATAGCAATGCGACTGATTTTCAAGCTACTTTATTTTTTTCCTTCTTTTTGCTCAAAATGTAAGTTTAAATTTATTTTTAAGTCTGAAAGTGCTGCACTTGCCTTACGTTTATACCATTTTTATAAATACTTTTACACACTTTACAACATAATTATGTTTTCCAGAAGAAAGCTATTTCCAAAAAATACAAGGAAATGTAAAATGTTATTGATTGAAAAATGTTACTTATGCAGCTATTGCATTATTCCTATAGATGATGACACAAACCAGACCACATTACCACATAAACAAGCTTTTTCTAAGGTCACTGGGAAAGGTGCGTGTACCTGTAACATGACACTGAATGGATTATGAAGTGTAAAAACCATAGTGATAGATATGTTTTCATTTACCATCTGGCTTTTTAACTCAGGGAATAATTACTAAAGACAAAGAGACAAAATATTAATATTACACTTTATCATAAAAAGTAGCATCAAGGGAATGTGTAATAATAACTATAAACCAATAATGTGAGGTTTTTTATGAGATCATGTCAGCACCAGAATCTAGACACTAAATTTCTGTCCGGAAAACGACCTGGTTCCTCTAGTCTGCCATATATATTTCCATATATTCCCTTTATTTGTGTGGGATATATATAATGCTTAGAACAGGTATGGGTACATTAACTAACAGTGGATTTACCAGCTACACCTGCTAAAAGTTTGTTCCAAGCATCTACTACTCTTTCCATAAAACAATATTTTCTTTGTTGCTCGTGATCTTTCCCACAATTGTGCCCCCCTTGTTCTAGTGTTCAGTTCCTTATTGAAACACTGACTGTAACCTCTGAACTGTTTCCCTTCTTTCCTCCAGACTATAAATATTTAGTTCCTTAAGTCTTTCCTGATACTGTATGTTTTATTTTTATGACTTTCCACCATTTTTGTAGCCCAGCTTTGGACCCATTCTATTTTATCAATATCTTTTTGTAGGTGAGGCCTGCAAAATTGAACAGTTTTCCAGATGTGGTCTCACTAGGTCTCTATAAAGTGAGATCAGTTGACTTATTTCGAGACTGTCAGAATCACTACCCCAAAATCCTTTTCTTCTGAAGTCTACGCTACCACAGTCTGAGCTACACATTGAAAGAAATATTTTAGCCTGAACTGCAGACTTTCAGATTTGTTCTTTCTTACTGTATCTTTTATCCTGATTCAAGATAAGTGGCTCAAGAAAAAAAGCTAAAGAAAAAAAAAAAAGAGTAGCTTATATGCAATCTTTACATTGCTTACACCAAGTAATGCTATGCTGCTGCTTAGCATTATTTAGTGTTATCAGCAATCTGCTGGCTCAGCAGACTCTATCAGCAGATTGGAGCCGGGACCGCATGGAGCAGTCAAGAGGACCCACAGTCATATAGGAACAAACGGCTTAATTAAACCCCACCTGGGGAAAAGTGCAGTGTCCGTCAGGAGCTCTACCTTAGCAATTATGATTATTCATCTACTGACAGTGAAAGAGGGACTGTGAATAAAAGTGCAACAGCTGTCCGGGCATGCTGGGAGTTGTAGTTTTGCAACAGCTGGAGGCACTCTGGTTGGGAAACTCTGCAGTGTGCATACAGACTAAGTACAGGAGAGGGACGGCAGCCTCTGTCTCTCTCTCTCCTGTGTCTCTCTGCACTAAAAAGTCAATGCTGAGAACCAGGGGCGGTGGGAGCAATTACAGAGGCAGTGATTAAGATGAGTGCCGGGGGGGGGGGGGATAATACAATGTATAAGATAACATGTGGTGAGGGGCAGTGAGAACACAGAGCAGGGGGGAGGGGGAGGTGACTGGCTGTTATATGAGAGGCATGTGCAGGCTTGTAGCTCACAGGCTGGGAGCGAGTCCTGATCTGAGAGTACTGAACTTCCGGTGGAAGGACCAGAGCCCTTTCAGCATTAGTCCTAAAAATTGTACACTTACTATGAAAAGCATAGGATGCTGCT
The DNA here is from genome assembly GCF_029499605.1 of Hyla sarda. Taxonomy (NCBI): domain Eukaryota; kingdom Metazoa; phylum Chordata; class Amphibia; order Anura; family Hylidae; genus Hyla; species Hyla sarda. Next base: position 117,169,123 of record NC_079189.1, on the reverse strand, counting down.
TGCAGACCAGGCATAGAAGAGTGACCCCTAGTGGCCAAAAGTATAAAATGAAAAAACTGGTATAAATATTAATATTTTTTAATGAAGATATATTACAATATCTCTTCATTAATGATTATGAACAACATATTAAAAGTTTTTGTTGATGACAGGTACTCTTTAAGGACCCGGCCATTTTTTTAACATCTGACCACTGTCACGTTAAACATTAATAACTCTGGCATGCTTTTACTTTTCATTCTGATTCCAAGACTGTTTTTTTGTGACATATTCTACTTTATGTTAGTGGTAATATTTTGTCGATACTTGCATAATTTCTTGGTGAAAAATTCCAAAATTTGATGAAAAAATTGAGAATTTAGCATTTTTTTTTTATTTGAAGATCTCTGCTTCTAAGGAAAATGGATATTCCAAATAAATTATATATTGATTCACATATACAATATGTCTACTTTATGTTTGTATCCTACAGTTGACATGTTTTTACTTTTGGAAAACATCAGAGGGCTTCAAAGTTCAGCAGCAATTTTCAAATTTCTAAATCAGAATTTTTCAGGGACCAGTTCAGTTTTGAAGTTGCATTTTAAGGGTCTTCATATTAGAAATACCTCACACATGACCCCATTATAACAACTGCACCCCTCAAAGTATCCAAAATGACATTCAGTAAGTGTGTTAACCCTTTAGATGTTTCACAGGAATAGCAGCAATGTGAAAGAGAAAATTCAAAATCTTAATTTTTTTTACACTCGCATGTTCTTGTAGACACAGTTTTTGAATTTTTACAAGTGGTAATAGGAGAAAAAGCACCCAAAAATTTGTAACCCAATTTCTCTCAAGTAAGGAGATACCTCATATGTGTATGTCAAGTCTTCGGAGGGCGCAGTAGAGGGCTTTGAAGGGAAGGAGCCACAATGGGATTTTGAAGAGTGAATTTTGCTGAAATGGTTTTTGGGGAGCATGTCACATTTAAGAAGCCCCTATGGTGCCAGAACAGCAGAAAACCCCACATGGCATACCATTTTGGAAACTAAACCCCTCAAGGCACGTAAAAAGGGGTCCAGTTAGCCTAAAAACCCCACAGGTGTTTGACGACTTTTCTTTAAAATCGATGGTTAAAATTTTTTTTACACTAAAGTGCAGTTTATTCCCCAAATTTACAATTTTTACAAAGAGTAATGGGAGAAAATGCCCCCCTAAATTTGTAACCCCATCTCTTCTGAGTATGGAAATACCCCATGTTATGACGTAAAATGCTCTGCGGGCGAACTACAATGCTCAGAAGAGAAGGAGTCACATTTGGCTTTTGGAAAGCAAATTTTGCTGAAATGGTTTTTGGGGGGCATGTGGCATTTAGGAAGCCCATGTGGTGCCAGAACAGCAAAAAATACCCACATGGCATATTATTTTGGAAACTAAACCCCTTAAGGAACGTAACAAGGGGTACAGTAAGCCTTAACACCTCACAGGTGTTTGACGACTTTTTGTTAAAGTTGGATGTGTAAATGAAAAAAACATTTATTTTTTACTAAAATGCATTTTTTTCCCTAAATTTTCCATTTTTATAAGGGTTAATAGGAGAAAATGACCCCAAAAAATTTGTAACCACATTTCTTCTGAGTATGGAAATACCCCATATGTGGTCATCAAGTGCTCTGCTGGTGCACTACAATGTTCAGAGGAGAAGGAGCGCCATTGGGCTTTTGGAAAGAAAATTCATTTGGAATGTAAGTCAGGGGCCATGTGCATTTACAAAGCCCCCCGTGCTGCCAGAACAATGGACCCCCACACATGTGACCCCATTTTGGAAAATACACCCCTTACATAATTTAATAAGGGGTACAGTGAGTATTTACACCCCATTGGCGTTTGACAGATCTTTGGAACAGTGGGCTGTGCAAATAAAAACTTTTATTTTTCATTTTCACGGACCACTGTTCCAAAAATCTGTCAGACACCTGTGGTGCATAAATGCTCACTGTACCCCTTATTACATTACTTGAGGGGTGCAGTTTCCAAAATGGGATCACATGTGGGTGGGGTCCATTGTTCTGGCACTATGGGGGCTTTGTAAACACACGTGGCCTTCAATTCCGGACAAATTTTCTCTTCAAAAACCCAATGGCGCTCCTTCTCTCCTGAGCATTGTAGTGCACCCGCAGAGAACTTTACATCCACATATGGGGTATGTTCTTGCTCAGAAGAAATGAGGTTACAAATTTTGGGGGGCTTTTTTCTATTTTCCCTTGTGAAAATGAAAAATTTAGGGTAACACTAGCATTTTAGTTAAAACATTTTTTTTTTTCATTTTCCCATCCAACTTTCATGAAAATGTGTCAAACACCTGTGGGGTGTTAAGGCTCACTATACCCCTTGTCACGTTCCGTGAGGAGTGTAGTTTCCAATGCCAACATAAAGTAGACATATTATATATGTGAATCAATATATAATTTATTTGTAATATCCATTTTCCTTATAAGCAGAGAGCTTCAAAGTTCAAAAATACAAAATTTTTATTATTTTTATCAAATTTTGGAATTTTTTCCCGAGAAATGATGCAAGTTTTGACAACATTTAACCACTAACATAAAGTAGAATATGTCACGAAAAAACTATCTCGGAATCAGAATGAAAAGTAAAAGCATCCCAGAGTTATTAATGCTTAAAATGACAGTGGTCAGATGTGCAAAAAATGGCCAAGTCCTGCAGTGAAAATTGGCTGGGTCCTTAAAGGGTTAAAAATCGTAATCCTTCCTATACTTATCAGCTGTTGTATGCTCCACAGGAATTTTTTTTGTTTTGAATTTCCTTTCTGTCTGACCACAGTGCTCTCTGCTGACACCTCTGTCCATTTTAGGAACTGTCCAGAGCAAGATAGGTTTGCTATGGGGCTTTGCTCCTACTCTGGACAGTTCCTAAAAATGACAGAGGTGGCAGCAGAGAACACTGTGGTCAGACAGAAAATAAATTAAAAAAGAAAATAACTTCCTGTGGAGCATGCAGCAGCTGATGAGTACTGGAAGGATTAAGATTTTTTTTTATAAATGTAATTTACAAATATGTTTAACATTCTGGCGTCAGTTGATTTAAAAAAATGTTTCCAAGGGGAGTAACCCTTTAAGGGCTTTAAAAAAAAGATGATAGAATTATTGTAAAAGCTGATAAAGATGGACCGACGAAGGTGCTTGATTAAGATCAGTATTTAGAAGAGGCCTTTAAATGATCAACAAGTTTATGAGAAGTTAAGGAAAGACCCCACTGATGACTTCAAAAAAGAAATAGACCTATTGTTTCTTCAGAAGGTATTGTTGAACTGAAACTAAAAAGGCATGCCTTGTGTCCCAGTGTGGTACCTGTTGCTCACCCCATGAAAGGGTCCAGATTAGGGGTTGGCATATTTGTGACAGCAAGCAGTCTGTCTACCTGCTTAAATGCCCTTGTGGCAAAATTTATGTTGGCCAGACTATGAGACCTATAAAATTGAGATTTAATGAACACCATCAGAAATCAGTTCTGAAAAGATCACAGGAGAGTAAGATAAAAGAAACAAATGAGAAGTTTAGTGAGACAAGTGTAGCGAGACATTTTATGACAGAATAGCATCAGGTGTCAGAGCTAAAGTGGATGGTTTTAGAAGAAGTAGGAGGATGCAACCATGAACAGGTTAAAGGGGTTATCCAGGGAAAAACTTTTTTTTTTTTATAGATATCAACTGGCTCCAGAAAGTTAAACAGATTTGTAAATTACTTCTATTAAAAAATCTTAATCCTTTCAGTACTTATGAGCTTCTGAAGTTTAGGTTGTTCATTTCTGTCTAAGTAATCTCTGATGACACGTGTCTCAGGAACCGCCCAGTTTAGAAGAGGTTTGCTATGGGAATTTGCTTCTAAACTGGGTGGTTCCTGAGACACGTGTCATCAGAGATTACTTAGACAGAAAAGAAAAACCCTAACTTCAGAAGCTCATAAGTACTGAAAGGATTAAGATTTTTTAATAGAAGTAATTTACAAATCTGTTTAACTTTCTGGAGCCAGTTGATATACATAAAAAAAAGTTTTTTCTTGGAATACCCCTTTAAAAGAAAATTACTCCAACAAGAAGTAATGTGGATGCAGAAAATAAACTGTAATGTCCACTTATATGTTTTTTTTTGCATTTTTCTGCTTTGGGTCCTGTTCAGACATTGTGTTTATGTTTGAACAGTTTCTGTGTTTATTCTCCCTGGTTTTAGAAGAGTTAACCTTACAGCCCTTCAGCACAGGGAGGTTATATAAGGCCTCTCCAGGTGCTGCTCTGGGCTGGAAATTTCACCTGTTACTCTGACCATGTTTCTTTATACTCCATTGTTTGTCTGAGCACATTTCCTGAGTTTGACCATGGTTATCTGTCCTGTCCATGTATTTGATATCTTGATTTTATCCTGCTTTGTTGAGTACCTTGTTGGGTTTTAGTATTCTTGCATTGCATATAATTAATGTGCCTTGTTCAGATTGTAATCAGTTTTGTGTATCTTAGTCCGTGTTTACATTATGTCTTGTTTGACCTTGTTGGATCCTGTATCTCCTAGGATAGTATCCTTTCTGAGTTTTGTGCTAATCTAGGAGTATGTTGGAGCCTGTGCCTGTGTTTTATGTATTTATGTTTCCTCCTTGGCTGGTATCCGTTCCACACTGTTGAGAGTGCCGCTAGCAAAGAGTCCATTTGGAGTTATTATTGCTGTCCACTCCTTTTTTAGAGTGGGGTGTCCAATGTGTTTCCTGTTCTGAGTCCAGTGTGTTTCTTGTTGTGAACAGGGCTCTTTATTTCTTGACCTGTTTAGTGTACTGATATTAAGTTAACCTTAATATCCCCTGCATCATCTGTTTTTGTCTGCTGTATACTTATCGTCATATCTAGTCTTGTTCATATTATCATATCTGGAGTTAATCTTGATCCCAGTTTCTAAACTGTATGTTAGTATGCTATTTCCTGCCTTGTATTATCTGTTTGTTGCTTTGTAGCATACCCGTTAAGTTCCTTACTTGTTTTCCAACCTGTACTGTTTTGTCTGCTTTGTTTGACTTAACGTCCATGCACTTTAGTGCAGCATAAGGATTGTCGTTGTAGTTGTCGATCTGTCGCATAGGACGGATGAGCAATAGGAAGGGTCAGTGGTTTTAGGGACAATTAGGGCTAACTAACTCCCTGCCACTCCCATGCGCTGTAACCACAAGGTATTAATCAGGTCTGCAACTTCAGTTGAGTTTTGTAAATGTTGTAATGTGTATAGATCATGATTTTTTTAAATATTTGATATGTATTTTTGCATAATTTTTTACAGACGTGAAGTGTGTCTATATGTGATATAGTGGTGGGTCTCACTTTACATGTAGAGCCCCACGTCTAGTCCGTGATGGATGCTAACTACATGGCTGGGATATAAAGACTCTGAATGGGGCGAAGAGAGAAGTCTCGTTAACGCTGTGTGTGAACTTCTGCTGAACTGACACTTGGGTGATTATTTGCTTTTGTGGATTATGTATTTGTAAAGAAGTTTAACTTTTGGATAAAGATGAAGAATATTGCTTAATAATCCAGTGTGAGACGCGTCTGATTTATTGGAAAGGAGCAGGTAAGAGGACCTATGGCAGGAACACCGCCAGGGTGCCGATTGGTTAGAGGGACCGCAATAGCTGCGCTTAAGTGCCGTGATTGCTATTGATCGTGTTTGATAAGAAGTTAAAGACATACAACAACGGTAATATCGTTCTCTGTCTTTGTAAGTATAGGGCTGCTGATATCAGCCGTCACTTACAGTCCATGAAGTGAGCTGCTCCTGCACCACCTTCATAGTGGGTATGCCACTCAGGACTTAAATGTACATCAAGCTGCGTTAAGTACCAGGGAACAAGAACATATGTGGTGTCCCGGTACCGCAACCTATCCGGCACCTGTATGTATAGGTCCCCATAGCCAGAGTCCCTAGGACGTGCGGGTCCTTATTGCCTAGTCCACCCCTAGTCACCTCTCATCTAAGTATTAGTTATATAGTAATCATTCAGGATTTGTATATAAAGGATTGTATAAATGTATATAAATAGTTAATTACCTGTATGGAGCGTAGCAGGACCTGTGGGTCACGTGATCAGGTAAACTCTATGGTTTCTGCTTGAGGACCTTTGGAAGTCCCTGTGATGTATTCTACCCATTACTCCTTGTAACTGTGAGTGACAGTTGATTGGACCAGTAAAAACGGCCCTGCCCCTGCCCATATAAGGGAGTGGCGGCCATAGTTCGCTCTCTTGTTCCCGGGCTTTCATGAAAGAAGGATCTGCGCTGCTTTCATCAGTGATTTTAGGCCTGAGCCTTGCGGCGACGGCTGATATCTGCTAAATTGTGAGTGTGTCAATCCCTAAACACTCTGCAAGATCACCGGACCTTATCTATCCCCTAAATCCGGACAGATCTTCGCAATATTCCCCAATTTGGAAACTTTTATGAGAAGTCAAGGTCCCCAACAACTGTCAGTCATTGCACTAGATAGAGTCTGTATTCCAGAGACTGTTACTGTTCATTGGATGTACCGCAAGCATTTAAGTAAAGTTATCCAAGTTCAAGTTCAAGTATCTTGTGGACCTTCAGTCATTTTATGCATTATGCACCTATCGTTACTGGGAAGGGCGGCGATAGGCCGGAGTATTACCTCAGCATACTAGCCCTCAGCCTGGCGTCACGAACTATAGGGTTAACATTAACCCCACATCTACCGAAACAACACCCCAACTACCCTACAACCCCCAAGGGCTACCACACATACATTTACTCCCAATGTCCTTAAGGAGTTAACGCTCCCCTGCTACAACTTTCCCTATTTTGTTATGTCACATGAAGGAAAATGGCGGGCAGGTGCAGGACTGTTTGAGTTCTCCTGTGTTCTCTTTAGTGGTGGCATAGAAAAGAGAGTAAATGCTAATTAATCTAGAGCTCCCCAATCTGATCTTGGATTCGAGTATTGATAATTTACCAAAACCATACTGATGCCATAAGTATATCTTTATCTTTTGAAACCAATATTGCTCCATCTTTTTCTATTGCAGCACATATTTAGACCTACTCTCAATATCCTGGACAGCAGAAGAAAAATCTCTAGCAGTTACACATTACATATTTTATACCAGCAACAGATAAGTGATTTAGAGTATACTTTGGCAAAGTGGGTGTTCAGCTATTTTTCTGATATATATTATAAATGGATGATGCAGATAGGGTCAGGCTGCTCACCACTCTCGCGTTTGCTGCACTATCTCGTGCCGCGGACACCGGTACCGCTCCCGGCTTAGTAGAACTCTCACAGAAAAGAAAACGTCCGGCACTCGAGAAGATGCAGGTAAAACTTGTCAATGGCTTTATTCACACGCTTAGGCAGGACACAATCTGACGCGTTTCGCACCCTCAGGTGCTTAATCGTAGATGGACATACACTCAATAATGCAGGTTAAAATACACTTGAGTTTGGTCATATGACCACATGAATCTTAATTAAAAACAGTTGGTTACAAAACATGGCATTGGGAATCATGATCACATTTAATCGTTCGGAGAGAGTTCACACGAGGATGCAATCAATGCGGTTTTAAATTTCGCATTATAAGTAACATTCAAATTTCAAACTTGAATAGTCCAAAGGCTAATCTACCAATACTACCGATATTCATATTGATTTAGGGGTGCATATTTAACCACAATAGCAATTTAAACTATATCTACACATAGGAATCCGAGATATTTTTTTATATATAAATCGATAGTCTCATGTTGTGCGTCACACTATGTGAACAACCCCCTATAATTTGCGACAATTCAAAATTTATTATATGTACCGATATTTATATTGGTTTAGAGGTACATATTTACCGAAATGCGCACTTTAAACTATATCTAAACATCAAAATCCGAGATATTTTTGTATATAAATCGACAACCGCATGATATGCATCACACCGTGTGAACATCCCCCTCTAATTTACAACAATTCGAAATTTACTATATGTGCATGTCACGATGCCGGCTGGCAGGTAGTGGATCCTCTGTGCCAGAGAGGGATTGGCGTGGACCGTGCTAGTGGACCGGTTCTAAGCCACTACTGGTTTTCACCAGAGCCCGCCGCAAAGCGGGATGGTCTTGCTGCGGCGGTAGTGACCAGGTCGTATCCACTAGCAACGGCTCACCTCTCTGGCTGCTGAAGATAGGCGCGGTACAAGGGAGTAGGCAAAAGCAAGGTCGGACGTAGCAGAAGGTCGGGGCAGGCAGCAAGGATCGTAGTCAGGGGCAACGGCAGAAGGTCTGGAAACACAGGCAAGGAACACACAAGGAACGCTTTCACTGGCACTAAGGCAACAAGATCCGGCAAGGGAGTGCAGGGGAAGTGAGGTGATATAGGGAAGTGCACAGGTGAACACACTAATTGGAACCACTGCGCCAATCAGCGGCGCAGTGGCCCTTTAAATCGCAGAGACCCGGCGCGCGCGCGCCCTAGGGAGCGGGGCCGCGCGCGCCGGGACAGAACAGACGGAGAGCGAGTCAGGTAGGGGAGCCGGGGTGCGCATCGCGAGCGGGCGCTACCCGCATCGCGAATCAAATCCCGGCTGGCAGCGGAATCGCAGCGCCCCGGGTCAGAGGACGTGACCGGAGCGCTGCCGCGGGGAGAGTGAAGCGAGCGCTCCGGGGAGGAGCGGGGACCCGGAGCGCTCGGCGTAACAGTACCCCCCCCTTGGGTCTCCCCCTCTTCTTGGAGCCTGAGAACCTGAGGAGCAGACTTTTGTCTAGGATGTTGTCCTCAGGTTCCCAGGATCTCTCTTCAGGACCACAACCCTCCCAGTCCACTAAAAAAAAATTTTTCCCTCTGACCTTTTTGGCAGCTAAAATTTCTTTGACCGAGAAGATGTCCGAGGAGCCGGAAACAGGAGTGGGAGGAACAGATTTGGGAGAAAAACGGTTGAGGATGAGTGGTTTGAGAAGAGAGACGTGAAAGGCATTAGGGATACGAAGAGAGGGAGGAAGAAGAAGTTTATAAGAGACAGGATTAATTTGACACAAAATTTTGAAAGGACCAAGATAGCGTGGTCCCAACTTGTAGCTAGGGACACGGAAGCGGACATATTTAGCGGAGAGCCATACCTTGTCTCCAGGGGAAAAGACGGGGGGAGCTTTTCTTTTCTTATCCGCGAACTTCTTCATGCGTGATGAAGCCTGTAAGAGAGATTTTTGGGTCTCTCTCCATATGATGGAAAGGTCACGAGAAATTTCATCCACAGCGGGCAGACCAGAGGGCAAGGGAGTAGGGAGGGGGGGAAGAGGGTGACGGCCGTACACCACGAAAAATGGGGATTTGGAGGAAGACTCAGAGACCCTGAAGTTATACGAGAATTCGGCCCATGGGAGGAGATCTGCCCAGTCATCCTGGCGGGAGGAAACAAAATGTCGCAAATAATCACCCAAGATCTGGTTAATCCTTTCTACTTGTCCATTGGACTGGGGATGATATGCAGAAGAAAAATTTAATTTAATCTTGAGTTGTTTACAGAGAGCCCTCCAGAATTTAGACACGAATTGGACGCCTCTATCCGAGACAATCTGCGTAGGCAACCCGTGAAGACGAAAAATGTGTACAAAAAATTGTTTAGCCAACTGAGGCGCAGAAGGAAGACCAGGAAGAGGGATGAAATGTGCCATTTTGGAGAATCGATCAACGACCACCCAAATAACAGTGTTGCCACGGGAAGGGGGTAAATCAGTAATAAAATCCATACCAATCAGAGACCAAGGCTGTTCGGGGACAGGCAGAGGATGAAGAAAACCAGCGGGCTTCTGGCGAGGAGTCTTATCCCGGGCACAGATAGTGCAGGCTCGCACAAAGTCCACAACATCCGTCTCCAGAGTCGGCCACCAATAGAAGCGGGAGATGAGTTGCACAGATTTCTTGATACCCGCATGACCTGCGAGATGGGAGGAGTGACCCCATTTGAGGATTCCGAGGCGTTGGCGAGGAGAAACAAAGGTCTTTCCTGGAGGAGTCTGCCTGATGGAGGCAGGAGAAGTGGAGATCAGGCAGTCAGGTGGAATGATGTGTTGCGGAGAGAGTTCAACTTCTGAGGCATCCGAGGAACGAGAGAGAGCATCGGCCCTAATGTTCTTATCGGCAGGACGAAAGTGAATCTCAAAATTAAATCGGGCAAAGAACAGAGACCACCGGGCCTGGCGAGGATTCAGCCGTTGGGCAGACTGGAGGTAGGAGAGGTTCTTGTGGTCGGTGTAGATAATAACAGGAGAACTTGATCCCTCCAGCAGATGCCTCCATTCCTCAAGTGCTAATTTAATGGCTAGAAGCTCTCGATCCCCGATGGAGTAGTTCCTCTCCGCTGGAGAGAAGGTCCTAGAGAAAAAACCACAAGTGACAGCATGCCCGGAAGAATTTTTTTGTAGAAGAACAGCTCCAACTCCCACTGAGGAGGCATCAACCTCCAATAGGAAGGGTTTGGAAGGGTCAGGTCTGGAGAGGACGGGAGCCGAAGAAAAGGCAGACTTGAGTCGTTTAAAGGCGTCTTCTGCTTGAGGAGGCCAGGACTTGGGATCAGCATTTTTTTTGGTTAAAGCCACGATAGGAGCCACAATGGTAGAAAAATGTGGAATAAATTGCCTGTAATAATTGGCGAACCCCAAAAAGCGTTGGATAGCACGGAGTCCGGAGGGGCGTGGCCAATCTAAGACGGCAGAGAGTTTGTCTGGATCCATCTGTAGTCCCTGGCCAGAGACCAAATATCCTAGAAAAGGAAGAGATTGGCATTCAAACAGACATTTCTCAATTTTGGCATAGAGTTGGTTGTCACGAAGTCTCTGAAGAACCATACGGACATGCTGGCGGTGTTCTTCTAGATTGGCAGAAAAAATTAGGATATCGTCCAGATATACAACAACACAGGAGTATAACAGATCACGAAAAATTTCATTGACAAAGTCTTGGAAGACGGCAGGGGCGTTGCACAGTCCAAAGGGCATGACCAGATACTCAAAGTGTCCATCTCTGGTGTTAAATGCCGTTTTCCACTCGTCCCCCTCTCTGATGCGGATGAGGTTATAGGCGCCTCTTAAGTCCAATTTAGTGAAGATGTGGGCACCTTGGAGGCGATCAAAGAGTTCAGAGATGAGGGGTAAGGGGTAGCGGTTCTTAACCGTGATTTTATTAAGACCGCGGTAGTCAATGCAAGGACGTAGGGAGCCATCTTTTTTGGACACAAAGAAAAATCCGGCTCCGGCAGGAGAGGAGGATTTACGGATAAAGCCCTTTTTTAGATTCTCCTGGACGTATTCGGACATGGCAAGAGTCTCTGGGGCAGAGAGAGGATAAATTCTGCCCCGGGGTGGAGTAGTGCCCGGGAGGAGGTCGATAGGGCAATCATAAGGCCTGTGAGGAGGTAGAGTCTCAGCTTGTTTTTTGCAGAAAACATCCGCGAAGTCCATATAGGCCTTAGGGAGACCGGTTACTGGAGGAACCACAGAGTTACGGCAAGGGTTACTGGGAACCGGTTTTAGACAGTTCTTGGAACAAGAGGACCCCCAACTCTTGATCTCCCCAGTGGACCAATCCAGAGTAGGGGAATGAAGTTGAAGCCAGGGAAGTCCAAGGAGAATTTCCGAGGTGCAATTGGGGAGGACCAAAAGTTCAATCCTCTCATGATGAGATCCGATGCTCATAAGAAGGGGCTCCGTGCGGAAACGTATGGTACAGTCCAATCTTTCATTATTTACACAATTGATGTAGAGGGGTCTGGCGAGACTGGTCACCGGGATGTTGAACCTGTTGACGAGAGAGGCCAAAATAAAATTTCCTGCAGATCCGGAGTCCAAGAAGGCCACTGTAGAGAAGGAGAAGGCAGAGGCAGACATCCGCACAGGCACAGTAAGACGTGGAGAAGCAGAGTAGACATCAAGGACTGTCTCACGTTTGTGCGGAGTCAGCGTACGTCTTTCCAGGCGGGGAGGACGGATAGGACAATCTCTCAGGAAGTGTTCGGTACTAGCACAGTACAGGCAGAGGTTCTCCATACGGCGTCGTGTCCTCTCTTGAGGTGTCAGGCGAGACCGGTCGACCTGCATAGCCTCCACGGCGGGAGGCACAGGAACAGATTGCAGGGGACCAGAGGAGAGAGGAGCCGAGGAGAAGAAACGCCTCGTGCGAACAGAGTCCATATCTTGGCGGAGTTCCTGACGCCTTTCGGAAAAACGCATGTCAATGCGAGTGGCTAGGTGAATAAGTTCATGTAGATTAGCAGGAATTTCTCGTGCGGCCAGAACATCTTTAATGTTGCTGGATAGGCCTTTTTTGAAGGTCGCGCAGAGGGCCTCATTATTCCAGGACAATTCTGAAGCAAGAGTACGGAATTGTACGGCATACTCGCCAACGGAAGAATTACCCTGGACCAGGTTCAACAGGGCAGTCTCAGCAGAAGAGGCTCGGGCAGGTTCCTCAAAGACACTTCGGATTTCCGAGAAGAAGGAGTGTACAGAGGCAGTGACGGGGTCATTGCGGTCCCAGAGCGGTGTGGCCCATGACAGGGCTTTTCCGGACAGAAGGCTGACTACGAAAGCCACCTTAGACCTTTCAGTGGGAAACAGGTCCGACATCATCTCCAGATGCAGGGAACATTGGGAAAGAAAGCCACGGCAAAACTTAGAGTCCCCATCAAATTTATCTGGCAAGGATAAGCGTATCCCAGGAGCGGCCACTCGCTGCGGAGGAGGTGCAGGAGCTGGCGGAGGAGATGACTGCTGAAGCTGTGGTAGTAACTGTTGTAGCATAATGGTCAGTTGAGACAGCTGTTGGCCTTGTTGCGCTATCTGTTGTGACTGCTGGGCGACCACCGTGGTGAGGTCAGCGACAACTGGCAGAGGAACTTCAGCGGGATCCATGGCCGGATCTACTGTCACGATGCCGGCTGGCAGGTAGTGGATCCTCTGTGCCAGAGAGGGATTGGCGTGGACCGTGCTAGTGGACCGGTTCTAAGCCACTACTGGTTTTCACCAGAGCCCGCCGCAAAGCGGGATGGTCTTGCTGCGGCGGTAGTGACCAGGTCGTATCCACTAGCAACGGCTCACCTCTCTGGCTGCTGAAGATAGGCGCGGTACAAGGGAGTAGGCAAAAGCAAGGTCGGACGTAGCAGAAGGTCGGGGCAGGCAGCAAGGATCGTAGTCAGGGGCAACGGCAGAAGGTCTGGAAACACAGGCAAGGAACACACAAGGAACGCTTTCACTGGCACTAAGGCAACAAGATCCGGCAAGGGAGTGCAGGGGAAGTGAGGTGATATAGGGAAGTGCACAGGTGAACACACTAATTGGAACCACTGCGCCAATCAGCGGCGCAGTGGCCCTTTAAATCGCAGAGACCCGGCGCGCGCGCGCCCTAGGGAGCGGGGCCGCGCGCGCCGGGACAGAACAGACGGAGAGCGAGTCAGGTAGGGGAGCCGGGGTGCGCATCGCGAGCGGGCGCTACCCGCATCGCGAATCGCATCCCGGCTGGCAGCGGAATCGCAGCGCCCCGGGTCAGAGGACGTGACCGGAGCGCTGCCGCGGGGAGAGTGAAGCGAGCGCTCCGGGGAGGAGCGGGGACCCGGAGCGCTCGGCGTAACAGTGCACAAGAAACGAAGAATGCATGTTAAATCGGGGACTAGACTTGCGTGATTAATGATAAATTTTATACATCCACCATATTTACTTAATCGATTTATGCACACGTTAACATTAAATCCAATCTTTTATTTAATCCTTGCGGGAATCTTGTTCCCAAGAGGAACATCCAGTGTGCCTCTCTATTGTATAATTTCTTTCTGAGATCGCCTCCCCTGGGTCCTAAGGTAACTTTTTCTACTCCCAATACTCGTAAATGGGTAGTGTCCCCTGAATGGGACTCCCTAAAGTGACGTGATAGCATGGACATATTAGTCAAACTACTTTTAGCATCCGTAATGTGTTTCCTAAACCTTACTTTCAATGAATTCCCCGAGCATCCTACATATTGCAAGTTACACGCAATGCATGTGGCTACATATATGATGAATTTAGTATTACAATTAATGTATTGGTGTATATTGTATGTCCTATTTGTTGTGCAAGACGTTACAGTATTTGAATTCACCATATGTGTACATGTAATACATCTGGTATGACCACATTTGCGATTACCTATATTCCTCAACCAGTCCCGATCCTTGACTTTTTCTTTTTGACTAATAAATAGACTAGGTGAGACTCTGGTTCCAATAGTGGGGCCTCTCCTAGACACAATAGAAATACCTTCTGATAATAAGTCTCTTAATATTGGGTCTGTTTCTAATACCGGAATATATCTATTTATTATTTTCTTAATCTGTCCAAATTGAGTGCTATATGAGGTTACGAAAAATGGTGGTCTATCTTTACTCGAATTTATATTTTCATTTACGATTGTATTTTTGGCTGATTTGTCTCCAACCTTATGTGAGTCCCTTCTATTCTGATGCCTGCTGGAATAGGATACTAGTTCCTCACGTCCCCGTCCTGCTATTCTTATTTCTGCTTTTTTTAATATTTTTTCACTATAACCCCTCTGTTCTAATCTAGTATGAAGTTCCTCTGCTGCAATTTTAAATTGTATCTCACTAGAACAGTTGCGTTTTATTCTACATAATTCGCCATAGGGAATGTTATCCAGGACATGTCGTGGATGGCAGGAGGAGGCTAACAGAATGGAGTTAGAGGCAGTATCTTTTCTATAGGGGCGGATTTCTATGCCATCACTCCCACTAATCAACGAAATGTCCAAAAAATTAATTGTATTTTTATCAAAATGTGAGGTAAATCCCAAATTTAGGTTGTTATTCCCAATATACTTAACAAATTCCGAGAATAGTGTCTCTGTACCCCTCCAAATTATCAATAAATCGTCTATGTAGCGACTGATCCAGTGTATGTTATCATAATATGGGTTTTTGTCACTGAAAATAAAAAGTTGCTCCCAGTGGAACATGTAGATATTTGCAAAAGACGGGGAATATTTGGCACCCATTGATGCTCCCCTGGTCTGCAGGTAGAAACCCCCATTGAACACGAAGTAGTTGTGTTTAAGCAAAAACTCCGTGGCGATGGTGATAAATTCCCGCAGACCAGGGGAGTATGTGCTGAACTTTTCCATATGGATAGACAGGGCCTCGAGGCCTTTAGACCAGGGAATGCATGGATATAAGCCTATAACATCACACGTTGCCCATGACAACTGCTCTTCCCACACGATTTTTTCTAAGATATTGATGACATGCTTAGTGTCTTGTGTAAATGTGGGGGTAATTTTAGTCAAGGGTTGGAGATGGTGATCCACCCACTCTCCAAGGCGCTCACCCAACGACCCAATGCCAGCAACTATTGGTCGGAGGGGAGGTGGAAATACACCTTTATGTACCTTGGGGAGTGAGTGGAACACTGGTGTAACTGGATTCTCTACAAACAGGTATTCTTCCAGTTTTTTGTTAATTGCCCCCAGTGCTACACCCTCTTCCAATATTTTCTTAAGTTCCATTTGGTACGTTTTAGTAGGGTCATTTCTTAATTTACAATAAGTTGATGTGTCCAATAACATATCCTCATTAAGTTTTTTATATAACCCTGAATCCATAACAATAATATTTCCACCTTTATCAGCATTGCGAATTACAATAGATTTATTCTCAGATAATTCCTTCAATGCTATACGTTCATTTTTGTTTAAATTGTCATAAACATTATTTCGAGACACCTGTTCATTAAGTTTCACTAGGTCCCGCTCGACCAGCTCCTGGAATCTATCCAGCGCCTCCGAACGGGAGGCAACAGGATAGAAACCAGGGTTGGCCGAGCGGTAGTTATTGTTCCTACTATCATCGACAACTGCATTTTCTTTCTGCAAACAGGTAAGCTGTAATAATACATTTTGATCCTTGAAATTAGTAACATATTATAAATGGATATTTACACCGACATTCTTACTGTAAAGTATACTAGCCAATGTGTAGTTAATTTGACATATGGATTAGTATAAATTATTTTAAAAAAAAACTCCAAGATATCTGCCGGTGACAAAACAATAGATTTTACTTTACATTACACATTCTGTATACCGAACATTACTACTTTCCCATGTTAAATTTTTTAATACAATTAGTTACATTCATGAAAAAAGACAGAAAACTCCATTAAGGGCACTGGGTAAAGAATATATTTTAATTTAGATCATGATTAACCCCTTAGGGACCAAGCCCATTTTAACCTTAAGGACCACGCCAATTTTATTTTATTTTTTTCCTCCCTGCCTTCTAAAATCCATAACTCTTTTATATTTCCATCTACAGACCCATATAAGAGCTTGTTTTTCTGCGTGACCAATTGTACTTTGTATGGCCAACCCAAAAAATAATTTTTTTAGGGATGAAATTTAAATGAAAACCACAATTTTGCACATTTTGGAGGGTTTCATTTTCACACTGTACACTTTATTGTAAAAATGACATGTTCTTTATTCTGTGGATCAATACGATTAAAATGATACCCATGGCTAGATACTTTTATATTTTTGTACCGCTTAAAAAAAATCAAAAACTTTTTGTACAAAATCAGTAATCTAAAATCGCCCTATTTTGACTATCTATAACTTTTTCATTTTCCCATATATAGGGCGGTATGAGGGCTCATTTTTTTTGCGCCTTCACCTGTACTTTTTATCAACACCACATTTGCATATATAAAACTTTTAGATTTTTTTTGGGGGGGGGATAAAATGAGACAAAAAAGCATTATTTTTGGACTTATTTTATTTTTTACTTTTACGCCATTCACCGTACAGGATCATTAACATTATATTTTGATAGTTTGGACATTTAAGCACGCGGCAATACCAAATATGTTTATTTAAAAATTATGCTTTTTGGGGGTAAAATGGGAAAAACGGACAATTTTAATTTTTATTGGGGGAGGGGATTTTTCACTTTTCTTTTAAAAATTTTCACCTTTTTTTACACTTTTTATGTCCCCATAGGGGACTATCTATAGCAATCATTTGATTGCTAATACTGTTCAATGCTATGCATAGGGCATAGCACTGATCAGTATTATCGGTGATCTTCTGCTCTGGTCTGCTCGATCTCAGACCAGAGCAGGAGACGTCGGGAGACAGAGGGAGGCAGGTGAGAGGACTTCCGGACACCATTACAGAAGATCGGATCACCACAGCAGCACTATTTTAACATGCACATTGCATGTGGATGCACATCTGTGCGGATGTCCGCCATGTCGGCCATTACCGGCAGGTCCCGGCGGAACCTGCCGTGTATGACGAGAGCACCGCTCCGATGCTCGCGGTCATACACAGGACGTAAATGTACGTCCTGGTGTGGTAAGTACCGCCACACCAAGAAGTACATTTACGTCCGTGGTCGTTAAGGGGTTAAGAAATTTTGATCGCAATCATTTAAAAATAAAAATTCTCCTGCATTTATACATGTACTGTTACATACTTTTTATCCGTGACCCCCCTTGAATGTTCTTTTAATTGCTTATCAGAATATCCACCTAATGTGTCCAGGTCTGGAGGTCACACATGCTCAGTAGCTCAGTCCCACTGTCTGGATCATCTTGCACTAACATGAGAGAGTCCTGCTATTATGCCACCATCAAATAAGAGTCTGTGCATAAAAACTGCTATATCTCTCCAACACTGAGTGTGTAAGGTGATGTTCTGAGAGGGGAAACCATAGTAAACATATAATAGCAGGAACTTTTTGAAATCAAACAAGTGTTTTGTGAAATCTAATAAATCAAATTTTAGTCACTGGATAACCCCATTTAAGATTTTAATATTCTGAAAAAGACAAATTAACAAGAAATTATGATTTTCTCCCACAAGCCATTTAGGCAATATAAAGTGTGTGAATAACAAAAAAGCATTGTAAACAGGAGCTTGTTTAAGTTGAATACCAGATTGTTTATGACTTTAAATTGTCTATATCAAAGCTCTGGTGGAAGTACATTAGGGGCCCTAGCACGCTATCCCATATTTGGGGGCATTGTGTAAGAACATGTAACTATAAGTATTAGTTGATATGGTGCTTTCATGCTTGCCTTAAATTCATGATCTCCTGCTGGAGCTCCCATAAAGGGATTTTACCCCTTACGAGAGGTCTCCTTAACCAATTAGTAACAGTAGCTCAGTGGTTCTCAACCCTTTTGTCAACTGTACCCCCAAAGGCTGAAAGTATGTCCGCGGGTACCCCTCACGTGTAAATTTTGCGCAGAATTTATGCGCGAGGGGTACCCGCGAACAAAAGGCGTGTGCTTACCTTTATACTAATGTGATATTTAATCCCCTTTTGCCATTATTCCCCCTCCCATCTTAATCCCCTTGTGCCATTATTATCCGATATGGCAAAAGGGGATTAGAGGAAGGGGGGAATGATGGCACAAGGGGATTAAAGTGGAGGGGAGAATAATGGCACAAGGGGATTAAAATGGAGCGGGAATAATAGCACAAGGGGATTAAGATGGAGGGGGGATAATCAACCCCCCTCCTCCATATTAATCCCCTTGTGCCATTATCCCCCCTCCCTCTGATCCCCTTGTGCCATTTTTACCCCTCCATCTTAAACCCTTTGTGCCATTATTATCCGATATGGCAAAAGGGGATCAGAGGAAGGGGGGGGGGGGGAATTATAGCACAGGGGATTAAGATAAAGGGGGCAATGGCGCAAGAGGATCAGAGGGAGGGAGGAATAATGGCACAAGAGATTAAGATGGAGGGGGGGGTTAATCATCACCCCCCCCCCCTCCATATTAACCCCCTTGTGACAATACTTCCCTCTCCATCATAATTCCTTTGTGCTATTAATCTCGGATATGGCAAACAGGGATCAGAGGGAGGGGGAAATAATGGCACGAGGGGATTAAGTAGAAGGGGGGGGGATAATTATCACACACACCCTCCATATTAATCCCCTTATGCCATTATCCCCCCCTCCCCTCCCTCCATCTTAATGCCTTGTGCTATTGTTTCTCCCCATCCCCTCATCCTGATCCCCTTTTGCCATTATCCCTCTCCCCCCCTCCATCTTAATGCCTTGTGCTATTATTTCTCTCCCCCCTCCCCCTCCCTCCGATCCCCCTGGGCTAAAATATGTATATATAACCAAAAAATGGTTTGGTAAGCAAACCGAAACGTCGCCTCACATTGTGTGAATAAAGCACTTTTTTTTCCTGCACCTTATTTGGAGTTGCTGCGGCCTTTTTTGGTTATATCTAAATGGATTCCTGAACCTGGGCTCCTAGCTGACGGCACCCGTGCATCTGTCTTTTTGTGATGTGCTGCTCTCTTTTGGTTTTTATATATATATATATTTATTTTTACACATACAAAAACCCTCCCTCACTTTTTTTTTTTACTTTACCCGGCCTGTTCGTCCCCATGTGGCCCATCTGTGTATGCAGCATGTCCCGTTCGGCGGGACCGCTCTGACGTGTGACGTCCTCCTGTGCTGTGCGGCACCTCTGCGCAATGTCAGGGGAGGTCACATGTCTCCCCGGCAACCACACAGCTCCATTACAGTAGCTGCAGCCGCAGCTCCGGCTGCACTACTGTTCCCAGAGCTGCCGCAGCCATTGTTCGCTATGCGCTGACCAATACTAGCTAATGCATGGCTGGTATTTGTCAGCGCATTGGCGTACCCCCACTCAACCCTTGGCGTACCCCTAGAGAACCCCTGCAGTAGCTGCACTAATGATTCCTTCATTTTGGAAGCAGATATATTGCCCACTACTACAGTAGATCAATAGGTTTTACCATCTGGAAGCATAGATAGCTGGGAAAGCAGCACTTGTCCACAATTTGTCATGATACGGAAACCGTAGAAGAAACTACAGACAAACTCATCTCATCTGTTGCCTCTATATGACCTTTACTTTCAATGGATTTTTATTGAAAATTTTTCATTAAAACAAACAGAATCTTAGACAGTTTCAGCTGTCGCATAAAACATGAAGACAATTCACAATTGTTTACGGATTAGAAATATCAAGCACTAAAGCACCAACCGGGCTTCTAGAATAAGAAACAATCGGATAACTAAAACAAACCAGTAAATAATGCATTAGAAGGTGTCAGATAGTCTAGAACATGTGTATCACCTAGGCTTGTTCAGTCGGCGGACCATTGTATGTAGAGGTTATACATAAAAAAACGGTCATGTGCCATTGTTGCAATAACAACAGTAATAATAATAATAATTTTATTTATATAGCGCCTACAGATTCCGCAGCGCTACACACTAGGGAGATATTAATGAACACAGGGGTGGGAAAGTATCAACCTAGTCAGGTGTGATGTCAATCAGTGTTAGGTGTAGCCTTGAACAGTTAGATATCTTTGCAATATTTAGAAGAAATCCATGGAGCCCATCTGTTAGAGAAAGCAGTCATCCTACCAGGACCCATGGCCAGTATCTTCTCATAGGAGAATGTAGTATTAAGCTTACTAATGTGTATGTCTATGGTCGGTGTCGAGGCGGTCTACCAGTAACTTGTAAGAATGGTTTTGGCTACAATGCATAGAATGCAAAACAGATCCCTAAATTGAATTGGTATTTAGTTAATGTCAGTGAACTGCAAAACCAGGCTGGGCTTCCAATTAAAATGGAGGTGAAAAACTTCAAGCAGTAAATTTCTACAAGCATCCCAAAATGGTGATATAATAGGACATGTCCAAAGTATGTGATAAAGCGTAACTTTGTGGCCGCATCCTCTCCAGCACTGAGCAGAGGATCCCAGGACATGATATAGAAATTTTGTCAGGGTTGAAATACCAACACAGGACCATTTTATAAAAGGATTCTACATGTGAGGAGTATTGTAGTGCTTTACTGAGACATTTGAAAGCCCTTTGCCAGTTCTCTATAGGTATAGGTGGGGCTAGGTCTCTCTCCCAGCTAATCTCAGAGGATAGCTTTTAATGGATTCATTTGAGTGAGTGAATAGGTAGCATAATGGTTTGAAACCCTTCACTGACGATTTTAGAAATTGTAACGTAGGGGCATTGATGTTAATAGACAGTGGGTGGTTGTAGTGTAGAGAGGTGGTAAAAGCCCAGTGTGCGTGAGACCTCTATCTATCCATCCCTGTACGGGTAGGTCAGAAAGCGTTGATTGAATAACTCTTAATGCTATGTTGTGTGGGTTCTGAGGTTCAGGGTTATCTAGGTGGCCTAGAAAGGTCTTCCAGACCAGAAAAGAGGCCTGAAGTATAGGGTTAGAGAAGTTGGGGGGGGGGGGGGGGTGAGATTCCATGTGGGGTAGAAGAGAAGATCTTGCAAATCACGGGGAGAAACAGTGGATTTTTCAATAAGAGCCCAGGGGGAGGAAGGGGTCAGAGACCACCAGTTCCTGAGTTGGGATACTAATGTAGCAATATAGTAACCTTTAATATCTGGGGTACCCAAGCCTCCCGCCATTTTAGAGCGTAATAGAAGAGATGTGGCTAATCTGGGTTTCTTGCCTGCCTAAATAAAGGTAGAAAGCAACCGTTGAACTTTAGTAAAAAAGGAGGTTGGAAGAGGGATAGGGAGGGTACAAAAACCATATAGTAGCTTGGGTAGGAGGAACATTTTGAACGCGGCTACCTTACAAGTCCAAAAGATTTCAGATTTAGATCACTTAGTAGTTTCTGCAGTGAGATCAGAAAGTAGAGTTTGGCTTGGTATAGCCTATTGAGTGGGCACGTGAGGTGGATACCTATGTTGTCTATGCTGGAAGTCCGCCAATCAAAGGGGAAGTTAGCTCTCAGGAGAGAAGAGGCCTCAGGAGATAAATTTAATGGGAGAGCTTGGGTCTTTGTACTGTTAAGAAGATAATAGGATAGGGAACCAAATTCAGAGATATTATCCATAGCTGCTGGAAGAGAGATTAGGGAGTCTCCTAATGTGAAGATCACATCGTCAGGATAAAGTGAGATAACATTAAAGGTGTGTCCTATGTGTATACTTGAGATTCTATTGTCTAGACGGATAACCTGGGTAAGTGGTTCTATGGATAGAATGTATATGAGGGGGTATAGGGGACAACCCTGGCGAGAGCCGTTAGTAATACGGAATTCATCAGGCAGAGTCCCATTCACTAACACTCGAGCCGTAGGTGTAGAACATAAGGCATGAATAGCAGATAGAATGTTACCTGTGAAACCCATTTTCTGAAGTACAGCGAAGGCAAAAGACCATTTAAGGCAGTCAAACACCTTTTCCGTGTCTAACGTGAGCACTACTGCTGGTATGTGAAGGGACTCAATCTGATGAAATACATGCAAAAGCCTCCTGGTGTTATCTGAGGTTTGACGACCCACCACAAATCCCGCTTGGTCCTGTTGACAAGATCAGGGAGAGGCAGAGAAATGCGATTAGCTAGAAGTTTGGAGAAGATCTTAACGTCCTGATTCAGTTTTGGGGAACATCTGTGGGTTTTCCTGGTTTGGATATAGTGGTGATTAAAGCCTGTAAGTTTTCTTTGGGGAGGTTGTTGGAGGAAACAGCAGCCAGGCAAAATGAAGCCAGGAAGGGAGAAAGGAGTTCATGAAAGGTTTTATAATATGTGCTATCGAAACCATCAGGGCCAGGGGCCTTTCCTAAAGGGAGAGAATGGATTACTTTTTGTATTTCAAGGGCAATGATGGGTTCATTCAGGGTTGAGAGTTGTGTAGGGGAAAGCAAAGGCAAATTCAATTTGTTTAGGTAGGAGTGGACAGCTTCAGGAATGGAGGAGTTCAAATTATATAGATTAGCTTCGAACGCCTGGAAACTGTTAGCTATAGCTTTTGGAGTGTAAAGTTTTTCTGCGGTTATGGGATGGGTAAATACTGGAATTCTGGATTTTAAATCACAGGATTTAAGTCTGTTGGCCAGAAGTTCACCGTATTTGTTATCTTGTGATTAATATTTAGATTTAGTTCCGAAACGCCTTCTCATAGGCTGACAACATAAGGTAGCCGAGGTCCTGCCTAAGAGCTAACATTTGGGAAGCTAAAGAATCAGAAGGAGATTGTTTATTGGCGGGTTCTATATTTTGGAGTTGGGACAATAAAGTGGTAATATGTAGGTCTCTCTGATGTTTAAGAATTGAGCTATACTTGATACAATAGCCTCTTATTACTGCCTTGTGGCAATTCCATAGGGTGGTGGGACAGGAAACGGAGTTAGCATTTATTTGGAAGTAGTCTCCTATGTCTGAACGCAATCTTTGGGAATATTCCTTGCGGGACAGCAGAAAGTGGCTAATGTGCCACATATATGAAGTAGCTGAGGACACAGAGTCGCTCAACACTATAGTAACCGCTGCGTGATCAGTCCATGAGATCCTGCCAATATCAGATATTATAACAGATTGGAGTATATTTCTGTCCACAAGGAACATATGCAGCCTGGAATAGGAATTATGTACCACATAGAGATGAGTATAGTCTCATTCTGTGGCATGGTGTAACCTCCAGACGTCATATCGTTTTTTTCCCCCAGGGGGATAGGGAGAGTGAAGGGGTGCAAGAGGTTGAGGTGGATTATAATGAGGGGGACATAACAGAATTGAAATCGCCACATAATATAGTAGATCCCCATTTATGTTTGGAAACACGACGGAGGAGAGAATAAAGAAATCTAATTTGGCCTTTGTTAGGCGCATACAGGGAAACTAGAGTGATAGGCACTGAGTTAATAGTACAATACAGCACAATAAATCTATCTTTGGTGTCAAGCAATGTGTGTTACAATGTAAAGGAAACTGTGTTCTTAATACCTATGAAAACCCCTCTGGATTTGGTGACAAAATGGGAGTGAAACACATGATGACGCAGACTACCGTGTTTCCCCAAAAATAAACCCTACCTCGAAAGTAAGCCCTAGCAGTATTATCAGGGTGGGCTGCAATATAAGCCCTACCCGAAAATAAGACCTAGGCCAGGGGTAATCAACTGGCGGACCACAGTCCAGATCCGGACCGTGGCCGCCAGTAATGCCCGCAGACCCGACCCCCCCACCCCACCCACCTCCTTTGGCTGGTCCCATATCTATCTATCTATCTTACACCTTCATACCGTACAGAAGCTGCAGCGGGACCTCCTTCTGTTGCTTAGCAGCCGGGGCAGGAACGCTGTCACTTTAAAACGTCGGTGCGTATGCACTGCCGACGTCACGGAAGTGTCCCTGCTACCGGCTGCTAAGCAACAGAAGGAGGTCCTGCCGCCGCCAAGAGCTGCAGCTTCTGTATGGTATGAAGGTTTAAGGTACTGTAGTTTATTGTGGCAGAGGGGTGGGGGACACTGTAGGAGTGTGGAGGACGACGGGGGAAGGGGAGGATGGGGGGCTGTAGCAGTGTGGAGGATGGGGGGCTGTAGCAGTGAGGAGGATGGGGGGCTGGAGCAGTGTGGAGGATGGGGGCTGTAGCAGTGTGGAGGATGGGGGGCTGTAGCAGTGAGGAGGATGGGGGGCTGTAGCAGTGAGGAGGATGGGGGGGCTGTAGCTGTGTGGAAGATGGGGCATCCTCCACACTGCTACAGCCCCCCATCCTCCACAGTCCTGCAGCCCCCCATAAATAAATAAGCCCTACCCTGAAAATAAGCCCTAGTGTGTTTTTTGGGACTAAAATGAATATAAGACCCGGTCTTATTTTCGGAGAAACACGATATGAGCATCTTTAGGGAGTAAATATGTTTCCTGGGCACATATGATATTGCAGTTAAGCGATTGCACCTCTTTCCAGAAATGGGAGCGCTTATGGGGCACATTAAGACCATTAACGTTTAAACTAGCTATAGTGATAACCATATTGTAAGTATCTGCATAATATGATTAGCATTACTGAAGAAATAAAAGTGGGAAGAGAGTGCACCCCCCAGCCAGCACGCACTCTCTTAATGAGAACAGATAATACACTGATTACATTAAAGAGGGAGAGAAAAAAGGGTAGGTTAGTAAACAAAAAACATATCAAAAACAGAATAAAATAACAAAATGAATGCGGACTAAGGCTCTAATTAGTAGAGCATGCACAATGCGGGAGGGGCAACAGTCTACTCCAAAGCCTCAGATGGTCAGACTACCAGACTGACTCGTGAGAGTGCAACACTCAACAGTAAACGTAGTATTCACCACCTAAGGAGAAGGGAAAGTTCAGATTTTACATGACTTCAGAGTAAGTCCACTAGAATTACGGCTTCTTGGCGTCGGGAAGTCCAAATTCCAGGACGAGAGGAGAGCTTAACCGTCGTTTAGGGTTCTCACCACATGAAATGTGTCTCCTTTCTTGATCAGTAAGGGGACCAGGAAACCTTATCTATGCGCAATTTTAGCATTACGGAGGGTCTGGGTGATGGGTTGAAGCTCTCTACGTGCTTGCAGGGTTGCTGATGATACATCTGCAAAGATTGATACCTTGTGAAAGGGAGCAGGGAGAACCCTGTTTCTGCATGAAAACTCCATCACCTTTTCTTTAATTGTGAAAAATTGGATAGAATCAACCAGATATTTAGGATGTGGGACTCTGTGAGTCCTGTAATAGTGTCTAAATCATCAGTGTCCTTATTAACAGTGGCAGCAGTCATTAAACCCCAGTCCCATACCTCCGTGTCAGAAGCCGAGGGAGAGAGACGCAAACTCTTTTTTGCGGGGCTCTGAGAAGGGGAGGCAGAAGGGGATCCCCAGAGTCCATGCCTGCTTGCTGTATAGGTGCCATTTTGTCTCAGGTCCGCTGAGCTGTGCGCTGCAGTAACTGAGGCGCTCGGAGACCGGGGACTGTCGGATCCCTGGGGAGATCTGATATGCAGCGCTGGGTCTGAGGAAGAATTCCGCGTTGGAGCTCTGGCAGGTGATCCCGGGCTGTTGCTGTGGTCCGGCTGAGAAGGAGCTGCGGAGGTAAGCACTGGGTTATCAGCGCCATCTTGGGTGTCTCGAGCCGGCTGGGAAAAGTAACATTTGGAGAGTTTCTCATGTCTCACCGGCTTCTTACGTCTTGTCAGCATGTTCAGGGAGTTGAGGGATCTCGGTGGAGCAGAATAAACGGCAGTGAATGCTGGTTTAAGTTGCTAGGATGGGTTTACATGGATGAGCTCCTCAGTCAGGCGCACATCCACCTCGGCAGCCAGGCCACGCCCTCTATATGACCTTTAATGACAGAAGATAGTTTCTTATCAATTGAACCTTACATGCTAATTTAAGTGGTTTGTTCTAGTTCTCCACTTCCCAGGATTACCCATGCTTACGTGTCCAAAAAGCAGTTGTCTTGAGTATATACCGTTCAGTAATCATATTCTTTATTTTGTAATTTATTTATTATTTCAATTATTTTATTTTAACTAAACTCAGTGATCCAAAGAACGAATAATCCCATCCTCAATTATCATGGATAATATGATTATTCTCTTCAGGGTCTTGAGAAATCTTATAAAATAAATATATTCTAGTACTTACGGTTGAGTACTAGAGTACCCAGAATTTATTCACCTGTCAGAACTTTTATTCTTCATCTTGGGCAACAGCTATTATGAGAATAGTGAATAAAGGATTGAACGACAATGAAAAGTAGAGTACTACAAGGAAAATAAAGAGGAAGAAGGACATGTAAAAGAGAGTAAAAACTGGAGATTTATTTACACTCACTGGCACATTAATAGGTACGCCTGTACCCTGTAGGAGATAACACCTCCCTACAGATAGTAGTAGCCCCCTGTAGGTAATTACAGCAACCCCCCCCCCTTTAAGGCAGTAGTGGTAGGTCTGTACTGCAGTATTTGAGTACCGGAGGTACTGCTTACCCTTGGGCAGCAAGCATGGGATCAAGTATTGGGAACATTTCAACATGTAAATGTCTGGTACTGGTCCCGTTACCGATGCTGGTATCAGAATCAGCACATCGCTACAGGAAACCATGGCTACATTTCACACCAAAATTGGAAAATGGAAGACTGGAAGAACAGTGTCTGGTCTGATGAGTCTCTATTCCAGTTGTGACATTCAGATCGCAGGGTCAGATTTCAGTGTAAATAACTTTAAAGTATGTATCCATCTTGCCTTGTAATAACAGTTCAGAATTTTAATTTCTGCCATTGAAATTCAGCAGTGAACACGATATAGCAGAATCCTATTAAAGAAATGGGAGGCTGCTGCACCAGATTTATCAAGCAGAATTTCTTCTCTAAACAATTCTGTAGTTTGAATAGGCCCTAAAGGCTATCCAACAGTGTGTGCAGGTCTTAGCAGCAAATAGACGTGACAGTTTCCTTTCAATTGCCTTATTGTTCCTATGGATGTTTACCTCCATTATTGTATACAGCACATTCTATGTTTAAATGTTTAGAGTATTGTGCTCAGTACTGGAGGCCATATCTCCAGAAAGATATAGATATTAGGGAAAGAGTTCAGAGAAGAGCTACTAATCTAGTACATGGATTAAAGGATAAAACTTACCAGGAAAAGTTAAAGGACTTTAACATGTATAGCTTGGAAGAAAGTAGAGACAGAGGGGATATGATAGAGACTTTTAAATACATAAAGGAAATCAACACGGCAAAGGAGGAGGATATATTTAAAAGAAGGAAAACTACCACAAGAGGACACAGTTTTACATTGGAGGGGAATGGTGTCTGCAGTAATATGAGGAAGTATTACTTTACTGAGAGAGTAGTGGATGGATGGGATAGCCTTCCTTCAGAAGTGGTCGCTGCAAATACAGTGAAGGAGTTTAAGCATGCATGAAATAGGCATAAGGCTATCCTTCATTTAAGATAGATATAGACATAAAAGGCTATCCTTTATATAAGAGAGGGGCAAGGACTATTTATAGTGTTCAGAAATATTGGGTAGACTAGATGGGCCAAATGGATCTTATCTGCCGATACATTCTTTGTTTCTATTATGTTCATCCTCATAATTAACATTTTTAGGTATTTTTTTTCTCCATCATCATGTTTTCGTATTATTATTAGTGGTAGTAGTATCATCATTACAATCACTTGCAGGCAATAGTAAATAAAAATGTATGCAATATGAAATGTATTCAATAACTTGTTATTTTTATCATCTCCACATTCCATTGCTTTAATTGTCTTACAAAAAAAAAGCAATAAGGAAATGGAGGGCTCATGCTTTTTGATCCTTTTTTAAATCATAAACAGCACCTCCTTACCCACCTACATAGTAACCTTTCTTCAGTTATAGTGTGTGGCCAGACCAAAAATATCTGTCTGGACTGGAATGTTAAGTCCTCCACGTAGCTGTACTCTATAACTGTTATCTTCCATCCCTCTCTTCATCTATTCTTTGTCAATACAGCTGAAACTCATTCTTTGTCTACAGCTGAATCTCATTCACTCTTCATCAAGACATTTCTGGAATCTGTTTATGCTTGTTTTAGTTTTATCTATTTTGCATGTGCTTTTGTTTTTTTGTATGTAAAACAACTTATAGTTTAGGTTAGATGTTCTTTCAGATTAGCATAAATTAAAGCCTTTCCATAACCTTGGCAAATCCACATAACTGAACAAACATGACAGGGTAAAAAGATATATATTTTTTTATATAACTAAGCTCTACCAATGACTGTGTAAAAGGGAAAATTGATGGAGAGAGGACTGTAAGCACACTAGCTGCACATACTTGTATGTATAATAATGCTGGTTGGCTGCTAGAGAGCAGAACTGGGCTTCATCTATAGCAGTCACCATTCCTGAAGCTTTGAATATTCAGATACCCCCAAGACTTTCAGTAGATCTGAATAAAATAGCCAGCAGGCAGTTGTAAGTAAAACATACACCCATGTATCAGTACTTGAAAGTAACAATAATTAGATTAGCCACTCCTACAAGAGCAGAGCACTCGCCAACAGGCTCTCATATCACAGTGACATGAGAGTAAAGAAATTAGCATATTAATTTCAAGGGCAGGCAGACGAGGCAGGGATGCATATTGAGGAGGCAGGGAAGCACAGTGAGTCGGCTTGCCTCCCCTATTGTGTAGAGAAGGGATATAGCAATATCGAATTTAACAACCAGAACTTTGCCACTACAGGACCAATTAAAGTAAGTGACCCCTTGTTGTAATGCTGTTCATCCGTAGCACATTTTAATTATTATACTGATTCTTGCTACTGCACAAACAGCATGCACAAACAAATGCAGAAATGTACTATCCTTCTTAAGTCATATCTGCTTGATCTTCTTTTAAAAAAGAGTCATGTCATAAAAATCCTATTTTCTTTTTTAAAGAGCAAAGGCTGAGCTCTAACATCACATAAAAAAATGCACAATGATCTTTGGGGAAGAAGCAATCTTGTTGGTTAGTATGGAAAACTGCATCAATCTTCCTCTACACAGGATTTGATAAATCTCATACAATGTCTCTCCTTTGCCAAAGCTCAGGGAGCACCAAAATTGCTTAAAGCATCCACTTGGCTATCCAAGTATCGACCAAGGAGCACAAAAACTGGTGGGCATCCCTGTGAAAACAGGGATCCAGGGATGCAGGGTGGTGAGGAACCTGGTGGCCACAAACACCTCTCCTAGGCCTCCAGGAGGGACATCCCAAAAGGGCACAAACACACATGAAAAATGAATACACTGTAAAATAAAAAATAAAAAAAAATAATGAAATAAGACAGATGAGAGCCATGTGGTCATCTGGCCAGATCTATAAAAAATCATCATAGTGAACAGTAACTAGAGGTGTGATCATAGTGAACAGTAACTAGAGGTGTGATCATAGTGAACAGTAACTAGAGGTGTGATCATAGTGAACAGTAACTAGAGGTGTGCTTGGAAGGGTGAAAGTAAAGTGCATGCTGTTGCCTTCTGTCAGTGGGATCCCGGGCACTTCTAATGGTCAGGTCAGAGAGTCAGGTCATCTGTAGGTAGTTAATGGGCCAACCTCTGCACACCTGAAGCTTCCATCCATGTGTAGCTCAATTCTGTCTCAGTAGCTCCAGTTCTAACCACTAATAAGAACAGACATTACACTTGCTCTTCATCAAGAGGCATAAGTAAAGGCAAAAGTAGGAAAACAAATAACCTATTTGCCTCCTCAGACTCTGAGGTCCTGTTGTGACCTGACACCATCTACTTTGTAAGAGACCCACTGAATCACATGGGAAATGCAGTCACAACAGAGGAAAAAGGTCCAAGATATCTTCTGACTGTAGCTTTATTTTATTCACCATAATTTGCAAGAGCAATGTTTCAGCAGTGTGGACTCTGTCAAGCATATTTTTCTAGATTGCACATGCATATCCTTTCATTTTTGGGGTAACATGTGCATACGCTAGGTGTAGAGGGTTAAAATTTAGCAAAACCTGTCACAATTGCATTTGTTCTGTACAGTGGAAAAGCAGAATTGGTTCCAGCTCTTGTCCAATAAATGTGAGCTGAGCTACAATACCAGGCATAGACACTACCAAATGTAGTGTCACTGCGCCTTATACAAAATTATGGGCACACATCGTTAATTGAAGTGCCGCAGCCTCTTTAGCCAGCTGATCATGGAGGTGTCAGGAGTCAGACTCCCACTGAGTTGATATTAATAGTTTATCCTAAGGATAGGCCATTAATACCAAAGTCCTAGAAAATCTCTTTAAGTACAAAGCAATGACACAGGTGCTTAGCAGTTCATAGACTTCACATATGGTTTCCATATCACATTCCTTCACAGTCATTGAAAGAATTGTTGTAAGAATTTCAAATCAGTTATTGACCACACAGACACGTAATACAGAAAGAAAGGTTGAAAGTTTTGTCAGATGATTTATATGTCCTCATTTTGTTACTAACTTCAAGCCAGGTGCTTGCTTTTTGGTACAAATGTTGTTTCCTGGAAGTGAATAAATGCATAAATTAGCATTTGTATGAGGTCACAAGTCAATGATAATGATACAGTGTATGAGAGTTGTATGCTGAGTGAACTCTTCTGACTCTATGATTCTAAATTCCATTAACTTTAGCAATTTATTATTGATTTATGGTTACTCACAGTCTGTTTCCTGTACTGATTGTATGTAAAAAAAAAAAAAATGTTTTTACTACATATCAGTCCCAATATACATAACAAAGAGATTCCAAAGTGTACAATGGCATTCCCACAGTGAGCCCATTCTAACATACAGTATACTGGGGCCTACCCATGGTTGGCTCATTCACTTCAATAAACCACTTGTAGTCTATTAGTTGCTACGTTTGGTCTATTTGCCAAATATTTATTTGTAGAATTTTAAAGCATAGTCTACTGTTTACATTTGGAAAATAGATCAAGCATCATTAGTCAGTCATTAGTCATTAGTATACTAAATTTGGTCTAGTTAGGAGAATGGGCCCACCATGAGTAGGCCCCAGTATATGTTGGAATACCTTTTAAAGGCCTTCCGATGGTGCCAAATTGAGCCTATGAGGATAGTAAAGAATGTACTGTTTATATCATATATTATTATAATGACTGCTTCTTATATATCAAAGGGTTCTATAAATATTTCAGTAATGTAATGATTTTAGTTCTGTCTTCTACAACAGTAAAAACAAACCCAATTCCATGCCAAAATGAGTTAAGAAAAGGATTACTGTATTGATGAGCACATCGGGGTTTATTTACTAACGTGATCCCAACTCTTTTTTCTTGGGTTTTGCACCTAAATTGTGTCCCACGTTCTGTGCGACACAATTTGTGACCAAAAAAAAACCCAAATCCTCCATTTTACAAGGAAACCCCCTAAAGGGGGCGTGACCCTGGGGAAAGGGGCGTGGTCCCAACAAAAGGGGCGTGTCCCCTCCCACAGTTATGAAAAATGCCAACATAAGGTTTCCACATTAAATGTGGTGGATTTGAGCTGGGAAAAACCTGACAGATCAGAACAGTTATTAAAAAAAAAAAAAAAAAAAAAGGCAAAACGTAGGGAAAATGCAAAAATGTAGGGAAACATTAGTAAATATCTCTTGGTAATCAAAACCCACAAAGAAAACTACACGCCACTCAGTAAATATACCCCATCATCTTTTTTATACAAGTAAGACAAAAACAACTAGTACAGCCCTGAAATGCATTGCTTATTTTTCATCTATAATGTCCTCAATTGGAATTTTTTTAAGCTATGTTGAAAAACAAACATCCAAACTGTCTTCTGAAGGAAGGCCATGCTGAGCTAATGGCTGTAAGCTGTAAGTGAGGATGCCCTGTGACAAATACTGTTTTGCTTCTAAATTTCAATGTACCGAGGAATGCCTTCTTTAACATACCTTAAACATGTGATGCTAGTTCTGTAACTACTATACCCTGTTCCATCGTCTACCCAATAAATCATCATAAGCTATTTAGAGGGTACAGTAGCCTTCATTCCTGTATGTCTAGCTGAACATCAATAACTTAAATGGTTTGCCTATTGGACTTGCACGCTTACATATGATCTGAATTTACCTGGAATATATAAAGGGCAAATTACTGTCACAGGGTAACCTGATGTCCTAATTTAAACCAAATGGCATGAAGACACAACATTACTTATTGCAATGCTCAAGGCAAAAGAAATAAGAATTAATGTATTTATACATGTGAGGAAACTATGATTTATTGGCTTTTGCAGTGCATTTCGCTGACTATGGAATAAAACTGTTGCAAAATAATGCTGTGGGTAAAATTAATAAAATTATACCTCTAGCACATCATTTATTCATGCTTATGTGTGTGTGTTTGTGCTTGGATAGGATAGTGGACCTACAGTTTTCAGACCAACTATATTCATTTTGGAGGTTTAGTCATTCCAGATATGTCTTCAATGAATAGTAGAAATGATTACGGTAACTTCCAGGAAAAAAAAAAAAATTTGTGTATATTTTTTTTATGTTACCTTTACACATATTCTCTGTTATAAAAGACATTTGGAAGGTCAATAAAGCAATAACTTAATGAAATACAGTAAATAGAGAAAATAGATTAGACTATTATCAAATATTAAAACAAAAATAATATCAAAGTAGCCCACAAACTTATGGGGAATAATAATATAGTTGTCCTATTATAAGCCACAGCATAGATTTGCTAACCTTGAGTTGCTCTTGCTTTGGCAGACCTGGCTCTTGTATGTATTACGTTCACTATACATTTTGCGCAATAGTGGTAATGGTAAAGACCACTGGGGGAGATTTTATGGCCAGTTTGAAGTTCGTCCAGAGATAATACCGGGGGTTCCGAAGGTGAACTGATCACATACTCCAGGCAAGCATACCATTGTATTGTGGTATCACCGTCATATACAGACCATCCATTCCATATTGTGAACAAATAGAAGCAGGTACCGGCACTAACTGCTGGTTATCTTTGATGCAGACTAGGAAACGTGCTAGGAGGGTGAATGGCAGGTAGAAGTGTAAGAAGCTAGTCAGCGGTGCTCATGTCCCGAGCGGCAAGAAACGTCCAATACAATATGACAAAGAGTAGCGGGAGGCACTCACCAGGCATCGATAAAAGGTAAACTTTATTTTCAAATGTGCAGATACAACAGCAGCATGGGCAGAAGCAGACACTGGAGACCAGACAAGACAACTACAGCCGTTTCATTCCGCCATGGAGTTTCATCAGGTTGTGAAACTCAACCTGATGAAACTCCATGGCGGAGTGAAACGGCTGTAGTTGTCTTGCCCGGTCTGCAGCGTCTGCTTCTGAACATGCTGCTGTTGTATCTGCATGTTTGAAAATAAAGTTTACCTTTTATCGAAGCCTGGTGAGTGCCTCCTGCTACTCTTCGTCATATTGCATTCCATATTGTGACTTGATGGAAAAAATGTTTACCTCCCATTAGAATGGAGTAACAGAATATTGTTCGGCTGTTTTAATGGTTCCCATAGAGAATAAATGGAATAAATTCTTGAGATTGTGGGAGGGCACAGCGGTTGAAATCTTCATGATCAGATAGTTATCGCCTATCCTGTGGGTAAGGGATAACTTTACAAGAAGGGAAAACCCAGCACTGCGGAATCTGTGTGCGCTATATGAATAAATAATTATTTTTATAAGTATAATTACCTATTATTCAGCCTGAAACCTTAATTGTCTGTTTTTTCCTATAGCAACCAATTACAGCTCAACTTTCACTTTACAAGAGCTCTTTATGATATAAAAGCTACTCGGGGCTTACACACCTATATTACATAATCTCACTGAAGATGGCACCGACGATATCCTAGTACCTGGATTTAAACCTTCATATTGCCATATCCAATTTCTTTTCTATGTATCAGTGATATTTAATTATGTATACACCTTAGCGAGATTTGTTATACATATAGTCAATTGTGATTGTACATTGAATACGTAATTTTGATGTACCCTTTTCCCCCTTGTTTTCCCCTTCCCTGATTTTTCTTCTTTTCTGATGAAAAATTTGTAGAAAGTAAACAGTTATATATATGTATATATATATATATATATATATATATATATATATATATATATATGTATATATATATATATATATATATATATGTTACGCCGAGCGCTCCGGGTTCCCGCTCCTCCCCGGAGCGCTCGCTACACTCTCGCTCCCGCAGCGCCCCGGTCAGATCCACTGACCGGGTGCGCTGCGATACCGCCTCCAGCCGGGATGCGATTCGCGATGCGGGTGGCGCCCGCTCGCGATGCGCACCCCGGCTCCCGTACCTGACTCGCTCTCCGTCGGTCCTGTCCCGGCGCGCGCGGCCCCGCTCCCTAGGGCGCGCGCGCGCCGGGTCTCTGCGATTTAAAGGGCCACTGCGCCGCTGATTGGCGCAGTGGTTCTAATCAGTGTGTTCACCTGTGCACTCCCTATGTATACCTCACTTCCCCTGCACTCCCTCGCCGGATCTTGTTGCCATTGTGCCAGTGAAAGCGTTCCCTAGTGTGTTCCTAGCCTGTGTTCCAGACCTCCTGCCGTTGCCCCTGACTACGATCCTTGCTGCCTGCCCCGACCTTCTGCTACGTCCGACCTTGCTTCTGTCTACTCCCTTGTACCGCGCCTATCTTCAGCAGTCAAAGAGGTTGAGCCGTTGCTAGTGGATACGACCTGGTCACTACCGCCGCAGCAAGACCATCCCGCTTTGCGGCGGGCTCTGGTGAATACCAGTAGTGACTTAGAACCGGTCCACTAGCACGGTCCACGCCAATCCCTCTCTGGCACAGAGGATCCACCTCCTGCCAGCCGGCATCGTGACAGTATATATATATATATATATACTGTGATTGGTTGCTGTGGGACAAACCATACAATTAGGGTCTCAGGCTGCTTGATAAATTTCCCCCTCTATGTATGTAATAAATGTAAATGAGGCATTAAAATTATTATTTAAATTCTGGAACAATAAATATATATTTTTTTAAATGAAAAAAAAAAAATTAATATCTGCAGACAATGTGGGACATTAAAATACTCCAGTAATGTAAACATATATCCCAAGGAGTGACTAAAGGGAACCTTTAAAACTTAACTTTTAATGTGCTCATATATAAAATAAGTGTACAAAAAACATATAGGGTATCAAAAAATGGATAAAAAATTGCATTCATTCGCCATCAGTGCACAGCCGCAAAAGGTAGAATATATTGTAGCAAATATATTCTGAACCTCTGAGACATCTTTAGCATGGAGGTGATTTGCTATACTGTGTTATCAATATCTGGGTCCCATATGCATTATAGGTGTAGACTGCACTGGCAATATGATGTTGCGTTGTTATTGTGGATGAACGAGATGGACTCTATGTCAAGATAAGTCTTCATTACAACTGCAACACTGTATGCTATGATATGCAATAACGCATTGACTAAACACTTCAGCAGTGTGAATGGTGATATGGAAATTTGATGCGCATAGGATTACACCTATGGGCCACTGAATGGAGGGTGTACCAAGGAACTGTACCATCTGCAATTGTTGATGTGCGCTGTGGTGTGAACTGTGGCAATACACTTATGATATGTGAACTGTGACCTGAATAATCTACTCGCTCAGGAATAATATTGTAGGAATAACCATTGTAAACAAGTGCGCTGAACCAGAGAGTGCTTTGTGTGACTTGATAGGTGACACCTACTTTGAAGAAAATGAGTATGTGTATGGCACTTCACCAATTACACCCGATTAACTAACATATGGGGAATCTGTGTGCACTAACACAACCATCTAACACAGCCCTGAGTGTACACATTCCTGCCTCTGGTTGGAGACGGGAGGAGGGATGTGATCAGTCAGGATACGCTGGAGTGTTTTAATATCAAATATAATGTGGAAATATTGGTTATCATAATGACCTATTCCATTGTGTTGTAGTGGTTGATATAGGAGTAACTAACTATGTAACTATATCCTGCATGTAATCCAATGTGAGTGCATTGTGATATGCTCTGCTATCAATGGCAATTCTGTATTATATCCCATATGCAAAACTATAAGGTGTGAGGTATAAGGTGTTGCGCAACAGTAACGGATCCTTTTCACAATGTGTGATATAATACAGTATATGTTTTTGCGGCTGTTCACTGATGGCGAAAGAATGCAATTTTTCATAAATTTTTTAATACCCTATATGTTTTTTGTACACTTATTTTATATATGTGCACAATAAAAGTTAAGTTTTAAGGTTCCCTTTAGTCACTCCTTTTGATAATTACTAGGAGACCGAACACTACCCATCTTATTTATATATCAGGGATCTTATACATATATCCCACCCTTCTTTCTAATGTGGAAAATTCTAATCTGTGTTGACCGACAGATGTAATGAAAATGTGTTCTTATTCATCTAAACATCTCCCACCAATGCTCAGCCACTGTCCATTCTCAAAGATAATGAATTGGCAGCTGTTATGGCATATACAATCCTCGTGTAATACCCCAAAATATAAATTTGTATGTTATTTTTATTTTATGCCATTAATATCAGGATACCTGAACTTGATGCATGATATGTTTTACTGAAAAGTATGCAAAAAGCATTGCACAATAAAGAAGGCA
Organism: Hyla sarda; assembly: GCF_029499605.1. NCBI lineage: Eukaryota > Metazoa > Chordata > Amphibia > Anura > Hylidae > Hyla > Hyla sarda. The sequence goes on along the minus strand of NC_079189.1, from coordinate 117,132,056 downwards.
CGTGTTGTAAGTGAGGTCATCCACCGGAGAAAATTGAATTTACAATGTGGACTTTAATCCGTTCTGGCAGATGGGTATGCAGTCATCCTACAGATACCTCGGATTTCTAATTACACAAGGGCATTTCTTAGAGTTTGGTGAAATCTTGTGTCACAACAAATATAAAATGTGTCAGCAGTTAGGTTTTACTGGTCTGTTAAGTGGATTTATAGATTATTTAGGGGATGTTAGCAATGTGTTATATGCATGCTGGCGGTGGTTTTCTTTAGTTCAGGTTTTACATTTCTAAAAATGTTTTACTTTAAAGGGGTACTCCAGTGGAAAACATTTTTTCTTAAATCAACTGGTGCATAGACGTAACTTGTGAAGACATTACTCGTCTGGGGTAAGAGGAAATATGTTAAGACAACAACACATAAATCAAGAAAAACATATTTCATATGCAAATATATTTATTAAAGTACAACATTAAATTTGTAGAGCAACTGGTACGAGCCAGTAGTATTTACATATACATAGAAAGATAGTATAAATGGGATCATGGATGAACAGGGGAAGACTGGTATGTCCCTATCTAATGGCCCTGCCCAGTCAGGGGACTGACGCATGGACAGCCGCTCGACCCGGACGCCAAGGGACCAGGACTCACTCACCCCTCCCGATTCCTCCATCCGATCATTTCCATATCTCTGGGAGTACATAATTTGGACATCATCCTCCCTCCCAAGCTTCCCTCTTGGGGCCCTCAGACCAGATTGTATCACGCACCTGTGGGATCCCGCCATCAGACCTTGTTGCTCCCGAATGACGATCATCCTCTACATCTAACCTTGTCAACCGGGCACACCTATGCAAAAGACCCATTCTACTTATTCTACGTCAGAGTGGAGACTCCTCTCATCACATAAACAGGTGTCATCAAGCACCCGGACTTAAGATTGTCACCTGTACACAGCTGTCCAGATCAGTGTGTCACTTTCAATATATCATCATATAAGTATATCTACTGTACATTTCTTCATTTACATATGATGATGCATTGCTACCTTATGTGTGGTCTCTCATGACCCTATGTTTACAGTATTCTCTAACTATAATCCCTGATGAGCTATCTGTAGCCACACGGATTAGCGAAACGCATTGGATTAATGCTATCCCCGTCAAATGCATACTTGTACCTCTAATTATGCAACACATATGACTGTGGGTCTGTAAAGTGAATACTACTATATACCCCTGGATACAACCCTCGGGTCTAGATATTGTACTGTATTTTACCACATGTATGTCTATTCTTGTATAGTACACTGTCCAATGGATCATATGGGCTAATGGCCATGCTCGACTGCCCCTTGGCGAAATAGTACTACTGTTTGATTGTCCCCTATGTAGCCTAGGGTCAATAGGAGGTTCCAGTGTAGGCCCAGGTCATAAGGACAGGGGACCTGGAGTATCGCTTGGCAGGGCCATTAGATAGGGACATACCAGTCTTCCCCTGTTCATCCATGATCCCATTTATACTATCTTTCTATGTATATGTAAATACTACTGGCCCGTACCAGTTGCTATACGAATTTAATGTTGTACTTTAATAAATATATTTGCATATGAAATATGTTTTTCTTGATTTAAATCAACTGGTGCCAGAAAGTTAAACAGATTTGTAAATTACTTCTATTAAAAAATCTTTACCCTTCAAGTACTTTTTAGCAGCTGTATGCTACAGAGGAAATACTTTTCTTTTTGATTTTTTTTGTCTTGTCCACAGTGCTCTCTGCTGACACCTGATACCCGTATCAGGAACTGTCCAGAGCAGGAGAAAATCCCCAATGCAAACCTATGCTGCTCTAGACAGTTCCTGACATGGACAGAAGTGTCAGCAGAGAACACTGTGGAAAAGACAAAAAATAAATTAAAAAAGGAAAGAATTTCCTCCTTAGCATACAGCCGCTAAAAAGTACTGGAAGGGTAAAGATTATTTAATAGAAGTCATTTACAAATCTGTTTAACTTTCTGGCACCAGTTGATTAAAAAAAAAAAAAAAGTTTTCCACCGGAGTACCCCTTTAAATGATGAATAATTACTAACATATATGAAGCAAAAAATGTTACCGAAAAAAGTCTCATTAGTCCATTAGTCCTGCAGAAAAACCAAGACCCAGACAGATGTGTTTACATTAGAAAAGTTATGTCATAACAAAAGAAAACTAAATATATCTAATCTTTGGTCTTTGAATTGATTGGTGATTGAGGATTTCAAAAAATGTATATGTAGCTGGGGGTGGTGTAAAAATTATTGAGCTACTACAACAGTTCTCCCAGTCCTCACTGGTCACCACTACTACCTAGTTCCTGCTGACATGTCATCCCCACAAAAAATACTCCACTCCAATCCTTGGATGCAGCATAGTCCCACTAGCATTTCTGCAGGAAAGATGCCTCACTAGAAAATAGTGGTGATGGGAGAAGACCATGAGCATTGGATCCGCAGCTTCAGGAGCGCAGCTGTCGCACAAATGGCTACATTATAGTGTGAACAGAGCCACACAAATAATCAATGAATTGTTTAAGCAACCCTTTACCATTTGTCGGACAATGAATGTTGACTTTTAACCCTGCATAGTAAATGCGATCAGCTAATGAACAAGCTTTTGCTTATTGGTCAGCTGATCACTTGTCCTTTTACACAGGGCCGATTTAGCCGATTTGCCTGATAATCACCACGTGTGGTAGGGACTTAATTCATAGCTGAAAGTGTAGAAATGTGCATGTTGACTAACACACTGCCTAAATAGAGTACGGTCTCTAACTAGGGATGCACCGATATATCGGCGGCCGATACATATCGGCCGAAAATAGCTATTTCGGCAAAATGCCGAAACAACAAAAAATGTGCCGATAATGACCACCTCCCCTGCCGCCCACAGCACAAGTTACAAACACTGCCAGTGGCAGAGGCACTCGTGGGGGGTGCAGTTGTGAAACTACAACTCCCAGCATGCCCGGATCGGCAAAGTCTGTCCGGGCATGTTGGGAGTTGTAGTTTCAACAAAGAGACCCACAATACTAATATTATTTCAAAAAGTATAACAATCTTTATTAAACAATAAAAAACAGTTTTTAAAAAATTAGAAAAAGGCAGAGGATGACCTTACACAGGAGACAACAGGTGCCTGTGGGCCTGGTATGGGTAATGTGGGTATTCAATCAGGAGTATACATAATATAAGGCTAGCGTAGCTGCATGTTTACAGTATCATGACAATAGGTATAATATCTAACATACATTGAGGTACCATAGGAAGCAGCAATGCAATACAACAGACATAAATAGAAAATACCTAAAAAAGACTACCTGTCATATACCCAAAGACCAGGAGCACCAAGCACCAACACCCCAACGCACGTTTCGCGTATGGGCTTCGTCAGGGGGCGTGTCCTGATTCCCAAAAAGAGGTAGATATATAAGGGCTAGCATGCCCAATCAATATCCGCAGATCATGGTGATGGACACTCGTCAGGGCCAATAATGATCCAGCCGATCCATAAGGTCAGACTAGATAGGATAAGTACAAACCGCCCAATTACCTGTAGGATGGAAGGAGGGAGCGTCTCTCCTCATGAGCCGGAAATCCGGCGCTAAGGAATGACAGCGCTTATGTTTTCGGCATCCCGTGATGACGCACAAGACATGATCCATAGTAGGCAGGCCACATAAATATGGCGCCCGTCAGTGTGGGCATGGCTACACAGAAATGGCCGAGCGATTAGTCGCGCGCATGCGCCCAGAAGGGAACGTAAGGGAGCTCATGCCATCGCGCACGCGTCGAATAGCGGCGCACGCGCGATAGGCGTGGGCTCCACAGAGATGGCGCCGGAACGGTGAGCGGAGACAATGAGGCCATGAGTGGCAATACTCGGAAGAGACGCTCGGAAGGCCAGACAACCCATACAGAATAGCAGCATACATGATAATATATAGGGGAAAGTTAAAAAGAATTAACCGGCACATAGATAAAAACCAGTAAATAAGAAATAGGGGAAATGAAGAAAGACCACCGACGTGAAAAAGTGTGTGAAAAATAGAAAATACTGAGGAGATACCTACCACCAAAAGATAAATAAACACCTGTAAAGAGCATAAAAATGGTAATAAATAAATAAATAAATAAAGCACAATTAATTATATAGAAAACGGGGGGGAAGGGGGAAGGGGGAAAGTGAGTATGAAGAATATAAAAATATAATATGAATACATTAAGGAAAGAGGTGAATATGTACATATAATGAACTATATAAAAAAAAAGTGCGCATGTACAAGTTTATTGGAGTATGAATAAGCATACAAAAAGTGACCAGTGAAACAGACGAAATGACAAATGTGATCCAGGTAAATGGGGTTGAAAACCCCGTGTAACAACCATGATAGCATACTACACAATAGTGATATAAGTGTGAAAAATACAAGTGTAAGGGCAATCGTATCGGACAATTACGATACAGAGTGCCATAAAGTGCCAAAAATGGTGTAAATACATGGGTGTAAATAAGTGACCAAAATTGGAAATAAAGAGTGACAACATGATAAATGCCAAATAGAAATGTGCAAAACTGAATGGAAGAATATAATAAAATAAATAAATAAATTGTGATAAAAATATGTAATAAAAATAATAATGATAATAATAATAATGATAAATATTGATAATAATAATAGTAATTTATATGAACAATATCCCCTATAGTAAATACAAGATAAATAAATTCATAAATAGATTCATTAGTAAATTAGGCCCCAATATTAATCAAGCGTAGCTAAAAACTAAGTAAAAGTGGGTATACAAAAATTAGTGCTTGGTGGTATCGGCCTGTGGGTATATGACTAGAAGGACGAGTACATCATCATGACCTAGCGGAAAAAAGAAAAAAGAGAAGAACAGAGAATATAAAACCAATTAAAACCAAATAAAAACATAACACAATACCTCAAAAGAGGAATAGGATCACGATCTAGAGGATAATACATATAATAATACAATTGGTTTAAGGAGAACTATAATTAAATAAATGGTACAAAACTAACATGATCATTGAGTCCCAAAGGTGACAATGTTTTCAAGCGATAGATCCAACGGGTTTCTAACTGTGCCAAGCGTAGTTTCCAATTGCCTCCCCTGGAGCCCACGTATACCATATCAATTCCTCTTACCATAAGTCCACTTGGGTCACATGCGTGAAATTGCTTGAAATGACGTGGAATGGTGGTGAGTTTATGTGGATCAATTTCATCCTTTGCGGCCATGATCCCAAGGATGTGCTCCCGGATCCTACGACGAAATTCGCGAGAGGTCATACCGACATAAATCAAGCCACATGGGCACGTAGCATGATAAATGACACCTGTGGTTTGACAGTTAATCTTATGAGTGATGGAGAATCGACGTGTCCCGTTTGAATCAGAGAATTCATGATCCGTACAGATATTAGGGCATGTGACACATTTACCACATGGAGCACATCCCCATTTGGGGAGTTTTGAGCCGAAGGGACATGGTTTCTTGGGAATTCTAGTGGACTTATGGTCATGATGATGTACTCGTCCTTCTAGTCATATACCCACAGGCCGATACCACCAAGCACTAATTTTTGTATACCCACTTTTACTTAGTTTTTAGCTACGCTTGATTAATATTGGGGCCTAATTTACTAATGAATCTATTTATGAATTTATTTATCTTGTATTTACTATAGGGGATATTGTTCATATAAATTACTATTATTATTATCAATATTTATCATTATTATTATTATCATTATTATTTTTATTACATATTTTTATCACAATTTATTTATTTATTTTATTATATTCTTCCATTCAGTTTTGCACATTTCTATTTGGCATTTATCATGTTGTCACTCTTTATTTCCAATTTTGGTCACTTATTTACACCCATGTATTTACACCATTTTTGGCACTTTATGGCACTCTGTATCGTAATTGTCCGATACGATTGCCCTTACACTTGTATTTTTCACACTTATATCACTATTGTGTAGTATGCTATCATGGTTGTTACACGGGGTTTTCAACCCCATTTACCTGGATCACATTTGTCATTTCGTCTGTTTCACTGGTCACTTTTTGTATGCTTATTCATATTCCAATAAACTTGTACATGCGCACTCACTTTTTTTTTTATATAGTTCATTATATGTACATATTCACCTCTTTCCTTAATGTATTCATATTATATTTTTATATTCTTCATACTCACTTTCCCCCTTCCCCCTTCCCCCCCGTTTTCTATATAATTAATTGTGCTTTATTTATTTATTTATTTATTACCATTTTTATGCTCTTTACAGGTGTTTATTTATCTTTTGGTGGTAGGTATCTCCTCAGTATTTTCTATTTTTCACACACTTTTTCACGTCGGTGGTCTTTCTTCATTTCCCCTATTTCTTATTTACTGGTTTTTATCTATGTGCCGGTTAATTCTTTTTAACTTTCCCCTATATATTATCATGTATGCTGCTATTCTGTATGGGTTGTCTGGCCTTCCGAGCGTCTCTTCCGAGTATTGCCACTCATGGCCTCATTGTCTCCGCTCACCGTTCCGGCGCCATCTCTGTGGAGCCCACGCCTATCGCGCGTGCGCCGCTATTCGACGCGTGCGCGATGGCATGAGCTCCCTTACGTTCCCTTCTGGGCGCATGCGCGCGACTAATCGCTCGGCCATTTCTGTGTAGCCATGCCCACACTGACGGGCGCCATATTTATGTGGCCTGCCTACTATGGATCATGTCTTGTGCGTCATCACGGGATGCCGAAAACATAAGCGCTGTCATTCCTTAGCGCCGGATTTCCGGCTCATGAGGAGAGACGCTCCCTCCTTCCATCCTACAGGTAATTGGGCGGTTTGTACTTATCCTATCTAGTCTGACCTTATGGATCGGCTGGATCATTATTGGCCCTGACGAGTGTCCATCACCATGATCTGCGGATATTGATTGGGCATGCTAGCCCTTATATATCTACCTCTTTTTGGGAATCAGGACACGCCCCCTGACGAAGCCCATACGCGAAACGTGCGTTGGGGTGTTGGTGCTTGGTGCTCCTGGTCTTTGGGTATATGACAGGTAGTCTTTTTTAGGTATTTTCTATTTATGTCTGTTGTATTGCATTGCTGCTTCCTATGGTACCTCAATGTATGTTAGATATTATACCTATTGTCACGATACTGTAAACATGCAGCTACGCTAGCCTTATATTATGTATACTCCTGATTGAATACCCACATTACCCATACCAGGCCCACAGGCACCTGTTGTCTCCTGTGTAAGGTCATCCTCTGCCTTTTTCTAATTTTTTAAAAACTGTTTTTTATTGTTTAATAAAGATTGTTATACTTTTTGAAATAATATTAGTATTGTGGGTCTCTTTGTTTTTGGCTATTTATTGGTACCCCCGGGACCTACATACGGCACATATTGTTTTGCCGTTTTTGTTGTTTGGCTAAATTGAGTTGTAGTTTCACAACAGCTGGAGGCCCCCTGGTTTTTAGTACACAGTATTAGTTTTTATATGCTCTGGCCGGCCCCCGCCTGCAGCCACACACGGGAGCCGGCCCGGGCACATAAAAAGAAGTATTCCTATCCCGGACATCCCTGTGTCCTGAAAAATCTTTTCGTGACATAAGGATGTCCGGCGGTCACTCACCATTCCCCGGCGTCCTCCTGCGATCCTCCCGCGATCCTCCTTCGGTCTCTCTAAACAAGGAAAATAAAAGAACTACAATGCAGCAACTTGGCTGTAAGTAACTTTAACGATGTCAAATAGGTTAATGTGTTTTTTTTCACACTTGTCTTTCAACTTCACAAAGTACCACTCATTCAAAGATTACAGGAGAAGATCACATTCTTCTTGTCTGGGCATATTTTTTAAGCACCCCGCAGACTAGTCCCTTTCTTGTCTGTCACCAGTGGACAGATCTTCTTCTGAATATGATCTAATCAGGCTTCTTCCTATCAATCTTTAGTAACTCATAATACCCCTCTCTGGATTTCTACACACAACTATTCTCACATTTGTTCTGTAAACCTATTGGCCTCCTATCAGTAATGACAGAGTGATCTCCCTTTTCTTAAGGATCCTCAGGCCCCTTGCTCTTGTTTCTACTGGCGGTGCCATGGTAGATATTTCTGGCTGGTCTGTACAGCTCCTTTTCTGGCTCTCCATAACACTTTTTTTTCTCCTAAGCCTACTAGCATGCTTCTCAGTGGCTGGATTTTGGGCATACCTTCAACACAATACTATGGCATGCCATCTCAATGAAAACTTAGCTATGCAGCCATGAATTTCCTTACTTGAACTATCTGACTGTCCTTCCTGCTATCAGCTTCCTTACATGAAAAGTATGAACTCAATGCCTAGAATACATACAGACAGTAACAAGGGAAAAACATAGGCAAACATTCAACTTAGTAAGGCATGGTAGACTTACCCCTCCTACATACTGTTACGCCGAGCGCTCCGGGTCCCCGCTCCTCCCCGGAGCGCTCGCCACATCCTCGCTACTGCAGCGCCCCGGTCAGATCCACTGACCGGGTGCGCTGCGATACCGCCTCCAGCCGGGATGCGATTCGCGATGCGGGTGGCGCCCGCTCGCGATGCGCACCCCGGCTCCCGTACCTGACTCGCTCTCCGTCGGTCCTGTCCTGGCGCGCGCGGCCCCGCTCCCTAGGGCGCGCGCGCGCCGGGTCTCTGCGATTTAAAGGGCCACTGCGCCGCTGATTGGCGCAGTTGGTCTAATTAGTGTGTTCACCTGTGCACTCACTATGTATACCTCACTTCCCCTGCACTCCCTCGCCGGATCTTGTTGCCATCGTGCCAGTGAAAGCGTTCCCTTGTGTGTTCCTAGCCTGTGTTCCAGACCTCCTGCCGTTGCCCCTGACTACGATCCTTGCTGCCTGCCCCGACCTTCTGCTACGTCCGACCTTGCTCTTGTCTACTCCCTTGTACCGCGCCTATCTTCAGCAGTCAGAGAGGTTGAGCCGTTGCTAGTGGATACGACCTGGTTACTACCGCCGCTGCAAGACCATCCCGCTTTGCGGCGGGCTCTGGTGAAAACCAGTAGTAACTTAGAACCGGTCCACTAGCACGGTCCACGCCAATCCCTCTCTGGCACAGAGGATCCACCTCCTGCCAGCCGAATCGTGACAGTAGATCCGGCCATGGATCCCGCTGAAGTTCCACTGCCAGTTGTCGCCGACCTCACCACGGTGGTCGCCCAGCAGTCGCAACAGATAGCGCAACAAGGCCACCAGCTGTCTCAACTGACCGTGATGCTACAGCAGCTACTACCACAGCTTCAGCAATCATCTCCTCCGCCAGCTCCTGCACCTCCTCCGCAGCGAGTGGCCGCTTCCGGCCTACGACTTTCCTTGCCGGATAAATTTGATGGGGACTCTAAGTTTTGCCGTGGCTTTCTTTCACAATGTTCCCTGCACTTGGAGATGATGTCGGACCAGTTTCCTACTGAAAGGTCTAAGGTGGCTTTCGTAGTCAGCCTTCTGTCTGGGAAAGCTCTGTCATGGGCCACACCGCTCTGGGACCGCAATGACCCCGTCACTGCCTCTGTACACTCCTTCTTCTCGTAAATTCGAAGTGTCTTTGAGGAACCTGCCCGAGCCTCTTCTGCTGAAACTGCCCTGCTGAACCTGGTCCAGGGTAATTCTTCCGTTGGCGAGTACGCCATCCAATTCCGTACTCTTGCTTCCGAATTATCCTGGAATAATGAGGCCCTCTGCGCAACCTTTAAAAAAGGCCTATCCAGCAACATTAAAGATGTTCTGGCCGCACGAGAAATTCCTGCTAACCTACATGAACTCATTCATCTTGCCACTCGCATTGACATGCGTTTTTCCGAAAGGCGTCAGGAGCTCCGCCAGGATATGGACTTTGTTCGCACGAGGCGTTTTTTCTCCCCGGCTCCTCTCTCCTCTGGTCCTCTGCAATCCGTTCCTGTGCCTCCCGCCGTGGAGGCTATGCAAGTTGACCGGTCTCGCTTGACACCTCAAGAGAGGACACGACGCCGCATGGAGAATCTTTGCCTGTACTGTGCCGGTACCGAACACTTCCTGAAGGATTGTCCTATCCGTCCTCCCCGCCTGGAAAGACGTACGCTGACTCCGCACAAAGGTGACACAGTTCTTGATGTCAACTCTGCTTCTCCACGCCTTACTGTGCCTGTGCGGATATCTGCCTCTACCTTCTCCTTCTCTACTAAGGCCTTCTTGGATTCCGGATCTGCAGGAAATTTTATTTTAGCCTCTCTCATCAACAGGTTCAACATCCCTGTGACCAGTCTCGCCAGACCCCTCTACATCAATTGTGTTAACAATGAAAGATTGGACTGTGCCGTGCGTTACCGCACGGAACCCCTCCTAATGTGCATCGGACCTCATCACGAAAAAATTGAGTTTTTGGTCCTCTCCAATTGCACTTCCGAAATTCTCCTTGGACTACCGTGGCTTCAACGCCATTCCCCAACCCTTGATTGGTCCACAGGAGAGATCAAGAGCTGGGGTACTTCTTGTTTCAAGGACTGTCTTAAACCGGTTCCCAGTACTCCCTGCCGTGACCCTGTGGTTCCTCCTGTAACCGGTCTCCCTAAGGCTTATATGGACTATGCTGACGTATTTTGCAAAAAGCAAGCTGAGACTTTACCCCCTCACAGGCCTTTTGACTGTCCTATTGACCTCCTCCCGGGCACTACTCCACCCCGGGGCAGAATTTACCCTCTGTCCGCCCCAGAGACTCTTGCTATGTCTGAATACATCCAGGAAAATTTAAAAAAGGGGTTTATCCGCAAATCCTCCTCTCCTGCTGGAGCTGGATTTTTCTTTGTGTCCAAAAAAGATGGCTCCCTACGTCCTTGCATTGATTACCGCGGACTTAATAAAATCACGGTAAAGAACCGCTACCCCCTACCTCTTATCTCTGAACTCTTTGATCGCCTTCAAGGTGCCCACATCTTTACCAAACTGGACTTAAGAGGTGCATATAATCTCATCCGCATCAGGGAGGGGGACGAATGGAAAACTGCATTTAACACCAGAGATGGACACTTTGAGTATCTGGTCATGCCCTTTGGCCTGTGCAACGCCCCTGCCGTCTTCCAAGACTTTGTTAATGAAATTTTTCGTGATCTCTTATATTCCTGTGTTGTTGTGTATCTGGACGATGTTCTGATTTTTTCTGCCAACTTAGAAGAACATCGCCAGCATGTCCGCATGGTTCTTCAGAGACTTCGAGACAATCAACTTTATGCCAAAATGGAGAAATGTCTGTTTGAATGTCAATCTCTTCCTTTCCTAGGATACTTGGTCTCTGGCCAGGAACTACAAATGGACCCAGATAAACTCTCTGCCGTCTTAGATTGGCCACGCCCCTCCGGACTCCGTGCTATCCAACGTTTTTTGGGGTTCGCCAATTATTACAGACAATTTATTCCACATTTTTCCACTATTGTGGCTCCTATCATGGCTTTAACCAAGAAGAATGCCAATCCTAAGTCCTGGTCTCCTCAAGCGGAAGACGCATTTAAACGGCTCAAGTCTGCCTTTTCTTCTGCTCCCGTGCTCTCCAGACCTGACCCATCTAAACCCTTCCTATTGGAGGTTGATGCCTCCTCAGTGGGAGCTGGAGCAGTCCTTCTACAAAAAAATTCTACCGGGCATGCTGTTACTTGTGGTTTTTTTTCTAGGACCTTCTCTCCGGCGGAGAGGAACTACTCCATCGGGGATCGAGAACTACTGGCCATTAAATTGGCACTTGAGGAATGGAGGCATCTGCTGGAGGGATCAAGATTTCCAGTTATCATTTTCACCGATCACAAGAATCTCTCCTATCTCCACTCTGCCCAACGGCTGAATCCTCGCCAGGCCAGGTGGTCGTTGTTCTTTGCCCGTTTTAACTTCATTTTCGCCCTGCCGACAAGAACATTAGGGCCGATGCTCTCTCTCGTTCCTCGGATGCCTCGGAAGTAGAGGTCTCTCCGCAACACATCATTCCTCCTGACTGTCTGATCTCCTCTTCTCCAGCCTCCATCAGGCAAACTCCTCCAGGGAAGACCTTTGTTTCTCCACGCCAGCGTCTCGGGATTCTCAAATGGGGTCACTCCTCCCACCTCGCAGGCCATGCGGGCATCAAAAAGTCCTTGCAACTCATCTCTCGTTTCTATTGGTGGCCGACTCTGGAAACAGATGTTGTTGATTTTGTGCGGGCCTGTACTGTCTGTGCCCGGGATAAGACTCCTCGCCAGAAGCCTGCTGGTCTCCTTCACCCTCTGCCTGTCCCCGAACAGCCTTGGTCTCTGATTGGTATGGACTTTATTACAGACCTACCCCCATCCCGTGGCAACACTGTTGTTTGGGTGGTCGTTGATCGATTTTCCAAGATGGCACATTTTATTCCTCTTCCTGGTCTTCCTTCAGCGCCTCAGTTGGCAAAACAATTTTTTGTACACATTTTTCGTCTTCACGGTTTGCCCACGCAGATTGTCTCGGATAGAGGTGTCCAATTCGTGTCAAAATTCTGGAGGGCTCTCTGTAAACAACTCAAGATTAAATTAAACTTCTCTTCTGCTTATCATCCTCAATCCAATGGGCAAGTAGAAAGAATTAACCAGGTCCTGGGTGACTATTTACGGCATTTTGTTTCCTCCCGCCAGGATGACTGGGCAGATCTTCTACCTTGGGCCGAATTCTCGTACAACTTTAGAGTCTCTGAATCTTCTGCTAAATCCCCATTTTTCGTGGTGTACGGCCGTCACCCTCTTCCCCCCCTCCCTATTCCCTTGTCCTCTGGTTTGCCAGCTGTAGATGAAGTGACTCGTGATCTTTCCACCATATGGAAAGAGACCCAAAATTCTCTTTTACAGGCTTCATCTCGCATGAAAAAGTTTGCCGATAAGAAAAGAAGAGCTCCCCCCATTTTTGCTCCCGGAGACAAGGTATGGCTCTCCGCTAAATATGTCCGCTTTCGTGTCCCCAGTTACAAACTGGGACCACGCTATCTTGGTCCTTTCAAAGTCTTGTGCCAAATTAATCCTGTCTCTTACAAACTTCTTCTTCCTCCTTCTCTTCGTATTCCCAATGCCTTTCATGTCTCTCTCCTTAAACCACTCATCATCAACCGTTTCTCTCCCAAAATTGTTTCTCCCACTCCTGTTTCCGGTTCTTCTGACATCTTCTCAGTTAAGGAGATACTGGCCTCCAAGACGGTCAGAGGGAAAAATTTTTTTTTAGTCGATTGGGAGGGCTGTGGTCCTGAAGAGAGATCCTGGGAACCTGAGGACAACATCCTAGACAAAAGTCTGGTCCTCAGGTTCTCAGGCCCCAAGAAGAGGGGGAGACCCAAGGGGGGGGGTACTGTTACGCCGAGCGCTCCGGGTCCCCGCTCCTCCCCGGAGCGCTCGCCACATCCTCGCTACTGCAGCGCCCCGGTCAGATCCACTGACCGGGTGCGCTGCGATACCGCCTCCAGCCGGGATGCGATTCGCGATGCGGGTGGCGCCCGCTCGCGATGCGCACCCCGGCTCCCGTACCTGACTCGCTCTCCGTCGGTCCTGTCCCGGCGCGCGCGGCCCCGCTCCCTAGGGCGCGCGCGTGCCGGGTCTCTGCGATTTAAAGGGCCACTGCGCCGCTGATTGGCGCAGTTGGTCTAATTAGTGTGTTCACCTGTGCACTCCCTATGTATACCTCACTTCCCCTGCACTCCCTCGCCGGATCTTGTTGCCATCGTGCCAGTGAAAGCGTTCCCTTGTGTGTTCCTAGCCTGTGTTCCAGACCTCCTGCCGTTGCCCCTGACTACGATCCTTGCTGCCTGCCCCGACCTTCTGCTACGTCCGACCTTGCTCTTGTCTACTCCCTTGTACCGCGCCTATCTTCAGCAGTCAGAGAGGTTGAGCCGTTGCTAGTGGATACGACATGCTTACTACCGCCGCTGCAAGACCATCCCGCTTTGCGGCGGGCTCTGGTGAAAACCAGTAGTAACTTAGAACCGGTCCACTAGCACGGTCCACGCCAATCCCTCTCTGGCACAGAGGATCCACCTCCTGCCAGCCGAATCGTGACACATACAATTTCATGTTGCCCATGAGGGTGGACTTGATCAGCAGCCTATTTGGTTTATTCCGTAAACGTGTCCTAAAAGTGCTTTGAGTCCCACTACGAGAAAGGCATTAAACATATATATATATATATATATATATATATATATATATATATATATATATATATTTCTTTCAAGGAAATAAGTCTGGCACCGCTACTGTAAAAGCAGCTAGAGAGCTATATTCGGCACAGTGTAATACAGCTAGTGACCGCGTCTGTCTACTATATGGTTGCTACGGGTGATGGCGGTGCTCATATCAAAGAGGTCCAGTATAATAACAGAAACTTTGGCAAGTAGAGAGTGTAGATAAAGCACTCACCGCAATCAGAAATTCAGCACCAGGATAGAACTTTTATTCCAGACTTGAGCCGGTAAAACAGAGCAGACAGACACACAGGGAGCGTGGATGGAACAGGTGAGACGGGGGCGTGACAAAGGGGTGGCAACCGGTTTCACGCACTGAGGCGCTTCCTCTGGCCCACGCTCTGGCGTAGGCCAGAGGAAGCGCCTCAGTGCGTGAAACTGGTTGCTACCCCTTTGTCACACCCCGCCTCACCTGTTCCAACCACGCTCCCTGTGTGTCTGTCTGCTCTGTTTTACCGGCTCAAGTCTGGAATAAAAGTTCTATCCTGTTGCTGAATGAATATATATATGACTGTGATTGGCTTAAAAAGCTGCCAGACATACTGCTTGTGCTATACATTTACATTTATCGGGTTTTCATAAACTTGATACAACGGAACCGTAAAACCCTTAAAGAATAAAGCCTCTTTTTCTTCACAACAGTTCTGATATATAAGGTCCAATGTGTCTGTTACTAAAGAACTGTGTAATATACCTGATTTAAAGCCAACTTTATTACCTGAACTGTGGACATTATATAAGTATATGTGGGGTATGTACATAGTACATCTGTTTTAGTACAGGATTAAACATATTCATTACTTTTAATTTACTGTGCCTTCTTATTGGTATTGAACACAGACCAACAGAATGACAAGTAACCACAAAACACAGTATTTCTGTTATTCATCTACAATGACCTCTCGCTGAATTCCCATCATGTTTTAATACTGTGTTTTGTGGTTTCCATGACATCTGAAAAGCTCTTCTTGGAACTTTAGACAAAACATTACTGCTGCCTGCTGGCCACTTCATTGCAGTGTAGTGAAAATGTGTAAAACTGGATGAGTAATGTAATGGAGTTAATCACATCAGTAGAACATTTAACAATAAAGAAACATCATTATTACCGCTATAAGTTTGATATGTTCAGTTGCAAAGGAGAAAAAAGTGGCAAAGTTTGAGCTCCGCAAATTCTATGTTTGTTTGTGTTCCCAGTGTATACAGGTGAAACTCGAAAAATTTGAATATCGTGCAAAAGATCATTGTATTTCATTAAAGGGGTACTACCGTGCTGACAACTTATCCCCTATCTAAAGGATCGGGGATAAGTTGCCTGATCACGCGGGGTCCCGCCGCTGGGGACCCCCGCGATCTCGCACGCAGCACCCCGCTCTCATCAGGTCCCGGAGCGAACATAGCTCCGGGTCTCATGACTGCCGATCACGGGGCCGTGTGACGTCACGCTCCACCCCCTCAATATAAGTCTATGGCAGGGGGCGAGACAGCTGTCTCGCCCCTGCCATAGACTTGCATTGAGGGGGCGGGGCGTAATGTCACATGGGGGCGGAGCTGTGACGTCACGATCACCAGCCCCGTCATCAGATCCGGAGCGGATGTTTGCTCCGGGGCCTGATGAGAGCGGGGTGCTGCGTGCGAGATCGTGGGGGACCCCACACAATCAGGCAACTTATCCCCGATCCTTTAGATAGGGGAGAAGTTGTCAGCACGGTAGTACCCCTTTAATGCAACTTAAAAGGTAAGGAAGCATGAAGTGCTCCAAAATCTCCTGGTAGACGGATGAGTTGACCCAGGACTTAACCAACACCATCAGATGACTTGGCTCCCCAAATCATAGTAATTAGGGGCCTTTGGTGTTTTCATGCGCTGTAAGCCATAATCATCACAATTAGGACAAATCACAGCTTAAACTATCTTGTTTTGCATGTAATGAGTCTCTCTCATATATTAGTTTCACCTTTTAAGTTTAATTACTGAAATAAATGAAGTTTGCATGATATTAAATTTTTTTGAGTTTCACCTGTATAAGGAAAGCTTCATGTTCTCTGGGTTTACAATATGGTTTCCTCTTCCTCCTAAGGCAGCACCCACAGATGGGATATTTCAGACTCCACCCTAGGACAGTCTGCCTAGCAAGATAAATCAAGAAATTAGCATAGTGAATTGCTGACCTGATAAGAACCCTCTCCTACAGCTCAGGCTGGGCTCACATCACGTTTTGTCCCATACGGGAGTGCATGCGGCAGGGGCAGCTGAAAACTTGAGCTCCCCTATGCCTTCGTATGCGGTCCCGTATGGAATTCATTTCAATGAACTGACCGGAGTGAAACGCTAACTCCGGTCGGCTCATTTTTGCCCCGTATGCATTTTTCCCACCGCACCTTAAATCGTGGTCGACTACGGAGCAAAAATGAGCCGACCGGAGTCTGCGTTTCACTCCGGTCAGCTCATTGAAATGAATTACATACGGGACCGCATACGGGAGCGCAAGTTTTCAGCTCCCCTGCCGTATGTGGTCCCGTATGGGACAAAACGTGTTGTGAACCCAGCCTTACACATATGCTTAATTTTGTCCTCATTCCACCAGTAGATGTTCCACCTGCTCCTGTATACCATTGCTTTTCCTTTTGTTTTGGATGTTAAGAGGGCTCTTTTCTTTTCCCCTCAGGCCAGAAGAGGTTGACATTTCATACATCTGAAGTGGAGTTAGGGTTCTTCAATCTCTTGAACTCGGGCGGAAAAGGGAATTTTTCTTTCTCCAGATTGTTCTGCCAGTTTAACTTCTACATGGCAGACAAAGAGGGTCCAATTTCTTAAAGAGTCTGTAATGCATCCTCCTGGTCCACACTGTTAACCTGCGAAATTCTATGTCTCAAGTATAGGCTAAGAATTCAGCCTGTGACACTATTGTCTTTTTTAAGATTAACCCTCCATATTGTTTTCTATTTTAGATCCTATCTGTGTTGGTGCTGCCTTAGGACGAAGAGGAAAAACAAAATTTGAGTCCTATGGCATTACACAAAAACCCTCCCAATACTAGTTTTTTTTCTGTAATTCGGCTCTATTTAATACACATGTGTGCCATTAAAGGGGTACTCCAGTGGAAAACATTTTTTTTTTAAAATCAACTGGTGCTAGAAAGTTAAACAGATTTGTAAATTACTTCTATTGAAAAATCCTAATCCTTCCAGTACTTATTGCGGATGTATACTACAGAGGAAATTCTTTTCTTTTTGGATTTCTTTTCTGTCTGTCCACAATGCTCTCTGCTGACACCTCTGTCCATGTCAGGAACTGTCCAGAGTAAGAACAAATTCCCATAGCAAACATATGCTGCTCTGGACAGTTCCTAAAATGGAGGTGTAAGCAGAGAGCACTGTGGACAGACTGAAAAGAAATCCAAAAAGAAAAGAATTTCCTCTGTAGTATAC
Organism: Hyla sarda; assembly: GCF_029499605.1. Lineage (NCBI taxonomy): Eukaryota > Metazoa > Chordata > Amphibia > Anura > Hylidae > Hyla > Hyla sarda. The sequence continues at coordinate 117,114,304 of NC_079189.1, read as the reverse complement.
AGCAGCTAATAAGTCCTGGAAGGATTAAGATTTTTTAATAAAATAAATTTACAAATCTGTTTAACTTTTTGGCATCAGTTGATTTTAAACAAATAAATTCCGCCAGAGTACCCCTTTAACTATGCTAATTTCTTGATTTATCAAGAAGAAGTAACATCAGCAGACTCCTGCAGTGCTGAGAGACCACTACTACTCCCATCATGGAACAGACTTCTTTCCATGATGGGAGTAGTAATTCCCTGGCTGCAGGAGTCTGCCAGTGGCTGGGGAGGCTACATTAGTGCTTGTACTACAACCCCCATCATGGAACAGACTCTGTTCCATGATGGCAGTCGTAGTACAGGAGCTGAGGGATTGATCGCACCGGGTCTCACTTCTGAGACCTGATTAGAAGTTAATAAACAGGGGAGCGGGAGGCATGCTCCACTCCCCTGCGATGTACAATGTTTTTACTTTCATTTTTAAATTCCCCGCCGGGAGCCCTGAATGGCCAGTACTGAGGCGCCATTCAGGGCTCCCGGCGAGGTTTTCAAATAGAAGCGCTGCGGTGGGGAAAGATATATAGAATCATAGAATGACTGGGGGGGTATATATCTGGCCCCCACAGCACTACTATATATCTTGCCCCCTGCTGTGCTATATAAGTCTTGCACCCCGCAGCGCATTTATATAGGTATTGTCCCCGCAGCGCATATATATTTTTTCCCCTCGCAGCGCATATATTTTTTTCCCCCCGCAGCGAATATATATATTTTACCCCCGCAGCTCTATCATAAGCCCCCGGCAGCACTATGAATGAAAAGTTTTCTATTAGCAGCGCATCGGGCTGGGTAGCCAGCTGGCCCGATGTGCTGCTGAAAGAAAACTTGTCTTTCATAGCGATGTGGCGGCATGTGTACATAGAAGCACTGTGGGGGCCAGATAGCGCTATATGTCTTGCCCCCACAGCGCTTCTATAATCATATACCTCTGCAGCGCCATGAATGAAAAGTATTCTATCAGGAGCGCATTGGTCTGGCCAGCTTCCCGGCCAGATGCGCTGTTGTAAGAATACTTTTCATTCATAGTGCTGCGGAGGCATATGTACATAGAAGCACTGTGGGGGCCAAAAAACGTTATATGTCTGGCCCCCACAGTGCTTCTATAATCATATGCCTCCGCAGCACTATGAATGAAAAGTATTCTAACAGTAGCGCATCTGTCCGGGAAGCTGGCCGGCCCGATGCACTGCTGAAAGAATACTTGTCATTCATAGCACTGTGGCGGCATCTGTATATAGATGCACTGCGTGGGTCAGACATATATCCATATGTCTGGCCCCTACAGCGCTTCTATAATCATATGCCTCCGCAGCACTATGAATGAAAAGTATTCTAACAGCAGCGCATCTGGCCGGGAAGCTGGCCCGATGCACTGCTGAAAGAATACTTGTCATTCATAGCACTGTGGCGGCATCTGCATATAGATGCACTGCGGGGGTTAGACATATATCCATATGTCTGGCCCCCACAGCGCTTCTATAATCATATGCCTTCACAGCGCTATGAATGAAAAGAATTCAAACAGCAACGCATCTGGCTGGCCCGATGCGCTGGTGATAGAATACTTTTCATTCATAGCGCTGCAAAGGCATATGTTTATGATTATATATGTCTGACCCCTGCAGCGCATCTATATACAGGGGGAGAATCGTACATATACACATGGGGGGAATAAGGGGACGCACTGAAGTTTAAAAACCCTGTCGGGATCCCTGAATGGCTCCTCCGGCCATTCAGGGCTCCCAGCGAGGAATTTAAATGGGCACTGTCAGATACAAAAACTTTTGATATTTTGTAAAGCATGCAAAACCAATAGGTTTTGCAATTGCTTTCATTAGAATATTTTCAGTATTTCATACTGAAAAAGCCAGTCAAACAACTGCCCCCCCCTGCCTGCTTGGACACATACTAGTCCTGCTGTGTCCATGCGTCATCACCTATGTCATGGACATGTTTCCTTGAATGACAGCTGTGAGTGCAGGGCTCAAAGCTAGAGGAAAAATCCTCCCACTGTCAGCTTGTGTCCCACTACTGTCAGTGAGGACAAGCTGGAAGTTGTAGTTTTGCTAATGCTAGGGGATATATGAGCAGACAGCATACTGAGGGAGGGGGCGGAGAACTGCACAGTGAGGCCACGCCCCCTCCCTTTGACAGGAATTCAGACTAATGAGCTAAATTAAAAATGGAATACAAATTAAATAAAGATGCTAGACACATAAAAATTACATGTACATGGTCAGGATTAGGCACTGAGTCTTATATTAAAAAAAATTATTTTTTGTTGGATCTGGACACTTTAAAAATGAAAGTAAAATACACCGTACATCGCAGGGGAGTGGAGCATGCCGCCCGCTCCCCTGTTTAATAACTTCTAATCACATCGGGTCTCAGAAGTGAGACGCGGTGCGATCAATCCCTCAACCCCTGTACTACAACTTCTATGATGGGGGTAGTAGTACAAACACTAATGTAGCCTCCTCAGCCACCCGCAGCTGGGGAACTACTAATCCCATCATGGAAACAAGTCTTTTCCATGATGGGAGTAGTAATAGTCCCGGCTTTGGGAGTCTGTAGGCAGAGGTGTTAAAACAGCCGTACATGAGGGATGTTATAATGGGTCTTAACGGATGAATAGGCCTGTTATTTTGATGGATGTTTTTCAGCCGTTAGCACCCATTATAATACATCTGTTTTTACACAGAAAACGGATGTTTAATAACGGATGAATACTCATAATGTGAAAAAAGCCTTAAGAGGCATCAACTTCTCGATAAAACTGTAGATTATTGTGTCATTTTAAGTAATACAGTAGTATGTTTTCTCTGTATAATTTAATATGTCCTTTCTTAAGAGCCAGTAAGTCTAGACTGAAAAATCTCAGAGAAGAGTATATATATGTCTGCAAGATACTTACTATTTTGTTAACATTTTTGCCTAGGGATTACCTGAAGTAGGTGAGGGAGATGGTTTCCAGTGCAGCAAGCTGCTTCCCAGCCACAGATTCAGGGTGAGCATTGACTCTTTTCGAAAGCTGCTTGTTGTATTTGTATAAGCAATGGTGAATTCATATTGTTTATGTTATAAATACAAAAAGTAAATATCATTGGGCTGCTAACATCTGTGTATACTTCTCTGGTGAAATACATATATTTGTAATTTATAACCTGTAACAACATGCAAAATTTTAATACATTTTTATAACATGGACTGGTTCCTGCGGATTACGACCTTTTATATACAGTGAAGGAAAAAAGTATTTGATCCACTGCAGTATTTGTTTGCCTTCTGACAAAGAAATTATCAGTCTATAATTTTCAGTGTAGGTTTATTCAAAAATTTTATTTTTCATTTGCACAGCCCACTGTTCCAAAGATCTGTCAAACGCCAGTGGGGTGTAAATACTCACTGCACCCCTTATTAATTTCTGTGAGGGGTGTAGTTTCCAAAATGGGGTCACATGTGGGGGGTCCACTGTTCTGGCACCACAGGGGGCTTTGTAAACGAACATGGCCCCTGACTACCATTCCAAATAAATTCTCTTTCCAAAAGCCCAATGGAGCTCCTCCTCTTCTGAGCATTTGACATCCACACATGGGGTAATCCCATACTCACAAGAAATGGGTTTACAAATTTTGGGAATAATTTTCTCCCATTACCCCTTGTAAAAATTTAAAATTTGGTGAAAAAACAGCATTTCAGTGAATTTTTTTTTTTATCATTTACACATCCAACTTTAACAAAAAAGGCCGTCAAACACCTGTGTAGTGTCAAGGCTCACTGTACCCCTTGTTACGTTCCTTAACCCCTTCAGGACCAAGCCCATTTTGGCCTTAAGGACCAGAGCGTTTTTTGCACATCTGACCACTGTCACTTTAAACATTAATAACTCTGGAATGCTTTTAGTTATCATTCTGATTCCGAGATTGTTTTTTTGTGACATATTCTACTTTAACATAGTGGTAAATTTTTGTGGTAACTTGCATCCTTTCTTGGTGAAAAATCCGTAAATTTGATGAAAAATGTGAAAATTTTGCATTTTTCTAACTTTGAAGCTTTCTGCTTGTAAGGAAAATGGATATTACAAATACATTTTTTTTTGGTTCACATATAAAATATGTCTACTTTATATTTGCATCATAAAATTGACAAGTTTTTACTTTTGAAAGACATCAGAGGGCTTCAAAGTTCAGCAGCAATTTTCCAATTTTTCACAAAATTTTCAAACTCGATATTTTTCAGGGACCAGTTCAGGTTTGAAGTGGATTTGAAGAGTCTTCATATTATAAATACCCCATAAATGACCCCATTATAAAAACTACACCCACCAAAGTATTCAAAATGACATTCACTCAGTGTTTTAACCCTTTAGGTGTTTCACAGGAATAGCAGTAGAGGGCTCAGAAGGGAAGGAGCGACAAGGGGATTTTGGAGAGTACGTTTTTCTGAAATAGTTTTTGGGGGGCATGTTGCATTTAGGAAACCCCTATGGTGCCAGAACAGCAAAAAAAAAAACACATGGCATACCATTTTGGAAACTAGACCCCTTTGGGAATGTAACATTGGATAAAGTGAGCCTTTATACCCCACAGGTGTTTCACGACTTTTGCAAAAAAAAAATAATAATAATTTTTACCTAAATGCTTGTTTTCCCAAAAATTTTACATTTTTTAAAAGGGTAATAGCAGAAAATACCCCTCAAAATTTGAAGCCCAATTTCTCCCGATTCAGAAAACACCCCATATAGGGGTGAAAAGTGCTCTGCTGGCGCACTACAGGTCTCAGAAGAGGAGTAGTCACATTTGGCTTTTTGGAAGCAAATTTTGCTCTGGGGGCATGCCGCATTTAGGAAGCCCCTATGGTGCCAGGACAGCAAAAAAAAAAAAACACATGGCATACCATTTTGGAAACTAGACCCCTCAGGGAACGTAACAAGGGGTTAAGTGAACCTTTATACCCCACAGGTGTTTCACGACTTTTGCATGTGTAAAAAAAATATATATATATTTTTACCTAAAATGCTTGTTTTCCCAAAATTTGTAACACAATTTCTCCAGAGTACGGCGATACCCCATATGTGACCCTAAACTGTTGCCTTGAAATACGACAGGGCTCCAAAGTGAGAGCGCCATGCGCATTTGAGGCCTAAATTAGGGACTTGCATAGGGGTGGACATAGGGGAATTCCACACTAGTGATTCCCAAACAGGGTGCCTCCAGCTGTTGCAAAACTCCCAGCATGCGTGGACAGTCAACGGCTGTCCGACAATACTGGAAGTTGTTGTTTTGCAACAGCTGGAGGCTCCATTTTGGAAACAGTGGCGCACCCGACGTTTGTCATTTTTATTGGGGAGGGGAGGGGGGCTGTGTAGGGGTATGTGTATATGTAGTATTTTTTACTTTTTATTTTATTTTGTGTTAGTGTAGTGTAGTGTTTTTTAGGGTACAGTCACACGGGCGGGGGTTCACAGCAGTTTCTTGCTGGCAGTTTGAGCTGCGGCAGAATATTTGCCGCAGCTCAAACTTGCAGCCGGATACTTACTGTAAACCTCCGCCCATGTGAGTGTACCCTGTACGTTCACATTGGGGGGGGGGGGGGGAACATCCAGCTGTTGCAAAACTACAACTCCCAGCATGCGCTGACAGACTGTACATGCTGAGAGTTTTAGTTTTGCAACAGCTGTAGGCACACTGGTTATGTATCACTGAGTTTGTGACCTAACTCAGTGTTCACAACCAGTGTGCCTCCAGCTGTTGCAAAACAACAACTCCCAGTATTTTCGGACAGCCGTTGACTGTCCAGGCATGCTGGCAGTTTTGCAACAGCTGGAGGCACACTGGTTATGTATCACTGAGTTTGTGACCTAACTCAGTGTTCACAACCAGTGTGCCTCCAGCTGTTGCAAAACAACAACTCCCAGTATTGTCGGACAGCCGTTGACTGTCCAGGCATGCTGGCAGTTTTGCAACAGCTGTAGGCACACTGGTTATGTATCACTGAGTTTGTGACCTAACTCAGTGTTCACAACCAGTGTGCCTCCAGCTGTTACAAAACTACAACTCCCAGCATGTACGGTGCATGGTGTACCGTGACTGCTGAGAGTTGTAGTTTGCAACAGCTGGAGGCACACCGGTCGTGAAACACTGAGTTAGGTAAAAAAAAAAACTCTGAATTTCACAACCAGTGTGCCTCCAGCTGTTGCAAAACTACAACTCTCAGCAGTCACCGACAGCCAACGGGCATGCTGGGAGTTGTAGTTATGCAACCAGCAGATGCACCACTACAACTCCCAGCATGCACTTTAGCCGTTTGTGCAAGCTGGGAGTTGTAGTTATACAACAGCTGAAGGTACACTTTTCCATAGAAAAAATGTGCCTCCAGCTGTTGCAAAACCATAAGTCCCAGCATGCCCATAATGGAATGCTGGGAGTTGTGGTTGTCTGCCTCCTGCTGTTGCATAACTACAGCTCCCAGCATGCCCTTTTTGCATGCTAAGAGCTGTTGCTAAGCAACAGCAGGAGGCTGTCACTCACCCAACTCCTGATCCACGCTGCTTCAGGTCAGTCCCTCGCCGCCGCCGCTCCTGGGGCCCCGATCAAAACATTGATGCCGGGATTCGGGGTCCCCAGCTCCCGGGGTGCACGTCCCGCACCCGCTCACGTCCTCCGGAAGAGGGGCGGAGTGGGTTGCGGGAGTGACACCCGCAGCAGGTGCTCTGATTGGTCGGCCGGTAATCCGGCCGACGAATCAGGGCGATCGTGAGGTGGCACCAGTGCCACCTCACCCCTGCAGGCTGTGGCTGTTCAGCCAGTAATTCCGGGTCACCGGGTCACTGGAGACCCAATTGACCCGGAATCGCCGCAGATCGCTGGACTGAATTGTCCGGCGATCTGCGGCCATCGCCGACATGGGGGGGCATAATGACCCCCCTGGGTGATATGCCGGGATGCCTGCTGAACGATATCAGCAGGCATACGGCTCTGGTCCCCAACCGGCTAGCGGTGGGGACCAGAATTCCCAGGGGCATATGGATACGCCCTCGGTCCTTAAGGACTCGGAATGCAGGGCGTATCCAAATGCCCTGTGTCCTGAAGAGGTTAAGGGGTGTAGTTTCCAAAATAGTATGCCATGTGTTTTTATTATTATTTTTTTTTTAATTTTTTTTTTGCTGTTCTGGCCCCACAGGGGCTTTCTAAATGCTACATGCCCCCCAAAAATCATTTCAGCAAAATTTGCTTTCCAAAAGCCAAATGTGACTCCTTCTCTTCTGAGCATTGTAGTTCGCCCGCAGAGCATTTTATGTCCTAACATGGGGTATTTCCATACTCAGAAGAGATGGGGTTACAAATTTTGGGGGCATTACCCTTTGTAAAAATTGAAAAATTTGCCCTAGTTTCCAAAATGGTATGCCATGTGGGGGTTTTCTGCTCTTCTGGCACCATAGGGGCTTCCTAAATGTGACATGCCCTCCAAAAACCATTTCAGCTAAATTCCCTCTCCAAAATCCCATTGTTGCTCCTTCCCTTCTGAGCCCTCTACTGCGCCCGCCAAACACTTGACATACACATATGAGGTATTTCTTTACTCGAGAGAAATTGGGTTACAAATTTTGGGGGGCTTTTTCTCCTATTACACCTTGTAAAAATTCAAAAACTGGGTCTACAAGAACATGCGAGTGTAAAAAAGATTGATAAAAGAAGATAATTTTTTGGGATTATCCAGAGCAGAAGAAAATCCCCATAGCAAACATATGCTGCTCTGGACAGTTCCTAAAATGGACAGCAGAGGTCAACAGAGAGCACTGTGGTCATGATATCAGAGGAAATGCATATCTTTTTTGGATTTCTCTTTAGTATACAGCCCCTAAAAAGTACTGGAAGGATTAAGATTTTTTTAATAGAAGTGATTTACAGATCTGTTTACCTTTCTGGCACCAGTTGATTTAAAAAAAAAAGTTTTCCATGGGAGTACCCCATTAAGGTGAAAATGGTCTGGGTCCTTAAAGGGTTAAAGGGGAACTCCGGCACATAACATCTTATCCCCTAACCACGGGCAGTCCGAACTCTGAGACCTCCCGCAAGCTCCTACACGATGCCCCAGCTCTTCTCATGCACAGAGAGATCTCTGCTCTGTGCAAGGAGACTGTCGACCACTGCTTGAAACTGTGGTCAACATGCCCACTCTATGAGAGAGCCGGAGATACATGAGCACTGTTTAGAACACCAGGGTGTTGGGCAGCAGTTTGAGGATGTTCCAGTGGTCAGACCCCTGTAATCAGACACTTATCCCTATCCTCTGGATAGAAGATAAGATGTTATGTACCGGATTTCCCCTTTAATGTGCTTCTTTTTAAGCTACTTCTTTGTTGCCTTGGCTATGTGTTTTGGGTCACTGTCAAGTTGGAATACCCATCCATGACCCATTTTCAGTGCGCTGGATGAGAAAAGGAGGTACGTGCCCAAGATTTGATGGTACATGGCCCCTTCAATTGTCCCTTTTATGCACACAAACACAGTGAGATGTTAAGTGTATGCAGTAGAGAGATTGCATGAATAAGTCCCCTATAGGGAAAAAAAATAGTAGAAAAATGTGTAAAATAAAAAGTTAATACATTGATCCCTCAACTTACAATGGCCTCAACATACAATAGTTTCAATATACAATGTTTTTTTCTGGACCATCGTAACTTGAAACCACACTCAACATACAATGTACAGACAGTCCAGATCTGTGAAGTGTGTCACAACTGGAGGAACTGACCAATCAGAATGGGCATTTTACTGGTAAATCACCTCTATTACTGAAGTGCATGCACTGACTGGCTGTTTGGCAGCGCCCCCTACAGTACAGGGAGGAACTACAAGTTCTGTACTACTCCTTACCTGTGCCAGGATTAGCTGCTCTTTTGGACACCAAGTAAGGGTGGCTCCGTTTAGGACAGTGTGTACTGTATAGGACCATGACGAAGCTCCTGTCCTTTACATAAACCATTGTTTCCCAACAAGGGTGCCTCCAGTTATTGCAAAACTACAACTCCCAGCATGCCCGGACAGCCAACGGCTGTCCGAGCGTGCTGGAAGTTGTAGTTTTGCAACAGCTGGAGGCACCCTGGTTGGGAAACACTGACATAGACAGTGATTACAGCTCCCAGCAGCTCTTTCTTACTTTTATATGTAAGGATTTGCTTTATCTATATTAGTTATCTACTTATTTTTCTTTAATCCTCATCTTTTCTTATTTTTGGATGACATTTTGGTGGCTACAGAACCAATTATCAGGTTTCCATAGAGTTATGGTCTCAACATACAATGGTTTCAACATACAATGGTCGTCCTGGAACCGATTAATATTGTAACTTGAGGGACCACTGTAAATGTAAATAAGCACCTTCCCGAAATAAAATAATGTAAACATAAATAAACATGAACATATGTGGTATCGCCACATGCGTAAATGTCCAAAAGAATAAAATATAATGGTAATTAAACCACGTCGTCAATGGCGTGAACGTAAAAAAAAAAAATCCAAAGTCCAGATGTGTATTTTTGGTCGCTACATACACCAGAAAAAAGTTAATAAAAAATTATTGAAAAATGGTCCTGCAAAAAAAAAATAAATATATATATATATATATATATATATATATATATATATATATATATATTTATATAGATCGTGGTGCAAAAAAATTAGCCCTCATACAGCTATGTATACTGAAAAATAAAAAAGTCATTGGGGTCAGAAAAGGACAATTTTGAACATACAAGTTTTTGTACAAAAAGCTAAAAAAAATTTAATCTAAAGAAAAACAAAATAAAACCTATGTAAATTGGGTATTATTGTAATCATATGAACCTGCAAAATAAAGATAATTGCCCAGATGTATCAAACTGTGTGAGAGAACAAGTGGAGAGATTTTCCCACAGCGACCAATCACAGCTCAGCTTTCACTTTATCAGAGCTTGTTAGCTGAACTGTGATTGGTCGCTGTGGAAAAATCTCTCCACTTTTTTTTCTCACACAGTTTGATAAATCTGGGCCACTGTGTCTTTTTTGTACTAGTGCACTACATAGAAAAGGAAGCCCCCAAAAGTTACAAAATGGATGTTGTATGTTTTTTCAATTTTGCCCTACAAATAATTTCTTTTTGTTTCACTGTAAAAATGAAAAATCCCTGCGTCCTTAAGGTGTTAAAGTTTGTATCAGATGTACAAAATATTGACTCTAAAACAATAGGAAGAAGTTAGTTCATTTGTGTAATATAACATCACCCATTAGCTGATGAACAGATATTACTACTTAACAAGAGATTGATACTACACCCAACGTGGGCATTTTGCCTTCTGAGGTCTTTATCCACATGGGATTGGCTAGGAATCATGATGATGAATTCTGAATGTAGGGCTTTCAAATGAAGAGTAATGTATCAGGTGTCAAATCTTGTGCCTATGCTTATATATACATAAACAGTGCCAAATAAATACATGGACAGAGAGGTGCAGAGGAAACCAGGTAGTGTAGTGCGTTGTCTGTTAACCCCTTCATGAACCAGCTAGTTTTGGCCTTTATGACCCAGTCCGTTTTTTCAAATCTGACATGTGTCTCTTTAAAGGGGTACTCTGGTGGAAAACATATATAAATATATATATTATAATTTTTTTTTTTTTTTTTTTTATCAACTGGTGCCTGAAAGTTAAACAGATTTGTTAATGACCAAGATAGAGCTTTTTGGTAAAGCACATAATTCTACTGTTTACCGAAAATGGAATGAGGCCTACAAAGAAAAGGACACAGTACCTACAGTGAAATATGGTGGAGGTTCAAAGATGTTTTGGGGTTGTTTTGCTGTCTCTGGCATTGGGTGCCTTGAATGTGTGCAATGCATCATGAAATCTGAGGATTACCAACGGATTTTGGATCACACTGTACAGCCCAGTGTCAGAAAGCTGGGTTTGCATATGAGATCTTGGGTCTTCCAGCAGGACAATGACCCCAAACATACATCAAAAAGCACCCAGAAATGGATGGCAACAAAGCGCTGGAGAGTTCTGAATTGGCAGCAATGAGTCCAGATCTAAATCCCATTGAACACCTGTGGAGAGATCTTAAAATTGCTGTTGGGAAAAGGTGCCCTTCCAATAAGAGAGACCTGGAGCAGTTTGCAAAGGAAGAGTGGTCCAACATTCCGGCTGAGAGGTGTAAGAAGCTTATTGATGGTAATAGGAAGCGACTGATTTCAGTAATTTTTTCCAAAGGGTGTGCAACCAAATATTAAGTTAGGGGTGCCAATAATTTTGTCCAGCCCATTTTTGGAGTTTGGTGTGAAATTATGTGTATAACAGAACATGTGTTACTGCAATCCTTTTCTGTGAGGAATACTATTTTCTTGAAAAATTTCAGGGGTGCCAACATTTACGGCCATGACTGCATAGAAAAATTTTCAGTGTCCTTATCTTTCCATTTCTTGTAAGGGAAAAGTAGTGGCATCATCAGTTTAGAGTACTTAATCCCCTATGTGTTAACATTACAGATAAAGTAGAAAAATTGGGCTCCACACAGTATCATTCACCCCATGGGGAAAAGGGGCCAACCACAGTAGGAAGGACCTTCCATACCTATCAGAGCTTCCTATAAAGTGTTTAACGCTCTTGTTATACTGAACAAAACATAGTAGATGCATTAAATATGATCGACCTTAAAGAAACTATAACCAAGCCATGAGTGACATCTTTATGCTCTATTACTGCATCATAATAAAGAAAAATACAAGCTAATAGCTGTATAAACTTCAACGAGACAACAAGTAATTATACTTTGGACATATATTTTCCATTTCTGCATAAACCCTATTTTACAGCATTCATTGTTTTGGAAATAGGCACTGAATTTAATGGCACTCTGAAAGATCCAAGTACTCACAGTTTCATTCTTTTACAGATATGTGTACTTTTATCATTTTACTGTGCTATATCTCTCCTTGCCTTTTCTGCTCATGACAGTTTAATGGATTACATGATACAGCAGGAACAGCGATGAATGTATCATGTTGCTATAAGAGCTTTGTGCACCAAAAAAATCATGTCTCTCATTGCTTGTGTATGCTAACATCAGCCTGAAATGACCTTCTATCTAATGGAGAGTCTATGCTGGCTACTAACACTTTCAGGTGTCCCTGCAGCTGGAAGAAATGCTCCCAGATGTTTTTATTTTGTTCAGTTGAGAAATCACCTTCCGAATCATGCTCGGATAGCCATTCCTGCATATGGTTTGGAATAGTTTTAAAAGTAAATATATAGATTTGCCTAAGTTTAGACATTTCTTGATGTACAATGTTATCTTAGAACGGCTCTTACACAATGTATAATGCCCCATGCATGCTCTTTACCACATATTTCCATCATTCTCATCAAACTATTTGTAGTAAGAAATCACTGTAAATGGATGTTGCCTCATTTTACCATTAGATTTGATATATTTGTTCCATTACATCAAACATTGTTTTCACATTATACCTATTTATAGAAGAATCTGGAGAACTTTTATTGATCCCCTTTCTTGCACAGAGACCAGGAGCCAATGAGCTGTTAGGGTACACGGATGTCCTAAAGAGGGGTCACCCACGCAGGAACCACTCTTTATAGGCCAGAACAGAGATCAACCTTATACTGTAAGACGGACTCCCGTTCTGAAGCCACTACTAATTTTTTTTTTTAGATTTACTCCTGCGCTCATTCCTGGTCCAATGCCACAAGCATGCAGTGACAGGAGCACATGTCCACTGAGGCCAATGACTGGTTGCAGCATCCCGTGCAAAGTCTACAGTGATGGGGACAGCCGCATTGGTCCAGGAGCAAGCTGAGAGATAAGTTTACTTTATTTCTCCTACCATCCTCTGCACCTGGGCCATGTTTTCATTAACCTGGAAAAACCCTTTATGGGTATGGCTTGGCTTAGTTTGGGCCTTAAAGGAGTACTAATCATGGTTCTTACGATTTTACAATGTTCCGGTAGTTCCTGAGAATTTATATAATCTGCTGGAGGCTTCTCTGAACCTATGTTATGTACTCAGAGCATCTAGATTGCCACTCTGCTGTCCCGTCTGTCTGTGTTAGGACTACAATAGTGACAGCTTAGCAAGCTTTTTCTAAAGTCCATTGCATCTCAAGGGTTAAAAGGATGGACCATTGTAACAGGGTGTCAGCTATATGTTACTGCTGCTGGTGGTACGGGCTCAACTCCGGAGCCTGTTCCATCTTGACACCGTAGTCATTTATTGTGTTGTGTAGCTATAACAATTGTTTATTTCATTTTGAGTTCCTACACGTGTATCTTCTATTACATAGAATACTGGAGCTGATAAATTGAAGGTGACACAAGATACTATTGAGGGGAGATTTATCAAAACTAGTGTACGGTAAAGTGGGCCCTCAGAAGCCATTAAGGTTATTGTTTTCCTTTTGTAATAGTCTTTGAAAATGCTTTATTGCTAATAATTTGACTGTTTTTGGATTTATCTGACCTGGCGTTTTATAGTCTGTACATGTATCTCCACTTATTTGTAACAAGATAAGAGAGCATTGTTGTATAGACATACAGCACAGCCTACAGCAGTTGGTTTTGATAATGCAAGAGCATTGCTTAACTTCAATCCCCACCAGGCGAGAGAGAAACTTTCTAGGGCTTTTTGCCATTGGTAATAAAATCCTATCTGCAGTCCCGAGAGGCTGAATAAAAAAATCAGTATTTCTAATCATTTCTGGAAAGTCCAGTTCAAAGATTAAGTAAGGGTAACTTACAAAACACAAAATTAGATCTACAGTATTCAGCTTCCAACACAAGGGCCGCCAGTTGTGTGGAGGTTCAAATGAAAAACACCATATATGTCATTTATTATTTAATTACCACAACTTTTAAAATGTAAGTCTAAAGTTTTGAGTCTGCCCAGTCTTCAGTTTCAGGTTAGGGAGATGTAGGCCACGCCAAGGCAACCGTAGCACAATAAGTGAAGTTCTGTGCACTAAACCATTTCTGATTAAAAGGACTTTTGCATCATACTTCACTTAACGAAGTATGGTTGCCTGAGTCTCACCACATTGGAGCTAAAGATTGCATAGGGTATAGATCGCTGCTTTACTGTAAGACCTTGCTGAACGCTATGTGCCAACCCAGCATTGAAAGTGTTAAAGAGCACTAACTAACTCTTTTGGGGTATACAGTATATGCAGCCATCTATATAGGGAGAGCAAGGCTGTATCAGTGGAGCGCCCATCTCACTGTTCAGTGCTTTGCAATAGCATAGAATGGAACTGTCCCCTTTTGGGACCTAAAAAACACTGAAAAAGGTTTCTAAAGCTATATCAAAACCTCTCCCCTGCTAGAAAACAAAATCCCCCAGATTTTCCATTGTTACAAATAAATATAAACATATTTGGTATCAATGCGCGCATAATGTTTATGATCCCACATGGTAAATCGTAAATGCCAGAAATGCTGATTTTTGGTCACAACAAATACCAGAAAAGAAAAACCAATAAAAAGTGATCAAAAAGTCCCATAAAAAAAAAGGCCCTGATTAAAAATACAGATCACGGTGCAAAATTTGAGCCCCCATACAGCCCCGTATTTGGAAAAAATAACAAAGTTATAGGGGTCAGAAGAGGACAAATTTAATCATACTCATTTCGTTATAGAAAAAAGTTTGACTCTTTATTAGAGTAGTACAATAATAGAAAAACTATATAAATTGGGTATCGTTTTAATCATATTGTCCTACAAAATAAAGATAATCTTTCATTTTTACCATAAAGTGCACTGCATAAAAACAAAACCCCTTAAAAGTTGCAATAATGAGGGTTTTCTTTTCAATTTGAATTCTCCCCCACAAATATTTTATATATATACATATATAAAATATAAATATATTTTTTTGCTTTGTCATACATACTATAGTATAAAAAGAGTTTACTCACAAATACACCTAGTCACACACAAAAAAAAGCTGTAGATGTAAAAATAAAAGAGTTATGCCTCCTAAAAGGCGAGGTGGAAAAACAAAAACTGAAAATGGGCTGTTTTCTTAAGGGGTTAAAGAGAACAATAATGGCTAAAATGTGATTAATTCTATGTGATGTAGCTATTGACAGATTTCCTCTGCCTGTCCAATTTTTCCTGAAAAGCCTGCAAGGAATTCCATTATGTCCATGTATCAAGGATTGACAGATGTTGTGGTAAACTGTTTCTTCTGAAGTGTACAAACACATCTCAATTAGAGATGAGCGAACTTACAGTAAATTCGATTTGTCACAAACTTCTCGGCTCGGCGGTTGCTGACTTTTCCTGCATAAATTAGTTCAGCTTTCAGGTGCTCCCGTGGGCTGGAAAAGGATGATACAGTCCTAGGAGACTCTTTCTTAGGACTGTATCCACCTTTTCCAGCCCACCGGAGCACCGGAAAGCTGAACTAATTTATGCAGGAAAAGTCAGCAACCGCCAAGCTGAGAAGTTCTTGACGAATCGAATTTACTGTAAGTTCGCTCATCTCTAATCTCAATATATACAAACGTAGAAGACTGTGATTGGTGAATATATTACAGCTATGAACACCAATAATATAGTTAGTCAGTAATGACATTGACATCCACATATTCAGGCAACTGGTAAATCCTCAGTAGAATCCACATATTTCACACTAATATTACCATTTGCAGATTCGATCCCATGCATGTGTTGCCGCTATTCTAATGTAGGTAGTGGAATTGTCCATTGGTGCGCTCTGGCTGGGCCACTTGAGGACATTCATAGAGCTTTCCCTGAGGCTAAGTTTCCCCTTTTTTTTTTTTTTCTGGCAGTTTTTGGAAAACTGCCACTGCAGTTTTTGAGCCAAAGTCAGAAGTGGATCCATAAGGGTGGAGAAGTGTAAGTCCTTCCTACATATGTCCTATTCCTTATGAATACACTTCTGGCTTTGGCTCAAAAACTGCAGTGGCAGTTTTCCAGAAACTGCCAGGGAAAAAACAAAGTGGAAGCTTAGCCTAAGCCAATCCTGTGTATTCCTGACTGTTTCACCCATGAAGTAGTTAAAGGGGTATTCCAGGCCAAAACTTTTTTTTATATATCGACTGGCTCCGGAAAGTTAAACAGATTTGTGTTAGGATTCGGCAGGCTGGATGTGGATCCTCTGTGTCAGTGAGGGATTGGCGTGGACCGTACCGGTGGACCGGTTCTAGGTTGCTACTGGTATTCACCAGAGCCCGCCACAAAGCGGGATGGTCTTGCTGCGGCAGTAGCAACCAGGTCGTATCCACCGGCAACGGCTCAACCTCGCTGACTGCTGAGAAGGCGAGGTTCAGAAGGACTAGACAGAGGCGAGGTCAGACGTAGCAGAAGGTCAGGGCAGGCGGCAAGGTTCGTAGTCAATGGTGATAGCAAAAGGTCTGGAAACACTGGTATGGCAAACACAGGAAACGCTTTCTCTAGGCACAAGGGCAACAAGATCCGGCAATGCTGGGAAGGGGAAGTGAGGTTATATGAGCAAGGAGAAGGTGGAAGCTAATTACAGTGATTGGGCCAGGCACCAATCAGTGGTGCACTGGCCCTTTAAATCTTAGAGAGCTGGCACGCGCGCGCCCTAGAGAGCGGAGCCGCATGTGCCAGGACGTGACAGCCGGGGACCGGGACAGGTGAGTAGCTAGGGATGCGATTCACGAGCGGGCGCGTCCCGCTATGCGAATCGCATCCCCGCCGGCAGTGTCAGTGCAGCGCTCCCGGTCAGCGGATCTGACCGGGGCGCTGCAGAGAGGGGAACGCCGCGAGCGCTCCGGGGAGGAGCAGGGACCCAGAGCGGTCGGCATAACAGTACCCCCCCCTTAGGTCTCCCCCTCTTTTTGTCTGCTTGTCGCTTCACATGAGACGAGGCCATTGGGAGCGATTCTTGAGTTTCTTTCTGGAAGACAGAGAAGTCCTGGGTAAATTCATGAATGGCAGGCAGTCAGGAAGAAGTGGGAATGGGAAGGGGGGGCAGAGGGTGAAGGTTGCCACGGGACAGAGTGTTACCAGGAAGGGGGCTATGAGGAGGCAAAATCTCTGCTCGTTTTTTGCAAAAAACATCGGCATAGTCCTGATAGGCCTTGGGGAGACCTGGTATAGGAGGAGTCACTGAGGTTTGACTGACGGGACTGGGAGCAGACGTCAGGCATTTTTTGTGGCAAGAAGCACCCCAGCTCTTGATCACCCCGGTGGTCCAGTTAAGGGTAGGAGAATGGCGTTGGAGCCATGGCAGACCGAGGAGGACTTCAGAGGTGCAGTTGGGAAGAACAAAAAATTCAATTTTTTCGTGATGCAGTCCAATGCTCATAAGCAGGGGTTCTGTGCGGTAACACACAGTGCAGTCCAATTTTCCTCCGTTGACCGAGGAAATGTAGAGCGGCTTGACGAGACGGGTCACAGGGATGTTGAACCTATTAACAAAAGAGGCCAAAATAAAATTTCCCGCAGAACCAGAGTCCAAGAAGGCCACAGCTGAGAAGGAGGAGTTGGCAGAAGGAGAAATCCGCACGGGCACAGTGAGACGTGGAGAAGCAGACTTCATACCAAGAGACGCCACTCCTACGTGAGCTGGGTGCGTGCGTGCATTTCCCAGACGTGGAGGACGAATGGGGCAATCCACTAGGAAATGTTCGGTACTAGCGCAGTACAGACATAAATTTTTATCTCTGCGGCGAGTCCTCTCTTCATGGGTCAGGCGAGACCGATCCACTTGCATAGCCTCCTCGGCGGGAGGCACAGGGGTATATTGCAAAGGATACTGGCAGAGAGGTGCCCAGAGATCAAGGTCATTTTCCTGGCGGAGCTCCTGGTGTCTTTCAGAAAAACACATGTCAATGCGGGTGGCCAAATGGATAAGTTCATGCAGGTTGGCAGGAATTTCTCGTGCGGCCAGCACATCCTTGATGTTACTGGATAGGCCTTTTTTAAAGGTCGCGCAGAGGGCCTCGTTGTTTCAAGATAATTCAGAGGCGAGGGTACGAAATTGGATGGCGTATTCGCCTACAGAAGAATTTCCTTGGACCAGGTTCAGCAAGGCTGTTTCGGCAGAAGAGGCTCGGGCTGGTTCCTCGAAGACACAACGAACCTCAGTGAAGAAGGACTGAACAGTGGCAGTGACAGGATCATTCCGGTCCTAGAGTGGTGTGGCCCATGACAAGGCCTTCCCAGACAGGAGACTAACTACGAAAGCCACCTTAGACCGTTCTGTAGGAAATTGGTCCGACAACATCTCCAAATGTAGGGAACATTGAGACAGGAAACCACGGTAGAGTCTAGAGTCCCCATCAAATTTGTCCGGCAGGGACAAGCGGAGGCCAGGAGCGGGCACTCGCTGCGGAGGAGGTGCAGGAGATGGCGGAGGAGATGGTTGCTGCTGTAGCTGTGGCAGAAGTTGCTGTAGCATGGCGGTCAACTGCGACAGCTGCTGTCCTTGTTGGGCGATTTGTTGGGATTGCTGGACAATCATCGTGGGTAGGTCAGCGAGACTTGGCAGCGGCACCTCAGCGGGATCCATGGCCGGATCTACTGTTAGGATTCAGCAGGCTGGATGTGGATCCTCTGTGTCAGCGAGGGATTGGCGTGGACCGTACCGGTGGACCGGTTCTAGGTTGCTACTGGTATTCACCAGAGCCCGCCGCAAAGCAGGATGGTCTTGCTGCGGCGGTAGCAACCAGGTCATATTCACCGGCAACGGCTCAACCTCGCTGACTGCTGAGAAGGCGTGGGACAGAAGGACTAGACAGAGGCGAGGTCAGACGTAGCAGAAGGTCAGGGCAGGCGGCAAGATTCGTAGTCAATGGTGATAGCAAAAGGTCTGGAAACGCTGGTATGGCAAACACAGGAAACGCTTTCTCTAGGCACAAGGGCAACAAGATCCGGCAATGCTGGGAAGGGGAAGTGAGGTTATATGAGCAAGGAGCAGGTGGAAGCTAATTACAGTGATTGGGCCAGGCACCAATCAGTGGTGCACTGGCCCTTTAAATCTTAGAGAGTTGGCGCGTGCGCGCCCTAGAGAGCGGAGCCGCGCGCGCCAGGACGTGACAGCCAGGGACCGGGACAGGTGAATAGCTTGGGATGCGATTCGCAAGCGGGCGCGTCCCGCTATGCGAATCGCATCCCCGCCGGCAGTGTCAGTGCAGCGCTCCCGGTCTGACCGGGGCGCTGCAGAGAGGGGAGCGCCGCGAGCGCTCCGGGGAGGAGCAGGGACCCGGAGCACTCGGCGTAACAATTTGTAAATTACTTCTATTAAAAAATCTTAATCCTTCCAATAGTTATTAGCTTCTGAAGTTGAGTTGTTGTTTTCTGTCTAACTGCTCTCTGATGACTCACGTCCCGGGAGCTATGCAGTTCCTATGGGGATATTCTCCCATCATGCACAGCTCCCGAGACGTGACATCATCATTGAGCAGTTAGACAGAAAACTTCAGAAGCTAATAACTATTGGATGGATTAAGATTTTTTAATAGAAGTATTTTACAAATCTGAATTCAGGTAGAAAAACAGACATAGTGCAAATCTACAATCTTGTATAATGATCTGACTGCTTCTCAGCATAATATCAAAAACTAACAGGTTGTTAGTATACATTTTTGATCAAAAAGTACAAGCCTACTCGCCATGTCAAGGCCACCTATTTAGAGTGGGTCCCTAACGTCCCTAGCATAAAATGGCGCAGCATGGGGCGGCGACCACCACCGCCGCGACACCAATGCCCACAGGGGGGAACGACCCACCGGCAGAGCAGCCCCAATGCCACTCAAACCAGTCTATGGTCCGCACCCCCCCCCCCTCGCAGACACGGCGCCACAGCAGCAACGGACACCGCACAGCACCACACCAGTGTGAACAAGGTCCAATAGCTCACTTACCATGCTCTCCCAGTCAGACTGGGAGGCTGCTAGGAAAGAAATGACCCATGTGTAGCTAACTACTACTTATATAGGGTTGGGCTGAGGGGGTGGGGAAGAGTGCAGCACATGTTAAAACAAAAAAAAGAAGGGGATAGAAATCACAGTGTGAATTCGGGTAGAAAAACAGACATAGTGCACATCTACAATCTTGTATAATGATCTGACTGCTTCTCAGCATAATATCAAAAACTAACAGGTTGTTAGTATACATTTTTGATCAAAAAGTACAAGCCCACTCGTCACGTCAAGGCCACCCATTTAGAGTGGGTCCCTAACGTCCCTAGCATAAAATGGCGCAGCACCGGGCGGCAACCACCACCGCCGCGACACCAATGCCCACAGGGGGGAACGACCCACCGGCAGAGCAGCCCCAATGCCACTCAAACCAGTCTATGGGCCGCACCCCCCCCCCCCCCCCGCAGACACGGCGCCACAGCAGCAACGGACACCGCACAGCACCACACCAGTGTGAACAAGGTCCAATAGCTCACTTACCATGCTCTCCCAGTCAGGATGGGAGGCTGCTAGGAAAGAAATGACCCATGTGTAGCTAACTACTACTTATATAATTTACAAATCTGTTTAACTTTCCGGAGCCAGTTGATATATATATAAAAAAAGGTTTTGCCTGGAATACCCCTTTAACCTCATCCAACGTGTTTCATACCTGTATTAGGTTGTTTGTGGTATTCAGAGCTGTAGCTAGCTCCATTTGCGCCCGAGGCAAGAACAAAAGATTGCGCCCCCTCCCCATTTGGCCTCGCGGCACTCCTCAGAAAAAAAAGATTTTTGCGTGCCACCCCTACCAAATTTTTTTTTTACATTTTTCTTATGTAGATTACATTACGGTTTTATGCAGCGACTCACAAATGACATATTTACTGATCAGAGTCATTCTCTATTTTTTTTCTTCCCCATCTGGCCCATGACATCATGATAATCTGTTCCAGCTAAAACTCTTCAGGGCAGAACCTGCAACACAAACATATTAGGCTCTGCACTTTTCCAGGATTATCCTCCCCTTTTCCCCACAAATGACTCCAGCTTTCTTCAAACACAATGTCACCATCCTTCCCATAACGCACAAGGGGGAGATTTATCAAAACCTGTGCAGAGGAAAAGTTTCCCAGTTTCCCATAGCAGCCAATCAGCTTGCTTCTTTCATTTTTAAAAAGGCCTCTGCAAAATGAAATAAGCAATCTGATTGGTTGCTATGGACAACTGTGTAACTTTTCTTTTGCACAGGTTGTGATAAATCTCCCCCAATGTTTCCAGCCTCACTCAAATGCCTCCAGCCCCCCCCCCCTCAAGCACGCACAATGCCTCCTGCCTTAGCCATATTCCTCCAGCCTTCCCTACACCCAATGCCTCCTGCCTCACACACACACAATGCCTCCAGCCTTACCCCACACAGTGACAGAGGGAGAGGGGTGTGCATGGGAGACAGGGGTGTAGAGGGATGTACATGGGTGACAGAGGGGCATACAGGGGTGACAGAGGGGTGTACAGGGTAACCGTGGGGTGTACAGGGGTTTAGAGGGGTGACAGAAGGGTGTACGGGATAACAGAGGGGTGTCCAGGGGTTACAGAGAGGTTTCAAGAGGCGACAGAGATTTGTAGAGGAGTGAAAGAAGGGTGGGGTGCACTACCTGAAGCTGAGTAGGCCTCTGTCAGCACTGCCCCTGCTCCTTCCCTCCATCCACTTAATTCTGCTGAGGGACCAGGGAGAATCAAGAGTCCAGTGCGGCTTCATAGGAGAAGGAGGATACATGGGCATCAGAGCTGCAGCTTCACCCGTCCCGGGAGTGCGCACAGGGATGGAAAATTCAACAACATTTTTGTGTAATCTTTCCCACTGGAGTGTCCCAGCACCCCTGCCGGGGAACCCTGGTTGGGAATCACTGCCAAATGTAATGTGTGCTGAACTCTTTGTGCCGGAAATCATTAGCCGATGTGCCCCCTTGCAGCAGCATGCCTGAGGCAATCAGGCCTCAGTTGCCTTATGGAAGCTACTGCCCTGGTGGTATTGCAACTGTGCTCCATTCACTTTAATGAAACAGATGCATTAACACACGCACACTGAGAAAAAGAGTGCACTGTGTCTGGAAGAAAGTAGCTATGGTTTTGCAATCCTTGAAAACTTTAATGTGTTAAAAACTCTGGAGTTTCTGTAAAAATATTCAGGGACATTTATCATCGTTGCTTTGGTAAGCAAGTTCTGTAATCATTTTTTCTTGCTATTTCATTGCTTATGTATGACATATTTATCATACTATCACAGGGGGTTGATAAATTTGGCTTACATGAGCAAAAACCAAGAAATCACTTTTAAATACCATTTTTTTTAGCACACATAAGCAAAAACCAAATAATGACTACAGAACACCACTTTACAGCAATATATATATATATATATATATATATATATATATATATATATATACACACACACACACACACGTGTGTGAGTACTTACTACATTTTTTTTTACCACTGATTTTTCTACCTAAATGTACTTACTCATTTTTTTTTTTTTTTTACTTCTTATTTCAGATCCGTGTATCCTGTGGACTCCTTCGGATTTGTTGGACTACTTCGATGACCAGCGTTTTTCTTTGCTCAATATTAATAAAATGGTTAACGAGGGCTTGTGGGGGAGTGTTTTTTTGTAATAAATTTTTTTTTAAACCTGTTGTGTTTTTTTCTAACTTTACTTGACAGGATTAGTAGTGGAAGCTGTCTTATAGACGAAGTCCATTACTAAGCCGGGCTTAGCGTTAGCCACAAAAACAGCTAGCACTAACCCCCAATTATTACCCCGGTAGCCATGGCCACAGTGGTGCCGGGAAGAGCCGGTACCAACAGGCCCGGAGCGTCAAAAATGGCGCTCCTGGGCTTAGGCAGTAACAGGCTGGCGTTATTTAGGCTGGGGAGGGCCAGTAACAATGGTCCTCGCCCACCCTGGTAACGTCAGGCTGTTACTGTTTGGTTGGTATTTGGCTGAGAATAAAAAGAGGAGGGACCATATGCGTTTTTTTTTTATATTTAATTATTTATTTTAAAAAAATGCATAGGGTCCCCTATGCCAATCAAATGCCAACCAAATACCAACCAAACAGCAACACCCTGACGTTACCAGGGTGGGCGAGGACCATTGTTACTGGCCCTCCCCAGCCTAAATAATGCCAGCCTGTTACCGCCTAGGCCCAGGAGCGCCATTTTTTATGCTCCGGCCCTGCTGGTACCGGCTCTTCCCGGCACCCCTGTGGCGTTGGGTACCAGGGTAATAGTTGGGGGTTAGCGCTAGCTGTTTTTGTGGCTAACGCTAAGCCCGGCTTAGTAATGGACTCCGTCTATAAGACAGCTTCCACTACTAAGCCTGTCAAGTAAAGTAAGGAAAAAACACAACAGGTTTAAAAAAATGATTACAAAAAACACTCCACCACAAGCCCTCGTTAGCCATTTTATTAAAATCAAACAAAGAAAAATGCTGGTCATAGAAGTAGTCCACCGAATCCGAAGGAGTCCACAGGATACACGGATCTGAAATGAGAAGAGAAAAAAAACACAAAAAATGGGTTAGTACATTTATTATCAACTGCTCGCACATCTTACAGTAAGGACATGCTGGGAGTTGTAGTTGTGTGGTGCAGGAGATGTGTGGGCAAGTGGCAAGCTTGTCCCCTGCCCCCAGCTGCAGGACTACAACTCCCAGCATGCCCTTACAGTAAGGACATGCTGGGAGTTGTAGTCCTGCAGCTGGGGGCAGGGGACAAGCTTGTCATTTGCCTGCACTGCACAACTACAACTCCGAGCATGTCCTTACAGTAAGAGAGAGTTGCTGAGAGTTGTAGTCCTGCAAAGAGAGACACACACACAAACACACACACAGTCAGAGAGACACACAACACACTCACAGACACACACACAGACAGTCACACACAGTCACACACACATAGTTACACACAAAGTCACACACACATAGTCACACACACAGAGTCACACACAGACAGTCACACACAGACAGTCACACACAGACAGTCACACACAGACAGAGATAGAGACAGACAGAGAGACAGACACACACACTCACCCATCCAGCGCAGCGCTCCTTCTCTCCGGGCGCCCTGCGAGTGACGTCACTGACGGAGGGTCGTCAGGCCGGCGCAACCGAAGACGTGGGAGCAAAGGCCGGCGTAACAAAAGACGTGGGAGCGGAGGCCGGGCACAGTACAGGCGAAGGCCGGGGGGGGGGGGGGGGAATTTGGGTGTTACG
This sequence comes from Hyla sarda, assembly GCF_029499605.1. Taxonomy (NCBI): domain Eukaryota; kingdom Metazoa; phylum Chordata; class Amphibia; order Anura; family Hylidae; genus Hyla; species Hyla sarda. The sequence goes on along the minus strand of NC_079189.1, from coordinate 117,090,035 downwards.
GACAGGCCCAGCGGAGGTGAAAGCCGTTGCGGGGGGGGGGGGGCTGGTAGGGGCGGAGGCCGGGCACAGTGCAGGTGAAGGCCGGGGGGGGTATGTGTTACGGACAGGCACAGCGGAGGTGAAAGCCGTGGGGGTGGGGTGCTGACGGACCCCCCCCCCCCCCCCCTGACAGGCTCCTATATGCCCTAATGTTATGTCAATGTTCCGGTCGGGTCCTGTGGTTGGCTGCTGGTCCTGGCCAATCACAGGACCCAGCGGGAAATGTGAAATGACAGCAGGGGATTTTGGAGTCTGCGGCACCGGTATATGTTATAAGGAGCCCGGGCTGACATTACAGTGCAGCCGCCCGGGCTCCTCCTACTGCCTCCCCGCTACCCTCACTTAATAATGATGGGGACACTGATATACATCCCCCTTGTCTCCCACCTGCGCTGCTCAGCTCCCGCTGCTACAAGACTACAACTCACAGCGTGTCCTCACTGTAAGGGAATGCTGGGACTTGTAGTCTTGCAACAGTTAGCAGACAGATGGGAGTTGTGTGGCGCTGGCAGGTGAGAGGGGTGGGATATAAATCACTGCAGTGTCCCTGTAGCGAAGTGAGGGTAGCGGGGAGAAAGTATGTCGGAGCCCGGGCGGCAGTAGCTTTTCCTGCTCCATGTTGGAGCTGGAGTAAATATAGTCAATTTTTACGGCCGTTGCGACATTTTATTGCGCAGCTGTGACTGTCGCAGTTAATAAATACCTGACTAAAGCAAATCCATTTTGAAAAAATTTACTACGCAAGTTTGAATTTTCTTGCTTTCCTTGTTCTTCACGCAAATTGTCGCACGAAAACACACGTAGTCGCAGTTGCGACAATTTTGCGACAATTATAGTAAAGAAAACCTGACTAAACCCCTTGATAAATGTCCCCCATTATGTCCAGATGGGTAACTTCCTTTTGGAGGAGAATCTGGCTTAGCTATTAATCCCCAGTTTGGTCTCTTATTCAATATCTTTTCTTATTATGCCCTCCTATTGTAACCTTTACCTACACACACATCCATTTTTTCTCTTTCTCTCTATGTTTATGTATTTTGTATAGATTATAATTAAAGTAAAATGAATTTAAAAAATGTAAACTAAAAAAAAAAAAGGTCAACTAAAATAAACTCCTTGGGTGGAATTTAGAGCCCAAAAAAATTGAGGCAATTGTTTGCTAAACCCTGTACAAAAGCCATTGGTAAATTCCTGCTTTGTACCTAGAAGGTAAAGGAACAAGGAAAATTAGGAACAAATGAACATCAATTATTCCAAATATTCAAGGAGGAACTGTTTAAAGCCTTATTTCCCATTATATCATATTCTGCAAATATTGCTGCCACTAAAAAGTACATGTGAATGATTAATGTGAAATGGCAATGTAAACGATAAATAGAACCTGGTATATGTGTAGCTAAAAAAGCAGCCTTATATCTTTATTAGCATTTCAATTGCTTATCAGGATTTTGGAATAAAGCAAATCCTTTGTAGACACTGATAAATGAGGCTAAGTGCCTTAAGGTCTGATTATTTGGCGGTCTTTATCAATGTTATTGTAAAACATGTATAGCACTTATTAACATGCCATTTCCCCTTTTGTACAGCTTACCCTGAGTGGCACATGATTGACAGGCTTAAACAGCCCTCAGACACTAAGGGTGAAATGTGCCGGAACAGTTATTTAAAGATGCAGCATTCTTAACACCCTTGAATAAATAAAGCTTTGAATAATAGACATTTGCTTGTTATATTTCAGGAACTCAGTGCTGGACTGTGCACAAGTATTAGTGTTGCTCGCGAATATTCGCAATTCGAATATTATTCGCGAATATCGCATATTCGCGAATTCGCGAATTTCGCGAATATAGCGCTATATATTCGTAATTACGAATATTCGTTTTTTTTTTTTTTCTTCACAGTACACATCACAGTGATCACCCCTCTCTGCTTCCAGCTTGTGTGGTGTAAAGAAGGCTGTAATACTACTGTGTGAGACTGGCGTGCAAAAATTCGCATATGCGAAAACTAACATACTAATTTTCGCATATGCGAATTTTCGCGTATGTTAATTTTCACATGTGGCAATTTTCACATATGGCAATTTTCGCATATGCGAATTTTCGCATATGCGAAAATAAAACTAGAATATAACGAATATGCGAATATTCGCGAATATATGACGAATATTCGTCCATATATTCGCGAATATTCGCGAATTCGAATATGGCCTATGCCGCTCAACACTAACAAGTATTTCCAAACTTATTGAACAATGGATGAGGCCAATGTGTGGACAAGGCACAGTATACTCTAAATATGGAGCTATTATCACTACATTAGTGCATCGTATGTCCTAATTACTATTATCAGGCCTCCGCCGAAGAGGAAAGATACTACTAAAATACTAACAGGCTTCTGCCTAAAAGAAAAGATACTACTTAGTAGTACCTTTCCTCTCAGGCGGAGGCTTCTTCATATCTTAGTAGTATCTTTCCTTTTTAGGCAGAAAACTTATCTTAGTAGTCTCTTATCTCTTAGTAACTTAGTAGTATATTTCTTCTCAGGCAGAGTCATCTTATTATCTTAAATACAAAGAGATCAGATACTATTAAGATATTAATGATATTAAGAGGCCGCTGTCTAAGAGGAAAGATACTACTAAGATATAAAGAGGCTTACGCCTAAATGGGAAGATGCTACTAAAATATTAAGAGACCTCCGCCTAAGAGGAAAGATACTACTAAGCTACTATTCCACCAGCTGTATATGAGCTCCTCAGCTTTGCTGTTCTAACAGCTCCAGCTCAGCTTTACACCAAGTCGGCTCTGCTTCATCAGGCTCTCTTTGATGCGATAATACCATAATACCATCAATTTTGTCAGCTTGCCCCTCCTGCCTGTATCCCTGATGCTTGGCCCTGGGATGTTCTGGCCTAGCTGCTCAACAGGGACTACTCTTGTGAAAGCAACCTGGGGTCTCCCCTGCAGCTTAAGTCCAGTTTCTGCATCTTGGAGAAGGATAAAGGGTGGAGAACAGGAGAAGGCAGACACCACTCCCAAGTTTGCCCCAAAACTAAAGTGTTAAGTGGCACAGTGGGTCTACACCCATTGAGGCATTACAACTACTAAGACATTAAGAGGCCTCCGCATAAGAGGAAACATACTACTAAGATACTAAGAGGCCTCCACCTCTTAGGAATCTTTCTCTCTCAGGCTCCTTAGGCACCTGCCAGACATTTCCAGTTGAAGGGTATAGAAGTTACCTACAGTGAGAAGTAACATAAGATGTGATTAAAAAGCTTACACTAATATACATTAATAAAGGTTAATATTCATTTTTCAAATGTTTGGAGCATCAATACTTGATCTACCTGGCCTGCCAACTAGAAGAAATCTTGAAGCTGAGTACGAAAGCGTGCACCTTAAATTAAGCAACTTAATATCCAAGGTGCCTGAACCTTGTTTTCAGCACACATCAAGAAACAGTAAGGCTGCTCCAAAACATATATGGGTTCTTTTAGACAGGCAGATAAGTGTCAGATACATGCACTGATCAAATAGACCCATGCTTGTTCAAAGAAAACCGTCATCCTTTCCCAATACACTGGGTTATAGTGTGGGTGAACAGGAGTCCGTTAAGGGGTCACTTACTAACATACATACTGATCGCTCACGTGACCAGTAGTGTTGCTCGCGAATATCGCATATTCGCAAATTCGTGAATATTCGCGAACATAGCACTATGTATTCGCAATTACGAATATTCTTTTTTTTTTTTTTTTCACAGTACACATCACAGTGATCATCCCTCTCTGCTTCCAGCTTGTGTGGTGTAAAGAAGGCTCTAATACTACTGTGTGAGACTGGCGTGCGAATTTTCGCATATGTGAAAATTTGCATATGCTAATTTTCTCATATGCGAATTTCCGCTTATGCAAATTTTTGCATATGTTACTTTTCGCATATGCGAATTTTCGTTTATGCTAATTTTTGCATACGCATGTATGTGTGTTAGAGTGTGTGTGCGTATGTGTCTTTTGGTATCCTCTGCATGTTTATTAGGATACAATGGTTCTCTTGGAGCACTTGATACTATGTTAGAGAATTGTTATTTAATCAGTTTAATTCAGTTTTCTTATTTATGCAAAAGAAGTATTGATGTATGTACAGAAACAGTAACAAGCTTCAAAAAAACATTTTAAGCTGTAGACTGAACCGTATATAGTTTCCTTTTTGCAATTTTGAACATTCATGTCCACAATATGTCATTCTGACTGGTTTTGGTTATGAACTGTATAACTATATTGTATATATTGTATGTTCTTCTGTTTAAAAAAATAGATAGAAACTAAACAAAAATTTTTTTTACTCTTTTAATTGCTGCTTGTTCCTCGGCACATGCTTCACATACCCTACAGGTCAGATGTGCACCAATCTTCACAATGACATGAACACACATATATTTATAAAGATCAATCTTCACCAAAAGTATGTATGTAATTGGACCTGTACCAGATAACATAGGTATGTTAAATGTTAAAACAGAAAACATGTTAAAATAATATGTTACAAAGGTAAAGTAAGGATAGACCTATTAAGCAATATGTTTTACATTTTCACTATAAAAAATGGTATCATTTCCAGAAAAGACATCATTTTGCAGGCACTTCAGTTTAGTAGTATAACATATATTTGTTTTAGTCATTTAGGCCAAACATTCCATAACCCACATTCTATATTGTTGCTTCACAACTAATTTTCAATCTGTTATAACAATGAATTAATTATATAAAAATGTAACACTTTTCCTGAGAATTCCAGTAATAAAATACAATAATCTTTTTTGCAATACTGCCATCTAGTGGTGATTGACACAATGACAGACTGAGACCAAAGCTACTTTTCTAAGTCCTCAGCTACACCAGGAATTGTCCCATTCAAGTCAGTAGGACTGAACTAATGTTCATATGGTCTGGGTATAGCATGGTTTTAGGAAAAATCAGCTGAAACATGTTCCACTTATTACACCAAATACTGGAAATGTTTAGACAATTGTAAAATATTTCAAAAACCCAATATAAACTTCCAACAATATTTTAATTAGGCATAGGAACTGACAGGGTTACATGGTTATTCTCTGTAAATAAAGAGAATCAAAATTTTAAAAAGGCTAAGAATAGTGTAGTTTATTTTTTAATGGTACTAATACCAGAACAAAAATCCTGAATGGTTCCCAGGTTTAGTAGTTCTATACCAAACCCCACAGGGACTAAATCCCTTTAAGTCAGCTGATGACAGGGAGCCTGTCTGCTTCAATGGGTGGAGCGATCGCTTGGTGGGAGAGAAATCAATCTGCAACTAATGCAACAGCTGTAGGCACACTGATTGAAAACCACAGGTCTTTTGAATGGATGCAGCTCATTTATGTTTCAATGGGTTGGGTGGCTGATGTGTGGGAGGGAGGAAAATGGAATTATGGGATTCATAGTCAAATAAAGAAAAGTCAAACAGGAAATACCAGTTTACAAAAAGCTAGCCCCAGTATTATGGTAATCTCACAACATAGCCATTTATCCCCAAGACAAGCGCAGATCCTTCCTAAGCATGTCCATTACTGTCTGCCAGGTACGTACTAAAATCACCTTATGTTGGATAACCCCTTTAATTTATCAAAAGTCGCACGGCTCTTGATAAATTCTGCACACAGACTTCGGGATCTACGGTTTAGACTGTATTTAAACCTGCTTCAGTATGGTCTGACATTTCAGCGTACTTTCGGCAAATGCAACTTTTTGCCGAAAAATTGATAAATTCAGCACCAATGCATTTTTCTGTCTAAAATAGACTAGAATGCATCATGTTCTAAAAATTCTCTAAAGTAAAAGTCGCAAAAAAAGTCACACATATTAAGACTGCGACTTTCTGTGCGACAATTTTAGACAGGAAAAACCAGTTTAAATTCTTTGATAAATCTCCCCCAATGGCTCTATAAAGAAGCTCTCTGAGTGCCTTTTTTTTTTTTAAGTTTTATTCGGCATGAAGATGATACAGCCTAAATTTTATCTATATTTATTAAAGCATTAAAAGTTCCTGCTATTTTATAACCTGTGACAGTACAGACTGTGGGGATACCCTCTATAATCAATAGGTTTTGTAACCAAAAAAATGCAATTACTTAATCTATTTTTATTACATCTGCCTTTAATTAACCCCTTAAGGATGCAGGTCGTTTTTCCTCCTCACCAAATCATAACGCTTTAAATTTTGCACATACAGACCCATATGAGGGCTTTTCTTTTTGCGCCACCAATTGTACTTTATAATAACATCAATCAAATAGGGGAAAAAATGCCATTTTGTAACTTTTGGGGGCTTCCGATCTATGCAGTCCACTTTTCGGTAAAAATGACACCATATCTTTATTCTGTAGGTCCATATGGTTACAATGATACCCAATGTATATAGTTTTTATTTTATTTTACTACTTAAAAAAAATTATTACTACATGCAACAAAATGTGCATGTGTAAAATTGTCATCTTCTGACCTCTATTACTTTTTTATTTTTCTATATACAGGGATGTATGAGGGTTCATTTTTGCGCCATAATCTGAAGTTTTTATCGGTACCATTTTTGTTTTGATGGGACTTTCTATTTTTAGGGTATACAAAGTGACCAAAAATACGCAATTTTGGACTTTTGAGTTCTTTTTTACGTGTACACCATTGACCGTGCCGTTTAATTAATATTATATTTTTATAGTTCGGACATTTACGCATGCGGCGATACCACATATGTCTATTTTTATTATGTTTACATATTTTTATATGGAATTTGGGAAGTGGGAGGTGATTCAAACTTTTAATATTGAAGGGGTTGATGGCTTTCTTTTTATTTAACTTTTTTTTTTTTACACTTTTAGTCCCCTTAGGGGATTTTTAGGAGGAATCAGTAGATTCCTCAAACAGATCAATGTGGTTCCATAAAAGTACATTGATATGTGTGCTCTGCGCTTGATTGATATAGCCTGGTTCAGCAGGGTCTATCAATCACAGAGCCGGGACAGCCGTAGCAGGAGAGGTAAGCCCTTGGGCTACTTCCACAGTAGATCACCCCCCCCCCCCGTGATCACGCGGGAGGGGGTTGATCCACCCCACTGGACCACCAAGGATGGTTTAAATGTCTCTTTAGACGCCGCTGTCAATGTTGACAGTGGCGATCTAAAGGGTTCATAGCTGGCCGCGGTGATCGCTGCATGTCGGCTATTAATGGCGGCATCCAGTTACAGGAATCAGCTGAAGGCTGGCAGATATGGCATGGGCCCGAGTCAGGAGCCCGCTTATACACCGTTGCCATCTCAGGACGAGCTGGCTCGTCCTTAGATGGCAACCGGTTAAAACAGGAGTCCATTAAAAAGTACCCAAACATTTCTGACATAGAAACATAGAATGTGTCAGCAGATAAGAGCCCAATATTCTGAATACTTATGAATCGTCCTTGTCCCTACTTTAAAGGATAGCCTTATACCTATCTCTATCTTATATGAAGGATAGCCTTATGCCTATCTCTATCTTATATGAAGGATGGCCTCATATATATCTCTATCTTATATAAAGGATAGTCTTATACCTATCTATATTTTATAAGAAGGATAGCCTTATACCTATCACTATCTTATATGAAGAACAGCCTTATACCTATCCCATATATGCTTATAACATGCATATAACACCTTAAGGACACAGCCCATTTTGACCTAAAGGACACAGCCATTTTTGCAAATCTGACCACTGTCACTTTAAGCATTAATAACTCTGGGATGCTTTCACTTATGAATTTGATTCCAAGGTTGTTTTTTCTGACATATTCTACTTCATGTTCTTGGTAAATTTTTGTCGATACTTACATAATTTCTTAATGGAAAATTCCAAAATATCATGAAAAATGAGAAAATTTGGCATTTTTTGAACTTTGACATTCTCTGCTTGTAAGGAAAATAGACATAACAAATAAATTATATTTTGATTCACATATACAATATGTCTGCTTTATGTTTGCATCATAAAGTTGACATGTTTTTATTTTTTGTACCCATTAGAGGACTTCAAAGTATAGCAGCAATTTTCCAAATTTTCATGAAAAATTCTAAATCTGAATTTTTCAGGGGCCAGTTAAGTTAGAAGTGGATTTGAGGGGCCTTTCTGTAAGAAATCCCCCATAAATGACCCCATTATAGAAATTGCACCCCTCAAAGTATTCAAAATGACATTCAGAAAGTTTGTTAACCCTTTAGGTGTTTCACAGGAATAGCAGCAAAATTTTAGAAAAAAATCAAAATCAAAAAAGATCCACAAAATTTGTAACCTAATTTCTCTCGAGTAAGGAAATACCTTATATGTGGATGTAAAGTGCTCTGTGGGTGCAGTAGAGGGCTCAGAATGAATTTTGCTGAAATAGTTTTTAACCCCTTAAGGACTCAGCGTTTTTCCGTTTTTGCATTTTCATTTTTTCCTCATCACCTTCTAAAAATCATAATGCTTCAAATTTTGCACATAAAATTCCATATGATGGCTTATTTTTTGCACCACAAATTCTACTTTGCAGTGACATTAGTCATTTTACCCAAAAATCCACAGCAAAATGGAAAAAAAAAATTAATTGTGCGACAAAATTGTCATTTTGTAACTTTTGGGGGCTTCCGTTTCCACGCAGTGCATTTTTCGGTAAAAATAACACTTTATCTTTATTCTCTAAGTCCATACGGTTAAAATTATACCCTACTTATATAGGTTGGATATTGTGGTACTTCGGAAAAAAATCATAACTACATTCAGGAAAATGTATATGTTAAAAATTCTCATCTTCTAAGCCCTATAACTTTTTTTTTTTTTTTCTGCATACGGGCCGGACTCATTTTTTGCGCTGTGTTCTGAAGTTTTTATCGGTACCATTTTTGTATTGATTGGACTTTTTGATCGCTTTTTATAAATTTTTTCATGATATAAAAAGTGACCAAAAATACGCTATTTTGGACTTGGACCGTGCGATTTAATTAACGATATATTTTTATAGTTCGGACATTTACGCACGCGTTAATTTTTATTTACACATTTTTTTTAATGGTAAAGGGGGGGGATTCAAACTTTTATTAGGGAAGGGGCCTTTGTTAACTTTTTTTTTCACTTTTTTTTTGCAGTGTTATAGCTCCCATAGGGACCTATAGCACTGCACACATTGATCTCTTATGATGATCCCTGCAAAGCCATAGCTTTGCATGGATCAGCGAGATAGGTGCTCGATTGCTCAAGCCTGTAGCTCAGGCTTGGAGCAATCAAACCCCGATTAGACACCGCAGAGACAGGTAAGGAGACCTCCGCTTGCGTCCTAGCTGATCGGAACATCGCAATTTTATCGCGATGTCCCGATCAGTCGACTGAGCTGCCGGGAAGCGTTTACGTTCACTTTCAGTGGCGGCGGTCAACTTTGATTGCCGCATCTGAAGGGTTAATAGCGCGCGGCACAACGATCGGTGCCGCGCTCTGTTAGCCCAGGGTCCCGGTTATGAATAGCAGCCGGGACCGACCTGGTGTGATGCGGGGTCATGGCGTGACCCCGTTTTAAGCATCGGGACCGGGCTCAGGGCTTACAGGTACGCCCTGAGTCCTTAAGATGTTAAGGGGCATGTCACTTTTAGGAAGCCCCCATGGTGCCAGAACAGCAAATAGCACTCACATGACACACTATTTGGGAAACTATACCCCTCAAGGAACGTAACAAGGGGTACAGTGAGCCTTAACACCCCACAGGTGATTGACAAACTTTTGTTGAAGTTGGACATGAATATGAAAAATTGGATTTTTTTCACTAAAATGCTGGTGTTACCCCAAATTTTCCATTTTTACAAGGGGTAATAAGAGAAAAAGTCCCCCAAAATTTTGTAACACTATTTCATCTGAGTATGGAAATACCCCATATGTGTATGTAAAGTGCTCTGTGTGCACACCACAGGACTCCGAAAAAAAGGAGCGACATTGGGCTTTTGGAGAGAGAATTTGGTAGGAATAGATCAGGGGCCATGTGCGTTTACAAAGCCCCCATGGTGCCAAAACAGTGGACCCCCCCCCCCACATGTGACCCCATTTTGGAAACTCCAAATGTATGTAATAAGTGGTGCAGTGAGCATTTACACCCCACTGGCGCTTGACAGATTTTTGGAACACTGGGCTCTGCAAATGAAACCTGTGGGGTGAAAATGCTCACTGCACCCCTTGTTACATTCCATAAGGGGTGTAGTTTCCTAAATGGGGTCACATGTGGGGGGTCCACTTTTCTGGCAGCATGGGGGCTTTGTAAACGCATATGGCCTTCAATTTCAGCCAAATTCTCTCTCCTAAAGCCCAAGAGTCCTGTAGTGCGGTAACACCAGCATTTTAGTGAACAAATTCAAATTTTTCATTTTCATGTCCAACTTTAATGAAAATTTGTCAAACACCTGTGGGGTGCTAAGGCTCACTCTACCCCTTGTTACGTTTCGTGAGGGGTGTAGCTTCCAAAATGGAGGCACATGTGGGTGTTTTTTTTTTGCGTTTATGTCAGAACCGTGTATCCAGCAGCCACCCCTGTGCAAATCACCAGTTTAGGCCCTGAAATGTACATAGTGCGCTCTCACTCCTGAGCCCTTTTGTGCGCCCGCAAAGCACTTTACGTCCACATATGGGGTATTTCCGTATTCAGGAGAAACTGCGTTTCAAATTTTGGGGGGGCTTTTTCTCCTTTTACGCCTTATGAAAATAAAAAGTATGGGGCAACACCAGCATGTTAGTGTAAAACATTAAATTTTTTTACACTAACATGCTAGTGTAGACCCCAACTTTACCTTTCATAAGGGGTAAAAGGAGAAAAAGCCCCCAAAATGTGTTACACAATTTCCCCTGAGTACGGAAATGCCCCATACGTGGCCCTAAACTGTTGCCTTGAAATACTACAGGGCTCCGGAGTAAGAGAGTGCCATGCACATTTGAGGCCTAAATTAGGAATTTGCATAGGGGTGGGCCCGGATGCAAGCATGGTGCTGGCCTCCGCTGCCAAAATACCCTACGGCAGTGTTCCCCAAACAGAGTGCCTCCAGCTGTTGCAAAATTCCCAGCATGACTGAACAGCGAAGGGTTGTCCGGCAATACTGGGAGTTATTTTGCAACAGCTGGAGGCTCCGTTTTGGAAACAGTGCCGTGCGAGACGTTTTTAATTTTTGTTGGGGTGGGGGCAGTGTAGAGGTATATGTATATGTAGTGTTTTACTCTTCATTTAGTGCAGTGTATTGTATAGTGTTTTTAGGGTACAGTCACACGGCAGGGGTTCACAGCGAGTTTCCCACTGGGAGTTTGAGCTGCAGAGGAAAATTTGCTGTAGCTCAAACTTAAAGCGGGAAACTCGCTGTAAACCCCCACCCATGTGAATGTACCCTGTACATCCGCATGGGGGTGGGGGGTGGTTGTTGTGGTTCGTGGCTCTGGGTAGAATTGGATTTGGCTCCAAAGGTTAGCAGTATTATTGGAGACCAAATGCATTCATAGCACCCCACAGACCAACCTATTTATTAGGAATTTTGGAAGAGTTATATCCTAATATCCAATGCACAAATTAACATTACACACCCAAATACTGGCAGAAATAAAGATGTTTAATATACAACTAACTAAACACACTCTAACTAAGAAACTAAATATCTAGAAACTTAAATCTGCAGTGTAAGGAAACACGTGTACAACAATTATAGCAGAAGACACTATCTGCTGGCTATTTGGGTGGATTTTCCTTAAGCTGTACAACTATTATATATAAAGCACACAAAAGAATATAACTGAAAATACTTAGCTTCGGGGCACCCTTATTGCAAGTATCAGCAAGAAAGAAAGGCATGGAAAAGGCTGCAGATCGTTGGTCAAGATCAGGCCCAAACAGGAAGTTGAAAGAGAAGTTGGTGTCTAGCAGAAGAAAGAGACCTTCATGTGCCTTGCAATGCCTTTTATGTTGTTTTCTCCACCCCTATCCAGCCCACAGGTGGTCTTTGACTAATGTTACAAAAGGCCCCTGTAAGCATGCCTAGTAGGCCCTCTCAAAGACCCTCCATCTTACTTTTGTTTAACTAAATTCATGTGGCTTTCTTGTACAGGATCACCAAAATAGACAGCCATAACAGGGTTCAAATCTTCAGCTGTTGCAAAACTTCAACTCCCAGCATGCCCGGACAGCCGAAGGGCATGCTGGGAGTTGTAGTTCTGCAATAATTGGAGGAGAACAGTTTGACCACTGTGTAGTCCCAGCATGCCAAGACTGCAAAGTGGTCTAAAAAATGTGGCCCTCCAGATTTTACAAAACTACAACTCCCAGCATGCCCAGACAGCCAAAGGTTGTCTGGGTATGCTGGGAGTTGTAGTTGTAAAACTCCTAGAAGGCAGCAGGGAAGATCGCTTACCAGCGATCTTCACTGCTTCCAATGACTCCTTCACCAATCTCCTGCAGCCTGCCGCCGGTCCTCCAGCATCCTGCCGCCGGTCCCCCAATGGCCCACAACAGCCGTAGCTGTCACCATCTTTCCCCCCCTCTGCCTGGACTTCCAGGGGTGGGTAGAGCAGGGGATCTCACAGCTCAGGTCAGCTTTCATCAACATTGTTAGAGATGGTAAACACATTCAGGGAAATTTATCAAAACCTGTGTAGAGGAAGAGTGGTGCAGTTGCCCATAGCAACCAATCAGATGGCTTCTTTCATTTTTAATTAGGCTTCTGAAAAATTAAAGAAGCAATCTGATGGGTTACTACAGTCAGGTCCATAAATATTGGGACATCGACACAATTCTAACATTTTTGCCTCTATACACCACCACAATGGATCTGAAATGAAACGAACAAGATGTGCTTTAACCCCTTAAGGACACATGACGTTCTCATACGTCTCCATTTCCGAGTCCTTAAGGACACATGACGTATGAGAACGTCATGTGTTTTACCGGCCCCCCGCAACCATCTGGAGCGGAGCCGGTCCCCGATACCTGCTGAAATCGTTCAGCAGGCATCGGGGCATATCGCCCAGGGGGGTCATTATGACCCCCCATGTCGGCGATGGCCGCAGATCGCTGGACAATTCAGTCCAGCGATCTGCGGCGGATTCCGGGTCAATCGGGTCTCCAGTGACCCGGTGACCCGGAATTATTGGCTGATCGGGGCCGTCAGAGACGGCCCCGAACAGCCAGAGCCAGCAGGGGTGAGGTGGCACTGGTGCCACCTCACGATCGCCCTGATTCGTCGGCCGGATTACCGGCCGACCAATCAGGGCGCCTGCTGCGGGTGTCACTCCCGCAACCTGCTCCGCCCCTCTTCCGGAGGACGTGAGCGGGTGCGGGAAGACGACCCCCGGTGCTGGGGACCCCGATCCCCGGCGTCCCTGTTGGGATCGGGGCCCCAGGAGCAGCGGCGGCGGCGGAGACGACGAGGGACTGACCTGTGCGGCGAGGATCGTTGGAGGTGAGTGACAGCCTCCTGCTGTTGCTTAGCAACAGCTCCCAGCATGCAAAAAGGGCATGCTGGGAGCTGTAGTTATGCAACAGCAGGAGGCAGACCACCACAACTCCCAGCATGCCCTTATGGGCATGCTGGGACTTGTAGTTTTGCAACAGCTGGAGGCACATTCTTTCTATGGAAAAGTGTACCTTCAGCTGTTGTGTAACTACAACTCCCAGCTTGCACAATCAGCTAAAGTGCATGCTGGGAGTTGTAGTGGTGCATCTGGTGGTTGCATAACTACAACTCCCAGCATGCCCGTTGGCTGTCGGTGACTGCTGAGAGTTGTAGTTTTGCAACAGCTGAAGGCACACTGAGTTAAGTAGTAAACCAGTGTGTCTCCAGCTGTTGCATAACTACAATCCCCAGCATCCCCAGCCAAAGTAGTATGCCTCCAGCTGTTGCATAACTACAACACCCAGCATGCCCTTCCGCTGTCCGTACATGCTGGGGGTTGTAGCTTTTGCAACAGCTGAAGGCACACTGGTTGCAAAACACTGAGTTTGTTACCAAACTCGGTGTTTCACAACCAGTGTGCCTCCAGCTGTTGCAAAACTACAACTCCCAGCATGCACTGATAGACCGTACATGCTGGGAGTTGTAGTTTTGCAACAGCTGGATGTTCCCCCTCCCAATGTGAACGTACAGGGTACACTCACATGGGCGGAGGATTACAGTTAGTATCCGGCTGCAAGTTTGAGGTACGGCAAAATTTCTGCCGCAGCTCAAACTGCCAGCGAGAAACTACTGTGAACCCCCCGCCCGTGCGACTGTACCCTAAAAACACTACACTACACTAACAAAAAATAAAATAAAAAGTAAAAAACACTACATATACACACACCCCTACACAGCCCCCCTCCCCTCCCCAATAAAAATGAAAAACGTCTGGTACGCCACTGTTTCCAGAACGGAGCCTCCAGCGGTTGCAAAACTACAACTCCCAGCATGCACTGATAGACCGTACATGCTGGGAGTTGTAGTTTTGCAACAGCTGGATGTTCCCCCCCCCCCAATGTGAACGTACAGGGTACACTCACATGGGCGGAGGATTACAGTAAGTATCCGGCTGCAAGTTTGAGCTGCGTCAAATTTTCTGCCGTAGCTCAAACTGCCAGCGAGAAACTACTGTGAACCCCCGCCCGTGCGACTGTACCCTAAAAACACTACACTACACTACCACAAAATAAAATAAAAAGTAAAAAACACTACATATACACATACCCCTATACAACCCCCCTCCCCATTAAAAATGAAAAACGTCTGGTACGCCACTGTTTCCAAAACGGAGCCTCCAGCTGTTGCAAAACAACTACTCCCAGTATTGCCAGATAGCCGTTGACTGTCCAGGCATGCTGGGAGTTTTACAACAGCTGGAGGCACCCTGTTTGGGAATCACTGGCGTAGAATACCCCTATGTCCACCCCTATGCAAGTCCCTAATTTAGGCCTCAAATGCGCATGGCGCTCTCACTTTGGAGCCCTGTCGTATTTCAAGGCAACAGTTTAGGGACACATATGGGGTATTGCTGTACTCGGGAGAAATTGGGCTTCAAATTTTGGGGGGTATTTTCTGCTATTACCCTTTTAAAAAATGTAAAATTTTTGGGAAAACAAGCATTTTAGGTAAAAAAAATATATATTTTTTTACATATGCAAAAGTCGTGAAACACCTGTAGGGTATTAAGGTTCAAATTACCCCTTGTTACGTTCCCCGAGGGGTCTAGTTTCCAAAATAGTATGCCATGTGTTTTTTTTTTGCTGTCCTGGCACCATAGGGGCTTCCTAAATGTGGCATGCCCCCAGAGCAAAATTCGCTTTCAAAAAGCCAAATGTGACTCCTTCTCTTCTGAGACCTGTAGTGCGCCAGCAGAGCACTTTTCACACCCATATGGGGTGTTTTCTGAATCGGGAGAAATTGGGCTTCAAATTTTGGGGGGTATTTTCTGCTATTACCCTTTTTAAAATTGTAAAAATTTTGGGAAACCAAGCATTTTAGGTAAAAAAAATATATATTTTTTTACATATGCAAAAGTCGTGAAACACCTGTAGGGTATTAAGGTTCACATTACCCCTTGTTACGTTCCCCGAGGGGTCTAGTTTCCAAAATGGTATGCCATGTGTTTTTTTTTTTTGCTGTCCTGGCACCATAGGGGCTTCCTAAATGCGGCATGCCCCCAGAGCAAAATTCGCTTTCAAAAAGCCAAATGTGACTCCTTCTCTTCTGAGACCTGTAGTGCGCCAGCAGAGCACTTTTCACACCCATATGGGGTGTTTTCTGAATCGGGAGAAATTGGGCTTCAAATTTTGGGGGGTATTTTCTGCTATTACCCTTTTTAAAATTGTAAATATTTTGGGAAACCAAGCATTTTAGGTTAAAAAAATATATATTTTTTTACATATGCAAAAGTCGTGAAACACCTGTAGGGTATTAAGGTTCACATTACCCCTTGTTACGTTCCCCGAGGGGTCTAGTTTCCAAAATGGTATGCCATGTGGTTTTTTTTTGCTGTTCTGGCACCATAGGGGCTTCCTAAATGCGGCATGCCCCCAGAGCAAAATTTGCTTTCAAAAAGCCAAATGTGACTCCTTCTCTTCTGAGACCTGTAGTGCACCAGCAGAGCACTTTTCACCCCCATGCGAGGTGTTTTCTGTATCGGGAGAAATTGGGCTTCAAATTTTGGGGGGTATTTTCTGCTATTACCCTTTTTAAAAATGTAAAATTTTTGGGAAACCAAGCATTTTAGGTAAAAAAAATATATATTTTTTTTACATATGCAAAAGTCGTGAAATACCTGTAGGGTATTAAGGTTCACTTTACCCCTTGTTACGTTCCCTGAGGGGTCTAGTTTCCAAAATGGTATGCCATGTGTTTTTTTTTGCTGTCCTGGCACCAAAGGGGCTTCCTAAATGCAACATGCCCCCCAAAAACCATTTGTCGCTCCTTCCCTTCTGAGCCCTCTACTGCGCCCGCCGAACAATTAACATAGACATATGAGGTATGTGCTTACTCGATAGAAATTGGGTTTCAAATACAAGTAAAAATTTTTTCCTTTTTATCCCTTGCAAAAATTCAAAAATTGGGTCTACAAGAACATGCGAGTGAAAAAATTAAGATTTTGAATTTTCTCCTTCACTTTGCTGCTATTCCTGTGAAACACCTAAAGGGTTAATACACTTACTGAATGTTTTTTTGAATACTTTAGGGGGTGTAGTTTTTATAATGGGGTCTTTTATGGGGTATTTCTAATATGAAGACCCTTCAAATCCACTTCAAAACTGAACTGGTCCCTGAAAAATAGTGAGTTTGAAAATTTTGTGAAAAATTTCAAAATTGCTACTGAACTTTGAAGCCCTATGGTGTCTTCCAAAAGTAAAAACTCATAAATTTTATGATGCAAACATAAAGTAGACATATTGTATATGTGAACCCCAAAAAAATATATTTTGAATATCCATTTTCCTTACAAGCAGAGAGCTTCAAAGTTAGAAAAATGCAAAATTTTCATTTTTTTCATCAAATTTTGGGATTTTTCACCAAGAAAGGATGCAAGTTACCATAAAATTTTACCACTAAGTTAAAGTAGAATATGTCACGAAAAAACAGTCCGGAATCAGAATGATAACTAAAAGCATTCCAGAGTTATTAATGTTTAAAGTGACAGTGGTCAGAATTGCAAAAAACGCTCCGGTCCTTAAGGTATAAAATGGCCTGGTCCTTAAGGGGTTAAGTGCAGACTGTCAGCTTTAATTTGAGGGTATTTACATCCAAATCAGGTGAACGGTGTAGGAATTACAACAGTTTGTATATGTGCCTCCCACTTGTTAAGGGACCAAAAGTAATGGAATAGAATAATAATCATAAATCAAACTTTTACTTTTTAACCCCTTAAGAACCAAGCGTTTTACAGTTTTTGCACTTTCTTTTTTTCCTCCTTACATTTAAAAAATCATAACCCTTTCAATTTTGCACCTAAAAATCCATATGATGGCTTTTTTTTTTTGAGCCACCAATTCTACTTTGTAATGACATCAGTCATTTTACCCAAAAGTCTACAGTGAAACGGAAAAAAAAGTAATTGTGTGACAAAATTGAAGAAAAAACACAATTTTGTAACTTTTGGGGGCTTCCGTTTCTACGCAGTACACCTTTTCTTTATTCTGTAGGTCCCTACGATTAAAATGATACCCTACTTATATAGGTTTGATTTTGTCATACTTCTGGAAAAAAATCATAACTATATGCACGAAAATGTATACGTTTAAAATTGTCATATTCTGACCCCTATAACTTTTTATTTTTCCATGAACAGGATGGTATTAGGGCTAATTTTTTGCGCTATGATCTGAAGTTTTTATCGGTACTATTTTTGTTTTGAACAGACTTTTTGATCGCTGTTTATTCATTTTTTTATGGTATAAAAAGTGACCAAAAATACGCTATTTTTTTGCGCGTACGCAGTTGACCGTGTGGTTTAATTAACGATATATTTTTATGGTTCGGACATTTACACACATGACGATCCCACATATTTTTGTTTTTATGTTTATTTACACGTTTTTTTTAATTGGAAAAGGGGGTGATTCTGATTTTTATTAGGGAAGGGGTTAAATCACATTTATTAACTTTTTTTTAACTTTTTTATGCAGTGTTATAGCCCTCTCTAGTGGCTATAAAACTGCATGCTCTGATCTCTTACACTGTTCAATGCATTGCCATAGGAATGCACTGATCAGTGTTTTCTGTGCTTGATTGCTCAAGCCTGGAGTTCAGGCTTGGAGCAATCAAATGCCAATAGGTTAGCTGGGAGCAAGGTGAGACACCTCCCGTAGTCCTGTCAGCTGTTCGGGATGCCACGATTTCACCGCAGCGATCCTGAACAGAATCGGCAGTGTATTCTCCCGTTTTAGACGCCACAATCAACTTTAGGACATTTTAGGACATTGTCAGTCGTCAGACGTAACTCCGTCCTCCCTCAGGTGAAACGACATCCTGCTTCCTACCTCTGACCAATCGCTGTCAGTCGTCAGCCGCAACTCCGTCCACAACTCGATCCTCCCTCATCTGAAACTCCGTCGTCCAAAACGCCGTCATGCATCGTCGATTCTCCCTCAGACGCAACTTCCTGTCACAAAGCAGAGCTGACGCTGCACAGCATTGTATAGCAGGGTTGAAACTGTGAAACTTGAACGTGTACTACAGACACTACATGTGCTAAAGAGTCTGTATAGCAGAGCCAACATTGAATAGCGTGTACAGCAGAATCCGTATAGCAGGGAACCGACACTGACTCGGCTCTGCTACATGGCAGGAAAGTTTTTCGTCTAAGGTATGACGGAGTTTCGTATGAGACACTTTAGGATGACAAAGGAGGGAGGAGGGAGTTGTGGCTGATGCCTGACAGAGAGTGGCTCGAGGGAGGAGGCGAGACACCGTTTCCCCTGATGGAGGACGGAGTTATGTCTGACGACTGACGATGTCCTAAAATGGACACTGTATGCCCGAAAAACTTCAGAATTCATCCTGCTGCTTTTGTCAGCAGTCACATCATCAATAAATACAAGAAAAGCAGTTCCATTGGCAGCCATACATGCCCACTATGCCATGACACTACGACCACCATGCTTCACTGATGAGGTGGTATGCTTAGGATCATGAGCAGTTCCTTTCCTTCTCCATACTCTTCTCTTCCCATCCCTCTGGTACAAGTTGATCTTGGTCTCATCTGTCCATAGGATGTTGTTCCAGAACTGTGAAGGCTTTTTTAGATGTCGATTGGCAAACTCTACTCTGGCCTTCCTGTTTTTGAGGCTTACAATTGTTTCCATCTTGTGCTGAACCCTCTGTATTCACTCTGGTGAAGTCTTCTCTCGATTGTTGACTCATACACCTACCTCCTGGATAGTGTTCTTGATCTGGCAAACTGTTGTGAAGTGGGTTTTCTTCACCAGGGAAAGAATTCTTCGGTCATCCACCACAGTTGTTTTCCTTGGTCTTCCGGGTCTTTTGGTGTTGCTGAGCTCACTGGTGCGTTCTTTCTTTTTAAGAATGTTCCAAACAGTTGTTTTGGCCAAGCCTAATGTTTTGGCTATCTCTCTGATGTTTTTTTTTTTTTTTCCCTAATGATGGCTTGCTTCACTGATAGTGACAGCTCTTTGGATCTCATCTTGAGAGTTGACAGCAACAGATTGCAAATGCAAATAGCACATTTGAAATGAACTCTGGACTTTTTCTCTGCTGATTGCAATTGGGATAATGAGGGAATAACACACACCTAGCAATGGAACAGTTGAGAAGCCAATTGTCCCATTACTTTTGGTCCTTAACAAGTGGGAGGCACATATGCAAACTGTTGTAATTCCTACAGCGTTCACCTGATATGGATGTAAATACCCTGAAAAAAATTGCAAATTTTGCATTTTTCTAAATTTGAAGCTCTCTGCTTTTAAGGAAAATAGACATTCCAAATAAATTATATTTGTATTCACAAATATAATATGTCTACTTTATGTTTGCATCATAAAGTAGACATGTTTTTACTTTTGGAAGATATCAGAGGGCTTCAAAGTATAGTAGCAATTTTCCAATTTTTCAAATAATTTTCAAAATCTGAATTTTTCATGACCCCATTATAAAAAGCTGCACCCCTCAAAGTATTCAAAATGACATTCAGTAAGTGTGTTAACCCTTTAGGTGTTTCACAGGAATAACAGCAAAATGAAGGAGAAAATTCAAAATCTTCATTTTTTACAATTGCATGTTCTTGTAGACCCAGTTTTTGAATTTTTACAAGGGGTAAAAGGAGAAAAATCCTCTCAAAATTTTTAACCCAATTTCTCTTGAGTAAGGAAATACCTCATATGTGTATGTCAAGTGTTCGGCGGGAGCAGTAGAGGGCTCAGAAGGGAAGGAGCATGTCACATTTAGGAAGCCCCTATGGTGCCAGAACAGCAAAAAAAAAAAAAAAAACACATGGCATACTATTTTGGAAACTACACCCCCAAGGAACATAACAAGGGTTACAGTGAGCCTTAACACCTCACAGGTATTTCACAACTTTTTGTTAAAGTTGGATGTGTAAATGAAAAAAAAAAAAAATCACAAAAATGCTGGTTTTCCCCCAAATGTAACTTTTTTACAAGGGGTAATAGGAGAAAATGCCCCAGATAATTTGTAACCCCATCTCACCCCACGCCAAGTGGACTGCAGGCGCACTGCAATGCTCAGAAGAGAAGAAGTCACATTTGGCTTTTGGAAAGCAAATTTTGCTGAAATGGTTTTGGGGGGGCATGTCACATTTAGGAAGCCCCTATGGTGCAAGGGCAGCAAAAAAAAAAAAAACATATGGCATGCTATTTTGGAAACTTCACCCCTCAAGGAACGTAAGAAAATGTATTAAAAAATGCATATGTATAAAACAATATACATAAAACAATAATGTTAATAAACCTCTTCCCACAGGGCCCTTGTGGAGAGGTAGGTAGTGTTAATTAATATTGCACTTAGATTGTAAAAGTCCACTGTATACGTTAGGCTAATATTCAATAATCCGGCATTTGTTAGTTCGGAATATTTATATATCACAGTCCGCAATATATACTAGATAGTGTTCATATGTATCCAAGTACATATAAATCAATGAACATTGATTTATATGGACTTGGATACATATGAACACATCTAAATATTCCGAACTAACAAATGCCGGATTATTGAATATTAGCCTAACGTATACACTACCTACCTATCCCAAAGGGCCCTGTGGAAAGAGGTTTATTAACATTATTGTTTTATGTATATATTTATGTATAAATATATATATATATATATATATATATATATATATATATGCATTTTTAATACATTTTGCAATTCTTCATTATAAAATTGAAGCACAATCCTTTTACAATTATTATGTATCAGGTTGTCTGGTATTAGCCTTGAGGTGATGATTTACCTCTTTATGATCTGTAGTTTGTTTTAGTATCACGTTTGCGTATATGTGGCTTTTTGTTCGCTTTTTATTACATTTTTTTTGCAGTTTGATGTGACAAAAAAGCAGAGATTTGGATTTTTTTTTATGTTTACGCCGTTTGCCGTAGGGGATCATTAACATTATATTTTTATAGCTCAGACATTTACACACGTGACAATACCAAACATGTTTATTATTTATCTTTATTTTTTTTTTACGCTTTTTTATATTAATATGGGAAAAAGGGGTGATTTAAAACTTTATTGGGGAAGGGGCTTTTTCACATTTTTTTTTATTTTTTTTTACATTTATTTGAAACTTTTTTAGTCCCCATAGATCATTAGATTGCTAATACTGTTCAGTGCTATGCATCAGTATTATCGGTGGAAAGCAGATCAGTGCATAAGACCCCGGGAGACGGACGAAGGCAGGTGGTTGATCTGATCCCCGCTGCAGTGCCGCAGGCAATCAGATCAGCAATTTTAAGTGCCGCACCGCAGATGCCATGATCTGTATTGATCACAGCATCTGAGGGGTTAATGGCAGACATCAGCGCAATCGGCGGGTCCGCAGCTCCTGACAGCCACCGGGACCCACAGTGAATGAAGTGAGTGCAGCTCCTGTGCTCGCGTCAAAGCCGTGCTGTAAATGTACGGCGCATGCCACTGACATAAAATGTTCACCAGACGGTAACAACCAAAGTAATACATACATACAAAGAAACCAAAACAAATACTTTGTATTAAAGCCTTTGTTGGTAATGACAGCTTCAAGACGCCCTCTGTATGGAGAAACTAGCCACATGCTTTGTTCCGGAGTGATTTTGGCTCATTCTTCTTCACAGTCTTTAAATCTTTAGGGTTCTGTGAGCCTCTTCTATGAATCATGATCTTCAGTTATTTTCATAGATTTTTAATGTGATTGACTGTGCCATTCTAACAGCTTTATTTTTTTTCAAAACCATTTTAGAATTTCCATGGCTGTGTGTTTGGGATCGTTGTCTTGCTGAAATGTCCATCCCCTGTCTCGTCTTTCTTCTACGCTAGACATGTTAAGGTTCTTTAACCTTTCCTGGTAAGTTTTATCCTGCAGTCCATGTAATAGTTTACTAGCTCTTCTCTGAACTCTCTCCAAAATATCTATATCCTTCTGGAGATACAGCCTCCAGTACAGCGAACAATACTCCAAGTGAGGTCTCACCTAGTTTCATCTTCATCATCCTGGAAGATGGAAGCAGATTTTTTCATGTGTTCAATACTTTTCCTTTCTTCATGTGGTAGCTATGTGGTAGCCTAGGGTTGTAGGGTATATGGGGTGTAGCTGTGCGGTAACTAAAGGGTGCTTATTTAACCCTCATCACTCATGACACCAGGGTGAGGGCTCCTCTGTATATGATTGTCCTATTGCCACCTGTCCCAAGAACAATAGGGAGGTGTAATAAATGATTTTCCACAAACGGAGGTTTTCAGAAAACTGTTGGAACCTTTACTGCAGCTTTTATGCAACATTAAACGGGAACAGTCCATGTAACAAAGTCTATTTGGGTTTTGACAGTTGGTTGAGACCTCATGAGTTTCTAGAGCTTAGAAAAGGAATAAGTGCTGTTCCGCTGGATTTAGGGGATTGAGTTTAGGTCCAGCAGTCACACTACCTTTAGCGGGGATTGATATCGTAACTCGCGATTAGATTCAGGCTGAGGCTGGCAGGCTTCAGGCCTAAGCTTGTCTTTGTAAGTAACACAGAACTCCTCTCTCTCTCTGATTGTCCGGCACCCAAGAGAGCAAGTATTGGCTGGCAGCTCCCTTATATGGGCATGGGCTGGCCTTAAGCTCACTGGTCCATACCATCTGTCATTCACTTTACAAGGAATTATGGTCTAACCATGTGACCACACATGAGACCTCCAAAGGTCTTTCAACACACCTTACTAGAATAACATGAGTCATGTGACCTAAGGTCCTGCGACACTATATAACCAATTAAATATACATTTATTTATACATATACACATCACAGAATTGCATAAGAAAGAGGCAACTAGGGTCTATCCCACCAGGAGGATGCTACTGGAACGAAGTAACTCTGACTTTGGGGACCACCACACAAGGTACGGTATACAATACGGTACCGGGACACCACAACTTATCTTCTGAGCTCATTTATTTTGTTTTCTTTGTATGTATGAATTACTTGGGTTATTACTAAAATCTGGTGAAAATTCTATGTCCATTGGAAATGGACCTGCTGTATATTATGTCTGACTGCAGGGTGCCAACAGTAGGCACCCTTGCCAATGAGCTGTATGGGTGAGCTGGTACATACACAATATACAAGGACATAAGCCATGAGCCGTTCATTGTGTACTAGTGGCGCCAAGTTACTGCAGCTCAGCTCCCCTTCACTATGGCCACCTTGCTAAATGTACTGGGGTTAACAGAAACTCTTAGACATGCTCTCCTCTTTACTGCGTATATTGAGGGATTCCTGGTGGGGTTTCTGCTATAAATCATGATTTATATGGCAAGGCCATACAAGTCAAATAACGTACACCAATGATGCCCAACAGACTAGATTGACTTATTATCCATTTGCAAGAAAGAATAGAGCTGCATGCTCTGCTTATGCTTCCTGTTAAACGCAAAGGGGTATTCCGGGCAAAAACATCTTATCCCCTATCGAAAGAATAGGGGATAAGATGTCTGATCGCGGGGGGCCGGCCGCTGGGACCCCCCGCGATCTCCCTGTAGAAGCCCGCATTCTAGGCATAGCTGTGTCTGCAGTTTCAGAAACCGCCGTGCTTCCAAGACGTACTGTCACGCCACGCCCCATCCATTCATTTCCATGGGAGGGGGCGTAACGGCCGCAATGCCCCTCCCATAGACATGAATGGAGGGGGCATGGCGTGATGTCACATCCCCGTCTCGGAAGCCCGGAGGTTTCTGAAACTGCAGACGCACCTATGCCTAGAATGCGGGCTTCTGCAGGGAGATCGCGGGGGGTCCATCTTATCCCCTATCCTTTCGATAGGGGATAAGATGATTCTGCCCGGAATACCCCTTTAAAGGATCTGATGGTAGCGTGAATATAGCCCAAGGCTAGTCTCCTCCTCTACCAAGCAAAAAAGACGCTGCAGCATCAGAGGCAGCCAGCTCACACCAGAGATATCCATGTGCCTTAGTCTCCCATTATTCAGGTTCTACAGATTTTTTTTTTTTTTTGCCATCAACATATGCCATATGAAAACTTGAGTCTTGAAGAACAAGTAGTTTTTTTTTTTTTTTATTGCATTATTTAAAGGGTTACTCCAGGATTACTTTTTTAAACCCTGTCTAGAATGGCAGCATTAAAAAAAAACTAAAAAGTTCTGACCTTACCTCCAGCCACTCTGGTATCCTGCTCCTGTCCTCTGCTGCAGTTCTCTTCCTGGTTGCCATGGGGTCAACGTGTCAGACTGCAGCTCAGCTAATCACTGTCTGCAGTGTCTTGCCTCAGCCAGTGATAGGCTGAGCAGTAATGTGATGTATTGGGCCCCAACTCCAGGAAAAAGGCCAGGGCTCCATTCATCACACTGCCTATTACAGGCCAAGGTGGGACACTGCTGTGGACAGCAATTAACTGATCTGCAGTCTGATGTGTGGATCCCCATCAACCAGGAAAAGGGCAGCAGAGAAGCCAGGAGCAGCATACCGGAGGTATTGGTGGAGTGATGGAAGGTAAGGCCAGGGTTTTGTTTAGTTTTTTCATTTAAATGCTGACGTTCTGGCCGGGGTTTAATGTATGTAATGTACTGGGTTATTTGTGGGGTAAAATGAAAGCTGCTCTCTCTGGCAAGCTGGATATGTGTAAAACCAGCGGTTCTCATATTGCTCTTCCCAATTGGCACTCCCACCAGATTGCCTTCTCTACATGTAGTCCAATCTATGCATTCATCTTCCTCTAACTTTTATTTTATGGTATTCATTTCTTTACTACAAGAAAAGATTGTGAAAACCAAAAAGAACTGAAAGTATATTTGAATAATGTATAACTATGACTTTTAACCTTATACCCATTGAACAGATGGGATAATTTGTTATGAGTTGCTAGATATTAGAATAAAGAGTTTAATAATTGGTTTCACCTCCTCTAGAATGAAGAAGTACAAGAAAAAACATCCTATAATTTCATATTGGTGTTAATGGGAAATTTGATAGGTCCTATAGGTTGTTGAAATATTTGTCTAAAAATTGTCGCAAAATCTTTTTTTTTTAGGCTGTGTTCACATGCCGTGACTAATAAGTGGGATCTCAGCTAATTACTGAATGCATTTTTGCAGCAACAGCACATTTTACTAATTAGCATGATCTTGGTAAAACGTGCCATCTATAAAGCAGTTGCGGTCATTCACGTCAAAACAAATGCAGTAATTTGCAAGATTACCGCTAACACAGCCTCAAGGTTTTTGAATTCAATCAAACCAATGGAGCCTGAGCAGACTTTTCCAAGGTAAAAGCCACAAGCCTTATCTAAGCTCAGTATTCAGACTGGACCAAAAATTCATGATTGGGATATTGTTTCATGGACAGGAGAGTCAAAATTGGAACTCTTTGGACATTCCACAGTAACATCACTAGATTAATTTTCTAAAGTACAGTACTAAAGGGTACCTAAAGACTTCTAAAATCCTCTGACATGCCAGTGATATGTAAGAGGTTTTTAACAGTGGGGGTCTAGGTTTTTTAAGAACGAATTGCCAGTAGTGCTGTGCCCATTTTGTTTGCTTATTACATTAAAGGGGTATTTCCAGTTTTTTTTTTATTTGACTATGCTACAGGAGCTGTAAAGTTAGTGTAGTTCATAATATAATGGCCCACATTTATCATTGCAGTGCAAGTGAAGCATTTTTTTACACCTTTCTTTTTGTGTGCTGATTATGTGTAGGAGCACCAAATTTATTAAAAGGTAAAAGAGCTTTGATAAATTTTGTGCAGGTCCACATTTTCTGAAATTTCTGTCTACACATACACCAAAAAGCTACACCATGTCTGGGCTGGTGTAGTTTTAGAGAGTTTTCAGTGGCTTTGCGCCTATTTTTGCTCCTTTTTACAAAAAGTCGCAATGATAAATCCCTTCTATATCATGACTATTGCCAAAATCAGTGGATTGCAACTCAAAATCAGCAGAAATGTGTAAACAAAAAGGGGCAAAAAAAGGCATAAAAAACCCTGCTTGCGCCTTTTTTGCCCCTTTTTTTAGACACAAAAAAAGTCTAAAGACAATGATAAATGTGGGCCAATGTCTGTACCTGTGTGTGACAGTGTTCTCATAATTCTTCTGTGATTATCACCCCAATATTTATTTCTAACTGGATACAAAATTACTCATGTCTTGGGATTTCCCAGGTTGTAATGCAGCTGAGACCTGACCTCACTAGTCATGTGAGCCTATCCTGCTTCAATT
Organism: Hyla sarda; assembly: GCF_029499605.1. Classification (NCBI taxonomy): domain Eukaryota; kingdom Metazoa; phylum Chordata; class Amphibia; order Anura; family Hylidae; genus Hyla; species Hyla sarda. The sequence goes on along the minus strand of NC_079189.1, from coordinate 117,063,043 downwards.
TTGCAACAGCAGTAGGCCCCCTGGTTAGAAAACACTGTGTTTCAATGGGTGGGGTGGCCTGGTGTGTGGGAAGGAAAGTGACCTCATACTTGCAAGCATGGAACTGTGGGATGTGTAGTTTAGAGAACAAAATGAAACAGGAAATACCTAGTTCTGTCAGGCAAGTACTAAAATCACCTTACAGTGGATAATCCTTTGGCGCCACTGGTGTCTGGATTCACAGAAAGTCCATAGAACACTTGCTAACTCAAATTAATCCTGCCACTCCTCACTCCTCTATGTTAGTATACTTGCCTAGGGTGACACCTCTTTCAGGTTGCAGAGACTGTTAAATTTGCTGTAATATATATATATATATATATATATATATATATATATATATATATATCCAAGTCCAATATGCAGCACTATTCAATATAGTAGAAGTGCAGTGGGTGCCAGCATCCTGCAAACCTGATCAGGGTTCTTCTTAGATACAAAACCAGAAGCACTCCAAAAAAATGTGTATTTATTCCAACATATCCAGTTCACAAGCAACGTTTCTGCTCTCTATGGAGCCATTTTCAAGCTTTAAAATGGCTCCATAGAGAGACGAAACATTGCTTGTGGACTGGATATGTTGGAATAAATACACCTTTTTTTGGAGTGCTGTGTCTTTTGGTTTTGTATATATATATTTATATGTGTGTGTGTGTATGTGTATATATGTATATGTGTGTGTGTGTGTGTGTGGTCACATTGAGCAGGGTAGAATAAATACCTCCCTTTATCATTAGCCAACTTCAATGAATAACACCTTCCATGCATCCAGTTGCCATCCTTGCCATTCAGTGAGAAATCATCCTGTCCTATTGGTGAGTTTTTTAGGGCCTCAAGACCATGCAGGACAAGAAAGTGTTGGAATCTGGCAGAGACATTCCTGGGTGAGTGTGAGCATTTTCTTGCTGAAGAATGCCATGTGGAAGCCCTGCCATGAGAGGCAACATATGTGACTGCAGGATGTCCATATCACTGAGTAGTTAATGTCCTTTTTTATTGCTTCAAGGGCTGACCATGTGATTGCTGGTGCTTTGAGTATTCAAGAGTTGGGGCTGTGTGTCACTCCTCATCAAAGAGGCCTCCGTAATAGAACCCCACACAGAACATGGATTTCATGTTGATTACTATGTGGCTCCAGTCTTTGGCAGTCCAGGGCTCTTGTTCACGACACCACTGCAAATGAAGATGACAGTAGCTGTCTGTCAATGACAGGACATTTAACTGGCACCATGACAACAAATTTCCTTTTGCTAATGGTGAGGAAGTAGTATGTCCAGAGGCAGGGGTGTGTGATTAAGAAGCCACCTGTGTCTGAATGGTAGGTAAGAAAACTGTGTGAGATGCTAGGGCTTCTTGGCAGGTCAAACAATCCTCTCTACTAGTGGTCTGTCTGGGCCATCCAAAGTCTGTTCGCCATGTGTGCCCTCATATAACAACTGCTCCCAACACCTTCTAAAAACTTGGTCAGAAGGATCTAGATCAGGGGTCTCAAACTCCCGGCCCGGAGGCCATTTGCGGCCCACGGAACGAAAGTTTGAGGCCCGCACCAGGGATGTGTGATTTGTATTGCCCGACGCACGGACATACATGCAGGTGGTTTCTTCAGGCATTTAGCCCTGCTTCGGGCAAGCAGCGTTAAATGCCGGAAGGTTTCACTTAACCCGCCCTTCTACTCCCCGTCTTCGGTCAGCTGGCTGGCCCAAGTCTGATGAGGGACGTCGCGCATGTGACGTCCCTCCACAGACCGGCACAGGAGGACGTCAGTGACGTCACTCATCGGGCCGCCACCGGAGCGAAGCTCAGCGCAGGACAGGTAAGTGTGTCTATGTGTGTGTGTCTGTCTGTGCATGTGTGGGTGTCTGTCTGTGTGTGCATGTATGGGTGTCTGTCTGTGTGTGTGCATGTGTAGGTGCCTGTCTGTGTGCATGTGTGGGTGTCTGTCTGTGTGCATGTGTGGGTGTCTGTCTGTGTATGTGTGTGGGACGACGACGACGACGACGACAATGCTACCTCATGTGGGGAACCTGCTACTACCTATTGTGGGGAACCTGCTACTACCTAATGTGGGGAACCTGCTACTACCTAATGTGGGGAACCTGCTTCTACCTAATGTGGGGAACCTGCTTATACCTAATGTGGAGAAACTCCTTCTACCTAATGTGGGGAACCTGCTACTACCTAATGTGGGGAACCTGCTACAAAAAAATGTGGGGAACCTGCTTTTACCTAATGTGGGGAAACTGCTTCTACCTAATGTGGAGAAACTTCTTCTACCTAATATGGGGAACATGCTACTACCTAATGTGGGGAACCTGCTACCACCTAATGTGGGGAACCTGCTACCACCTAATGTGGGAACCTGCTTCTACCTAATGGGGGGAACCTTTTTTTACCTAATGTGGGGAACCTGCTGCCTATCTAATGTGGGGAACCTGCTGCCTACCTAATGTGGGGAACCTGCTGCCTACCTAATGTGGGGAACCCCCAGAAGTAGCACCCCCATCATCCGTCAGCTCATGCTATAACCATACAGGGGTAGGGGGAATGGGGGGGTTGCTGGTGGATGATGGGGGTGTTTCTGGTGGATGATGAGGGGCGCATGATGGGGGCATTATATGTGAGGGGCGCATGATGGGGTCATTGTATGTGAGGGGCACATGATGAGGTCATTATATGTGAGGGGCACATGATGGGGGCATTATATGTGAGGGGTGCATAATGGGGCATTATATGTATGGGACGCATGCAGCCCAGCCTCACCCAGCTGCTACCTCCAGTGGCCCCCGGGTAATTTCAGTTTGAGACCCCTGATCCAGATAGAAGGTAATTCAGCAAAATGGCCATCTTGCATCTTGTATGATGCACCTCCTTTCCAAGTCTGTCAACTGGACAAAATGTCTTCAGGTGCATTGTAGAGCCATGTCTAGCAGTCAATGATATCTTACCAACAGGTACACTACCCAAAAGTAGCCTCTGATAACCTTTTTAATAGGGCAACAAGGGAAGCACTTTTAGGCCCTCTTGTGTATTTATAATAGATTGTTTTTCTTTTTCTTCCATGAGTTTTTATATTTGTCAGGTGCATTGAAATGGTTCTTCCTTCAAGCATGTAGGTGACTGGTCTAGGATGCTGTTCACACACGAAGCATTCTGGTTATTGAGACAATGGAGGTTCCTGCAATTTGAGCATATACCAGGATACACCGCAGCCTGTATATAATACTGCAAGGTATATTTATTGGCTTCTCTCTCCACATTTTCTTACAGTTGCTGTGCATTAACTTCCATTGTTGTGATCTTTTTGTGTGGTCTGGCTTTGGATGTGTTGCTTTTGTGTGGGATTCGTTTATTGATTTGTTTGGTCACAAAAATAAAAATTTGGGGATTTAGAACAGATAGTATTTGGTGTCACTTGTATGTTTTACCTGTTTACATAAAGGTGAATTTGAAAGTTTTGATGGGAGAAAGTTCAAGTTTATATACTTTGTTTTGAAGTCGGGCATCCCCTCTTCTTTTCTTCTAGGGTTTTTACACTGACCACTGAACTTCACAACAGGCTGAAACTTCTCAGAATTATCATATTATCATAATAGGAAGGATTACAATGTAAAATAAGATCAATATATAGGTAAGATTGACGGTCACAGTTCACTTTCTCCTTGCCTAGAAAACTCTCCAGATTTTTATAGTTAATATGGCTGCTGTAAAGCATACCTCTAAATGCTGTTAACAGGATTCCATTTTAATGAGAAATAAGAAAAAATAATTGGCGATCCATTCCCAGTAAGTGTTATTTAAAGATAAAACATTCAGTGTATAAAACATGCAGGCTACCGCATATAGCTGCAGGTGTAAACTAAATACATAATACTAATAGGACATTATATTTGCCTGCTTAGGGCAAGAATTTAAATATTAAAGAAGGTCACATTGCTGAAAAAAAAGATATAAAGAAAAAGTGCTCTGCTGTATGTAACATTTTAAAAATACAAGAAGGCTGTATGACACAGAAAGAACAGTGCACAATTAAAAGAATATTTTTGGGTTAGCTTAGGCTGGATGGCAGCCCATATGAGATGAGTCCCCAGCTAACAAGAAAGCATACAATTTATAATGAACTAAAACTTGTATAAATTATAAATACTATTTTAGGACGATTCTATTTAATGATGCACAACAGCTGCAATGGTATACTTTGTACTGCCAAGTGTCGTAGACAGTAAATTTCCCCTGATACGTCATTGGGCACTCAATAAAAAAACAGCAGCAAAGCATAAGAGAATCCTGAAATGAGTAGACTGTTCCCAGTCTGAGTAGTGTAGTCAGATGGTGGACTTATGCCAATATTCTATTAGTTGCTGAAATTCGAGTATTTTTTTTTCTCAAAGACAGGGCGTATACAATGGCCCTGATGTACTAAGAGTGGAGTGTAGGTTTCTATGTGGGTTTTAATTCCCTACAATTTTTTCTCCACGGTATTTACTAAGGTTTCCGTACATTTTGCATTTTTCACGACATTTTGCTTTTTTACACACCCTCTGATCTGTAGGGTTTTCCAACATCACTACATCACATACTACATTTTCTGTGGAAACCTTAGTAAATATGTTGGTTTTTTGTAAAAATATCGGGAACACCCCCCTTTTTGGTGGCTATGCCCCCTTTCCCAGACAGCCATGCCTCTTTTTCGGGTTTTCTCAGTAAAATGGAGAGTTAGTCGGGTTTTTTTCAATTCTGGTGAAAATTCTGGTGCACATTCTGGCGCAGACAAAACATGTTGGGTTTGCAATAGTAAATGAGGGCCAATATGTCTAATCAAGGTTATACATATCATAGACACAGACTATGAGACTGCAATGGGGTCCCTAAAGAGAGAAGGCTCATTCCAAAATGACCTTATTGGTTACCTCAGGTGCTGCAATGTTCACAAACGAGAAGAAAAACTTTCTTGGTTTTGTATGAAAGGAGCTGACTGGTCTGCACAAGGCCCCATCCTTATCTCCACTATCCAAAATAAATGCCTAATCTCAATAATGTGCTTTTGGCTGAACCAGAGGCAGACATCGGTACTTAAGTTTTATTAGGAAAGATTTAAAATGAATTTGTATAGTCTGGAAAAGGGGGACATGATCTAAACCTTTACATATGATAAAGGGTTAAATAAGGTTAAGGAGGGAACTGCACAAAAGGGGGCACACTCTGAGGATAGTGTGGGGAAGATCAGAGAAAATTTTCCTAAAAGAAAGTAGATGCTTGAAATTAATTTCCAGCAGATATGGCTAGTAAATTCACATTCAGGCATCCTTCAGATATAAATTTGGATTGTCATATTTTTGTTCTGAAAAATGTTACCCTTTTTCCCGCTCAGCCAATCACTAGCCTCAGCACTGTCCTGTCTTTGCCAGTGATTGGCTGTGCGGGTCATCTCTTGCTCTCGTCCAAGAAGTGTTGGGGCCGAAGCGTGCTGAGGATGGGTAAGTAGCCAGGAGCCATATAGGAGATTGTGGGGGTCCCAGCGGTTGTACCCCCTGGGATCATACACTTAACCCCTATCCTGTGGCTAGAGGACAAGTGTCTGATAAGTTAAGTTCCCTGGAGTAAACCTTTAATTTGTGCAGTACCAATGCAACAATACACCAAAGATTAGACTCTTTTTCAATATAACGTAATTTAGGGTTATCGATGCGAGAGTTTCCCGTCCTGTGTGCCCCCAGCTGTTGCAAAACTACTACTCCCAGAGGCTATCTGGGCATAGTTTTGCAACAGCTGGAGGCACACTGGTTGGAAAACAGTGCTCTATGCAGATTGTCTTGTGAAGCTCACGCTTGACCTAGAACATTTATATATTTATGTCTAGATTGCCTAATTTCAACCTAAATAAAGAATGTGCATAAAGAAGAACATTTAGTAAGTGAATTTCTTATACAGTGTTTGTCCCTAGACTGCAAACCTTTGGAGCTCTATTCCAAAATCTACAGTAAAGTCTTCATAGAGGATTGGAGGATGTAATAGTTAAAGGGCAGACTAACTCGTGCTAGCGCACATCCAGGTCAATATGGGTATGATGTTGATTTGTCCATTTATCTTTATCATTATGCCTGCACCCTCAGCTCAATGTCTTAGATATATAGAGATAGATAACAATATAAGCCCATTATAATCAGACGTTATATATATTTTGACCTAATGCTGACTGCACCTACATTTTATGTTTTTCTTGTAAGACATGTAACATCTCAGCCATTTAATGTTTGTGATGCTTTTTTTAGTAAAGAAATAAACTGTTCTTTTTAAACGATTAACTCCATTTTTGGTGTAAATTGCACATAAATTGCATATTAAACAATGGAGATAAAAACAACTATGTAACTGGAATTCGGGACTTGTTAGCCATCATCTGATGTACTTGATGGACCTGATGGACAAATGTTTCATCTTCAATCCTATTTGCTGTGCCAACTATAGTTGTCTCATGTTGCAAATAATGATTCTAAAACAAGCCTGAAGCTGCAATAACACATTTCTTCACTAGAGAGCATTGTAGCATCACGATTGCCAGGAATATCATTTTGCTCATAAACATGTCAAAATCTCAGACCTGTCTTCATAATTTAATTAACTAAGGAACCTTACATAAATGAGGTGGAAGAAATCTCATATTGTACCCTTTAGATATAATTGACAAACATAAATGTTTGCCCATAAATATCAGAAGATGCCCAATCATTTCTTCTCTGCTGCATACGGGAGGACAGCACTTGTATTCCACTAAGGTGCTGTATTTATAGTGCAATTATATGTATGCAGTGTTACTTCAGGAGCTTATGTGGAAATGTTTGTGCTGTTTTGCAGGCCTATTGATTTTATGTGACATACTAAACTTGAGAGCATAATGTTTATTACAAGGTGATACAACATATTTTATAACCTAAATGTCTATTTGTAATACTTTCAATTTATGTTAATATATGGACTTCTGCAAATTATTTCACTTCTTATTCAATGTGTCATGGAATAGTTGAGAATACAGGACTTGTAGAATGGAGATTGCAAAAAAAAAAGGTGTTTGCAACTCAATGGGGAGATATTAAAGTAATTTCTGTTACAGCGATATTAATCACATTTTTTGTTGCAATCTCTTTTGCTGTTTTGAAAATATGTGAGAGTTCATTTTCGTGGCGGAAATGAATGAAGAAATAAAATTTAGAAAAGAAAAGAGACCATCTAGCCTGGCAAGGGTTCAATTGCTGAGCAGACTGGAGACATAGGAGATTCTTATGGTCTGAATAAATGCTGACCGGATGAGAAGAACTGTCCAATAAACGTCGCCACTCTTCCAAGGCAAGCTTAATAGCAAGGAGTTCTCGATCTCCTATAGAGTAGTTCCTCTCTGCAGGTGAGAAAGTCTTAGAAAAGAAACCACAGGTTACAATCTTGCCCTTGGAGTTTTTCTGGGTAAGAACGGCAGCGGCTCCTATGGATGAAGCATCTACCATCAAAGCAAAGGGTTTGTCAGGATCAGGTCTAGAAAGTACGGGAGCAGAGGCAAATGCTGACTTTAAGCGAGTGAAGGCCTCTATGGCCTCAGGAGGCCAAGTCTTGGGGTTAGAGTTCTTCTTAGTGAGAGCCACAATCAGAGCAACCAAGGAAGAGAAATGTGGAATGAACTGACGATAATAATTGGCAAATCCCAAAAAGCGTTGAATAGATAAGGCCGTTTTCCATTCGTCTCCCACGCGGATCCGAATAAGAATATATGCTCCCCGCAAATCCAACTTGGAGAAGATCTTGGCACCACGAAGACGATCAAAAAGTTCAGAAATCAGAGGTAGAGGATAGCGATTTTTTATTGTGATCTTATTAAAACCCCTATAGTCAATACAAGGATGGAGAGAACCATCCTCCTTTCCTACAAAGAAGAAACTAGCTCTGGCAGGTGAGGATGATTTTGGATAAATCACTTTTGGAGGTTCTCCTGGATATATTTCACCATGGCTTGAGTCTCTGGAACAGATAAAGGGTAGATTCTTCCTCGAGGAGGCGAAGTTCCAGGCTGTAAATCAATGGGGCAGTTGTAGGGACGATGCGGTGGCAGGGTCTGGGCCTGCTTTTCGCAGAATACGTCTGAATAGTCTTGATATGGAAGAGACAGACCAGGAATAGGAGGAGGTGAAGAGACAGCTTTAGACTGGATTGGCACAAGACAGTGATTTTGGCAAAACTGTCCCCAGCGAGTGATTTCACCAGACTTCCAGTCAAGTTGCAGAAAATTACATTGAAGCCAAGGAAGACCAAGAAGAAGCTCCGCAGTACAATGAGGAAACACAAATAACTCACTTTTTTCTTTATGCATAACACCCACTTGCATGACGTGAGGTTCTGTGCGGAATAGCACTGTAGAATTCAGGTTTTGTCCATTAACAGAGCTAATATACATGGGCTTAGCAAGCCGGGTCACAGGAAGCCGTTTTTTATGGACCAGGGAGGCATCAATGAAGTCACCAGCGGAACCAGAGTCCAAAAAGGCAGAAGCAATGAAAGAGGTGTTGGCAGTAGTAAAAACTTCGACCGGAATGGTCAAACGAGGAGAAGTAGAATTCACAACCAGGGTCGTCTCTCTCACTTATGCTAGATGTGAGCGTTCTCCCGGACACTGAGGAAGTATAGAACAGTCTTTGAGAAAGTGCTCCGGACTGGCACAATATAAACACAAATTCTCATTGCGTCAACGGGATCTTCCCTTTTGCATTAGGCGAGAGCGGTCCACTTGCATAGCCTCTTCGGCAGGAGGCAAAGAAGACTGTAGAGGTGAACATTGGAACACGGGTGCCAAGAGAGGATATCACTGTGTTCGGGCAGGTTCTCTTTCCATACGAAGTTCTTCCTGCCTCTCAGCAAAACGTACATCAATGCAAGTGGCTGAATGCAAGCCAGTTCAGAGGCGGAACTGAACCACGCCAACAGAGGAGTTCCCTTGGCAGAGGTTCAGTAGAGCCGTCTCGGCAGAGGAAGCTCTACTGAGACAGCTCAATACACTGTGGAATTCTGCTAATAAGGCCGGCAGATTAGAGGAGAGCGGATCATTACGATCCCAGAGAGGAGTTGCCCAGGCCAAGGCTTTTCCGGACAATAAACTGACCACAAACGCCACTTTAGCTCGCTCCATTGGGAACTGATCCACCATGAGCACCAAATGCATAGAACACTGTGTCACGAAGCCTCTACACAACTTGGGATCACCTTCATACTTTGTGGGTAGGGATAAACGAAGCTTGGATCCAGAAAGAACTGCAGGAATAGGTGGAGAAACAGGAGCAGGTTGCGGCTGCAGTTGCTGTTGTTGCTGCTGTGTGGCAAGAAATTGTTGCATCAAGGAAGACAATTGATTCATTTGTTGCGCCTGACGGGCTAACTGCTGTGACTGTGGAGCCACAACGGAGGAAAGATCCAAAACTTCTGGCAGAGGTACCTCAGTGGGATACATGGCCGGATCTTACTGTGAGACTCATGGCAATAGGCTGTAACACACACGGTAGTAGTGGATCCGCTGGACCTGTGTGGTAGATGACGTGGGCCATTCCAGGGAGTGGAGTCTAAGGTGCCACTGGTTTTCACCAGACCCCGCCGCAAAGCGGGATGGTCTTGCTGCGGCAGGCGGCACTCAGGTTGCTGCCCCTTGCACGACTCGACAACACAGGCAGCTGAGGAGGCATGAGGCACAGGAGGGATACGGCAAGTCGTGGTCAGAATAGCAGTAGATCAGGGCTGGAGGCACAGATGCGTGGACAGGAACATGGCAGGAGTTCAAAGGCAGGCGGCACATGAGCAATGTCAGGTCACAGAATAGAGGGGTCTGGAACACGGCAAGGCAAGACACAGAATAGCTTTCTCTCAGGCACTAGGGCAAACAAAGACCTGGCAGAGGTTAGTGGGAGGTGCAGATACTTATAAAAAAGGTGCAGGTGTAAGTGATGATCACGGGCGCATTGGCCCTTTAAATCTAAGAGCTCCGGTGCGCGCGCCCTAGGAGGCGGGGGCACGCACGCCGGCGCTGCAAGAGGACCAGAGGGACAACAGACTGGTAAGGTGAGTGACGGGCTGAGATTTGCATGCAGGCGCGTCCCGCAATGCAAATCCCAGCCCCGTCGGCAGATGAAGACAGAGCAGGGAAGCGCTCACGGCCAGCGCAGGACGTAACAGTGACCATGAAAAGAAATATATTTATATGATTTTTTTTTTTTTATTAACATTTGCCAATAATGAATACTTATATTTCAATGATCAACTGATTGAATTACATTTATTTGTCAAAAAACTAAAACATAACAACAACCATTTTTGTGATTTCTACACTAGCAAAGAGTTGGTGTGAAATTTTTGATGCAAAATGGATTCTCACACTTTGAAAAAGAAATCACAAACTTTTTAACCAAATTAGTATGTTTCAAATCCCCCTATTCTTTAAGACCTATAACTTTTTCGGTACAAGTGGCGGTTTGAGGGCTAATTTTTTGCGCCGTGATCTGTACTTTTTATTGATACCATATTTGCTTATATAAAACTTTTAATACATTTGTTATAAATTTTTTTTGAAAAAAATGTTATAAAAAAGCATCAATTTTGGACTTTGAAAATTTTTTTTTACGTTCACGACGTTCACCGTATGGTATCATTAATATTATATTTTAATAGTTCAGATATTTACGCACGCGGCGATACCAAATATTTTTGGGGGCGAAATAGGGAAAATGGGACAATTTACGTTTTTATTGGGGGAAGGGGGGTTTTCAAATTTTTTTACCTTTTTTTAAAAACTTTTTTTACTTTTATTTTTACACTTTAATAGTCCCCATAGGGGACTATTTATAGCAATCATTCGCTTGCTAATACTGTTCAGTGCTATGCATAGGACATGGCACTGATCAGTATTATCGGTCATCTTCTGCTCTGGTCTGCTCAATCGCAGACCAGAGCAGAAGACCCATGGAAGGCAGGTGAGGCAGGTGAGGGGACCTCCGTCTGCCGTTCTGGATGACCAGATCGCCGCGGCCACGCTGCGGACGATCTGATCATCCATTTTAGTGTCTGTAATGCTGCAGACGCCGTGATCTGTATTGATCACGGCATCTGAGGGGTTAATGGTGGACATCCACGCGATCGCGGATGTCTGCCATTACCGGCGGGTCCCTGGCTGTTATCAGCAGCCGGGACCTGCGGTGCATGACCCGAGCATCGCTCAGATGCTCGCAGATATGTATAAGACGTAAATGTATGTCCTGGTGCGTTAAGTACCACCTCACCGGGACGTACATTTACATCCTGATGTAAAGAGTTTTGAATATGCCTCCCAATGTGTCAGCCAGAAAAGACATAGGCACACATAGATTTACTTCTACACCCCCCAGATTTTGTTAGTACAGCTACAGATAAATTCTGTGGTCAAAGTTCACTCATATTATGGATAAGGATAAAGGATAGAAATGTCCAGCACAGTAAGTGCAATTCCAAAACTTTATTTTATATAAACTGACATCAGGAAACAGGTAGTGCCATGTGACACGTTTCAAGGGATATGCACACCCTTAATCATACATACTGATGTCTGTTTTTAGAAAATAAAGTTATAAAATCACACATTATGTGCTGGACATTTCTATCCTGTGTGCATTGCTACGTGTGTTGCCTTACACTGTTTGAGTCGCAGCAGGAAGAATAGGTTGAGCTGGATTTCGTTTGTTCCTCAGCCCCTATGGATAAGGATAGTACAGGTTGTGTGACATTTAACTAATTGCAACAAGCGACAGGAATCCCATCTTCATTTTAGTATTCGATATGTTAGTTTTCAAGTTCTTAGACATAAATATTACATAGTGAATACTGTGATCACAGTCCTGCAGATGGAGCACCTGGGGGAAACTGAACAAACAGGGAGAGATCTGTCAATCATAAGAAGCAGAGATGTGGGGAGGGCTGGGAGGGGGAGAGAGCGGCACTAAGCAGACACATGAATTTAGCACATATCATTGGTCACTACCTAGTTTAAAGCTATATTTTCTGTAGAACATAGCTCATTATTGCGTGGCCTGTCACTCAACCATGCTACCTGCAGTTAGGGCAGCACTGATCGCACTGACAGTATCCCTTTAAAACACATATATACACTCTGTTTTACTCTGTTGTATCATATCCACAACATTTTCTACTAAATGACATGGACACGTCTGACAGTAATTCATACTCAGCTGACAAGAAGCTGCTTATGGCCCACTGGGAGTAAAAATACACTGCAGCATTCTTGACCATGAAAAGAGTCACTCAAAGGCAAAAAGTACAATGTAAAAAATAAGTCATTTCAAATCTGAACAGTCACAGAGAACAAATTAAAATTCAGATTCAGGGATGGATGAAGCAACACATCTGTTTACTTATTTGTTTTTGGCACCCAAAGGAGCCTGTTAGCTAAAGAAGCTTGTAAACAGCTAATTAATTGCTTTTTTTCCTATATGGTTTTTCTTTTTCAAAATAGATTAAACTGCCACAGATTTAATATAATCGCAACTTCAGATGCCAGCCTTCAAGACATAAGTTTGTACATGACGCAGGAGTCGGTTAGCAATTTAGGGTAATAAAAATATAAAGATTACAAAATATTTTGCGGTCCTCATTAGATCTGCACTGTCTTATGGAACACTGTGTACACTATGCTGTAACTACACAGCATTAGGCAGTCAGGGCCCAAGAGAGACTCTACTCCCAGGTGAGGTGAGTCTGTTTGGGGACCCATCTGAACGGTGGTCATCCTGTAGTTGGTAGATGAGTTAACACTTTGTGAACTTCAATTTTATAGGCATAATATAGCAGTAATGCAGCCCTTCTTTGCAGTATTTAATTTCTACCTGATAATGTAAAGTAAGGGCCATATTAGATGACTCAAGATCATCAATCTTGGTGATCAACACCCATTTACAGAGCCTTTACAAGACTCAATTTGTCTTGCAGTTGGGTCGCATAGATGATCGTTGGATACTTGTCTGGCCCTTTGTGGTATCAGTTACCGGCCGGACAACCCCCATTGGCCTATGGGCAACCCAATCAGCTGACATACAAGCATTGTTTGTTCATCGGCTGGTCTTTGGCTCTATAACACAGTGTGATGTCAACCTGTCTGGATAATCGTCCTAGGTTATAGGTAAGATTTTTTTTCATTCTTTGCCATTCCATTTCTCCTTTATTACACTGTTCCAGAACACAGTGTGAGTTAAAAAAAAAAAAAAAATTTGCCATCTTGAAAAAATGATGGCATATTATTAGGAAATTAACAATTTCTAATGTGGGGGTCTGACCTTGGAGTTATTCTCCTAGCCACAATAGGAAACAGCAGCACAGACCAATTTGAGTGACTGTTCAAGGGAATAATGCTTCAATGCATGTTTCCATCTCTAAAGCTTTGCAGTGCCATTTACCTAAGAACAGAAGTTTTAAATTATGCTGAAATCTTAAAGATTTTACAGGTTTCTCAGCACTTTTCTTAAAGCTTAAGATTTATATGCATTTTTCCTGAAGCTATTTAAATGGGCATTGTCATTTGCAAAAACTTTTTATATCATGTAGATAACATTATATTATATGTTTGTAATATACATTAGTTAAAAAATGTGTGTATTTTTGGGTGAAAAAAATGCTGTCTTGTCCCTGCAGCTATTGCCTATGTGTCTTGGCTAAACATCTCATCCGAGAAAAAAAACGCAATGGGGGTGCTTAATGTAAATACAGACCAAAGTTAGTCAAATGGAAAACAACAAAATAAAAAATACATTGGCACTCACCGATCTAAGACGTAAAATTTATTGAGTGATTAAAAATGGCCCGTCGGCTGGTCAAACAAACACGACTTCAGCTAAGGCTGAAGCCAGGAAAGCAACAAGTCTTTTTCACAGTCTTAGATGGGTGCATGCCAATGTATTTTCTATTTTTGTTGTGATACATATAATGTTATTTTCTACATTATAAAGAGTTTTTGCAAATGACAGGTATACTTTAATGAGATTCCTATACTTTGAGATGTTTTGCCAGACATATAGGCTGCTGCAAAGTTGCAGATATTTATTTTAGCGAAAGATAGATATTTCTTAAGGGTTTTCACTCATAATTTGGCATATGAGTGTTTAAAAGGGCAAAATTACTGTGCTCATCTTTAGCCACATGTAAAAAAAATAAAGAATATTTACCATGTATGAACTTCCAATGGTTCTCTGTAAATACTGTTGACAACTTTGCATTTACTTCTCTTTTTGAGGCCTTGCATGATCTAAATATTGTGTGTACAGGGACACCATTAGGGAATTATAGGAAGTACTGTTGCTAAGCGCCAGGAAAAGCATATAAGCATTGTTTATCTGTCTCTGCACCAGTTCTAAAACCATCAAAAATCTATTTGTTTTGTGTGTCCATAAACAGTGAATATTAATTTCCAATAATCACTGTACTACCGGGTTGAGTAGTTGTTTAGTACTACAATTCTCAGAGTGCTTAGTTTCCCTCAGCTCTTCATTACAGACCTCCCTCAGCACTTTTGCCATTTTCCCTCCCAATGCTGCTGCAGAACATTGCATAACATAGCCAGCAAGTCTGCAACAGTTGCTGTATTCATTGCCTGTCTGCTCCTCTGCCTGTGGCAACATGCAGCATAAAGCAGCAAGTTGTTTACATATCTCATTCCCTAAATGTCCCAACTAAGATATATACACTGCTCAAAAAAAATAAAGGAAACACTTAAACAACACAATGTAACTTCAAGTCAATTACACTTCTGTGAAATCACACTGTCCACTCAGGGAGCAACACTGATTAACAATCAATTTCACATGCTGTTGTGCAAATGGAACAGACTGACAGGTGGAAATTATAGGCAATTATCAAGACACCTCAATAATGGAGTGGTTCTGCAGGTGGTGACCACAGACCACTTCTCAATTCCTATGCTTCCTGGCTGATGTTTTGGTCACTTTTTAATGCTGGCAGTGCTTTCACTCTAGTGGTAGCATGAGACGGAGTCTACAACCCACACAAGTGGCTCAGGTAGTGCAGCTCATCCAGGATGGCACATCAATGCGAGCTGTGGCAAGAAGGTTTGCTGTGTCTGTCAGCGTAGTGTCCAGAATATGAAGGCGTTACCAGGAGACAGGCCAGTACATAAGGAAACATGGAGGAGGCCGTAGGAGGGACACAACACAGCAGCAGGACCGCTACCTCTGCCTTTTTGCAAGGAGGAGCACTGCCAGAGCCCTGCAAAATGACCTCCAGCAGGCCACAAATGTCTATGTGTCCACTCAAACGGTCAGAAACATACTTCATGAGGGTGGTATGAGGGCCTGACATCCACAGGTGGGGGTTGTGCGTACAGCCCAACACCTTGCAGGACATTTGGCATTTGCAAAGAACACCAAGATTGGCAAATTCGCCACTGGCACCCTGTGCTCTTCACAGATGAAAGCAGGTTCCCACTGAGCACATGTGACAGACGTGACAGAGTCTGGAGATGCAGTGGAGAACATTCTGCTGCCTGCAACATCCTCCAGCATGACCGGTTTGGCGGTGGATCAGTAATGTTGTGGGGTGGCATTTCTTTGGGGGGGGCCGCACAGCCCTCCATGTTCTTGCCAGAGGTAGCCTGACTGCCATTAGGTACTGAGATGAGATCCTCAGACCCCTTGTGAGACCATATGCTGGTGCGGTTGGCCCTGAATTCCTCCTAATGCAAGACAATGCTAGACCTCATGTGGCTGGAGTGTGTCATCAGTTCCTGCAGTTCCTGCTATGGACTGGCCTGCCCATTCCCCAGACCTGAATCCGATCGAGCATATCTGGGACATCATGTCTGTAACACTCAACGGAGGTAGTATATCCACTGTACCTGTGTGGATGATGGCTTGGGCCGTGTCAGGGAGCGAAGTCTAAGGTGCCACTGGTTTTCACCAGAGCCCGCCGCAAAGCAGGATGGACTTGCTGCGGCAGGCGGCACAGAGGTCACCACCCCTGACACGACTCATCCACACAGGCTGCTGAGGAGGTACGTTAAGACACAGGGCGTACCCCCCCCCCCCCCCCATGCGAATGTACAGGGTAAATTCACATGGGCGGGGGTTTACAGCGAGCTTTCTGCTGCAAGTTTAGAGATGCAGCAAATTTTCCGCCGCAGCTCAAACTCCCAGCAAGTATCTCACTGTAATACACTGCACTACACCTACACAAAATAACCCAATAAAAAAAACGTCTTGTACGGCACTGTTTCCAAAACGGAGCCTCCAGCTGTTGAAAGACAACAACTCTCAGTATTGCTGGACAGCCACTGACTGTTAAGGCATGCTGGGAGTTTTGCAACAGCTGGAGACACCCTGTTTGGGAAGCACTGTCGTGGGGTATTTTTGTGGCAGATGCAAATCCACAATTCAGGCCTCAAATGTGCATGGCGCTCTCTCACTTCGGTGCCCTGTTGTATTTCAAGGCAACAGTTTAGGGCCACATTTGGGATATTTCCTTACTCGGGAGAAATTGAGTTACAAATTTTGGGGGGCTTTTTCTCCTTTTACCCTTATGAGTTGTGGTCTACACCAGCATGTTAGTGTAAAAAAACTAAAATTTTTTCCATTAACATGCTGGTGTTGCCCCATACTTTTAATTTTCACAAGCGGTAAAAAGGAAAAAAGACCCCCAAAATTTGTAACGCAATTTCTCCTGAGTACGGAACTACCCCATATGTGGGTGTAAAGGGATCTGCGGGCGCACAACATGGCTCAGAAGTCAGCGTGCACCATGTACATTTGAGGTCTAAATTGGTGATTTGAACAGGGGTGGCTGATTTTACAGTGATTCTGATATAAACACAAAACAATAAATACCCACATATGATCCCATTTTGGAAACTACACCCCTTACGGGATGTAGCAAGGGTTATAGTGAGCCTTAACACCCCACAGGTGTTTGGTTGAATTATCGTTAAAGTTGGATGCGAAAGTGAAAAAAAAATGTTTTCACTAAAATGCTGTTGTCACCCTTCATTTTTCATTTTCACAAGGGGGAATAGGGAAAAAGTTCCCCAAAATGTGTAGCCCCATTTCTTCTGAGTAAGAACATACCCCATATGTGGATGTAAAGTGCTTTGCGGGCGAACTACAATGCTCAGAAGAGAAGGCTCAGAAGACAAGCGCCACCGGGCTTTTGGAGAGAGAATGTGTCCAAAATTGAAGGCCATGTGTTTACAAAGCCCCCTGTGGTACCAGAACAGTGGACCCCCCCCCACATGTGACCCCATTTTGGAAACTACACCCCTCACAAAATTTAATAAGGGGTGCAGTGAGCATTTAGACCCCACAGGTGTGAACAGTGGTCCGTGAAAATGAAAATTTTATTTTTAATTTGCACAGCTCACTGTTCCTAAGATCTGTCAAACGCGAGTGTGGTGTTAATGCTCACTGCACACCTTATTAAATTTTCTGAGGGGTGTAGTTTGCAAAATGGGGTCACATTTGGGGGGTCCACTGTTCTGTCAAATTCTCTTTCCAAAAGCTCAATGGCGCTCCTTCTCTTCTGAGCATTGTAGTTTGCCCGCAGAGCACTTTACATCCACATAGAGAGGTATTTTCATACTCAGAAGAAATGGGGTTACAAATTTTGGGAGGCTTTTTCTCCTATTACCCCTTGTGAAAATGAAAAATTTGGGGTAACACCAGCATTTTAGTGAAAAAATCTAATTTTTCATTTTCACGCCCAACTTTAGCAGAAATTTGTCAAACACCTGTGGGGTGTTAAGACTCACTGTACCCCTTGTTACGTTTCCTTGAGGCGTGTAGTTTCCATGTGTTTTTTTTTTTGGCACCATAGGGGGTTCCTAAATGCTGCATGCCCCCAAAAACAATTTCAGCAAAATTTGCTTTCCAAAGGCCAAATGTGCCAATTTCTCTTCTGAGCATTGTAGTGCGCCCACAGTGCACTTGACGACCACACATGGGGTATTTCCATACTCAGAAGAGATGGGGTTACAAATTTTGGGGGTCATTTTCTCATATTAACCCTTGTAAAAATGTAAAATTTTGGGGAAAACCAGCATTTTAGTGATAAAAATGTTTCATTTACACATCCGACTTTAACGAAAAGCCGTCAAACACCTGTGGGGTGTTAAGGCTCACTGGACCCCTTCTTAGGTTCCTTGAGGGGTGTAGTTTTCAAAATAGTATGCCATGTATGTTTTTTTTTCGGTGTTCTGGCACCATAGGGGCTTCCTAAATGTGACATGCCCCCCAAAAACCATTTCAGAAAAACTCACTCTTCAAAATCCCATTGTAGCTCCTTCCCTTCTGAGCCTTGTAGTGCACACGCAGAGCACTTGACATCCACATATGAGGTATTTCCTTACTCGAGAGAAATTGGGTTACAAATCTTGGTGGGCTTTTTCTCCTTTTACCCCTTGTAAAATTTCAAAAACTGGGTCTACAAGAAAATTCAAAATCTTCATTACAAGAAAAATGAAGATTTTGAATTTTCTCCTCCACCTTGCTGCTATTCCTGTGAAACACCTAAAGGGTTAACACACTTTCTGAATGTCATTTTGAATACTTTGGGGGGTGCAGTTTTTATAATTGGGTAATTTATGGAGTATTTCTAATATGAAGACCCCTCAAATCAAACTCAAACTTCAAAACTGAACTGGTCCCTGAAAAATTCCGATTTTGAAAATTTTGTGAAAAATTGGAAAATTGCTGCTGAACTTTGAAGCCCTCTGATGTCTTCCAAAAGTAAAAACATGTAAACTTTATGATGCAAACATAAAATAGACATATTGTATATGTGAATCAATATATAATTTATTTGGCATTTTCCTTATAAGCAGAGAGTTTCAAAGTAAAAAAAAAAATGCTAAATGCTAAAAATGCCTCGTCAAAGGCTTTCCTGCCGAAACGCCAGCGTTGGAGTGGTGTCGCTCTGATCTCCTCCTTCTTATCTAGGATATTTTCTGTATGTATACCCCATAATCTTGCATGAATACCTTTGTGGTGCTGTTTTGATTTTTCTTTTGGGACACTGGATAATGCTATCCTTTACCATGTAATACTGTTGCACTTTAGTACTGTTTTGCATTATTGCACATATAGGTATCCTGATACTTGATTCATGCATATGCACTTTATTGGGGACAGTAATATTTTAAAGTCGTATATTGTCATAAGGGTTACTGGAGGGGCTCGGAGTGACACCCCTTTGTTTTGCCACTTGTTTTTTCTCCCCTTGGGGATTGTTTCCTCTCTTGTTTTTATGTTACAAAATAAAGAAATATACTGTTTATATGAATTGGTGAAATGACTCCTTTTTCTTTTGTGTATATATACTTTAACATAGTACTAAATTTTTGGCGTTACTTGCATCCTTTCGTGGTGAAAAATCCCCAAAGGATAGGGGATAAGATGCCTGATCGCGAGAGTCCCGCAGCTGGGGACGCCGTGATCATACACGCGGCACCCCGTTTGTAATCAGTCCCCAGAGCGTGTTTGCTCCGGGTCTGATTACGGTCGACCTCAGGGCTGGCGGCGTGTGATGTCTCGCCTCCGCCCCCCGTGTGACGTCACGCTCCGCTCCTCAATGCAAGCCTGGGGGAGGGGGCCTGATATCAATGTTTTGTATGCTTCAGTCCAGGTCTGGGAGGACATCCCTCAGGAGACCATCTGCCACCTCATCAGGAGCATGCCCAGTCGTTGTAGGGTGGTCATATGTGCACGTGGAGACCTCATTTTGACTTGTTTTAAGGACATTACATCAAAGTTGGATCAGCCTGTAGTGTGGTTTTCCACTTTGATTTTGAGTGTGACTCCATATCCAGACCTCCATGGGTTGATTTGATTTCCATTGATAATTTTTGTGTGATTTTGTTGACAGCACATTCAACTATGTAACCTTCTGCCTGGTACCACTCCTCCGCGTGGAAGGACATACCCTCTATCAGTTCCTGAGACCAAAGCCATGGCTGAGTATATCAGGGATAAACTCCAAAAGGGATTTATCTGTAAGTCACGGTCAAGAACCGTTATCCTCTGCCTCTTATCTCAGAACTTTTTTACCATCTACGTGGTGCCAAGCTCTTCTCCAAGTTGGACTTACACGGTGCGTATAACCTTATTCGTATCCGCAAGGGAGATGAATGGAAAACTGCCTTCAATACTCGTGACAGACATTTTGAGTATCTTGTAATGCCTTTTAGTCTCTGCAATGCTCCAGCCGTTTTTCAAGAGTTTGTCAATGATATCTTCCGTGATCTTCTCTACACCTGTGTTGTCGTATACCTAGATGAAATCCTGATCTTCTCTTCCAACCTAGAGGAGCATCGTTCTCATGTTCGTCTGGTTCTTCAGCTACTATGAAAGAATCATCTCAATGCCAGACTGGAGAAATGCCTGTTCGAGTAAATCTATTCTTCCGTTTCTTGGCTACCTTTTCTCTCATCAGGGCCTGAGGATGGATCCAGATAAGTTGTCAGCAGTATTGGACCTCAGCATATCGTTTCGGATCGAGGTGTGCAGTTTGTCTCTAAATTCTGGTGAGCCCTTTGTAACCGTCTGGACATCAATCTGGACTTCTCCTCCGCCTACCACCCTCAGTCCAACAGTCAAATGGAGAGGGTTAATCAAATCCTTGAGACTTATCTTCAGCATTTTGTGTCAGCTCACCAAGATGATTGGGTCGACCTTCACCCCTGGGCAGAATTTTCATATAATCATAAGGATTCCGAATCCACAAGGTCGTCTCCCTTTTTTGTTGTCTACGGACTCCATCTCCGTTCTCCTCTTCCTCTCCCAGTCTCCTCCGGTGTGCCTGCTGTTGGTGAGCTGGTCCGTGACTTCTCCACCATCTGGCAACAGACCCGACAGTCGTTATCCTAGGCTTCTTCACGCATGAATGCGCAAGCGGATAAAAGTAGAAGACCGTCCTTCTCTCCTGGTGACATGGTGTGGCTTTCATCCAAGTACATCCGCTTCAAGATCCCTTGTTACAAGCTCGGGTTCCCGCTACCTTGGTCCCTTCCAGATTCTACAAAAAATCAATCCTGTCTAATACTAACTCCGTCTACCTGCTACGTTACGTATTCCCAATTCCTTCAACGTCTCTCTCCTCAAGCCTCTTGTCATAAACGTTTCTCTCAGAAGAATCTTGTCCCTACACCTGTCTCTGGCTCTTCTGACGTCTTCAAGGTTAAAGAGATTCTTGCTACAAAAACTGTGAGAGGTAAAAAATTTTGGGGGTCGACTAGGAGCGTTATGGTCCTGAGGAGAGATCTTGGGAGCCTGAGCAGAATATCCTGGACTGTGACCTTCTCAGGAGTTTCCACTCTCTTAAAAGGAGGGGGAGACCAATGGGGGGGGTACTGTTACGTTATGTGCTCCGGCCGCACACTCTGGCCGTGAGCGCATGGTCCCCTTACCTGCTGCTGCTGACGGGGCTAGGAATCGCATCGCGGGATGCGCTCGCATGCGAGCCCCAGTCCGTCACTCTCCGGGTGTTTCTCCTGCCTCCGCCTCTCTGCTCCGGCGTGTGCCGGAGCTTTAAGATTTAAAGGGCCAGTACGCTCATTAGTGTAATTCATCTGTGGCTCATTTATAAATTCATCCACCCTCCTCACTCCCCTGCCGGATCTTTTTTGCCTTGTGCCTAAGAGAAAGCGTTCCTCAGTATTGCCTTGCCGTGGATCCCTTGCTTTGTGACTTTGACCTTGCTCCTCTGCCGCCTGCCTACTGAACGCCTGCTACTGACCTGCCCTGACCTTCTGCTATCCAGACTATGAGCTGCCTTATGCCTCCTGTGCATCGCATCTCCTCAGCCGCCTGTGTGGTCAAGCCATACCAGGGGAAGCGACATGGGTGACGCCTGCCGCAGCAAGTCCATCCCGCTTTGCAGCGGGCTCTGGTGAAAACCAGTGGCACCTTAGACTCCACTTCCTGTTACGGTCTCATCTGCCACACAGGTCCAGAGGATCCACATCCACCAGTGTTCTTGTCTTCTGAAACGTGAGTGTTAAAATTTGTAAGATTTCTAAGAAAGAATGCTCCAAAAGTGTTATTTTATAGAGAATGCAAATATTTACTAAAATAGACATGTCAGGTTGTCCTCAATATTTCTTATATTTTTATACTCAATGACAATGCTGTCTTCCTATCTAACCATGAATCACCAAGAATCATTTCATGCAGTGGAGGCATCCAATTTGTGGACTTATCAGCTTAATGGAAGCAGCAAACATGTCATATCATGACACAAGATACGACAAGATGAGCCCAAAAGCAACCATGAAAATTGCTGCCTTCAAGAGGATTATTAATTTTATCCCTGTAGTAGCTACTGACACAAGCAAATCATTTATGTGTCTTACATTTATAATGAACCTAACTACAAAATTGTCCTTGTCTTTTTCCTTTTATTAAGAGCACAGCTATACATTTATTTTATGGTGAATTATCAGGTCTTGATAGGTGTCAATAAACCATCAAAATTTCAATATTTCTGTATTAACTAGTAAAGATCTAGAAAACTTTCAGGACATCATAGCAACACAAAAATATGCTGCTATCCTTCTATTTTATAAGCACATGCATCTCCCAACTTGTAACTCAATCATCTACTGACCTTGAGAGGTCCCAATATTTCTAGTAGTGCAATACAGGAAAACAAGTGCCAGTGTCTAGAGTAGATTATAAGGTTAAGGGAACTTTACTAAATGTTGTTTAAATACTACACTGCTAAAAAAAATAAAGGGAACACTAAGATAGCACATCATAGATCTGAATGAATGAACTAATTGTATGAAAAAACTTTCGTCTTTACATAGTTGAATGTGCTGACAACAAAATCACACATAAATCATCAATGGAAATAAAATGTATCAACTCATGGAGGTCTGGATATGGAGTCACACTCAAAATCAAAGTGGAAAACTAGACTACAGGCTGATCCAACTTTGATGTAATGTCCTTAAAACAAATCAAAATGATGCTCAGTAGTGTGTGTGGCCTCCACGTGCGTGAATGACCTCCCTACAACGCCTGGACAGTCTGTGGTGCAATGTGGCGTTGGTGGATGGAGCGAGACAAAATGTCCCAGATGTGCTCAATCGGATTCAGGTCTGGGGAACGGGCGGGCCAGTCAAAAGCATCAATGCCTTCCTCTTGCAGGAACTGCTGACACACTCCAGCCACATGAGGTCTAGCATTGTCTTGCATTAGGAGGAACCCAGGGCAAACCGCACCAGCACATGGTCTCACAAGGGGTCTGAGGATCTCCTCTCGGTACCTAATGGTAATCAGGCTACCTCTGGCAAACACATGGAGGGCTGTGCAGCCCCCCAAAGAAATGCCCCCCCCCCACACCATTACTGACCCACCACAGAGTCTCCAGACTCTGTCACGTCTTTCACATGTTTTCAGTGTGGATCTGCTTTCATCTATGAAGAGCACAGGGGGACAGTGGCGAGTTTCCCAATCTTGATGTTCTTTGGCAAATGCCAAACATCCTGCACGGTGTTGGGCTGTAAGCACAACCCCCACTTGTGGATGCTGGGTCTTCATACCACCCTACTGGAGTTTGTTTCTGACCATTTGAGTGGACATATGTATAATTGTGGCTTGCTGGAGGTCATTTTGCATGGCTCTGGCAGTGTTCCTCCTGCTCCTCCTTGCACAAAGGTGGAGGTAGCGGTCCTGCGGCTGGCTTGTTGCCCTCCTACAGCCTCCTCCACATCTCCTGATGTACTGGCCTGTCTCCTGGTAGTGTCTCCATGCTCTTGACACTGCGCTGACAGACACAGCAAGCCTTCTTGCAACAGCTCAGATTGATGTGACATCCTGGATGTGCTGTACTACCTGAGCCCTTTGTGTGGGTTGTAGACTCCGTCTCATGCTACCACTAGAGTGAAAGCCCCGCCAGCATTCAAAAGTGACCAAAACATCAGCGAGGAAGCATAGGAACTGAAAAGTGATCTGTGGTCACCACCTGCAGAACCACTCCTTTATTGGGGGTGTCTTGCTAATTGCCTATAAATTCCACCTGTTGTCTGTTCCATTTGCACAACAGCATGTGAAATTGATTGTCAATCAGTGTTGCTTCTTGAGTGGACAGTGTGATTTCACAGAAGTGTGATTGACTTGGAGTTACATTGTTTGGTTTAAGTGTTCCCTTTATTTTTATTTTTTTTTAGCAGTGTATTAATACTATTTATGGATTTTAGAAGTCTCTTATTTTTACTTGCCAAATGATCACCTTATAATGAAAAAGTTGATATGCATATCATGAGTATGTAAGCAAATATTGGTTGCACTATTATTCTGATCAATTGAAATAAAAGTAATAGCGACAGCACTCAATATATGATAAACCTTATCTTTTACCAGTGTGCAGCACAACTAATGTGAGCATTCTACTACCAGGTTACAGCACAAAGCTACATTGCTTGCATATACACTGCTCAAAAAAATAAAGGGAACAATGAGGGACAATTATCAATGTTTGCTTATGTATTCTTTTTTTTTTTTGTAATTTTTTCCTTACTTTTTTTTTGCTTATGTGTGACTTATTTATCAACTGGTTTCAGCCTGTTGATAATTTTCTTTCACGTAAGCAATTTTCCTTTTTTACTTTGGTAGTAGCTTTTTCTGCTCCATGTTTGAACTGAAGTAAATGTAATTAAATTTTAACCCTGTTGCGACTTCTTTCGTGCAGTTGCCACTGTCGCAGTTAACAAATACCTGACTACCCGTAGTCCATTTTAAAATGATTACTACGTAGTTAATTTTTGGAAAACTTGATTTTCTCGCTTTCCAGTCAAAATGTCGCATGAAAAATCACGTAGTCGGAGTTGCGACAATTTTGCGACAATTATAGTAAAGAAAACCTGACTAAACCCGTTGATAAATGTCCATAAATAAGATAACACATCCTAGATCTGAATGAACTAATCGTATGAAAAACTTTCGTCATTGCATAGTTGAATGTGCTGACTAGAGATGTCGCAAATTGTTCGCCCGCGAACAGTTCCTGGCGAACTTAGCATGTTCGCATCGCCGGGAGAACATGTGTGAAGTTCGATCCGCCCCCTATACTTTAACATTGCAGTAAACTTTGACCCTGTGAGTCAGAGTCAGCAGACACATTACAGCCAATCAGCAGCAGTCCCTCCTTTCCAGACCCTCCTACCTCCCGCACGGACGCCCTTTTACCCTCATTCAGCATGCTGCAGGCTTAGGAAGTGGAGGGTCAGAGAAGCTGCTCCTGTTGTATAGGGAAAGCGATAGCTAGGTTGCTGCTAGGTGGTGTATTCAGGGTCCAGTTTACTTCTAAAGCACTAGTGTAACATCTGCTTTAAGGACAGCAACCAAAAAAGCCCTTTTTAGGGCTGAAAGATATCAGTCCGTGTGTCTTGCAACAGCTGGAGGCACCCTGGTTGGGGACCACTGCATAAAAGGGGAACTCCGCTGACAAGCTTTTTTTCTTTAAAGCAACTAACTACTACAGTATTCAAAGGGCTGAAATATATCAGTCCGTGTGTTTTGCAACAGCTGGAGGCACCCTGGTTTTGGACCACTGCATAAAAGGGGAACTCCGCTGGCAAGCTTTTTTTCTTTAAAGCAACTAACTTCTACAGTATTCAAAGGGCTGAAATATATTTGTCCGTGTGTTTTGCAACAGCTGGAGGCACCCTGGTTGGGGACCACTGCATAAAAGGGGAACTCCGCTGGCAAGCTTTTTGTCTTTAAAGCAACTAACTACTACAGTATTCAAAGGGCTGAAATATATCAGTCCGTGTGTTTTGCAACAGCTGGAGGCACCCTGGTTTTGGACCACTGCATAAAAGGGGAACTCCGCTGGCAAGCTTTTTTTCTTTAAAGCAACTAACTTCTACAGTATTCAAAGGGCTGAAATATATTTGTCCGTGTGTTTTGCAACAGCTGGAGGCACCCTGGTTGGGGACCACTGCTTAAAAGGGGAACTCTGCTGGCAAGCTTTTTTGCTCATTGTCACACTAGTGCAAATCACATTAGGTGTGACAGTTGTGCAAATAAAAAAAAAACATTTTTTGGCTGTTAAATAAAACCAGTCGTCACTGTCAGTTCACGTCACAGTTGCCAGTTTTTTTGCCTGCAGGGCAAATTGTGTCACCCTAGTGCAAATAACATTAGGTGTGACAGTTGTGCAAATTAAAAAAATATACATATTTTTTGGCTGTTAAATAAAACCAGTCGTCACTGTCAGTTCACGTCACAGTTGCCAGTTTTTTTGCCTGCAGGGAAAATTGTGTCACCCTAGTGCAAATCATATTAGGTGTGACAGTTGTGCAAATAAAATAAATAAAAAAACTTTTTTGGCTGTTAAATAAAACCAGTCGTCACTGTCAGTTCACGTCACAGTTGCCAGTTTTTTGGCCTGCAGGGCAAATTTTGTCACCCTAGTGCAAATCACATTAGGTGTGACAGTTGTGCAAATTAAAAAAAAAATACCTTTTTTGGCTGTTAAATAAAACCAGTCGTCACTGTCAGTTCACGTCAAAGTTACCAGTTTTTTGGCCTGCAGGGCAAATTGTGTCACCCTAGTGCAAATCACATTAGGTGTGTCACTTGTGCAAATTTAACCAAAAAAATGACAGGCAGAGGAAGGCTAACCCGCAGGGGCCGTCGTGGTGCTGGGATTCCCTTTGGCCCTAGAATGGCCAGTGTTCAGAGGCCATGTACCCTGAACCCCCAAAGTTCTGAGGACTTAGTTGACTGGCTATCACAAGGCACCCAATCTACTACAGCTTCCGCTCGGAACCTTGACGCACCATCCTTCTCCTCCTCTAGCTTAGCTTCAGGCACCTCTCATGCTACCACTTGCCCGCCTGCCGCCACCACCAACACTAGCACCACAGCAGCTTTATTTGATCCATCAGAGGAGTTATTTACACATCAGTTTGAAGACATGAGTGATGCACAACCATTATTGCCAGAGGATGTAGTTAACAGGGATATGTTTCAGTCAGGCTGCATTACACACATGGACGTACGGTGTGATGATGATGTTGTACCCGCTGCTGCTTCCTTTCTTGAGATGTCAGATAGCGGTGAAGGTGTTGATGATGACGATGTGTCCATGGATGCCACGTGGGTGCCCGATAGAAGAAAAGAAGAGGGGGAAAGTTCAGATGGGGAGACAGAGAGTAGAAGGAGACAAGTTGGAAGCAGGGGGAGGTCATTGCAAGGAGCTAGTGGCACAGTCAGACAGCATGCATCGGCACCCGGGGTCAGCCAGACGGGACGCCAATCAACGCATGCTGTTGCCAACACCAGAATGCCGTCATTGCAGAGCTCAGCAGTGTGGCATTTTTTTTTTGTGTGTCTGCCTCTGACAACAGCGAGGCCATTTGCAACCTGTGCCAGAAGAAACTGAGTCGTGGGAAGTCCAACACCCACCTAGGCACAACTGCTTTGCGAAGGCACATGATGTCACATCACAAACGCCTATGGCATCAATACGTCAGTACAAGCATCACACAAAGTCAAAGCCGCCATCCTCCTCCTGGTCCAGCATCTTCAGCCAGGTCAACCACTGCTGCCCTCCTTGCCCCCTCTCAACCATCCGCCTCTCCGTCTCTCGCCTTGAGCAGTTCCTGCTCATCTGCCCACAGTCAGGTGTCTGTCAAGGAGATGTTTGAGCGCAAGAAGACAATGTCTCAAAGTCACCCCCTAGCCCGGCATCTGACAGCTGGCTTGTCGGAACTGCTAGCCCGCCAGCTTTTACCATACAAGCTGGTGGAGTCTGAGGCCTTTAAAAAAAATTGTAGCCATTGGGACACCGCAGTGGAAGGTACCTGGCCGAAATTTTTTTGCACAAAAGGCAATCCCCAACCTTTACTCCATTGTGCAAAAGGAAATCATGGCATGTCTGGCACACAGTGTAGGGGCAAGGGTCCATCTGACCACTGATACCTGGTCTGCAAAGCATGGTCAGGGCAGGTATATCACCTACACTGCACATTGGGTTAACCTGGTGACGGCTGTCAAGCATGGAATGTGTGGCTCTGCAGAGGAGTTGGTGACACCGCCACGACTTGCAGGCAGGCCTGCTGCCACCTCCTCTACTTCTCCTACTCCATCCTCTTCCATAACCTCCTCGGCCGAGTCCTCTTCCACTGCTGCGTCTTTCTCCACATCACCGGCACCCCCCCCCCCCCCCCCCCCAGCTCCCCAGGTGTTATTCCACGCCGCTGCTTTCATCTTGATTTGATGAAAAATGTTATTTGGAAAAGGATTTCTCTGTGATTTTCACCGTCCTGCATCATAGAGTCTTCTGGACTTTCTGATAATTTAAACTTCAATTTTCCAGAGTAATAACCATTGCACCAAGGAACACTTGTTGCGTGTGATTTTTAAACTTAAATTTTCAAAAATAAAATACAGCGAGGGATGAATTCTGTTTCTTTATTTGATGAAAAATTTTATTTAGAAAATAATTTCTTTGTCTGTTTCTCCGTCCTGCATTATAGATTCTTCTGGACTCTTGGATATGCGCTTGTTCTTATTTTTCAGCCATGTGTACATGCCTAATTTTTCTGGCCTCTGCTGCTGCACTTTTTATGCTGCCACAATTTTTCTGGGTGCTGCTACAGCTGCGGCTGCAACAATACCAAATTATGTTGTCAAAATTCTGTATGTTAATATAAATGAGAAATGATGGGTAGATCACTAGATGATTTTTGTGCGTGTAACAACAACCCAATCAGCCAACAGATTAGAGTTTGCTCTGTCATTGGCTGGTCTTTAGCCTTATTACACAGGGCAATGTTGACCTTTTCGGCCTATAATCACCCCATGTAATAGGCTATTACTGTAAATTGGAGGAACATAGATGTAACAACTGCTCCGGCAAAAAGTGGTAGACCATGTGAACTATGCAGCATATGAGGTGTAAACATTACTACCTACCAGAATGAATAGTTAACACTGTGAAATTTGGTGAAGAAGGGATAAGGGTATGAGGCTTTAGTTGGGCTTTATATTAATGGTACAGTATATAATTGTATGCATTGTGGCATCAGTTAAGGAAAAGGCTTACTTGTTCTATTGTAACTGTTCTCCATTTGCATAAAGCATGGTCCATAAAAGTATGATTGAGTGAGTTTCGCATGGAGGAACCTGAGTGACCACACAAAGCCCTGACCTCAAAGTGTACTTTTCATTAACAAAAACATTTTATATAATGTATAAAATGACATTATATGTATATTTGTAATATACATTGGTTAAAAAAATGTGTATATTTTTGTCTCTGCAGCTAGATCAAATACAGGAAATGTGTGTGGACAAGTAGGGCTCTGTGCAGTGAGGACAAGCAGGGCTCTGTTCAGTGAGGACAAGCAGGGGCTCAGGTACACTGAGGACAAGCAGGCTTCTGTACACTGAGGACAAGCAGGGTTCTGTACACTGAGGACAAGCAGGGCTCTGTTCAGTGAGGACAAGCAGGGGCTCTGTACACTAAGGACAAGCAGGGCTCTGTACACTGAGGACAAGCAGGGCTCTGTGCAGTGAGGACAAGCAGGGTCTGTACACTGAGGACAAGTAGGGCTCTGTGCACTAAGGACAAACACGGCTCCGTACATTGAGGACAAGCAGGGCTCTGTACACTGAGGTCAAGAAGGGCTCTGTACACTGAGGTCAAGCAGGGCTCTGTGTACTAAGGACAAGCAGGGCCCTATGCACTTAGGACAAGCAAGGCTATGTACACTGAGGACAAGCAAGGCTCTGTGCAGTGACAACAAGTAGGGCTCTGTGCAGTGAGGACAAGCAGCATTCTGTACACTGGGGACAAGCCGGGCTCTGTGCACTGAAGACGAGCAGGGCTCTGTGCATTGAGGCTCTTTGACTTACAGCAGGATGATTGACAAGCCAGGAACCTGCACAGAGCCCAGCTTGTCCTCAGTGCACAGACCTCTGCTTGTCCCGTCCACACTTCCTGTATTTTGTCTCCTCACAGAGACAAACAAGCAATATCTGCAGGGACAGTATTTTTTACATTATTTAAAAAGTTTTTGCAAACAACAGGTGCACTTTAACCCTAGGTAACCTTTCCATGCATGACTTTTCGGGGACATCAGGGCACTTTGGTTTTGAACCACATGTATTTGGACCAAATCCGATCTGACTGCCGATTCTTATCGGATTTAAAACTAATTTCTAGAATTTTGCTTATCGCTACTGTAAATATTAAAAAAAACTAAATAAAAAAAATGATGTCTTCATAGATTATGAAGAAGTAGCTTATGGGCAAAAATACATCAATTGCTATGAGGGATTTAATTCCTATATTAGCACAAGATCCCTGTACAAGATTGGCTGCAAGCAAAATGTTGCTAAAACGACAATCAGTGCAGAGATTCCAGCCCCAGAACCGGCTGTGACATTGTTCATTTTCCATATCTAGGAACTCCCGCTCATAAGTAAAATGACTGAACGCTGGCGTCCAACTACCTGCTGCCTTAATTGCTCTTCACATTTTGGGCTGATCATTGGCTTGTGAAGATAATTAGAGACCCCCGCTATGCAATCTAAGCTAAGAATCTTAAAGCTAATTAAAATGAGACTCCGCACATATGCAGCTGGCTGATAAAAGTACGCTGCCTTTTATCTGTATCACGGAAGTACAAAGCAAAGCGAAGATATCAAAATGAGCTTTAGATATGGTTTTATTAAGCAACTATGAAAAATCTAATTCAATTAAATAAGGACGAATTTCCTCATTGTTTGGTTGTTATATGTGTAATCTGGATGAGGAGTATGAAGAATATGATACTTTTCTATCTGTTTTGCCAAATGAGTTTCATCGCTGGTTTATAATTGTCTAATTGGTAAACGCGCAGATATCTCTATTAATCTTACTTAAAATATTATTTAAACTGCACATTTCGATTTCCCTTTATAATTTAAGCTCTTTATAGTCAACAATGCTAACAGTAAGCTTGCTTTCAGTGAGCCAGTAGTCGATTATTATTTTTATTAGCACGAGCTGTCAAGTCGATTTCGGCTCCTGGTGAACATATAAATAGTGTTTTTCCAGAATACTCTGGTTTGGTATTTAGGCTACTCAATGGGGAGTTTATGATTTCTGAGACAGTACATAATAGTCCCCTTGTAGAAGCAAGAAATGGCTTTTACTGCCAACTGTGGCAGTAGGTGGATACTCCGAAGGTGAACATCCTACCTGTTAGAGGGTTTTCTACCTCAGAAAAAAGTATTCTTTTTGAGATGTGAAAACATTTTACTACTAATGTATTTTGGTTTCTTAGAGCTTATCACACTTTTTGTATGCCCCACTTATGATCCTGTAAGTCATGTGACTTCAACCAATTCTGACACAGCAGAGCACTACCTGTCTGACTACTCACAGCCAACCTGCATCAAGTGGGTTGGCTGTGTGGCTCAGTTTACTAGGCAGCCCCCTCTGCATTATGGTTAATTTAGGGATAAAAAGGGGTTGGCTTAGCTAGTAAACTGAGCCACACAGCCACCCCCCTCTGCATCATGGTTAATTTAGGGACAAAGAAGTGGGTGGCTTAGATAGTAAACTGAGCCACAGGGCCAGCCCCCTTCAAGCATGTCATCAACTGGTGTGTCAGAAGTGTTACAGGGCTTCTGGGATTGCAAGAGGGGCATTCAGATAGATTGAGCAAGGCAGCTTTAAAATTCAAAGTATATTATGAAGTTCATTTATTTCACATGTCAAAAAGGAGAAAATAACATAAAGGTTGGAAAACCTCTGTAAGAGTCTTAAAATGTCAAATGTTTGTCAGCGGGACTGTTTTCTTAATTCCGCTCCCGCTGGATTTCTGAACATCTACTCCTGCGCCATTTCATTATCCCCTTGTGCCATTTCTTCATTCTCTAGTGCCATTATTTCAGCCCTTGTAGCATTCCAGTGGTGTATGTTCAGTGCTGAATGTTCTGTGACTGCCCACTCCCACCTGTGACAACCTCACTACCGCCCATGCCTGTGTGTTTTTTATTGGATGCTGTGGGATCCACGGGATCCCAATTCCGATGCAGGGCTCTAGTTGTCAAGCAAACAAGAAATGCCTTCTGTAGATGGCATTGCTATGTAAGAGGTATTTTGATATGTTTTCCATTTATACATCCCCCTAAACACAGTAATAGCTGGTTCTCTTTAATTGAAAATCTTAAAGTAGTAGCCCAGTATTAGAAAACGTATCTCCTATCCAAAGGACATGGGATAAGTTTCAGTTTGCGTGGCGTCCGACCGCTGGGACCCCTCGCGATCACCCATACAGGGCCCTTGCTCTACGGCCAGGTAGTATGTGTAGCCCACATGCATGAAGCGGCGGCTGATATGCCCCCTCAATACAGCGCTATGGCATAGCCAGAGATCGCCGAAGGCAGTGCTTTGAGTCTCCCATAGAGTAATATTGAGGAGGTGTGTCAGTCGAAACTTTGTGCAGTGGTCGACACGCCCTCTACCCGCGGACTGCGGAGGTCCCGTACAGGAAACCGTGGTCGGTCGGAACCCCCCCTCCCCCCGTGATCTGAAACTCATCCCCTATCCTATATAAGTTTTCCAGTCCTGGAGAACTCCTTTAACTTAGCTTGAAATGCTGTAGTATCTATACATATTGTTTCTGGTCTTACTTACATTTTCATTCGAACAGTCAAGCAGAATTGAAATTCTCCATTTAAAGGTTCTCTCATATTATGTTGAAAATAGTATACCTTGAGTTTCATCTTTCATGTTTCGAGTGGAGTGTGGAGGTGTTACCCTTGACATCAATATTCTCAAAAGTCACAAAAGTTCAAATCATTGAATTGGCTTAGAGGATATAATGCAGTATGTGTAGCAAGAATCTGTGAAGCTTTAGTATCAAATACACACTAAGCCAATTATGTTTACCTCCCCATTTTCATACCTGGAGTGTCACTGCTTTGTAATGAAACCTTTCTATGCTCTCTCACCATTTCCTCACTTGTGAATTCTCCATTATGCCATCACCCCCTCTGACATTGTGATGTCATAACTGATGATGTCACCAAGTCAACCATGTGTGTCACCAAGTCAATCATGTAACTTGGTCATGTATTCACCAGTATGATCAACAGAAAATAGCAGTGCTCAATATATTAGAGAAAGGGGTCAGTCCTGGTTCAGTTTACTTTTTGTGAACTACAGAATAACAAAATCACTCAGCTCAGCGACCCCTCCTCACTCTGCTCTATCTGTATACTGCTACTATCTCTATGGAATAAAGATATTTAACCCCTTAAGGACCAAGGACGTACCAGTACATCCTGAGTCCTTTCCCTTTCTATAACGCGGGGCCACGACGTGGCCCCGTGTCATATCGGGTCGGGCCCGGCCTCTAACAACGGCCGGGACCCGTGGCTAATAGCGCGTGGCAGTGATCGCGGTGCCACTCACTATTAACCCTTTAGACGCGGTGTTCAAAGTTCAACGCTGCATCTAAAGTGAAAGTGAAACCATGCCGGTTAGCTCAGGGAGCTGTTCGGGATCGCCGCGGCGAAATCGCGGCATCCCGAACAGCTGTTAGACACGAGGAGGGTCTCCTACCTTGCCTCCTGGTGTCCGATCGCGGAATGACTGCTCAGTACCTGAGATCCAGGCATGAGCAGCCAAGCGGCAGAATCATCAATCACTGGTTTCCTATGAGAAACCAGTGATCAATGTGAAAGATCAGTGTGTGCAGTGTTATAGGTCCCTATGGGACCTATAACACTGCAAAAAAAAGTGAAAAAAAAGGGAATAAAGATCATTTAACACCTCCCCTATTAAAAGTTTGAATCACCCCCCTTTTCCCATTTAAAAAAAAAAAAAAACTGTGTAAATAAAAATAATCATATGTGGTATCGCCGCATGTGGAAATGTCCGAATTATAAAAATATATAATTAATTAAACCGCACGGTCAATGGCGTACTCGCAAAAAAATTCCAAAGTCCAAAATAGTGTATTTTGTCTCACAATGATTTTTTTTTTTCCGTTTCGCCATAGATTTTTGGGTAAAAGGACAGATGCCACTGCAAAGTAGAATTGGTGCCGCAAACAATAAGCCATCATATGGCTTTTTAGGTGCAAAATTGAAAGGGTTATGATTTTTTAAAGGTAAGGAGGAAAAAACGAAAGTGCAAAAACGAAAAAAAAACCTGGTCCTTAAGGGGTTAATAGTTATACACTTTTTATTTTATTTTTACTTTTTAACATTTTAGTGGTGATTTTTTTCTAACATTGCAAGAAGATGACACTTTTTTACTTTGCATTTGAACAGAAATGTTGGAAAATCACAACAAACACATAGTCAAAATGTGGTAAAAAATTTATAAATAAAAATATAGTAAAGATGCCCCGTGTGAACATAGCCTGAAGGCTTCAAATCTTCATAACACACCTCAGTTGTAATTTTAAGCAAATCACTTTTGCATGATGGCAATATTTCTCTAAAAATACGCTTTAACACACGTAGGTAAGCACATGACATACAACCTCTACATTATTCTCTAATTACAATTCATGCTGGACCACATAAGCAAGTGTTGAGTGTTTCCTCAGATACTACAAATCGTTAAAAAAAAAAGGACATTTAATACCAAACAAATTCAGTTTTACAGCTAATGTGTGTACAAAATGATTAATGCACATTTTAAGATAAAGTATTAACAATATTAAAAGTCAACTAACAATTGTATGATCTTTAATGGTATATTTTCTTTCATATGGCCATGGAATCTTTACATTTCTTATCATTTACAGTAAAGTAACATATATAATCTCTATTTAGAAATGTATTTGATGCATTTGGGTTTTGTGGCATTTGCCTTTTTTGTTATGCTACAATTGTCAATATAGAATGCATCCTTCTTCTTTAAAACAACAGCTTGGAAGAGGATAAGATCTTCTCTTTAATCAGTACATTACGATGAGATTAACTGTGTCTTAAAAACTACATTACATTATTTAGCAACATGCCAGGGTGGAATATTAATGTAAAATAAATGGAGTTTAAATATTGTTTTGAAAAAGAAACATTACCATGCCTACATAAAATGAACTTGACAATGGATACATGTACATTAGTCTTCAGATACGTTTACCAAAAAGATGATAATCCCAAGTGAATCTGTAAAAGTGCAGTCATCCAATTTAATGATTTCGCTGCTGAACCTCTGCATATAAGACACACACAATGTAAGTGAAAGCAAGTTCTTTAGCAGGATCGTCTCTCTGGGATGCAAAAATGTCAATGTTTGAAATAAAATTTGATGAATTACTGATTTAATATACCAAAGGTTGTCATACAGAAACCTAACAAGCTTATTCAAACTAGCAGCTCCGCAAATTGCCAAATGCATTATTGCTTTAGTCTTCTGGAGACAGAGACAGATGTTGAGTGGGAGGAAGGATTTTCATTAGGAAATTAACACTGCATTTTTCCCAACTTTACTCTTTGCTTACAAAAGTGAGTTTGTAAAATGTAAACTATATTGTGATATTATTACCTATTATTTCCTATTTTTGTATAACCAGTACCAGATTTATAATTTAGGAGTCTTTATGGACAAAATACCAGCTACCGAAAATAAAAAAAAACTATTTTTAACTGTCTAAAAAAGTATCATTTAACCCCTTATGGACCCAGGGTTTTTCCGTTTTTGCATTTTCGTTTTTTCCTCCTTACCTTTAAAAAATCATAACTCTTTCAATTTTGCACCTAAAAATCCATATGATGGCTTATTTTTTGCACCACCAATTCTACTTTGTAATGACGTCAGTCATTTTACCCAAAAATCTACGGTGAAACAGAAAAAAAAATCATTGTGAGACAAAATAGAAAAAAAATGCCATTTTGTAACTTTTGGGGGCTTCCGTTCCTACACAGTAAATTTTTCAGTATAAATGACACCTTCTCTTTATTCTGTAGGTCCATATGATTAAAATTATACCCTAATTATGTTGGTTTGATTTTGTCGTACTTCTGGAAAAAATCATAACTACATGCAGGAAAATTTAAACGTTTAAAATTGTCATCTTCTGACCCCTATCATTTTTTTTATTTTTCCGCATATGGGGCAGTATGAGGGCTAATTTTTTGTGCTGTGAGCTGAAGTTATTTAGCGGTACCATTTTTGTATTGATCGGACTTTTTGATCGCTTTTTATTCATTTTTTCATGATATAAAAAGTGACCAAAAATACACTATTTTGGACTTTGGATTTTTTTTGCGCGTACGCCATTGACCATGCGGTATAATTAATGATATAACTTTTAATAGGGGAGGGTTCAAATGATCTTTATTCACTTTTTTTTTTTTGCAGTGTTGGGTCATGGGTCCTTAAGGAGTTAATGGTATAAAAAAAAGGTTTTACTAGCTTCCTATGGTAATTCATGCTTTTCTTCTGCTTTTAAAGTGAGCTGTCTACTCTGTTGTCTTCAGTCTAATTCCCTGTCTGGTGTGCACCCTGTAATGGACTTTATGTTTCTGTGTACAGGACACTCTAGCTGGGAATTCAAACAACTCTATCTGCCTACCGCTATACATTTTTGACAATAACCTCTCCCACATAGTGGAAGGGAGATATAGTTGGCTGAATTCCTGACTTAAGTGTCCTGTAAACAGGAAAAATAAGTTAATTACAGGATGTACACAAGACAGGACGTTGGGCTGAAGAAAACAGAGCAGACAATTTCCACCAAACACAGAAAGGACACAAAAAGGTAGTAGAATAAACTTATTTATCAATATTTGTTCATTTATTAGACATATGTTTCATATATTGAACAACCCGTTTAAGATTTCACCTCTCCATGACAGTTGCCTCATCAGAAGGAATGGGGTCAAGGGACAATTGCTTTTAACATAGATGGGTTTTCTAAAGGTGGGTCCCCCATCTTTGGCTCTGTCACATGCATTCGATGGTGTATATCACAATATCTCTTTAAAGATATCCCAACTAAGACTATCAATGTACTGCAAAATGGGGTGTGAATCACCCATATACATATCTATAGCATCTTATACTGTGCTTACCATCCACAGAATAGACATGAATAAAGCTTTAACTAAAGCTATACTAAAGCTAAAGCTTTGCACACAATACCATCACTTCTTCATGTAAAACCCTTGTTAAAGAGGATTCAAGGAAAGGACTACTCACTTCATTTGATTCTACATAAGTCACAAGTCCTTTATCTCAAAAATTAGAAAACATACAAAACAATGAGATTCCTGAGCAAATTTTTCAAATCAGAATATGTTCTCTGTTTTCTTCAAATGTAAAGTTGCTTCCAGGTGAAAAAGCTGGCAAATTGTCATACATTCATGGAACAGAGGTAATCCATGTGCATTAGGTAAACCTTATCATATCAAGCTGGACATCCACTGCCGAAATACAAGGATTTGCCTTGGATTTTTGCTTTTTAATTCTCTTTCAAATCTGGGTCAGACATTTTCATTTTAAATTGGATATTTTAATTTCAAATAGTCATTGTAAGAATGTACCCTTACACTTGATTTCAAGTTTAGAACTGTAATGGATGTAAGAACAAGCGAAAACATTAAATATTGATGAAAACCAACTCTTTTCTCTACTTTCTTTTTATCAGTTTTGTAATTACAAAATGAGGATGAAAAGCACAATTATTCATCACACTTTGATAAAATTCTTTCATATGAATAAAAAAAAGTCAAGCCAGAAAATGCCCAAAGGGTTAATGTGTAAAGACAAAAAAGAAATTAATCCTAACTCAGATGGAAAATGTATTGGATATTCTAAGAATGCATATGAACAGTGGTAATGTTCTCTCATTATTCATTGACCAATATTTCTATAAGGTCGATTTAAAGGAGAAGTTGCAATGAATTCCTAATCAGACTAAACTATAGTAGATTACTTACCAAACTAGCCTCACTGATTCTGTTCTTAAAGGGGTGCTCCGCCCCTAGACATCTTATGCCCTATCCAAAGGATAGGGGATAAGATGTCTGATTGCAGGGGTCCCGCCACTGGGGACCCCCACGATTTCTGCTGCGGCACCACAGACATCCAGTGCACAGAGTGAACTTTGCTCCGTGCCGGATGACTGGCAATGTGGAGCGGAGGCTCGTGACGTCACAATCACAGCCATGCCCCCTCAATGCAAGTTTATGGGAGGGGGCGTGATGGCTGTAATGCCCCCTCCCATAGACTTGCATTGAGGGGGCATGGCCATGAAATCATGACGGGGGCGCGGCATTGACGTCACGAGCCTCTGGCGCTACACCCGATGCTCTAAAAGAACGCTGGGTGCAGCAGGGAGATCATGGGGGGGCCCCAGTGACGAAACCCCCACGATAAGATGTCTAGAGGCGGAGTACACCTTTAACTCTAATCCTGATCTTGGCCTACTTCCCAGAATAAACTCCAGCCATGTCCTTTGGATTTTCATCTAGTTCTTGTGGTTCCACTTCTGGTATCAACTTAAGATCCTTAGGCTTGCGGCATCCTGACTGCTTTTCGAATGACATTTCTTGGCTGCACTTCTAGTTCTTTATTACAGTGCTCCTGCCACTAATATGCAACACCATAACACTGGTGACTGTGAGCTGGGAATCCAAACAGGAAAATTGTTACCTCATAAAATCGTGCCTTGAAGAGGAATGAACTAATAAAATCTTTAGTCCACACACAAGTCTAGCCTGCTTTAACCCCTTAAGCACCAAGGGTGCGCCCTGAGTTCGCTCCTGTTCTATAACGCGTTGCCCCGCGTTATAGCGGGTCGGGCTCAGCCTCTAAGAATGGCCGGGATCCATGGTTAATAGCGCGAGGCACTGATTGGGGTGCCGCATGCTATTAACCCTTTAGACGCGGCGTTTAAAGTTGATCGCCGCATCTAAAGTGAAACTAAAGTACCCTCAGCTAGCTCAGCGGGCTGTTCGGGATCGCCGCGGTGAAATTGCGGCATTCCAAACGGCTGTAGGACAGCAGGAGGGTCCCCTTACCTGCCTCCTGGTGTCCGATCGCCGCATGACTGTTCAGTGCCTGAGATCCAGGCATGAGCAGTCAAGCGGCAGAATCATTGATCAATGGTTTCCTATGATAACATTGCAAAAAAAAAAGTGAAAAAAAGTTAATAAAGATCATTTAACCCCTTCCCTAATAAAAGTTTGAAATACCCCCCTTTTCCCATAAAAAAAAAAAAAACAGCGTAAATAAAAATAAACATATGTGGTATCACCATATGCGGAAATGTCTGAATTATAAAAATATATCATTAATTAAACTGCATGGTCAATGGCGTACGCGCAAAGAAATTCCAAAGTCCAAAAGGGTGTATTTTTGGTCACTTTTCATATCATAAAAAAATGAATAAAAAGTGATCAAAAAGTCAGATCAATACGTAAATGGTACCGCTAAAAACTTCAGATCACGGCACAAAAATTGAGCCCTCATACCGCCCCGTACGCAGAAAAATAAAAAGTTATCGAGGTCAGAAGATAACAATTTTAAATGTATAAATTTCCCTGCATGTAGTTATGATTTTTTCCAGAAGTACGACAAAATCAAACCTATATAAGTAGGGTATCATTTTAATCGCATGGACCTACATAATAAAGTGAAGGTATAACTATTACCGAAAAAATGTACTGCGTAGAAACAGAAGCCCCCAAAAGTCACAAAATTTAGTTTTTTCTTCAATTTTGTCGCACAATTTTTTTTTTCCGTTTCATCGTAGATTTTTGGGTAAAATGACTGATGTCATTACAAAGTAAGTTGGTGGCACAAAATATAAGCATTATATGGATTTTTCGGTGCAAAATTGAAAGAGTTATGATTTTTTAAAAGGTAAGGAGGAAAAAATGAAAGTGCAAAAACGGAAAAACCCTTGGTCCTTAAGGGGTTAAATCAATTGTGGGCAGATTTAGGACAACCTTATATGTCAATGCATGAGAAATGGGTAGCCAGTGAAATGTAGCCAGTAAAGGGACTGACAGAGGAGAGACAGAGGAGAAACAAGGGGATTGGTGGACTAACTGAGCAGCTTAAATTGCAGGGGTGCAAGATAGATGGAAAGGCACAGAGGCTTGCAAGTGCCCAGAATGGCCTTGCTCTTTAGAGAGGTTTCACTGACAGTCACCGTAAAACCATGTGTGAACAAGAACAGAGGTTGGTTCCTGGGCCTAATGGATGATCCAGTCCAACCCTAGGTTATCCCAAGGCAAGGGGAATGGGATAAGCTGATGAATGTAGTTACATCTGTGCTTTTACTGCAGTAAAACTAGCGTAAGGCTAGGTTAGGCTGTTAGCCAGTAGTTCTTCCTTAGACTTTGTTAGGCTGGGCTTCCACGTTCCAAGTTTTCTGCTCAATGATGATGTCACGTCCCGGGAGCTGTGCATGATGGGAGAATATCCCCATATTAACTGCACAGCTCCTGGGACGTGAGTCCTCAGAGAGCAGTTAGACAGTTATTCAGAAGCTAATAACTATTGGAAGGATTAAGATTGGCGTGGAATACCCCTTTAAGGTCCACCTGTGAGGCCGGTAACTTATCAGCCAACTTGGGGGGGGGGGGGGGGCTTATAGTCTGCCTCCCTCCTCCCATTGTATGTGTGCTCAGCCACACTGGAGGTAACTGGGAGAAGGCTGTGAGTCGGACCTAATGTTGCTGTAATTGCCCACTTACCTCTGGTTTTGCTTATCATGCACAGGTAGGTTAGTGGTAGGTCCCGTGCCACTTCAGAAACCTTGGCGTTGGTGTGCGGGCTCAGGTATGTCCTTCATATAAGGATATACTGGCTAATGTCTCAATTTTAACATCAGTGTTGAGGGTTAGCGA
The DNA here is from genome assembly GCF_029499605.1 of Hyla sarda. Classification (NCBI taxonomy): domain Eukaryota; kingdom Metazoa; phylum Chordata; class Amphibia; order Anura; family Hylidae; genus Hyla; species Hyla sarda. The sequence continues at coordinate 117,022,115 of NC_079189.1, read as the reverse complement.
ATGTCATTGTTCACATCTACCACAGTAGTCCACCTAAATTCCTGTTTTGTATTATCATAATTGTTACACATCTGCACCGTTTATCTGGTATAGGATGCCATTGTGGTACTTGTAGTCTGTTGCAGGCATCCCCCATTGTATGCATTTTATGCTGGGGATTTCCCTTAAAGGGGTACTCTGGCACTAAGACATCTTATCCCCTCTCCGAAGGATAGGGGATTAGATTTCTGATCGTGGGAATCCCGCTGCTGGGGACCCCTGTGATCTTTTACGCAGCGCCCCGTTACCATCAGCCCCCCGGAGCATGTTTGCTCCAGGTCTGATGACTGCCGATCACTGGGCCGGAGTATTGTGATGTCACGGATCCGCCCCCTCAATGCAAGCCTATGGGAGGGGGCGTGACAGCTGTGACATCTGTCACGCCCCCTCCCATAGGCTTGCATTGAGGGGTCGGAGCATGAGGTCACACGGGAAGAGCCTTGATGTCACAATACTCTGGCCTCGTGATCGTCAGTCATCAGACCTAGAACGAACATGCTCTGGGGGCTGATGGTAACGGGGTGCTGCCTGAAAGATCACGGGGGTCCCCAGTGGAAGGACCCCCGTGATCAGGCATCTTATCCCCTGTCCTTTGGATAGGGGATAAGATGTCTTAGTGCCGAAGTACCCCTTTAACAACAGACCAAAAGGGCAGGATCTGCTCCCCCAGCATATATGCACAACCGCATTTGGGATTGAGCACCTCCTGCCTGCCAGTTGAGACCACCTCTTTATTGTTGTTTAAATCTTATACTTGGAGATGTAAAAATTCCACATTTAATGCACCTTTATTACTATTATAGGCAGCATTAAAGGGGTACTACCGTGATGACAACTTATCCCCTATCTAAAGGATAGGGGATAAGTTGCCTGATCGCGCGGGGTCCCGCGGCTGCGGACCCCCCGCGATCTCGCACGCAACACCCGCTCTCATCAGGCCCCGGAGCGAACATCGCTCCGGGTTGATGACTGTCGATCACGGAGCTGGAGTATCGTGACATCACGGCCCCGCTCCCGTGTGCTGTAACGCTCTGCCCCCTCAATATAAGTCTATGGCAGGGGGCGAGACAGCTGTGTGACGTCACACAGGGGCGGAGCTGTGATGTCACGATCACCGGCCCTGTCATCAGACCCAAAGCGGATGTTCGCTCCGGGGCCTGATGATAGCAGGGTACTGTGTGCGAGATCTCGGGGGTCCCCAGCGGTGGGACCCCACGCGATCAGGCAACTTATCCCCGATCCTTTAGATAGGGGATACATTGTCAGCACAGTATTGCCCCTTTAAGGTGCACCTGGGAGGCCGGCAACATATCAGCCAATTTGGGTGAGGCTTATAGTCTGTCTCCCTCCTCCCATTGTATGTGTGCCCAGCCACATTGGAGGTAACTGGGAGGAGGCTGTGCTGCTGTAATTGCCCACTGGCCCCTGGTTTTTCTGATCACGCACAGGTAGGTCAGTGTTAGGTCCCGTGCCACTTCAGAAACCTTGGTGTTGGTGTGCGGGCTCAGGTATGTTCTACATATAAGGATATACTGGCTAATGTCTCAATTTTAACATCAGCGTTGAGGGTTAGCCAATGTCATTCTTCACATTTACCACAGTAGTCCACCTAAATTTCTGTATTGTATTTTTTGGAAACTGCGACTGAAGTTTTTGAGCCAAAGCCAGAAATGGATTCAAAAGAAATAGAAAATTACAAAGAAAGGACTTATACTTCTTTTTGCTGGACACACTTCCGATTTTGGCTTAAAAACTGTAGTGACAGTTTTTCAAAAAATGCAACAAAAAACCTTTGTGGAAACCTAGCCTAACAGAGTCTAAGGATTGAACTACTGCTGAATAAATTCACCTGACACAACAACTTTCAAATAGTGACATATAGCTTGAGCTCTTACAATATGTCTCACTTTTGATGTCTTTTCTACCACCATCTGTACCTGTACCAGACTTATAACCACCTCTGACTTGTTCTTTGATATAACTGTGGTGAGCTTGTGGGGATGTAGGGTTGGTAGGTTGTAGCTGTGCAGTGATGAAAGGGTGCTGGATTAACCCTTACCGCCACCCGTCCCAGGAACGATAGGAAGGAATAAAGGATTGTCCACAACTGGAGGTTTAGTAAACTGGAAATAACTTTACTGCAACTTTTATGCAGGTTAACAGGAGTAACAGTCTTTACAGAGGACCGGACTTCAGTTGCTCACAGTTGGTTGGGACCTTGTAGGGAATATAAGCTCTGAGGCTTGCGTTACGCTGTTCCACTGAATTTAGGGATTGGTTTTAGGTTCAGTAGTCACGTAGATTTAGGATTGAGTTTAGTTGAACTCACGGTTTTGTATTCGGCTAAAGTTAGCAGGCTTCAGACCTAGATTTGTCTTGTAGGTATGCACGGAGCTTCTCTCTCTCTGCTAGTCCGGAACCCAAGAGAGTGATGATTGGGTAACAGTGCCCTTATATGGCAAGGGGGCAGGCTCACAGATTATTGGTTCCACCAACTGTCAGTCCCTTCACAAAGCATTGTGGTACATCATGTGACCCACTCACGTGACCTGGAAGGTCCTTAAAGCTTAACCTAACAGTAGGCTTAGTAGTCATGTGACCTAAGGTCCTGGAAGTACTATACATATATAAATTAAATACATATTATACACACCAAACATATAAAATTAAAGAAGGAAGAGGTGACAAGGGGCCATCCCACTAGGAGGATCCTACTGGTACGCAGGAACTCTGACTTTGGGGACTTAGCAGACAAGGTACGGTACAATGTACGGTACCGGGATACCACATAACACTATGAATGCAATACAAAAGATTAAATGTGTTCTGAATAAATATTGGATAAATCTGTGAACTAGTGAGCATGCCACTTCCAAAGTGACCTCTGTGACCATCATGTGTAAGTTTCTGTTCTTAACTCCATAAAATATTGATTAAAACGCAAGTCTGAAATCTATGCACAGTAGTTCTGAGTTTGTAAAATGTACTTGAAGGAAAAAAAGTAAAAAATAAATTTTTTTGGGTTATATTAACTTAAAGTGTACCTGTCAGATCCACCCCCCTTCCCAAAAAAAAAAAAAAAATGGTCACTTATGTCATGTACTTAAAGGGGTTGTGCGCTGCCGTGCAGTTCGGAGCTACGCTCACATCGTCCGGAAGTTCATTACTCCGAACGCTGTGTGCGGGCTTCCGTGTTCGCGGCCGCAGGGCGTGATGTCACGCCCGGCCCCTTCGTGACGTCTTGCCCGCCCCCTCGTGACGTCACGCCCACCCCCTCTTCCAAAGTCTATGGGAAGGGGGCGAGACAGCGGTCGCGCCCCCTTCCCATAGACTTTCGTTGAGGGGGCGGGCGAGACGTCACGAGGGGTGGGCGAGACGTCACGAAGGGGCCGGACGTGACGCCACGCCCGGCGGCTGCATGGAAGCCACAGCTTGGAGACTGCTTTGTCCCCAACCTATGACTCTGCAGCTCTTGCATAACTACAACCCTTAGAAAGTCCTCACTGTTAGGACATGCCGGGAATTGTATTTATGCTGATGTTAGGGGAGATGCCAGCAGAGGAACATGTGAGCTGTGAAGTGGAAGGTTTGAGGACCGGCGCGCACTGCCGTGAGCACCGCAACTGCCAACATCAGCTGTTTTCCCCCAGTGTGCGCCACTCACATCTATGGCCATACAGTACATTGATTCGATGGCCGTGGTCGGGGCTTAAGTAGTCATGACGGGGTTTTGGCGGTTGAGGGGCAGGGCTTCGGCGGCAATGGGGCTGGGCGGCTTAGAGTCCTCTTACCTGCCTCCCTCGCTTTGTTTTATAAAGGGAGGGGGGTGGTCTCATGCAGCCTTGTCCATTAGTTATCTCTTGGACAAAGAATACTGGGGAACACGTTGGTGTCCCACTAGGTATGGGAACCCCTATTGGTGGGATTTTCAGTTCCTGAGCTAGACAGAGGTGTCAGCAGAGAGTACTGTTGTTAAACAGAAAGGAACAACTCAACTTCAGAAGCTGATGGAAGGATTGAGATATTTTAATACAAGTAATTTACAAATCTGTTTAACTTTCTGGAGCCAGTTGATACGGAGTACACCTTTACATTTTTTTAATGATGCATTTTAGAAAAGGGCTTCAATTTTAATGATTAAATAGATATCAAAAGTTTTTTGTTCTGACAGTGGCCATTTAAGGCCCCTTTCACACTGCTGTTGCTACCTGTCAAGAATGGCCATTAAAAGCCTCCTTTTTTTTTTTGAGAATTTAACAGCCATTCTCATGATGGGAGCAACAGGAAACAACGGGTCCCAACAGGAATATTGGGAGAAAAAGACGGCGCAAGCATTGTTTTTCTCCCGCTATTCTCCCCGCCTCCCCCGACGGCCGCCACACTGCCATCTCCTAATGGCAGTGTGAAAGAAGCTTAATAAAAAGTACAAAGAAAAACAGGCGTCCTGCACTCACCGTACAAATTCTGATCAAACAGCTCCCATCTCGGGCTGGTCCATCCGGCACATCAGGCAAAGATAGAGTGGGGCGCTCAGAGGCGACTGCCGGCGGTTTCACGCACACAGGTGCGCTTCTTCCGGCCTCGTTAACGTCAGTGCACCGTGCAATGATATAGTGCAGGTGAGTGATCACATGATCCACAATGTCACATCACCAAGTGAAGAAAAAAGAAAACAAGATAAACAATACAAATTACTTGTTCTTAATGCTGTAAGTAAGTGAATCCCTTACAAAAACAACACTAGCAGCAGAAGGTAGAAACAATTATTGTTATAACAAAAAAACGTTCTCACAGGAACGGGGATAAGTCTAACTTGTCATTCAGACCTAACGGGCCCTGCGCCTCTGTGCGCAATATCCAATGGGCCTCAGCCTGTAATAGGAGCTGCCGACGATCCATCTCATTCAAATTCCTGTTGATAAGTTCAAGCCCTCCAAATTTCAATAAAGAACAGTCACTTTTATGGACATCCCGCATATGGTTCACAAAACGTGGGGATCCGCCTCCTTTTCTTACTGAGTACAGGTGCTCTCCGAAGGTACATAAGTCCCGCACCCCCCCCCCCCCCCCCCACCCCACCCCCGGCAGATCGATTGCTGCGGGGGTGGGTTCGGTGACCAAATACCTTTTTATTACAAGCCCTGCCTACTTATCTCAAGGATACTGGTGATGTCCTCAGACTGGTAGAGGAGTTCCAGTGGCAGGACACATTTGCTCTCTTCTCCATAGATGTGGAGGCTCTGTACACCCGCATCCCGAATGATGCGGGTGTACAGGCCATCCACAAGGTTCTGGAGCGGACAGAGAAGTCTCCTAGCTATATTCAATTTATATGTGATGTCCTTAAGTTTATTCTCAACAATAATACCTTCCAATACAATAAAACAGTGTCACACAGGTACAGACACTATATTATGAACTACACTAACTTTACAGTCCCTGGACCATAGCAGTAGGTGCCGGGACCGGAGGAGTGGTGACCGGAACACAGAAGAAGATGACGCGGTCACTTACCAGGCTCCGGCCAGCCCCGTGTGTGGCTGCAGGCGAGGGCTGACCAGAGCATATAAAAACTAATACTGTATACTAAAAACCAGGGGGCCTCCAGCTGTTGTGAAACTACAACTCCTAGCATGCCCGGACAGACTTTGCCGGTCCGGGCATGCTGGGAGTTGTAGTTTCACAACAGCTGGAGGCCCCATGGTTTTTAGTATACATACAGTATTAGTTTTTATATGCTCTGGCAGGCCCCCGCCTGCAGCCACAGATGTTGCGGCCGGTGCAGTGTTTGTAGCTTGTGCTGTGGGCGGGCAGGGGAGGTGGTCATTATCGGCAAATTTTTTGTTGTTTCGGCATTTCCCCAAAATGGCTATTTTCGGCCGATATGTATCGGCCGCCGATATATCGGTGCATCCCTAGTAAAAAACTAAAAAATATATTATTCATGTGGGGAACTTGAAATGAAAATGGCAATTTTGCAGTTTGGAGGCTTTCGTTTTTACTCTGTACACTTTACGGCAAAATTACATGTTTTCTTTATTCTGTGAGTCAATACGATTAAAATGATACCCATGATTACATACGGTACTTTTTTATTATTGTACTGCTTTGAAAAAAAAGGATGTTTAAAACTGCCCTATTTTGACCACCTATAACTTTCTTATTTTTTTGTATACAGGGATGTTGTCACGCTGCTGGCCCCGAAGCGCTCACAGCGTGTGTCCCCAGGCAGCGATTCGGCGTCTCGGCATGTGCATCTCCGCTCTCTAGGGCGCACATGCACCGGAACGCTTAGGTCTAAAGGATCAATGCACAGGTGATTGGTGCCTGGTCCAAACTGGTTTATTAAGGGTTAAGCCTTGTGAGAGGGAGTGCTGTTTCGACTTAATTTGGCCTCACCTGTGCACTGCCTATAAGTACAGTTTCCTCCCACAGCCTACTGCCGGATCTTTGTTGCCTTTGTGCCTGAGAGAAAGCATTCCTTGTTCCTGTGTTACCCTGTCTGTTGCCGTTCCCATTGCTACTGACTACCGCCTGTGAACCTGTGCTGCCTGCCCTGACCACTTGCTACGTCTGACTATGCCTTTGCCTGATCCTCTTGTACCTTGCCTTATCTCAGCAGCCAGAGAGGTTGAGTCGCTACTGGGTGAAACGACCTGGGGGTTACTTGCCGCAGCAAGTCCATCTCACTTTGCGGCGGGCTCTGGTGAAAACCAGTAACTCCTTAGACTCCGTTCCCCTGGTATGGCCCACGTGATCACCTCTCTGGCACAGCGGATCCACCACCAGCCTCCGCTACCAGCCCGGATCCTGACAGTAAGATCCGGCCATGGATCCCACTGAGGTACCTATTCCTGGGGATCTTGCAGCCTTGCTCACCGAGCAAGCACGTCAGCTACACCAGCTTCTAGTCCTGCTCCAGCAACTCAAGTCAGCTCAGCAGCAAATCGTCACCACAGCCTGCTGTCGCTTCCCGCACCTGTTTCCGCCTGTCCTTGCCAGACAAGTATGATGGAGACTCCAAGCTGTGCCGTGGGTTCCTGACACAATGCTCCTTGAATCTCGAGTTGATGGCAGACCTGTTCCCCTCAGAACATGCCAAAGTGGCGTTCATAGTCAGCCTACTCTCCGGGAAGGCTCTGGCCTGGGCTACTTATAAGCAAGTTTAATATTCCAGATGTCTGTTGGAGTACTTCATTCTGAGAAATTGGAGTTTCTTGTTCTTCCTCACTGTACTTCGGAGATTCTGCTAGGTCTGTCCTGGCTCCAGCGTCACAGTCCTGTCCTGGATTGGTCCTCCGGGGAGATCCAAAGTTGGGGGTCATCTTGTTTTGGCAAATGTCTCCTGCCAGTTTCAGCTAAACGTGCATCTTATACTCCACCTCCTCCAGGCCTTCCGGAACCATATTTGGACTTTGCAGATGTCTTCTGTAAAAAGCAATCAGAGACTTTGCCCCCGCATAGGCCTTATGATTGTCCTATAGACCTCATGCCTGGCACCACTCCACCTCGAGGAAGAATTTACCCTCTCTCTCCACCTGAGACTCAAGCCATGTCAGAGTATATTCAGGAGAATCTACAGAGGGGGTTCATCAGGAAGTCTTCCTCACCTGCTGGAGCAGGTTTCTTCTTTGTCTCAAAGAAAGACGGCTCTCTGTGACCCGGCATCGACTATCGTGGTCTAAACAAAATCACCATTAAGAACCGATACCCCCTTCCACTCGAGACGAGTGGAAGACTGCCTTTAACACACGGGATGGTCACTTTGAGTATTTAGTCATGCCTTTTGGCCTATGTAATGCCCCGGCCGTCTTTCAAGAATTTGTTAATGACATTTTCAGAGACCTTCTCTACACTTGTGTGGTGGTGTATCTGGATGATATCCTCATTTATTCTCCAAACCTTGAGCAACACCGTACTCATGTTCGTCTGGTTCTGTCTCATCTGAGAAGAAATCACCTTTATGCCAAGTTTGAGAAATGTCTCTTTGAACGATCTAGCCTGCCTTTTCTTGGTTACATCATCTCCGCACAAGGCCTACAGATGGACCCTTCTAAACTCTCAGCAGTTCTGGATTGGCCTCGTCCCACAGGTCTATGGGCCATACAGAGGTTTTGCCAATTATTACCGGCAATTTATTCCACATTACTCCACCCTGGTGGCTCCAATTGTGGCCCTGACTAAGAAAGGGGCCAATCCTAAGTCATGGACTCCTGAGGCCGAAGAGGCTTTCCACACCCTGAAGTCCGCCTTTGCTTCTGCACCTGTCCTCACCAGACCGGATTCCTCGAAGCCCTTCTTCTTAGAGGTGGATGCCTCCTCTGTTGGACCTGTAGCCGTACTAACCCAGAAGTCCTTAAAGGGGAAATCAGTCACCTGTGGGTTTTTCTCTAAAACGTTCTCGCCTGCTGAGAGAAACTACTCAATCTGAGACAGAGAACTTCTTGCCATCAAGTTGGCACTGGAAGAATGGAGACATCTCCTAGAAGGATCTGTTAACCCTGTGAACATATTTACGGACCACAAGAATCTGTCCTATCTTCAGTCAGCTCAAAGACTTAATCCCCGCCAAGCCCGCTGGTCTCTGTTTTTCGCCCGGTTTAATTTTCTTATTAATTTCAGACCGGCTGCCAAAAACATCCGGGCTGACGCTCTCTCTCGCACCTCTGATGTCACCGGAGAAGAAGTGTCACCTCAGCATATCGTTCCTCCCGAGCGATTGGTTGTTTCTGCTCCTGCGGATTTACGTCTTCTTCCTCCGGGCAAGACCTTCGTGCCACCTTGTCTTCGTCTTAGGGTACTCAAGTGGGGACATTCTTCACTGGTGGCCGGCCATCCAGGTCTACGGAAACCCTACTACTGATCTCCAGAAGGTACTGGTGGCCATCTTTGGAGAGGGACGTTAAGGATTTCGTCCAGGCCTGTGCTGTGTGCACCCGGGACAAGACACCCCGCCAGAGACCGGCAGGCCTGCTTCAGCCGCTGCCAGTTCCAGAGACTCCATGGTCCCACATCGCCATGGACTTTGTCACCGATCTCCCACCTTCTCATGGCAAAACAGTTATTTGGGTGGTTGTGGATCGGTTTTCCAAGATGGCGCACTTTGTACCTATGCCTGCTCTTCCTTCTGCGCCATTGCTGGCAAAACAATTTCTTTCTCACATTTTTCGTCTCCATGGTCTGCCCACACACATTGTATCCGACAGAGGGGTACAGTTTGTGTCTAAGTTTTGGAGAGCCCTCTGTGGTCAACTGAAGATTAAGTTGGACTCCTCATCTTCCTACCACCCCCAGTTCAACGGTCAAGTAGTGCGCATTAATCAAATTTTGGGTGACTATCTCCGGCACTTTGTCTCCTCTCGTCAGGATGATTGGGTAGACTTGCTCCCATGGGCTGAGTTCTCCTATAACCACAAAGAGTCCTCCGCTTCTAACAAGTCTCCTTTTTTCATGGTGTATGGACATCACCCTTTACCACCTCTTCCGTTGCCCACCTCCTCGGAAGTACCCGCTGTCGATAATCTTGTCCGGGATTTTGTATCCATCTGGCGCGAGACGTGCCAATCTCTTTCAGCCACCTCTCGCATGAAGACACAGGCCGATAAGAAACGTCGGGTTCCTCCAATTTTTGCCCCAGGGGACAAGGTGTGGCTGTCTTCCAAGTACATCCGATTAAGGGTCCCAAGTTACAAATTAGGTCCCCATTACTTGGGTCCCTACAGAATGAAGAAGAAAATTAATCCCGTGGTCTATCAGCTCCATCTCCCTTCCTCCCTCAGAATACCTAATTCTTTTCATGTCTCTCTTCTGAAGCCAGCAATCTTCAACCGTTTTTCCCCCATGGACATTTCTCCCACTCCTGTGTCTGGAACTTCAGATGTGTTCTCTGTCAAGGAGATTTTGGCATCCAAAGTGGTTAGAAGGAGAAAATTCTTTCTGGTCAACTGGGAGAGCTGCGGTCCTGAAGAGAGATCTTGGGAGCCGGAGGAGAACATCCTAGCCCGCGACCTCATCCTCAAGTTCTTGGGTACCAAAAAGAGGGGGAGACCAAATGGGGGGGTACTGTTACGCTGAGCGCTCCGGGCCCCCTGCTGGCCTCGGAGCGCTCACGGCGTGTGTCCCCAGGCAGCGCTTCGGCGTCTCTCGGCATGTGCATCCCCGCACTCTAGGGCGCGCATGCACCGGGACGCTTAGATCTAAAGGACCAATGCACAGGTGATTGGTGCCTGGTCCAAACTGGTTTATTAAGGGTTAAGCCTTGTGAGATGGAGTGCTGTTTGGACTTAATTAGGCCTCACCTGTGCACTGCCTATAAGTACCGTCTCCTCCCACAGCCTACTGCCAGATCTTTGTTGCCTTTGTGCCTGAGAGAAAGCATTCCTTGTTCCTGTGTTACCCTGCCTGTTGTCGTTCCCGTTGCTACTGACTACTGCCTGTGAACCTGTGCTGCCTGCCCTGACCACTTGCTACGTCTGACTACGCCTTTGCCTGATCCTCTTGTACCTTGCCTTATCTCAGCAGCCAGAGAGGTTGAGTCGCTACTGGGTGTAACGACCTGGGGGTTACTTGTCGCAGCAAGTCCATCCCGCTTTGCGGTGGGCTCTGGTGAAAACCAGTAACTCCTTAGACTCCGTTCCCCTGGTACGGCCCACGTCATCACCTCTCTGGCACAGCGGATCCACCACCAGCCTCTGCTACCAGCTACCAGCCCGGATCCTGACAGATGTTTGAGGACAATTTTTTTTTAAACCACGATTTGTAGTTTTTCACGATTGCATATTTGTGATAATATTAGTTTTTTATAAATTTTTTGGGGAATATGATGTGACAAAAAAGCAGCAATTTTGGCCTCTTTTTTTTTTTTTTTACGTTTACGCTGTTTACCGAACAGGATCATTATCATTATACTTTGATAGTTCGGACATTTACATTTACGCACGTGGCGGTACCAAATATATATATATATATATATATATATATATATATATATATATATATATATAATAATTTTTTATTTTTTTTAACTCTTTTTGGGGGTAAAAATGGGAAAAATTTACTATTTACATTTTTTTAAATGGAGGGGATTTTCTATTTTTTTCAAACTTTTTTTTACACTTTTTATGTCCCCATAGTACACTATTTATAGCAATCATTTGATTGCTAATACTGTTCAGTGCTATGCATAGGCATAGCACTGATCAGTGTTATCGGTGATCTTCTGCTCTGGTCTGCTCGATCTCAGACCAGAGCAGAAGACCCCAGAAGACGGATGGAGGCAGGTGAGGGAACTTCCAGCAGCGCCGCGGGAAATATGATCATCCAATATAATGCCAGTATTGCCGCAGATGCCGTGATCTGTATTCATCAGCACGATCACTGATGTCCGTCCACTGATAGCAGCCGGGACATGCCGCAAGCACGCGATGCTCGCATCAGGTATAGGATGTAAATATACGTCCTGGTGCGTTAAGTATCAGGGCATCAGGACATACATTTGCATCCTATGTCGTTAAGGGGTTAAGGACCAAGGTCGTACATGTACGCCCTGAGTCCTTAAGTGGCTTTGAAGCTAGCACAAGAGTTGTGCTCGCTTCAGAACAGTCAGCTACGATCAGTAGCCAGACACTCACTGTTAAAGGGGTACTCCGATGCTAAGACCTCTTATCCCCTATCCAAAGGATAGGAGATAAGATGCCTCATCGCGGGGGTCCCGCCATTGGGGACCCCGTGATCTTTCATGCAGCACCCCGATACCATCAGCCCCCGGAGCATGTTTGCTCCGGGTCTGATGACTGACGATCATGGGGCGGGAGTATTGTGACATCACGGCTCCGCCCCATGAGACGTCACGCTCCGCCCCCTCAATGCAAGCCTATGGGAGGAGGCATGACAGCTTTCATGAACCCTCCCATAGGCTTGCATTGAGGGGGCGGAGTGTGATGTCACACGGGGGCGGAGCCGTGATGTCAAAATACTCCAGCCCCGTGATCAGCTGTCATCAGACCCGGAGCGAACATGCTCCGGGGGCTGATGGTAAAGGGGTGCTGCGTAAAAGATCACGGCGGTCCCCAGCGGCGGGACCCCCACGATCAGGCATCTTATCCCCTATCCTTTGGATAGGGGATAAGATGTCTTTGCGCCGGAGTACCCCTTTAATGACAGTCATTAACTCTTTGTGTAATAGATAGTGTAATAGATGAAAACATTCTTTAAATTGAGCTAAAGGTTGATCATTTTAAAACATGGTTACTGCTATTAAGGCACCGATAATGATTACGTTTGGGAAAAGCTGCAAAATTGTATTGAAGAATGTTGAATTGTGAGTTGCTGAAGAATTAAAAATGATACAGGGAGCTCACCAATTAGCTGCAATCAGTGAGACTGAGAAATGTAAGCGCTCAAACAGCAGCAGGTTAGGAGTGAAAGGCCATGAAAGATTAGGAATTGGATCAGCAGATAATTACAAATATAAAGATGAAATCAGATGCCAAGAAGATTGCTGCAAGTATTTCTTTCACAAAAACAAAAGGCGATGCCAGGTAATTCCAAAATTAAGTTGACTACAGATGCCAAGAAGAACAAAGCTTTCAATAGATTTCACAACTGAGCAATAAGCAACACTGGACTGTAGAATGTGCTCATTAAATAGCTTAAAGGGGTACTCCACTGGAAAACATTATTTTTTTTTTTAATCAACTGGTGCCAGAAAGTTAAATAGATTTGTAAATTACTTCTATTAAAAAAACTTAATCCTTCCAGTACTTATCAGCTGCTGTTATGATCCACAGGAAGTTCTTCTCTTTTTGAATTTCCTTTCTGCCTGACCACAGTGCTCTCTGCTGACACCTCTGTCCATTTTAGGAACTGTCCAGAGTAGGAGAAAATTCCCATAGAAAACCTCTCCTACCCTGGACAGTTCCTAAAATGGACAGAGGTGTCAGCAGAGAGCACTGTGGTCAGACATAAAGGAAATTCAAGAAGAAAAGAACTTCCTGTGGATCATAACAGCAGCTGATAAGTACTGAAAGGATTACGTTTTTTAAATAGAAGTAATTTACAAATCCGCTTAACTTTCTGGCACCAGTTGATTTAAAGGGGTTGTGCGCTGCCCTAAGGGGCAATATCGAAGGTTAAAAAGAAACTGTACTTCAGGTGACCAATTTTTGGTCGAGGCCAGTCTCCTTACAAATCAATTTAAGGAGAAACACTATCCTGATCAGCTTCTGGAACAATCTCTTGAAAATATTAAATCATTAGATAGGACCACATTTTTTGAAAATACTAAAGAAAAAGGGGAAGCCGACTTTGGAAGAAAGTTAGTAATTCCCTTTAATAATTCATATAAAAAAGTAGAAAAAATAATACGAAAACACTGGCACTTGTTACAACAAGATCGTGAGGTGGGGGCACTTTTACCATCACGTCCCCCGATAGTATATACTCGGGCCCCAAATTTGGGCCTTACTGCACCATCCATAAAAGCCCCCTTAAGGAAACAAAACGCCACTTGGTTAAATACAAAGGGATTTGTGAGGTGTGGGACATGTGCGAACTGCATGAAAATTAAGGGTCCTAAAAAAAGTTCTAGAGATCTGTTCTAAAACCAACTCGTTTAAATGGAAAATAGAAGAGCTAATTACTTGCAACTCAAAAGGTGTGCTATATATAATTGAATGTGGCTGTAAAAAACAGTATTTGGGCCGTACTAAGAGGGCCCTCAAAATGAGGATAGCAGAACATCTCAACAACATCAAAAACAAAAACTTAAAACATCCGTTATCAGCTCATTTTTCTACCATTCACAATAGCGATATGTCCTCTCTTTCTTTCACTGGTTTACAACTAGTTAAACAAGATTGGCGTGTTGGCAGTTATCTGCTCAAAATGTCCAAGGCTGAAAGTAAGAAGATTTTTGAATTTGCAACTCTAGAACCAGGGGGCCTCAACTCCAGTTTTGAACTATTTGGATTTCTGTAGGGGATGTACTTGGCCCATGGGATCACCCCTGTATTAGTTGGGGGGGTGCCCCAAGGACCGACTCGCGGCCGCCGGGCGTGACTACACGCCCGACCCCTCGTGACGTCTCACCCGCCCCCTCGTGACGTCTCGCCCGCCCCCTCAACGAAAGTCTATGGGAAGGGGGAGCGACAGCTGTCACGCCCCCTTCCCATAGACTTTGGTAGGGGGGGCGGGTGTAAAGTCACGAGGGGGCGGGCGAGACAACAAGTCAGGGAAGCACAACCCCTTTAAAAAAAAAAATTCCAGTGGAGTACGCCTTTAAAGGAGTATAGCAATCTCAACTAACATAGCTAAACTTGTGAAGCACGCAAAGATACATATTTTGCAAATACACTTTGTTTAGCAAACTTGCCTCCTCCTGATATTTTTGCTCCTTTTTTCCCCTTGTTGACAGCTGGCTGTCTTGCGGTGGTTGGGCTGGTGTGTATATTTATTCCATACTAGCTGAGTACCCGGCGTTGCCCGGTTTTTCCTTCCTAATCCTTGTTGGGGAGGAAAATCAACAAAGGAGGAAGCTTTTGACTTCCTATCCCATCCCCATATATTGTTGTCATATCCCAACACCATATCCCGTCCTCATACCCCGACCTCCTATCCCGTCCTCCTATCCCGACCTCCTATCCCGTCCTCCTATCCCGTCCTCCTATCCCGTCCTCCTATCCCGTCCTCCTATCCCGTCCTCCTATCCCGACCTCCTATCCCGTCCTCCTATCCCGTCCTCCTATCCCGTCCTCATATCTTGACCACCTATCCCGACCATTCCGTCCTCCTATCTTGACCTCATATCTCGACTTCCCATCCCGTCCTCATATCCCGACCTGTAATATGTGTACCAGCTATTGAAATATCTCCAGCCGTACAGAAGTTATGTGCGAACATACATTTCCCATTGATTTGTAAACAAAAACCCCGACCCTCACAAATGGGGGTAGTTAAGGGTTAAATTAACTCTTCTATATTTTATGTGGACATATAAGTAACATGTGACCAAGTATTATCGAAATATCTTCAGCTGTTTGGAAATTATGTAGTAACATATATTTCCCACAGACCAGTATGGGACTTAAAACAAAAACCCCACCCCTGGCAAATGGGGGTGAATAAGGGTTAAATCACATATCCTATGTTTGTTGTTGACATATAAGTAACATGTGTGCCAAATTTCATGTTAATATCTTTAGCCGTTCAGACATTTTTGTGGAACATACATACACACATACACACACACATTGATTTTTATATATTGCGACGATCCGTCTTGGGGATTAGCTCTGGGATCGTCCTGGACTACGCCACAGGATGCGTTTCTTCTCAATAAACCAGCAAACAAACGCTTATAATGCAAATCTGGCACCTTGCCAGTTTTATTAGACGGTTGCAGGGAAAGAAATAAACAAAAAAAACAGGAACAAACAAAATCCTAGACTGTCTGGTCACTGACTAAACAGATCAGCTTGTCCTGACTAACACCCGCTGAGCTTCCCTCAGCCGGTTAAACATATGTCCCCTGCAACCTTGTACTCACAATTCATGTCACTCTCTTTGAGCCACTCATAGCTCGGGATGTGTACTCCTCAGCAGGCTCTGTCTCTTCCCTACAGCCCACATGCTGTCTCCTAGGAAGAGCCCACATTTGACTGAGTCTCCATCTCATATACACCACCCTTCCCTCCTGACTCATTACTTAAGAAGCAGGTGAGAGCTTCTGCAGGGTGAGCCAAGGAAATACACCCTTTCCTTGCCACACTGCCACAATATATAGACAAGAAAGGTAATCCATGACGCTCACTGAAGTCCTTTGATATCTTTTAGTAACACTTGATAGCAAACAGATGAGAAAAGGTCTGCACATGCACAGCAATAACCTACAGCCATTTCACGTCATCTGATGCTTCGTATATATTGGTCGTCTGGCATGAGACACATGTTTGAGATCTCAATATAGTGGTTCAAGAATATTAAAGTTAGGAGACTGTAATGGCCTTCAAAACCTTCACCTTTTTGCTATAACCACTGGAGGTTTAACTTGGCCTTGTGAATAGAGTCATTTTTGTGCTAGAAAGTCCTATGCGCTGCTTTCGTGAAGAAAAATTCAAATAGTCTGCCACTATTTTCTGGTAACATGCTGCATTCATTTTTTCATCAATTTTCTGTAGATTCCCTGTTTCTTTAGAGCTCCCACACCATCAAAATATTAGTGTGCCACCGATATGCTTCGTAGTGGGCATAGTATTATTTTCGCTATAGGCCTTGTTGACCCCTCTCCAAACATAGCACTTATAGTTGTGACCATAAAGCTCTATTTTAATCTGGTCACTCTAAATTACCCTTACTAGGGTCCTTGACGTGGTGAGTGGGTTTGCCCGTTTTGAGCTACAGTAACAACCTTGTTCTGTTTCTCTACATTAGAGTCATTCCAAATTACATTGTGCCAGAAGATGTGAGGCATATCAAGCTGGTTTTGGGCATAAAGTAAGGCCTTCTTCACTTTGCTATCGGACTCCGCTATTCGGAGTTCCGTTGGCAATCCGGACAGGAAAACAGGAGTTTAGCAGAGAAAAAAACAGTTCAAGCTCTATTTTTGTCTTCGCTGAATTCCTGTAAAATAACTGGATCACTGATCCCAATCCCAATGGATCCCTTCCATGCAAGTGAAGGGATCCATTGGGACCTGATAGTATCCGTTTGCATTCAACCCCTTTTAGGATCTGATCAGCTAAAAAAAAAAAAAAGGAGCCGATCGGATCCTTAACAGGTCAGATGGCAATGTGAACAAGGCCTAAAGAGAGTGAACTATATGATATGACAAATACCACCTATTGCTGGGACTGAGAACCTAAGGGGTGTCTTTTTATTACAGACACCAACCCCATCAACTGTGATTGGCAAAATAATATCTTCTAATGTTGGAAGAAGTGTTAGGGGTGCACCAGTTCTGTGAACATGGAGCACACTACACACTGTCACCAAAACACTTCATGCTATGTCATAGTTACATAGTTACATAGTTAGTACGGTCGAAAAAAGACATATGTCCATCAAGTTCAACCAGGGAATTAAGGGGTAGGGGTGTGGCGCGATATTGGGGAAGGGATGAGATTTTATATTTCTTCATAAGCATTAATCTTATTTTGTTCCAGGAATGTATCTAATCCTGTTTTAAAGCTGTTAATTGTTCCTGCTGTGACCACTTCCTGAGGTAGACTGTTCCATAAGTTCACAGATCTCATGGTAAAGAAGGCGTGTCGCCCCTTGAGACTAAACTTTTTCTTCTCCAGACGGAGGGAGTGCCCCCTCGTCCTTTGGGGGGGTTTAACCTGGAACAGTTTTTCTCCATATTTTTTGTATGGGCCATTAATATACTTATATACGTTTATCATATCCCCCCTTAAACGTCTCTTCTCAAGACTAAACAATTGTAACTCCTTTAATCGCTCCTCATAGCTAAGATGTTCCATTCCCCATATTAGTTTAGTCGCGCGTCTCTGCACCCTTTCCAACTCCGCAGTCTCCCTTTTATGGACAGGTTACCAAAACTGAACAGCATATTCCAGGTGAGGCCGTACCAATGCTTTATAAAGGGGGAGTATTATGTCCCTGTCCCTTGAGTCCATGCCTCTTTTGATACATGACAATATCCTGCCGGCTTTGGAAGCAGCAGCCTGACATTGCATGCTATTCTGTAGTCTGTGATCTACAAGTACACCCAGATCCTTCTCTACCAGTGACTCTGCCAGTTTAATCCCCCCTAAGACATACGATGCATGCATGTTATTAGTACCCAGATGCATAACTTTACATTTATCCACATTGAACCTCATTTGCCAAGTGGATGCCCAGACACTTAGTCTATCCAAGTCATCTTGTAACTTATGCACATCCTCTATAGACTGTATTGTGCTACAAAGCTTGGTGTCATCTGCAAAGATAGAAACAGAGCTGTTAATGCCATCCTCTATATCATTGATAAATAAATTAAACAACAGCGGGCCCAGTACAGAACCTTGGGGTACACCACTAATAACCGGGGACCAATCAGAACCACAATCGCTGATCCCCCAGTATGTGACATGTACCATTTATCTTCCTAATGTTCTAAAGCTCACCTGATCTAAGATTTGGTTGTATGCATGGTTGTGATTTTGACAACTTCTGTACTACATACAGCACTAATGGGGGGGGGCAGCAAGAAAATGCTCTTCTGCACAAATATAATTCTATAAACATAGTATGGTGACCCTTATCTCATTAAAGGGGTATTCCATGAAAAATATATTTTTATATATATCAACTGGCTCCAGAAAGTTAAACAGATTTGTAAATTACATCTATTAAAAAATCTTAATCCTTTCAGTACTTATGAGCTTCTGAAGTTAAGGTTGTTCTTTTCAGTCCAAGTGCTCTCTGATGACACCTGTCTCGGGAACTGCACAAAGTAGAAGAGGTTTGCTATGGGGATTTGCTTCTAAACTGGGCGGTTCCCGAGACATGTGTCTCAGAGAGCACTTAGACAGAAAAGAACAACCTTAACTTCAGAAGCTCATAAGTACTGAAAGGATTAAGATTTTTTTATAGAAGTAATTTACAGTTGATATATATATATAAGTTTTTTCCTGGATAACCCCCTTTAAACCTCTTTACTAGGAATAAGAATGTTATCAGCATGCCAAGTCAGGAGCAATGCAGGGTTTTTACAGGAGGGTTTCTAAAGGCATCGGTGCCCGCCCATGGTGGAAACAGCAAATCCCCCCCCCCACCTCCCCATTTTATATATGTCCAATTAGTAGCTCAGATTGACTTAGACTATTCCTGGTGGTTTGGGAAAATACAGTGGTAAAATTAGGCAGTTTATGGCATGAAAATGTACCTAGATTTTATTCTGTAGAATCTAAATATATTTTAAATTTGTTATATGAATCAGTGTTTTTTCTGTTACAATGCCCCAAATTCCATGTTTAGCATTACAATACAAAAGATGTCTGTCTGACGGCTGTCACGCCACTTGGGGAAGCTCTCTGCATAGGGATTTAAAGGGGTATTCCAGGCAAAACCTTTTTTTATATATATCAACTGGCTCCGGAAAGTTAAACAGATTTGTAAATTACTTCTATTAAAAAATCTTAATCCTTCAATAGTTATTAGCTTCTGAAATTTTCTGTCTAACTGCTCAATGATGATGTCACGTCCCGGGAGCTGTGCATGATGGGAAAATATCCCCATAGGAACTGCACAGCTCCCGGGACGTGAGTCATCAGAAAGCAGTTAGACAGAAAACAGCAACTCAACTTCAGAAGCTAATAACTATTGGAAGGATTAAGATTTTTTAATATAAGTAATTTACAAATCTGTTTAACTTTCCGGAGCCAGTTGATATATAAAAAAAAGTTTTGGGCTGGAATACCCCTTTAACCCCTTCCCGACCTATGACATACCTGTACGTCATGGGTGGCAAGGTGTTCCCGACCCATGACATACAGGTACGTCATGGACATTACTGCCGCTACTCGCGGCATCCCGCAGCGCCTGGAAAGATGGTGGCTATCACTGATAGCCAGCCATCTTACCATGCGACCACGGGGGGTTTCGTTCCCCACCCCCCCCCCCAGCGATCGCTGCTATCAGCTGGTCAAATCTGACTAGCTGATAGCAGCGTTTCGCTATCAGAATACTTAGCAGCGCGGTGTGTGAGTTCCGATCACGGGGATCGGGACACACACCGCTCTGCTAAGTGTCCCTGACCCGTCCCCCGGCGTCACTTACCCGTCGGAGCGGTGTCCCGAGCGGTCCCGGTGTCCTCCATGCGGTCCTGGCGTCCTCCGTGCGGTCCTGGCTGCGCTGCGTCCCGGAGGTGAGTTTGCAGCAGCAGTGCGGCATCTTCATTGGCAGCAGTGAGATCACCGTAAAGCGATCTCACTGCTGCCTCTGAGAGTTTCAAAACTGCAACTCCCAACATGCCCAGACAGCCTTTGGCTTTCTGGGCATGCTGGGAGTTGTAGTTTTGCAACATCTGGAGGTCCACAGTTTGGAGACCACTGTATAATGGTCTCCAATCTGTGCTCTTCCAGATGTTGCAAAACTACAAATCTCAGCATGCTCAGTCTGTCCAGGCATGCTGGGAGTTGTAGTTCTCTAACATCTGGAAGAGCACAGATTGGAGACCATTATACAGTGGTCTCCAAACTGTGGACCTCCAGATGTTGCAAAACTACAACTCCCAGCATGCCCAGACTGCCCAAGCATGCTGGAAGTTGTAGTTCGGCAACATCTGATCCTTCAGATATTGCCGAACTACAACTTCCAGCATGCCTTGGCAGTCTGGGCATGCTGGGAGTTGTAGTTTTGCAACAACTGGAGGCACACTAGTTGGGAAACATTGTCCGTTTCCTACCTCAGTGCCTCCAGCTGTTGCAATTGTTGCAAAACTATAACTCCCAGCATGCACTGACAGACCATGCATGCTGGGAGTTGTAGTTTTGCAACAGCTGGAGGCACACTGGTTTGGAAACACTAAGTTTGGTTGCAAAACACTTGAAAGTTTATTAATTAACTTAGTGTTTCCAAACCAGTGTTCCTCCAGCTGTTGCAAAACTACAACTCCCAGCATGCACGGACAGCCAAAGGGCATGCTCGGAGTTTGCAACAACTGGATGTTTGCCCCCTCCCCCCAATGTGAATGTACAGGGTACACTCACATGGGCGGAGGTTTACAGTGAGTGCTGCAAGTTTGAGATGGCGCAAATTTTGCTCTGCAGCTCAAACTTCCAGCGGCAAACTTGCTGTGAACCTCTGCCTATGTGACTGTACCCTAAAAACACTACACTGACACTAACCTAAAATAAAAAGTAAAAAACACTACATATACACATACCCCTACACAGCCCCCCTCCCCCCAAAAAATGAAAAACGTCTGGTACGCTACTGTTTCCAAAACGGAGCCTCCAACTCCCAGTATTGCCGGACAGCCATTGACTGTCCAGGCATGCTGGGAGTTTTGCAACAGCTGGAGGCACCCTGTTTGGGAATCACTGGCGTAGAATACACCTATGTCCACCCCTATGCAAATCCCTAATTCAGGCCTCAAATGCGCATGGCGCTCTCTCACTTTGGAGCCCTGTCGTATTTCAGGGCAACAGTTTTGGGACACATATGGGGTATCGCCGTACTCGGGAGAAATTGCCTTACAAATTTTGGGGGGCTTTTTCTTCTTTAACCCCTTATGAAAAGGTGAAGTTGGGGTCTACACCAGCATGTTAGTGTAAAAAAATAAATTTTTTACACTGACATGCTGGTGTTGCCCTATACTTTTCATTTTCACAAGAGGTAAAAGGGAAAAAAAGACCCTCTAAATTTGTAACGCAATTTCTCCTGAGTACGGAGATACCCCATATGTGGGCGCAAAGTGCTCTGGGGGCGCACAACAAGGCCCAGAAGGGAGAGTGCACCATGTACATTTGAGGCAATTTGCACAGGGGTGGCTGATTGTTACAGCAGTTCTGACAAACGCAAAACAATAAATATCCACATGTGACCCCATTTTGGAAACTACACCCCTCACGGAATGTAATAAGGGGTGCAGTGAGCATTTACACCCCACTGGTGTATGACAGATTTTTGGAACAGTGGTCTGTGAAAATGAAAAATAAAATTTTTGATTTGCACAGTCCACTGTTTCAAATATCTGTCAAACGCCAGTGGGGTGTAAATGCTCACTGCACCCCTTATTAAATTCCATGAGGGGTATAGTTTCCAAAATGGGGTCACATGTGGGGGGGTCCACTGTTCTGGCACCATAGGGGCTTCCTAAATGGGACATGCCCCCCAAAAACCCTTTCAGAAAAACTCACTCTCCAAAATCCCATTGTCGCTCCTTCCCTTCTGAGCCCTCTACTGCGCCCGCCGAACACTTGACATACGCATATGAGGTATTTCCTTACTCAAGAGAAATTGGGTTACCAATTTTAGGGTGATTTCTCTCCTTTTACCCCTTGTAAAAATTCAAAAATTGGGTCTACAAGAAAATGCGAGTGTAAAAAATGAAGATTTAGAATTTTCTCCTTCACTTTGCTGCTATTCCTGTGAAACACCTAAAGGGTTAAAACACTTACTGAATGTCATTTTGAATACTTTGGGGGGTGCAGTTTTTATAATGGGGTCATTTATGGGGTATTTCTAATATGAAGATCCTTAAAATCCACTTCCAACCTGAACTGGGCCCTGAAAGATTACGATTTTGAAAATTTTTAGATTTTTTACCAAGAAAGGATACAAATATCAGTGAAATTTTACCGATAACATAAAGTAGAATATGTCACGAAAAAACAATCTCGGAATCAGAATGATAAGTAAAAGCATTCCAAAGTTATTAATGTTTAAAGTGACAGTGGTCAGATTTTCAAAAAATGCCCAGGTCATGAAGGTGAAAATGGGCTGGGTCATGAAGGGGTTAATTAACTCACTAAATCTTTATGCAGTAAGCTCCCCCTAACTGCAATGGTACACCCCGAAGAGCAGTAACAAATAATTTACCCTAAAGATTTATTACTATTATTCCCTACATTCATATAAATTAATATTTAGCTGATTTTTGCAATCATTGATAAATAATAGAAAAATCTATATACAAATATATATGTACACATAAAGAAAAAAGGACCACACTCACCAATTCAGGGAATAAAAGAAGATTTGCTCTGAAAAATGTATAGCATCCAACATCAATGCAGGCAGGATTCCAAACAGCAACAGGTCAGGATAGCGGGCGAGTGGAACACAGGTGTAGGGGCATGTGCAAAGGGCAACAAATTGTTTCACGTCATAGGTGATGAGGCCGGATGAAGTGTCACCATTCTATGCGGGTGCTGCAGGGAGATCGTGGGGGGTCTCAGCAGCAGGCCCCCCTGATCAGACCTCTTATCCCCTATCCTTTGGATGGGGGATAAAATGTTTTTGCCCGGAATACCCCTTTAAAGCTTCTTTAGTTCCCTCGATTGGTGAGTGCAGTCATTTTTTCTTTATATGTACATACCTGTTTGGATCTATTCTTCTGCACCCTGTACACCAGGAACTGGGTCAGTCAGCAGTCTTGTCATTGAGCGGTGTTGTCCAGAGTGGTCCGAAGTGGTGCCACCATCATAGGCGTTCTCTTCTTTGAGTGTCTCTATATAAAATATGCATATTAAGGAAACACTTGCTTTTCCCTGTGCCCCTCTACTGGAATATAGAATAAAAAAATAGAATTAGCTGTTGCTTTTGATTTAGATTTATGGCTTGAATGGTACTTTCTGCTTCTGCTAGACCAAAATAAATTAAAAACAAAAGTTCAAGGACCTGAATCATTTGTTAATGCGCCCAGAATAGTGTTCCAATCTATTTTACAAAGTTATGGCCCATGCAAAATAAAAGCCATAAGCATGATGTTACATAACAGCGCCGATCAAGAGATATTAAAAAGCCATTGAGAGTTTATAATTGCTTCTAGCATTAGGAGATGCAATTGTTTAGTCTAAATAATATTAGAGCGTATCCTCCATTGACTCGTAAGGGAGTGAGTGGAGAGCTAAAGTAGCACTTGTAGCTGCCAAATAATTTACATTATACCTGTTAGAGGTTTATAATTACCCAAATGTTTATATGCTGAGCTCAAAGATTATTGTAACATGTGGCACCCATCATACATTTTATTCAGTCTGCATTGGCAGCAGTCATTTTCTGTACTCTTTGCCAAACCTATTCTGATGTTAAACATAATTGCTAAAATATTCAGAAGTAATTACAGTATAGCCTTTCTTAGAGGCTCGTGTAGGCATCATATAATGGGAAATAGCCTTGTGATAGCAGTGCTGCTTTCTCTGATTCCAGGTGTAAGCAACCACTTTAGCTTAGAGATGAATCACAGTACCAAGGGTGTTTTGCTAAAAGCTTGCAAGAGCTATTTATTTGTGTCTTGGTCAATAAATTCACCATGAAACTCATATTGCTGTTAAAATGCGTGGCCCAAAAGTGTTTAGCGTACCTGATCTGACATCTCCCTTTGAGTTCTATCTTTACAAAATACTCTATAATAAAAGTACCGTATATACTCGAGTATAAGCCGACCCGAATATGAGCCGAGGCCCCTAATTTCACCTAAAAAAACAGGAAAAGTTATTGACTCGACTATAAGCCTAGGGTGAGAAATACATCATCCCCCCTGTCATCATCCAGACCCCCGTCATTAACACCTTTGTCATCATCCCCCTGTCATTATCCCACACCCCCCCCCTTCATCATCACCGTCTGTCATCATCCCCCTGTCATCATCCCACACACCCCCCTTCATCACCGCCTGTCATCATCCCCCTGTCATCATCCCACACATCCCCCTTCATCACCCCCTGTCATCATCCCCACTTCATCACCGCCTGTCATCATCCCACACCCCCCTTCATCATCACTGCCTGTCATCATCCCCCCCTTCATCACCGCCTGTCATCACCCCACACCCCCCCTTCATCATCACCGCCTGTCATCATCCCCCTGTCATCATCCCACCCCCCCTTCATCATCACCGCCTGTCATCAGCCCCCCCCCCCTTCATCATCACCGCTTGTCAATGTCTGATTACAGTGGTGTTCAACCTGCGGACCTCCAGATGTTCCAAAACTACAATTCCCAGCATGCTGGGAGTTGTAGTTTTGAAACATCTGGAGGTCCGCAGGTTGAAGACCACTGAGGGCGGAGAGTTCACTCGAGTATAAGCCGAGGGGGGTGTTTTCAGCAAAACTCGGCTTATACTCGAGTATATACGGTAATTTATGAATCCTCTGACGGGTTTTCAAGGATTGCATTTCTTTTTATTTTATAGTTGTGCAGTTTACATAAAATATGATTTAAACCTCCTATTGTTATTAGGATAGGTTGGCTGTTGCTCACGTTTTGTGACAGATGTGAATACCAGTCACCATGTGATGCAACATGTTTTTTCCACATTACAAACCAACCTTGTGTGTTGCTTAGGACCCTATTACATAAGACGATTATCGACCTAAAAAGACTGATATCGCCCTGCGCAATAGGGCCAGCGATAAGCCGAACTAACATACACTGCTTCATTGACTGACTTTTTGGTAGTTTTGACCTCTCAGTTGCACATTACCCCATCTAATAGGGGATGTGTGACCAACGTATAAGGACAGCATGGAGGTTGAGCCTTGCAACAAGCTTACTAAACAAACGCTGATCGAAAAGACGGAGCATCTGTCCATGCAATAGGGCCCTTAGGCTGGAATTCCACTGAGTTTTTTTTTTTTTTATGCAAAAACGCTGTCAAAAACGCCAATTTTCCCACACAGCGTTTTTTCAGTAAAAAAATGTTGCGTCCAGATGTTAGCTGCAAGTCAATAGTAAACTGCAAAATGTCAGATCCACTTGGCGTTTTTCAGTTTGGCGTTTTTTTTAATCCTTTTGGCGTTTTTCTGCAATTTTGGGCTCAGAGGCTGGATTTTCAAAACGCCTGACAAAACCTAGCTTGGCGTTTTTTCAGCCGTTTTTTATTCTTTTTTGGACTTTAGCGATCCAAAAAAGTGATGGAGATATCTTTTTTTATTAAAATTTCATAGGGTACCATAAACAAAAAAATTATAAAGATACAGTAGTATAAAATTGTATTTAACGAAATTTATCTTTTTTATTACAAAATTTTTATACATTTTTAAACAGGGATCAATTTATGTGGGCGGGTAAAGCACTAAAAATGTGGCCGACAATAATAAAAATGTAGTGTGTGTGTTTTTCACTTTTTTTAAAACATTTTTTAGGTAGTACTGCTACTCCCAGCATGAAACACACTGTTCCATGATGGGAGTAGTAGTACCTGTACTAATAGACAGATCTCCTGTTGCGATCCTCCAGTATAATTTATAGATGCGGCCGGCCGCTCTTCTATGGTCCCCTGCACTGCCGTATTTATATACATAATCATCTTTCCCGCAGAGCTGTGATTGGCCAGATGGTTCCAGTCAATCACAACTCTCTGTGGGAAATATGAATATATACGGCAATGCAGGGGACCATAGAAAAGCGGCCGCCCGCATCTATACATTATACAGGAGGATCACAGCGGGTGTCAGGAGTGACATCCGCTGTGATCTTTCCTTAACTGCAGGTACTACTACTCCCAACATGGAGCACACTCTGCTGCATTCTGGGAGATGTAGTACCTGCATTAATAGACAGATCGCAACAGGTGTCAGAAATTACACTCGCTGCGATCTGTCTATTAATGCAGGTTGGGAATAGTAGTGCTTGTAGTTAAGAACAGATCACAGTGTTTAGCGTTTATCACTACTGACACTGATGAGATCGTCCTATCTATTGCAGAGATGGAGCGGGCTCTATACAGCGCTCTGCATCTCTGCACTATACTCTGGCCGGCCACTCACTCATTCATATTTTCCTCAGTGCTGTGATTGGCTGCAACCATCCGGCCAATGACAGCTCTTAGCGGAAAATATGAATGAGCGATGTTCTATTCACATCACTGGCCGGAGTACAGAGCAGAGATGCGACTGCTGTATATAGAGCCTCTCTGCAATATTATGGAGGATCGCATCGGGTGTCACGACTGACACCAGGGCCAATATGTCTATTAGTACAGGTACTACTACTCCCATCATGGAACTGTGTGTTCCATGCTGAGAGTAGTAGTACTACATACAAAATTTAAAAAAATAAAGAGAAAAAAAAAGTCAAGCACACACACACAAAAAAAAAACATTTAGTTCAATATTTTTTTTTACATCCCTACTGCATCCTTTTTTTTAAATTTTGATTTTTTTTTTTTTTTCGGTACCCAACTAATTTTGTACAAAAAACGCCAAAGGGGCCAAGAAAGGCAAATTCCACACAAAGGTGAAAACATAAGAAAAAACGCCAGAAAAAACGCCAAAATGCAGGGAAAAATAGTGGCCCTTTTTCTGGTGGTTTTTCTGGCGTTTTAAGCCAAAAAAAATAAAAAATAAAAAGGCCGGGGAAAAACCTAAGTGGAATTCTAGCCTGTTTTTGCAATACAGTTTTTTTTCAGGTTTTTGATAAAAAAACGGATTCCTCAAAACCTGACTAAACTGTATCAAAACGTGTGTACAAAGTTTTATCTGTATACGGTTTGAAAAGTGATGTCTGGTTGCATCCGTTTTTTAAGAAAAAAAAACGCATACGTTTTGAACTTTTCACTCCATTATGACTAAAGTTTCACTTGTTTGATTGAAATTCCAAAAAAAAAAAAAAAAACTGTGCAAGGTCAAAAACCGTATGGTAAAAACTGGATGGAACCATGCACACATACAGTTCTGTACGGTTCCCATTGACTCCCATGTTAAAAAAAAAACGTATACGGGTCAATACGGTTTTTCACCTGGACCAAAAACCGTGGTAGGCCACGGTTTTCTGTTCAGAAAAAAAAAAGTAAAAAACCGTGTGGTGTGAAAAATGGAGACAGCCGTAATGCAATATGGTGCATACGGTTTTGAATGGAAAGTCTATGGCTACGGTTTTCTGTACAGTTGCATAAGTTTCTTTTTTTTTAAATGTATCCAAATACTGTATAGAAAATGGTGGTGTGAACCCTAGGCTAGGTTTCCACACAGTTGTTTTTTTTCTGGTGTTTTTTTGGAAAACTACCACTGCAGTTTTTGTGCCAAAGACATGTGAACATAGCCCTAACAAGCAATTACAGAGGTGTTCCTAATAAAGTGGCCAGTAAGAGTGAGTGTGTTTGAGTTACTCCATAATATGTGCCAGAATACCCTTTCGCCAGTATCGTGACTTGAGCCTCTGCTGTGGTCTCACAATGTGATATATACGGGTCATATGAGGCTGCTGTGGGTGTTTGTACAGTTGTTGAGGCTGCAGACATAGCTTATCCAGTGATAAAGCCAACATGCGCCCTCTGCAGGACGCTATGTGTACAGCTTGTTACGAAACCTGATCTCTCTGATGGACAGCTGCTCTGACCAATCACCTCACACCTCGAAGGAATTCACCAATGGGAGCTTTGTATACACTTACCACTTCCTTACTCTCCGCCAATCAGGAGAATGTGGGCGGTGTTTGGGGGCTTCAGCTGGCGCCACATTTGAATGGTTTGGTGGAGGCTGTGCTGGTCATTATGGTGGAGGGTCCGGGCTGTACACTGAACGGGGAGAAGATCCGGGCCCGAGTATCCCGGGGACAGCGGGTGAAGGCGGTGCGGGGCAGTGCAGCCGGCAGTGCGGTAATGATGCGTTTTTTCCCTGATCAGCATACCTCCTATATCATATACAGGTGTGAACTGCCTATATCAGTGTTTCCCAACCAGGGTGCCTCCAGCTGTTGCAAAACTACAACTCCCAGCATGCCCGGACAGCCGAAGGCTGTCCGGGCATGCCTGGGAGTTGTAGTTTTGCAACAGCTGGAGGCACCCTGGTTGGGAAACATGGGTCTGTATATCCCTGTAGTGATGCCACCCTGCCATCTGTCACTCATGTTCTGTATTTTACTGGTCGTGTGTGACGTGTGCCAGGTTCAGCTCTATACCAGTGTATTAGAGGAGAGTTAGTTAACCCCTTCCTGCCCTGGCTGTACTTGTAAAGCTGTGCGGTAATGACCTAAAATAAGGATATAAAGAAAAAAGTATGCACATTGCTTTTTTTTTTTTTTTCCCTTCCAATTTCCCCCCTAAAAATAAATAAATGAAAGAAAGGGAAAAAAAATAGACTGTAATATTCATCTTAAAATTACCGTACACAAAAATGAGACCTTTTGCGGCGCTTATGGCCCATGATAAGCTGGTCCTTAGTGGGTTAATGTACGTCTATGAATCATGGAGATTAATAATGGAATGTGAAGCCTTGCTAGACGGATGCCTGGGAGCCGTTCTCCGGGGCTGTGACACGTGAGATCAGTTTCCATAATAACCACTTTGGGTGGGGTTCTAAGGCCGCTTTCACACGACAGGTATCATCCTGCTTTTTTACTGCTGTTACTTTACAATAACGGATGGAAAAAAAAATGGATGCAATAACTGGTAATAATGGATGATAACTGATGACCATCATCCGTTATTTTTAATATCTTTTTTTTTTTTTCTTAAAATACCTGATGATGTTCATTCGTTATTACCAGTTACAGATGGTGTTTTTTTTAATCAGGATTTTAACACTATTTTGGAAAGCTGTGTGGAGCATGTGTGGTGTCCCGGTACAGGACCTGGTCCTGTCCCTGTCTAGAGTCCCTTCATTCCCATAGGGCTCTCCTGCAGGGCTTACCCCTGATCGCCTCATATAAATTGTGTATTATTTAATGTATATACATAGGTATTATAAATGTATAGGACCTTAGCAGGTCATGTGACTATAATTATGGTTGTACTATTGTTCAAGGACCTTCTAGGGTCATGTGATGTGCCCAGAGTTCACTGGGTTCAGGACTTACAAGTTTGCTGACCAATGAGCTTAGTCTAGCCCCTTATTATATAAAGGGCTGTAGCCACTAAATTCACTCTCTTAGGACCTGTGCATGGAAGCAAGCACACATCTCAATTCATCTAGGCCAAAGCCTAAGAATCTGCAGCCACTAAACCGTGAGTTACAAAGCTCAATCTATCAAATCCTGTGTGACTACTACCAGCTAGAATATTATAATTAGTAGCACAGTGGCCTGCATCAAAGCTCATTGCTTCAAAGTCCCAGCAAACCCTGTGAGGAACCTGCATTCCGGTTACCTCTTAAGAGACTGTTATGTATAGAGGCTGTTGCATAAAATCTTCAAGTAAAGTTCTTCAGTCTATTCATAAAGTCTGCTGTGGACATTTCGTTATTTTCCCTGCCGTTTATGGGACGGTTGGCGGTAGGACCATTAAAGGGGTGGTGCGCTGCCCTAATTTTCGGAGCTCCGCTCACAGTGTCCAGAAGTTCATTACCCCGAACGCTATGTGCGGGCTTCCGTGTTCGCGGGCGTGACGTCACGGCCGGCCCCTCGTGACGTCTCACCCGCCCCCTTGTGACGTCACGCCCGCCCTCTCTACCAAAGTCTATGGGAAGGGGGCGTGACAGCGGTCGCGCCCCCTTCCCATAGACTTTCGTTGAGGGGCCGGGCGAGACGTCGTGAGGGGCCGGGCGAGACGTCACGCCCGGCGGCTGCGAACACGGAAGCCCGCACACAGCGTTCGGAGTAATGAACTTCCGGACGCTGTTAGCGGAGCTCCGAAAGTCTGGGCAGTGCACAACCCCTTTAACACTAAGGAAACCGCACCCTGGCATCATGACATCTAAGGGTTAACACCACCAGACCCTGCACCTACATCACAGCAACACTCCCCGATACCACAAGTCTCCTGGTTCACCACACATGCTCAGCGTTTTTTGCACATCTGACCACTTTCACTTTAAGCCATTAATAACTCTGGGATGCTTTTACCTTTTTAATTCTGATTCCGAGATAGTTTTTTCGTGACCTATTCTACTTTGTTAGTGGTAAAATTTTGTCGATACTTGCATCATTTCTTGGTGAAAAATTCCAAAATTTGATGAGAAAATAGAAGCTCTCTGCTTGTAGGGAAAATAGACATTCCAAATAAACTTATATTTTGATTCACAAATACAATATGTCTACTTTATGTTTGCATCATAAAGTTGACATGTTTTTACTTTTGGAAGACACCAGAGGGCTTAAAAGTTCAGCAATTTTCAAAATCAGAATTTTTCATGGACCAGTTCAGGTTTGAAGTGGATTTGAAGGGCCTTCTGATTAGAAATACCCCATTATAAAAACTCTTTCCCTTTTAAAGTATTCAAAATGACATTCAGTAAGTGTGTTAACCCTTTAGGTGTTTCACAGGAATAACAGCAAAATGAAGGAGAAAATTCAAAATCTTCATTTTTTACACTCACGTGTTCTTGTAGACCCAGTTTTTGAATTTTTACAAGGGGTAAAAGGAGAAAAATCCTCTCAAAATTTGGAACCCAATTTCTGTCGCGTTAGGAAATACCTCATATGTGTATGTCAAGTGTTCGGCGGGCGCAGTAGAGGGCTCAGAAGGGAAGGAGCGACAATGGGATTTTGGAGAGTGAGTTTTTCTGAAATGGTTTTTGGGGGGCATGTCACATTTAGGAAGCCCCTATGGTGACAGAAAAGCAGAAAAAAAACCACATGGCTTACCATTTTGGAAACGACACCCCTCAAGGCACCCCACAACTATTTGATGCCTTTTCGTTAGTCGGATGTGTAAATGAAGAAAAAAAAATTTTTCACTAAAGTGCAGTTTTTTCCCCCCCCCCAAATTTACAATTTTTATAAAGGGTAATGGGAGAAAATGCCCCCCAAAATTTATAAACCAATCTCTTCTGAGTATGGAAATACCCCATGTTAGGATGTAAAATGCTCTGCGGGCAAACTACAATGCTCAGAAGAGGAGTCACATTTGGCTTTTGGAAAGCAAATTTTGCTGAAATGGTTTTTGGGGGGCATATTGCATTTAGGAAGCCCCTATGGTGCCAGAACAGCAAAAAAAAAAAAACACATGGCATACTATAGGGATGGGGAATTCCTATCGCCCGACGCCCGGGACAAGCAGTTTTGGGCGCCGGGCAGGTTAATTTGTCCGGCCCTTAGTCCGGCTTCGGGCAAGCAGGGCCGGACCTGACAAGCGCGGCGGCGATCTGCAGTCTGTATGGAGCGGGCACCCGACTCCTGCCCACTCCATACTCTGCAGCCCCCGGCTATAAAAACCTGTGTCCTCTGAAGCAGAGCAGGGGAGATGAGAAGCTGTGTATTTGTCTTCTCTCCCCTGCTCTGCAGATCTGTGGGGGGAGATGAGGGGGCGTGGCTTCTTGCTCCCCGTGCAGACCTGCGTCCTCTGCCTTCACTCCCCCCAGTTGTAGCTTCGGAGAGCTGAGGGGAGGAGGCACGTCTGCACGGGTAGATGCATGCGGCGCTCACAGGGGAGTATGGAGCGGGCTCCGGATTCCTGTCCGCTCCATACTCTGCAGCCCCCGGCTGTTCTCAGTAGCCGGGGGCCACGGCTAATAGCCAGCATGCGGTTATCACCGCGGCTGGCTATTAACCCTTTAGATCGCCGCTGTCAAAGCTGACAGCGGCGTCTAAAGGGAGATGTGAATGCTCCCTGGTGGGCTAGTGGGGGGGATCGCCCCACCCGCAGCGCGATCGCGGGGGGAGATCCACTATAGAGGTAGCCGGAGGACTTACCTCTGCTTCCTCCTGTCCCGGATCTGTCATTGATAGATCCTGGCTGGACCAGGCTCTATCAATGGATCACAGAGCACACAGATTAATAGAGTTCAATAGAACTCTATTCATCCGTCTGAAGAATCTAAGGATTCCTCATATAAGTGTAATAAAGTGTTTAAAAAAAAAAAAGTTTTCATAAAAGTTTGAAAGACATACATTAACCCAGTGGTCTTCAAACTGTGGCTCTCTAGATGTTACAAAACTACAATTCCCAGCATGCCAGGACAACCGTTGGCTGTCTGGCCTTGCTGGGAGTTGTAGTTTTGCAACATCTGGAGGGCCACAGTTTGAAGACCGCTGCATTAAAGGAGAACTACGGGATTGAAAAATGTATCCCCTATTTTAAGGATAAGGGATTAAGTTTCAGATCGCGGGGGGTCCGACCGCTCGGGCCCCCCGCGATCTCCCGTACGGGGGCCCCGGCTCTCTGGTTAGAGAGGGCGTGTCGACCACCGCACGAAGCAGCGGCTGACACGCGCCCTCCATACACTGCTATGGGAGAGCCGGAAATTGCCGAAGGCAGCGCTTCGGCTCTCCCATAGCAGTAAATGGAGGGCGCGTGTCATCCGCCGCCTCGTGCGGTGGTCAACACGCGCTCTCTATGCAGAGAGCCGGGGCCCTGTATGGGAGATCATGGGGGGCCCCAGTGGTCGGACCCCCGCGATCTGAAACTTATCCCCTATCCTTAGGATAGGGGATAAAATGTTCAATCCCATAGTTCTCCTTTAACTCCTTCCATGTTAAAAGTTCAAATCGCCCCCGTTTCCTAAATAAAAACACGTAAACATAATAAAAATAAACATATTTGGTATCGCTTCGTGCGTAATTGTACAACCTATTAAAATATAACATTATGTATCCCGTACGGTAAATGTAATAAAAATACCAAACCACAGATTTGCAATTTTTATAATATCCCAGAAAAAAAAGTTAAAAAGAGATTAAAAAGTCAGATCAATACCAAAATGGTACCGATACACAAACAACAGATTATGGTGCAAAAAATGAGCCCTCATACAGCCTGGTATGTGGAAAAAAAATAAAGCTACAGGGGTTAAAAAATGGCAATAAAAAAATTAGAAAAAGTCCAGAATTAGTAAAACATAACGTAAACGATACAAATCTGGT
Organism: Hyla sarda; assembly: GCF_029499605.1. Taxonomy (NCBI): domain Eukaryota; kingdom Metazoa; phylum Chordata; class Amphibia; order Anura; family Hylidae; genus Hyla; species Hyla sarda. The sequence goes on along the minus strand of NC_079189.1, from coordinate 116,988,668 downwards.
ATCGCTGTAATCAGGCGCCTAAAGTATAAAACTAACATGTTATCTCAACCACAAGGTAAATGGCGCAGAAAAGAAAACCACTAAATCTGCAAAATCTGCACCAAATCTGCAAAATATAATATATATATTTTTTGGTTCAGAGAATGTTTATTGAAAAATTTAAAAGTATCATTATAGTAGGTAGTTATGACTATTATAGGGCAAGGAGGAAAAAATCAGAGCGTAAAAGCGAAAATTGGCCTGGACAAGTGGATCGTCATGAGGGACAAGTAGATTTTGCTCCATTTTAGTCCCGTGGACAAGTAGTTTTTTATAAAATTTCCACACCCCTGATACTCTTTTGGAAACTACACCCCTCAAGGAATGTAACAAGGGGTACAGTGAGCCTTAACACCTCACAGGTATTTCACAACTTTTTGTTAAAGTTTTTTCACTAAAATGCTGGTTTTTCCCCCAAATTTAAATTTTTTACAAGGAGTAATAGAAAATTACCCCCAAAATTTGTAACCCCATTTCTTCTGAGTATGGAAATACCCCAAGTGTGGACGTCAAGTGCTCTGTGGGCGAACTACAATGCTCAGAAGAGGAGCGCCATTGAGCTTTTGAAAAGGGAATTTGTTTGGAATGGAAGTCAGGGACCATATGCGTTTACATAGGCCCCCCCCCCCGTGGTGCCAGAACAGTGACCCCCAAAAAATAAATAATGAAATAATGAAAAAAAACAAATAATGAAGGCCACGTGTGTTTGCAAAGCCCCCATAGTGCCAGAACAGTGTACCCCCCCCCATGTGACCCCATTTTGGAAACTGCACCCCTCACAGAATTTAATAAGGGATCAGTGAGCATTTACACCCCTCTGGCATTGGACAGATCTTTGGAAAAGTGGGCTGAGCAAATGAAATTACATTTTTCATTTTCACAGACCACAGTTCCAAAAATCTGTCAGACACCTGTGGGGCATAAATGCTTACTGCACCCCTTAATACATTACATGAGGGGTGTAGTTTCCAAAATGGGGTCACATGTGGAGGGTACACTGTTCTGGCACTATGGGGGCTCTGTAAAGTCACGTGGCCTTCAATTCCGGACAAATTTTCTCTTCAAAATCCCAATGGCGCTCCTTCTCTTCTAAGCATTGTAGTGTGCCCGCAGAGCACTTTACATCCACGTATGGGGTATGTTCTTACTGGGGTACAAATTTTGGGGGCTCTTTTTTTTCCCTTGTGAACATGAAAAATTTAGGGTAATACCAGCATTTTAGTGATTTTTTTTTTTATTTTCCCATCCAACTTTAACGAAAATTCGTCAAACACCTGTGGGGTGTTAAGGCTCACTATGCCCCTTGTTACGTTCCGTGAGGGGTGTAGTTTCCAAAATGAGGTCACATCTGGGTATTTATTTTTTTGCGTTAAAGTGGTACTCCGGCGCTTAGACATCTTATCCCCTATCCAAAGGATAGGGGATATGATGCCTGATCGCGGGGGTCCTGCTGCTGGGGACCCCCGTGATCTTGCACTCAGCACCCCAGTTAAAATCAATCCCTAGAGCATGTGTGCTCCGGGTCTAATTACCGGCGACCACGGGGCCGGCGGTGTGTGACGTCATGCCTCCGCCCCCGTGTGACGTCACGCTCCACCCCTCAATGCAAGCCTATGGGTGACAGCTGTCATGCCTCCTCCCATATGCTTGCATTGAGGGGCGGAGCGTGACGTCACACGGGGGCGGAGGCATGATTTCCCACGGCACTGGCCCCGTGGTCGCCGGTAATCAGACCCGGGGACTGATTTTAACTGGGGTGCTGCGTGCAAGATCACGGGGGTCCCCAGCGGCGGGACCCCCGCGATCAGGCATCTTTCCCCGATCCTTTATCTAAGCACCGAAGTACCCCGTTAATGTCAGAACCGCTGTAAAATCAGCCACCCTTATGCAAATCACCAATTTAGGCCTCAAATGTACATAGTGCGCTTTCACTCCTGAGCCTTGTTGTGCGCCCGCAGAGTATTTTACGCCCCACATATGGGGTATTTCTGTACTCTGGAGAAATTGTGTTACAAATTTTGGGGTTCTTTTTTTCCTTTTACCTCTTGTGAAAATAAAAAAGTATGGGGCAACACAAGCATGTTAGTGTAACATTTTTATTTTTTTACTAACACGTTGGTGTAGACCCCAACTTTTCATAAGGAGAAAAAGCCACCCAAAATTTGTAGTGCAATTTCTCCCGAGTACGGAAACCCTAAACTGTTTCCTTGAAATACGACAGGGCTCCGAAGTGAGAGAGTTCCATGCGCATTTGAGGACTAAATTAGGGATTGCATAGGGGTGGACATAGGGATATTCTATGCCAGTGATTCCCAAACAGGGTGCCTCCAGCTGTTGCCAAACTCCCAGCATGCCTGGACAGTCAGTGGCTGTCCGGAAATGCTAGGAGTTGTTGTTTTGCAACAGCTGGGGGCTCCGTTTAGGAAGCACTGTCGTACAATACGTTTTTTATTTTTATGGGGGGGGGGGGGGACACTTTAAGGCGGTGTATATGTAGTGTTGTACTCTTTATTATGTGTTATCGTAGTGTAGTGTTCTTAGGGTACATTCGCACTGGCAGAGGTTTACAGTGAAAAATTTGCTGCAGCTCAAACTTCAAGCAAGAAACTTACTGTAAACTCCCCTGTGTGAATGTACCCTGTACATTCACATGGGGGGGGCAAACCTCCAGCTGTTGTAAAACTACAACTCCCAGCATCCACTGACAGACCGTGCATGTTGGGAGTTGTGCTTTTGCAACAGCTGGTTGGAAAACCTTCAGTTAGGTTCTGTTACCCAACTCAGTTTTTTTCCAACCAGTGTACCTCTAGCTGTTGCAAAACTACAACTCCCAGCATGTACTGATCGCCGAGGGGCATGCTGGGAGATACGCAACTACAACTCCCAGCATGCTGAGACAGCTGTTTGCTGTGTGGGCATGCTGGGATTTGCAGTTTTGCAAGATCTAGAGGGCCAAATTTTAGAGATCCCTACACAGTGAAATCCAAACTGTGACCCTCCAGCTGTTGCGGAACTACAAATCCCAGCATGCCCAAACAGCTGTCTGGGTATGCTGGGAGTTGTAGTTTTGCTTCATCTTGAGGGCTACAGTTTAAAGACCACTGCTAGGCAACTCGCCGACTTCCGTAGGATCCAGGGAGCCAGCCACACAACATCGTAAATAAAGATTAAAAAAAGACAACCGGGAGGCAGCGCCTCGTGTATTACCCTTGGCAGGTGAGGGAACCAAAAAGTATGCTGAATGTACACCCAGGACTTAAGTCAGGGTGGCCGCTCACCTTAAAGTAGAAGAATTGCGCATATCACCCCTTGATTGGGGTACCAGATAGAGTTGGATGAGCTGCCGAGCCTGATGGTCACAGGAGCATGTCAACGCCCTGTAGAAACTGGAATACTTGTGAGAAAAAAGACCAATGGATCCAGGCACTGCTCTATCCAGGTATACACAGGATGCAGGTAAGTGTTCTTAATCAAGCAATTTTATTGAACACAAAACAACAAAAGGATCATGACGCGTTTCGGGGTAAATTCCCCTTCCTCAGATGATCTAGGTGCTGCTACAACAAGCGCCCTTTATATAATGGCAAGGTGGAGGAGGTACAGGTCAGGAAGGGGTGGGCTGAATGTGATGTCACATCCAGTCCACTTACAAAAAAACTTAATTTACATGTAGAAACAGCAGAAAATAATTATTGTCTAAAACATACAGGTGTGCGTTCGATTATGATAATAATATAACATCAATATAAACAGTACTAAGTGATATAACATGGGTGGAATCGGCAATGTGACAAACACATCCCGGTAGTGATTGTCCAAAACGAGGCTCAGTTGCGGGAGCTCTGACGAGGTAAACAACATAGCCATGTGGCTGAAAATAAACATAAACAATGGCATCGGTCTATTGTAAGGCGCTCCACTCGCAGCACGCGCCGACATAGCAGTGACAGGAGTATCCACGGACGCGTTGCCAAGCAGACGTCTCTGAACGGAAAACAACCAATCACAGTCCACGGGATGCGGCTTGCAGCGGAGCGCCCAACATAGTGAGTAAACAACATAGGGAACAACACCATCTATGGAAGAAAAAGGTAAAGTAAATACAAAAATAAATAAATGAAATGAAGGCAAGAGATACAAGTAATCCAGTAATCAATATCAGCAGTCACCCCGGTCCGGTCCCCGCCCGGCCTGTGGCGGGGACCGAAATTCCCACGGGCGTGCAGGTACGCCCTTGGTCCTGAAGTACCAGGGAGCAAAGGCGTACTTTGGTCCTTAAGTGGTTAAAGAGGTACTCCGGTGGAAAACATTTTTTTTTAATTTTTTTTTAAATCAACTGGTGCCAGAAAGTTAAACAGATTTGTAAATTACTTCTATTAAAAATATTTACCCTTCCAGTACTTTTTAGTAGCTGTATGCTGCAGAGGAAATTATTTTCTTTTTTAAAGGGGTACTCCGGTGAAAACCTTTTTTCTTTTAAATCAACTGGTGGCAGAAAGTTAAACATATTTGTAAATTACTTCTATTAAAAAATCTTAATCCTTCCTGTACTTATTAGCTGCTGAATACTACAGAGGAAATTCTTTTCTTTTTGGAATGCTCTCTGACGTCACGAGCACAGTTCTCTCTGCTGACATTATTATAATAATAATAACACTTTTATTGTTGTCCTTAGTGGGATTGGAACCCAAGTCCCCAGCGCTGGAAGGCAGCAGTGCTAACCACTCAGCCACCATGCTGCCCTTAGCATACATCTGCTATGCATCTGCTATGCATGGTTGCTAAAATGGACAGAGATGTCAGCAGAGAGCACTGTGCTCGTGATGTCATAAGTGTTCCAAAAAGAAAGGAATTTACTCTGTAGCATTCAGCAGCTAATAAGTACTGGAAGGATTAAGATTTTTTAATAGAAGTGATTTACAAATATGTTTAACTTTCTGCCACCAGTTGATTTAAAAGAAAAAAAAAGTTTTCACCGGGGTACCCCTTTAATTTTTTGTCTTGTCCACAGTGCTCTCTGCTGACACCTGATGCGGTAAGACCATGAGGAAATGTGCCCACACCTGTCATCCCGCTGATTGGCAGAGCTGCAACACCAACACTACACTGTGAGGCTCCTTTCACACTAGGAGTATTCATCCGTTATTAAACATCTGTTTTCTGTGTAAAAACGGATGTATAATAATGGGTGCTAACAGCTGAATAATGTCCATCAAATTAACGGGCATATTCATCCGTTAGGACCCATTATAACATCCCTCATGTATGACTGTTTTAACACCCCTGCCTAAAGACTCCCACAGCCAGGACTACTACTACTCCCATCATGGAACAGACTTGTCTCCATGGTGGGAGTAGTAGTTCCCTGGCTTGGGGGAGTCTGGGGTTGGCTGGGGAGGCTACATTAGTGTTTGTACTACAACCCCCATCATGGAACAGACTGTTCCATGATGGGGGTTGTAGTACAGGGGCTAAGGGACTGATTGCACCGGGTCTCACTTCTGAGACCAGATGTGATTTAGAAGTTGTTGAACAGGGGAGCGGGTGGCATGCTCCACTCCCCTGCGATGTATGATGTATTTACTTTCATTTTTAAATTCTACGCCGGGAGCCCTGTATGGCTGGTATTGAGGAGCGATTCAGGGCTCCCGGTGGGGTTTTCAAATAGAAGCGCTGCGGTGGGCCTTCTATATATCTTGCCTATATTTTCATTCATAGCGCTGCAGGTGGCTTATGATAGCACTGCGGGGGGAACATATATAAATGTGCTGCAGGGGGCAAGATATATAGAAGCCCTGTGGGGGCCAGACATATACCATCCAGCAATTCTATATATCTTTCCCCACCACAGCGCTTCAATTTGAAAACCCCGCTGGGAGCCCTGAATGGCTCCTCAGTACCGGCGGAGCATGCCTCCCGCTCCCCTGTTTAATAACTTCTAATTGCATCGGGTCTCAGAAGTGATACCCAGTGTGATCAATTCCTCAGCTTCTGTACTACAACCCCCATCATGGAACAGTCTGTTCCATGGTGGAGGTTGTTGTACAAACACTAATGTTGCCTCCCCAGCCACCGGCAGACTCCCGCATGGGAGGAGTAGTAGTAGACTTCAATGTTTAAAAATAACGGCCGTTAATTTACCCGTTTCTTGTGACGGAAGAAAAATTTGTGCATGTTCCCTTAATTCTTCCGTCACAACTAGCGTCCGTTATCCATGACCAGCTATAACGGGTCATGACGGATTATCAAAAAATCCCATAGATTTGAATGGGATTTTGTAACGGACGTGTAACATCCATTTTTAAAGTTTTTTTTCTAACAGACTTTTATAACTAATCTTTTAACGGATGAATTTGATAGTGTGAAAGGGACCTGAGTCGGAATCAGAAGGCTTTATATAGAGCAGTGTTTCCCAACCAGGGCACCTCATGTGATGCCTGCAGCGTAACGTGAGGAACATACATGATCATCACACCAGGCACAGAGAGGCAACACTGTAGAATTAAAGGGGCACTACCATGGCGAGACAGTTTGTTTCGCGCTTTATCTCCTATTGAGATAGATAGATAGATAGATAGATAGATAGATAGATAGATAGATTATATATATATATATATATATATATATATATATATATATATATCTCTATCTATCTAATTTTTTTATATATGTTAGTTTATAGTTTGTTCTGCTCACGACGACCCCCCCTTTTTATTTTATTTTATTTTTTACTTTGCAGAGTTTCAGTGATGGTTTCGTCATCATGGGGCCTGCCTTCTCTGTTCCGCCTGCCGCCGCCCATCTGTTTATTATTCATATTATTCATATTTTTTCATACTTTCCTTCTGTGATCCTCCTTCTCTGCCCACGGACATGATCACATGACTTTACAGCCTCGTTTTCGCTCAACCAATGAACATTCCGTAAAGTCATGTGACTTTAGCAAGCCTCGTTTTGGAAAACTCTGCGAGAGTTTTTGCTTTTGCGGAAATCATGTGACTTTTCAGTCTCATTTCCGCAATCAAATGAGGCTGTGATGTGAATTTTGTGCTGCACCAATCGGGCATCGTGCGCAGCACATGCGCTGGTGCATGTGGCTGTTCCATGGTGGTTAAAGGAGGAGCATGTGTTACGAGCCAATAAGAACAAGACAGCAACAGGGATGGGGAAAAAAAGACACAGATGGCGGAATAAATAATGGAGGGCAAGCCAGGGGTGGACACCAAAAGGGAGTAGGAAAGGCCAAAGATGAAAAAAGGAGGACACAAATGAAAAAAAAAAAAAAAAAAAGACGGATAGGAAATGTAGTTTCACCTAGTCCACAAACAGGAAGGAAGGGAAAAGAAACCAAAAGACGAACGCTGAGTAAACTGAGGTAAAAAAAAAAAAAACACAAAAAGGAAAAAAAGGTGACAAAAGGAACGGTAAGACAGCTACTATACATACAACCATTAAAGCAAAATAATAAGAGCAGGGTAGTACCCCTTTAAGACTAAGGTTATTTATTTTTCTTTTCTAAGAAGTTTACAGCCTTTAGGCTGCATTCACATCTCGTTTTTTACATATGGGTGCTGGATCCGACTGGGAGAGGGGAAAACCGGGCGCTCTCATACCCCAGCTGGATCAGCCCGTGACTCCATTTACTTTAATGAGCCGACCGGAGTCAAACGGTGACTTCGGTCAGCTCAGTTTTGACCCGTATGCAGTTTTGGACCGGACCTAAAACCCTAGTATACTATGGTTTTAGGTCCGGTCAGGAAACTGAGCTGACCGGAGTCACCGTTTGAAAAATCGAAAAATTTGAAAAATCAGATGGGCAGCAGGAAATACGCTACCTAAGCACTTGAAGCAGACACACATGGCTTTCCCTGCCGCAGCCCTGTGTGTGCAATGAAGTTCGGAGGCGGGCCAAAACTGACAGGGGGCCCGCCTTCATACCTTATTGCACACACGGCTGTGGCGGGGAAAGCCTGTGTGTCTGCTCCTAGCGAATATGCAGCTTATTTCCCGCTATCTGGCAGATTTCTCGCAGTGCCAAATACGCTGTGTATTCACTGTTTGTGACCCTACCCTAAACCAGCGTAGGTATGTTCACACGTTAATATACTCACAGCTGGTTTCCCGTGTATAGAAGTGATACTTTCAGCCTATCTTTTCCAGCAGGAACCCCGCTGTGAGTTATCAATGTGTGAATAAACCCTTTCTGCTGGTAACTGAGCCTAGTGTACTTCACTAGAAATAGTCTTTAGGAATAGGATCACTGTTGTTTTTTGCAGAAGGAATGGGCATATATGCCATGCTATGTGCCAGTCTCTGATGGGCGCTCTAGGAGACCATTTAATAGGAATCATTTCTGTCCTGCAATAGAGCTGCTCTTTTAATATTAATGCAATTTTAATAGCTCAGGTTTTCAATGGCTTTTCCTTTATTCTCCCTTTGAAAGCCTCTGTCCTCCACAAAGCTTAGCTCCGCAGTCATTTCACTTTTTAACTAGTATTTAAAGTGATGTCGACTTCATCTTTAATTACAGGTTTGTGCTCAGCCCTGAGACGAAGTAATTGACCATGGTGTATACCCAAGCATATGCCAATAGTGGTTTTGTAATTACCTGGCTAGAAATGAAAGACTACAGATGAGTGCTACAGTCCATTAGTAAGACCTGCAGCTTCTTTTACATAATATCGCTTTCTTATCTGAGGTCCAAGGCTTCTCGCCGTCTCTTCTGGGTACGTCTGCTATTTAGACTTTTAAATTGCACAAAGCCACAAAGACATCGAAGCCTTTGGAGTTATACATCAATGCTATTGTATCCCTCCTGGATATTTAAGGAACATTTTGCACTCTTATGACTGCAAGAAGTGATTTGTAAGAGATTTCATTACATTAAATTATTAAAACAAATATTCCGGCAATGCGGTCTTCGATGTAATGGTGCTAGCTGAAAAGGGTAATTTCACAGTGAAATTGCTCTCAGAAGGGAAAGTATAGGGGTTATCAATATAGTCGAGCCGCAGTCTTTTTATTTTTTTATTTTGAAAAATGACAGGAGGTATGATAAGAGAACAAGGCCAGACGCGGGTATAAATCTTGACTACGGTGCTTATTAGGGTTCCTTTAATACACCGATGTCATGGCCATAGGGAGAGCTTAGAGACCTTGTTATCCTATGCGAAAAAATATGCATTTCTACCGCACTGTGTCTTATAAATCTGCTACTAGTATTTGGAATATTAACAAGGTGACCTATTTGGGTGGATAAATCGTCACGGCTGCTGCCTTGTTCTTCCCTAAATCACGTCGGCTGAGCCATTCCCATATGTTTCTATCAATGACCTTTGCAGATATACATATGGGCTTTTTTTCAATTCCTAAAAGACTTAAAGGGTCTTGTGAAATGACATAAATAAGCAAGTGCATTTAATGAGCTGTGAAGATTCGCAGGCTCCTGTATCTTAGTGGGAGGCTGCGCAGGTCTATTTATGTGTTTTCTCTTTGGTACCAAAATCCTCCTGAACGTAACTTTCTCTGTAAATGGGTTTGAGAAGTTATGTGATGCTGGAGCGTACAAGTGCTTTCTACTCTCTGACTGAAGAGAAGATGGATCACTGACTCAAAGAAGCTTTCTCCTTTTTTTTTTCTTCTAAGGCAGTGTTTCCTAACCAGGGTGCCTTCAGCTGTTGCAAAACTACAACTCCCAGCATGTTCGCACAGGTGAAGGCTGTCTGGAGATGCTGAGAATTGTAGTTTTGCCACAGCTGGAGACATTCTTGTTGGGAAACACTGTCTTAAGCTATGATCACAAGGCGGAATTCCGCACAAATTCCATTCAGCAAAGTTTGTTCAACGGAATTGCAGAATTCTGCCGAAATTGTGTCGAATTTCTGGTCAATTCTGTGTTCTCTAAACACAGAATTCCACTGAAATTCAAGAACCATTGAGTTCAATGGGATTCTGCCTGCAATGCCGCAAAATTTAAAAACAGGTTTTTCTAAATGCAAAATTCTACTGTGTGAATAGGACAACAGAATCCCATTAAACATAATGGGCTTTAACCCCTTAAGGACCACGAGCGTACAGGTGCACCCTGATGTTCTGGTACTTGGAGGCACTGTCATTGTTAAAAACTTTTCATATATTGCAGGACTCATTATTATATGACATTTCACAATTTACACCTGTTAAAAAAATTTTTAATTTTCACCTGAAATTCAAGCTCAAAATAGCCACCACTAGGGGTCGCCTGTCTTTTAGCCAGACAAACTAGTCTAGATTTTACAGCATACTGGATACCGGCTGTTAAGCATACCGGTATCCAGTATAGGAGATTTCTATTGTTTATGCAAAACTACAGATAAAGGATGTGTGGACATGCTGGGATCTGTAGTTTTACAACAGCTGGAGGCAACAAACATTGCAGCTTCAGTTGTTACTAAACTACAACTCACAGCATGGTGAAATAGTCAAAGCTTTCTCGGACTCCTGAATGACAAAGAAGTTGATGAGACATTCAGGAGTCTGTGAAAGATGAATGACACACATGGTGACAGCTATGCTTTTTTTTTTGCACTTTGACAAGGACCAAGGACATACCTGTTCACCCGTGGGAATTTCCGTTCCCGCAGGGCAGGGATCACACCGGGATGCCTACTGAAATAATTCAGCAGGCATCCCGTGACAACGCAGAGGGGGGTCCTGAGATCCCCCCCAATGTAGGTGATCTGCAGTGATTCCGGTCATATGGGTCGCGTGACCCGATGAACCACAATTTTTTTTTTTTTTTTTTATAACGGTGTGTGATTTTTAATAAAATTTTAAAGGGGTATTCCAGGATTTTTTTTTACTATGCTACAGGGGTTGCAAAGTTAGTGTAGTTCATAATATAGTGTCTGTACCTGTGTGTGACGGTTTTCTCACAATTCTTATGTGATTTTCACTCCAATATTTATTTTTAACAGCATACAAAATGACTGTTGTCTCAGAGTTTTCCCAGGTTGCAATGCGGCCGAGACCTGACTCACTAGTCAGCTGATGACGGGGAGCCTGTCTGCTTCAATGGGTGGAGCGATCGCTTGGCGGGAGAGAGATCAATCTGAAACTAATGCAACAGCTGTAGGCACCCTGATTAAAAACCACAGGTCTTTAGACTGGATGCAGCTGATTTATGTTTCAATGAGTGGGGTGGCTGAGGTGTGGGAGGGAGGAAAATGGAATTGTGAGATTTGTAGGCAAAAAAAGAAAAGTCAAACAGGAAATACCAGTTCACAAAAAGCTAGCCACTGTATTATAGTAATCTCACAACATAGCCATTTAGCCCCAAGACAAGCGCAGATCCTTCCTAAGCATGTCCATTACTGTCTGCCAGGCAGGTACGTACTAAAATCCCCTTTTGGTGGAGAACCCCCTTAACCCCATAAACCACTAAAATGACCAAAAAAACTCTTATTTAAAAAAGAAAAAAAATAAGACCTCTGGGGGTATTTTTTTTTTTCTCCAAAAATGGGTCATGGGTCACTGAGTCAATCAAATGTGCAGTGCTCTCTCTCCTCCAGAGAGGGGTGCGAATTTGAGGCAACAGGTTAGGGACGGCCACACACATCACATTCCCGGAATGGGCATTCCCAGAATGGGCATACTTTTTATTTTTGGCTATGCTCTGGGTCATCATTCTGGGAACATAACCTGTTTTATCATTTTACGTCCCACTGTACCCCATTTTAGTAATTTACCCCATGTAACGCTCCTTGAGGGGGGAGGGTCCCACTGTTCTGGCTCCATAATACAGCTATGTAAATGCTCAAGGCCCCTGACTGAGCTCCTGCTCTTCTGAGACCTGATGTGCTCCCGCAGAGCTGTTTACGTCCAGATATGAGGTATGTCCTTACTCCAAAGAAATGTATTTACAAATTTACATTGACATTTTCTCCTGTTACCACTTGTGAAAATGAAAAATTTTAGTGTAAAAAATCAAATTATTCCTTTTCACATCCCACTTTAATGAACATTTATCAAACAAACACCTGTGGGGTGCTAAGGCTCACTGTTCTGCTTGTTACATTCCTTGAGGGGTGTAGTTTCCAAAATGGTATGCCATGTGTGTTTTTTTTTTTTTTTTTTTTTGGGTCTACAAGAACATGCGAGTGTCAAAAAAATGAAGATTTTGAATTTTCTCCTTCACCGCACTGCTATTTCTGTGAAACACCTAAATGGTTAACACACTTACTGAATATACTTTTTAATTTTGGGGGGTGCAGTTTTTATAATGGGGCCATCTGTGGGGTATTTCTAATATGAAGGCCCTTCAAATTCACTTCAATACTGAACTGGTCCCTGAAAAATTCTAATTGCTGATGAACTTTGAAGCCCTCTGATGTCTTTCAAAAGTAAAAACATGTCAACATTATGATGCAAACATAAAGTAGACATATTGGGGGATATTTATAAAAGCATTTATACTAGTATTTCCCGTCTAAATATGTGCGACTTTTCTGCGACTTTTGCTTTAGAACATGATGTATTCTAGTCTATTTTAGGCAGAAAAATGCATTGGTGCTGAATTTATCAAAAGTGACTTTTCAGCGACAAGTGGGACTTCCCGCACCAGGACTTACATTTACGTCCTGTGTATCACCGTGAGCATTGGAGTGGTGCTCGCGTCATACACGACAGGTTCCGGCTACTAGTGGCAGCCGGGGACCCGGCCGTAATGGCCGACATCCGCGATCGCGCGGATGTCCGCCATTAACCCCTCAGATGCTGTGATCAATACTTTGAATGGATGATCGGATCGCCTGCAGCACTGCCGCGGCGATCCGATCATCCAGCATGGTGGCCGGAGGTCCCCTCGCCTGGCTCCGGACGTCTCCCGGGGTCTTCTGCTCTGGTCTGCGATCGAGCAGACCAGAGCAGAAGATGACCGATAATACTGATCAGTGCTTTGTCCTATACATAGCACTGAACAGTATTAGCAATTAAAGGATTGCTATTGATAGTCCCCTATGGGATCATAAAAAGTGTAAAATAAAAGTTGAAAAATGTAAAAGTAAAAAAAAGTGAAAAATCCCCTCCCCCCAATAAAAATGAAAATTGTCAGTTTTTCCCATTTTACCCCCAAAAAGCGTATTTTTTTTTTCTAAACATATTTGGAATCACCGTGTGTGTAAATGTCCGTACTATCAAAATATAATTTTAATTATCCCGTACGGTGAATCGCGTAAATGTAAAAAATTAAAGTCCAAAAATGCAGCTTTTTTGTCAAATTTTATTAAAAAATAAAAATGTATAAAAAAATATCTAAATTTTATATATGCAAATGTGGTATCGATAAAAAGTACAGATGAAGGCGCAAAAAAAATGAGCCCTCATACCGCCCTATATACGGAAAAATTTAAGTTATAGGTGGTAAAAATAGGGCGATTTTAGATTACTGATTTTGTACAAAAAGTGTTAGATTTTTTTTTAAGTGGTACAAAAATATAAAAGTATCTAGCCATGGGTATCATTATAATCGTATTGACACACAGAATAAAGAACACATGTCATTTTTACCGTAAAATGTATAGTGTGAAAACAAAACCCTAAAAAATGCTCAAAATTGTGGTTTTCATTTAAATTTCCTCCCTAAAATTTTTTTTGAGGGGGTTTGCCATACTTTTTATGGTAAAATCAGAGGTTTCATTAAAAAGTAAAATTAGTCACGAAAAAAACAAGCCCTTATATGGGTCTGTAATAGAAATATAAATGAGTTATGGATTTTAGAAGGCGAGGAGGAAAAAACAAACGCAAAAATTAAAATTGGCCTGGTCCTTAAGGTGAAAATGGGCTTTGTCCATTAGGGGTTAAAGGGGTACTACAGTGGAACACTTTTTATTTTTTATTTTTTTGTAAATCAACTGATGCCAGAAAGTTAAACAGATTTGTAAATTTCTATTTAAAAATCTTAATCCTTTCAGTAGTTATTAGCAGCTGTATACTACAGAAGAAATTCTTTTCTTTTTGGATTTATTTTCTGTCACAACCACTGTGCTATCTGCTGACACCTCTGTCCATGTCAGGAACTGTCCAGAGAAGTAGAAAATCCTATGCTGCTCAGGACAGTTCCTAAAATGGACAGAGGTGTCAGCTGAGAGCACTCTGGTCATTACCGAAAAGAAATCCAAAAAGAAAATAATTTCCTCTGTAGCATACAGCCGCTAGTAAGTACTGGAAGGATTAAGATTTTTTTTAAATAAGTCATTTACAAATCCGTTTTAACTTTCTGGCATCAGTTGATTTAAAAAAAAAAAAAAAAAAAAAAAGTCTTCCACCGGAGTACCCCTTTAAATTTTGGCAGAATTTCCGAAGAAATTTTTCTGTGGAATTCCGCACAGAAATTCTGCAGTGTGAATAGCCATATGCCTTGAATCACTTTATGATCACTTTTGGGAAAGTCTGGAATCTGGGACCCGTACCACCGATACACAGTGCTGGTTTTTCAAATGAATGGGGCCACCTGCAGTTCTGTCTAGCTGGGTGGCTGAGAGCACTGCTGTGCAGGGAAAGCTATGTCCGCATAGCACTTTTGGGGCTCTCATTTTGAACCTTTAGCTGTTTAAGTTTTGGGACCTTGTGCTTTATTTTACAGCCATAAAAAATTATGCTCATAAAAGGAATATATGTGTGAACAAACAACTGTTTTGTTGCTGAATTCAATAGAACTATTTAGTAAAAAATAATGTGGTTTTTGTGTTCACAAAACAGCTGATTTAGAGCCTTTTTCAGTTCGAAAGATGGCACGAAAACTGTGTGAACATAGCCAGAAACTTAGAAGAGGGAGGATCCTACCAATCATAAACATAATCATCATTTCTACCAATATTCAAACTCTATAACATGGGAGTGCCATTCTGTGCAGCCCTGTTATTGCTGCTTACAAAGTACAGCCGTAATACAGCCATGTGTATGAGCCCTTAGCCCTGAGTCCTATGTTCAGATGCAGGATTTCTAGGATTATTATTATTTTTTTTTAATCCCTATCCTGTCTAATCTGATCTGCGAGAGTCCAACTCCCAAGAATCCAACCATTTAGCTTATTGAATTTCTGTATTTGAAAGGTTATTCAATTTGGCCGTAAAAACAAAATGTTCAATTGTGCTAAATAATAAGAGATTGGGTAAAACTTGTACTAAAAAGGACTTGGGGGGTACTGGAGGACAGTAAACTCAACTTTAGTGACCAGTGCCAGGCAGCTGCTTACAAAGTCATGGTATCAAGAGAGACATAGAAGCTAGTGACAGGAACAGGTTTTGCTTCTGTATAAATTAGTAAGACCGCATATGGGGTATTGTATCCAATTTTGGGCACCTGTATATAAGAAAGACATGGCTATACTGCAGGGGAGGATAACAAAGATAATTTAATTACCTACCTGATTAATTGGTTACCTACTGGTGTTCCTGTGTTGTCATGTTGGAATAAACAGTCTTTTATTTGCACAAGAGCTGAATCCGATCTACCTTTTTTCCATTTGCCACGCTGGTGCCATCCAGCACCTGAATCTGTGCTCCACCTGTCCATGGCGGGGTGAGCTGGACTTCTTTTCACAAACATAAGTAATGGTATGGGAGGATTACAGTACCAGGACAGGTTATCAAGGTTGGGATTATTTAGTCTAGAGAAAAGACATCTTAGGGCGATTTGATCACAGTGTACAAATATGAGCAATGCAACCTTTTTACCTCCTACTAGACATACTGGTATTGCAGGTCTGGGTTCAGTTTTCTGGTAAAAAAAAAAAAAAAAACAGCTCACCAACATGCAGAAAGATCCTAGAAAGAGTTTCCTCTGTAATGGCACAGGAAAAGGATGTTTAGGGTTCTCTGGCAATGATAAATATGGATATGTGTGTGTGTGTGTGTGTGTGTATGTATGTATATGTGTGTGTGTGTGTGTGTATATATATATATATATATATATATATATATATAATATGCAACATACTCAACGCGTTTTGAATCACGTGACTTTGCATGGTCATGTCATACAACCACTGTCATGTCACTGTCTTTATATCTAGTTGCAATGGGCTACATACACATTGATATGCCCCTTCACACTGGGCATGGCCCTCTGTAGTAGGGAGCAAATGGTCAGAGTAACAAATGTAAACCAGGAACTGTTCACTTCAGTCACCTGCAATCTGCATGAATGTCTCCTCTCCTGCAGTTTGTGTAATTCATGTGTAGACTGTACAGTACACAACTTGTCTTGTATAACATTTACTAGCTAGAAATGTAATTGTTGAAGATTTCAGGCCCGGTAAGGCTGCATTCACATTATGTTTGGGGCTTACGGCAGCCAGATCCGGCAGTGCAATTTCAAAAACCGCTTTGTGCTGTATCCCTGCTGGACCCGTGCTGTACTCCATTTATTTCATTGAGGTGACAGGAGTCGGCTAATGGCTCTAGTCAGCTCACTTTCCCACTGAATCTAGTTTTTGATCTGGACTATAAAGCGCAGCAGACCGCTATTTTCAGTTTGCTTTAAATACTGAATACACAGAGAAAATGAAACGATCAGAGCCTATAGCTAACTTCTGTTGCCTCACTGAAATGAGTAGAATACGGCACGGGTCTGGCAGGGAGGTTTTGAAATTCCCCTGTCAGATGTCGTATGCCCCAAATGTGGTGTGAATGCAGCCTTAAACTCATGTACATCATTTGAAGAGCAAAAACAATACTTTGTTTTGAATTTCAGAAACATTTTTTTTTCTCTCTTTTTTTTAATTTTTTTTTCCTCTGCACTTCACTCATAGAAACCAGCGAGAGATGCAGCACCTTGTCCAAAACAGAGTGCTCTCCAGTCTTTGGTATCATGCACCTTTACTGGAGTGGCAACTTTAGGAAAAGAACTGTTTATATACTTTGGGCTGAAATCATTACGGTAAGATACTTAATGTTTTTCTTTTATCTATTTAGAATCTATTTTATTAGGATTGTGAATTCATGGAAATTTCATCTTTATGGCCATGTGCATCCAAAATCTAAATTTAGAAAGTAGTGCAGTTAACACCATCTGTTACTATGGGTTGTATGGGGTTGAATATTGGGGTTATACTGTGATATTGTGCAAAAAGTGATACTTACCTTGGTTCCTTGCAGCTCCTTTTGGTCCCCTGCAAGTGTCCCATCCAGTAATTTCAGGTAGGGCCTTCTCTGACCTCTTGTCTTGGGAGAAGAGATGAGCAGTAGAGGACTGGAAGCAGCTATAACATTAGCTGTGGGGGACTGGGGTAGGTGGTATCACTTTTTTTTTCTTTTGCTCCAGAATACCCCTTTTATATATGATCATAATCAGCAGTGTCACTTAGTGATTGACAGGTATCTCTGTACGCATACTTATATGAAGGAAACTGTCAATCTTGGAGTGAGACCGTCGACTAGGGATTTCAGTCAGAATCACAATTCAAAGTGAAGCTTTTTTCGCACACTTTACATCAATCTCTTTAGCTTCCCCGGCTTTATAACATGATGCATTAGACTGCAGTTTCATAGTTACCATTTGCTTTTGACATCTGCCATTTCTTCCCAATGGTTCTCTACTGTTGCTAAGTTAGTTTTATTAACTTTTTATGACTATCTGAAAATCCAGAATATCTGGAAACTGCCTGTACCTGTAAAGCGTAATTGTCAGTTGGAAGAATTTTTGACATGTCAAAAGTTTAGGTTGCACCAGGCTCGGTCCTGAGACCCGTTGCGATTGCAAGTTATAACCCTGTGAAGCGCCCAGCAGCATGCTTTACTGCCTCATTCGCTGCATTAGATTCTATGTGAATGAATCTGGTTTGAATGACAGCTAAGTAGTGAGGTGTACACTGCTACGTACTTTACCCGGCTGTAACTCAATATCGCAGCGGATCTTAGGACTCTCACTACTCGTCTGTCACTCAATCTCAACTCATTCCCATAGACGTCCACATAGGCGTTCACTTGGTGCTGATTGACAGCACAGTAATGGAGCCTAGATTTCATGAATGTCTTAGACTTGTGTTCACACATAGCACACCTGTTATTAGTATTCTTGTGAAACTCATTGGTTAATAACTGCAAAGATCTGTGAGCACAGTGAAAACATGTAAGCAATGATCTATTGGTAAGTGAATATGTTTCAAGCAGTGGCTGCTAGTGACAAATACGTCGTCCAGGTCACCGTTCATCTCCACTCCATGTGATATATTGCTTATTGCGGCAGAGCAGCCTTCGGTTTCACCTTTATTTTGTAAAACAAACAAACAGCCTTGAAAAACATGTATCTGAGCGTCTGCAAAATGACCTTGGATAAATATTTAAAGATCAACAAAACTAGATAATTTAATAGTAAATAATTCACAGGTTTGAGCAAACACAAACACCAATACCTTGTTGTTTTTATTACAACTATACAGGAATAGGTGCAATGCATTTAATGGTTTGTTCAAGTGCCTTTTAACTTCACCTCTGCAGTTTACAGGACTCGCTGAACTTCTAGATCTGCAGCAACCTATAAATTCAACTTCTGTGGAAATAATTGACTTTATCATTATCTACAGGAGACATATATAAAATGTTAGGTAACTTAACCCATGTGCCTAGTGCCAAGAAAATGACCAGCTGATGAACGGGCCGCTGTTTTATCTACTGCTTGTACTTTTTCCCTATGTTGCTTGCAGCTATAATCACACTTAAACAATGTCCTGTTGTTACATTGTAGAGTCCATTTTGGAATGAATGGATCAATGCGCATTAATCCAGCAGAGAAAAAGGATAGACGTGGAGCTCCAGCGGCTTTGGAAGTGCAGCTCACCAAGGACTTGATTTGCTTCTTTGACTCCACAGTAGACGTCAGGTAGAGCTTTGGCTTTGTCAACTATTCTAATAGCTCTGTGGGTAAGAGGACATGGACAAAGGTTGTTGTTCACTTTTTTTTAACCCCTTAATGCCACAGACAGTTCTGGCCTTTTATGATGCAACAATTTTTTTAATTTTTTTTGTAGTTGTATGTTTAATGTTTGAATGCTCGGACAATATTTACTGTGGCATCTAAGGGGTTACACATCCACAGTTGAGGTTACAGCTTGCATGCTGCTTTATGGTATTTACTTCACAGCAGGACCGTATGTGTACTTTTTGCTTGTGTGGAATGGGTTTAAAGGGTAGTCCTGCACAATAATAATTTTGTTTTGTGTGTGTGTGTGTGTATATATATATTGTAAGGATTCCTCCTTGGGGTTTAGCTCCGGGATCGTCCTGGACACTGCCACGGGACACGTTTCCACTCAATAAATCTAGACTGTCTGGTCACTGACTACATATATTAGCATGCCCTGACTACTATCTGGTGAGCTACCCTCAGCCAGCATAAAACATGTGCCCCTGCAACCTGTTACTCACAGTTCACACCACTTCTTCACTTCTTGGACTGCTCACAGTTCGCTGTGTGTCTCCCCCTACAGCGACATGCTGTTACCAAGGGAGAGCCCCAACTATTCTGTTTCTTTTCCTTTTAAACACACTTTCCCTTCCTGATACCTCATTAATCAGGCCACAGGTGGAGCTTTCTGCAGAGGTAGCAAGGGAAATACACCCTTTCCTTGCCACACTGCCACATATCCCCCCCCCCCCCCCCCCCTCTGTTCAGACCACCGGGAAGGAGCACTTGTATTCAAAAGGCAGAGTCCAACTGCCTTTCCTTTTCCTTGAACAACTACATCCAACAGGTTTTGAGGCACTTGGCTTCCTTCATCAGTAGATTTTATCTGCACCACTTCAATGGTGCACCCTTCTTTCATTCGCACTTTCATCAGCCACCGAGCACAAGACTTTTGGTCACCTTTGACAAATTCCTTGTAAAAAGCTCCATTCATGTCACACCTTTCCCACACCAGGTTCTTCATCTTGGTCTGTGCAGTGCTCTGGACACTAGGTGCGGACAAGGCAGATGCTCCAGGCCTTTGTCTTCTTCTGTCACTGGTATGACCATTGCCCGAACTTTGCTGGTGGCCAACCGAGCCTGTATCACCCATTTGCAGGTCTTCTAAGTCATCCTCCACAATTTCAGGAGGCTTCCCTTTAATGCACTTGTCCATCTTCTCCTTGAGACGGACTCTTCTCCAAATTCTACTTCTGCGGACTTTCTTCTGATGTTTTCTGGAACTAATCCAGCGCCTCTCAGGGATTCTACCACGACCCAGTCTTCTATCACAGTGACCTCTTTTTAAGGACTCTGGTTTCTTATTATCCAGTTCTTTCGGGACACCAACCTTCACAGGCTCATTTTTAGGCTGACAACTCTTGGCTCCTTTAGGCAGTTTTTCACCTGCACCTTCAGATGTGTCACTGACTTTACTTGCAGATTCTGCAGTTATCTCTGTTTTAACTTCTACCTCAGAGAACTTCTCTGCCTCAGAATTTTCACCATCCAATGTCAATATCTCTGCAGCTTCAGAGGACTTCCCATATGGTTTCACCTCAGTCTCAGCTTCAGAGGACTTCCCATATGGTTTCACCTCAGTCTCAGCTTCAGAGGACTTCCCATATGGTTTCACCTCAGTCTCAGCTTCAGAGAACCTTTCATATGGCTTCTTCTCATGGTCTTCAGACTCTACTGTTTCTTGCGTCCATTGTTCAGACTCCGCCTTTTTTAGAGAAAGCATCCCTGTCTCCAGTAGCTTTTGCCCCACAAGCAGTTTTTCTTCTTTTACACGGACGGCTGTGGCTTTGGCCTCAGTTTCCATCTGAGACACTTTTAACCTCTCGTTAGCCAGTTCTACTATAGCTTGGTCTCTATTTTCTTTTAGGACCTTCATGTTCCCTTCCAGCTTTAAACATTTCTGCTGCTCACTCTTGAGCTTAGCAGAGTTCTTCTTCTCACTTTCCAGCAATTCTGTCAAGTTTTTGACAGTATCCTCCAGGGACAGCAGTTGTTCTCTCATCTGCTCATTGTCTTTATTCAGTTGCGCCATCTTGGACACTTTCTGCTCATAGACTTTTAGCTGAGCCTCTTGTTCAGAGAGCGGAGTACCCAGTGAATCCAAGGCAGCTGCGCAAGACTTAATGTGCGTTTCGTTCTGCGCCTCCAGGCTCTGCACCTTATGAGCCATTACCACTTTCTCCTTCTCCAGCTCTTCCATGGCTGCCAACCTAGCCTTATGATCACTTTGTAGAGCCAGATATGCCCCACACAGGACATTCACTTCTTCATCCTTGAATGAGATCTGCTTGGCCAGAATCTCCAATTCTCTCTCCTTGCTGGTCATAAGACCCTGGGAGCGGGACAGTTCCTCCTGCAGAGCCGCAAACTCACTTTTGTGGAGCTCCATATCTTTCTGCAGCTGAAGCTTCGCTTCCTGTTCGTTCTTCAAGTCTGCAAGCGTTTTTCTTTCTCATCTGTCAGGTGATGAACTACTTCTTCCTTTTGAGACAATTTAGCAGAAACCATCTGTAAGGTTTCTTCAAGGATCTGGATCTGCTCCCTTTTTTTTACCAAGACCAGCGCGATTTTTCCGAGATCTCTTACTTACAGCGGTCTCCTTACTCTCGCTGCTGGACCTTGAGACATTCTCTTGTCCTCTGACAGTCACTTGTCCTTGGCCTGTCTCTTCCTTCAAGCCAACTCTTTCAGACTCTTCTCCACCTTTAGGAGTAGTCTCCCCCTTTTCAAGGGTCTTGGCCACTTGGGCTTCAGGGTAGTTCCTGGACAGTCTCTCTGGACTGTCTCTCTGCTCACTGGCAGACTTCTCTTTCACTTCAACACTGTCTCTCTGCTGCCCAGCAGAAAGGTCTAGGGCTCCTGGGTCTGCAACAACATCTGGTCCAGTGGTTCGACCTTCCTGGTCACGATCCATCTCTGGTCCAGACGTGACATCTCCTTCACTCAGGACTCTGTCTGTGACCGTAAGCGCAGCACCCAGCTCCACATATACTCTCTTCAGTACTTCTGCATTATCCACAGACATCTCTGTAGCTTCTTTTCCAGTCACCTCTTCCAGATGACCGCGCAATTTCAACTCCCCTTTTGGCTCATCTTTATTCACAAGGTTCAGCATAGCTTCCTCTTTTCCAGTCTCATTCACTTCTTCCAGGTGACAGCGCAACTTTAGGCCCACCTTGGGCTCAACCCATGTTCCTGTACCTGATACGTTTCTGGTTTCACTGAAGATTCTGTTTCAGTCAGAGGCACACTTGTCACTTGAGTCGCTGGATCCTCTTGGACTTGACTCACGGTCTGGTCTTCAGCTCCCCCAGCAGTCTGACAGACCCCTATCTGACATATATCTAGTGACTGCTGACACTCCCCGTCCTCAGCCTCTGCTGAGTAACTCTCCACTAGTGTGTGGTGCAAGTCAAGTGTTGTGGGCATATCAGGTGTACCTGCTCTAGTCACCTGACAGTCTTCCCATAATTGCTGAAAAAATTGAAAATCCGTCCCCAGTACTACATCATACTCCAAGGAGGGCTCTATTGCAACCTTGTGACCTATAGTACCATAGTGAGTAGAAATACAGACATTAACCATTTTATAACACCAAATAGACATGATAGCGGGGTCTGGCTTTCTGCTGCTGGACTTTACCAGACTTATTACACATCTAGGGTCTAACAAAACTGTCATCTTTTTACCTTCCATTTCCAGCTCACACAGGTTTTCTTTTGTCCTGTCAGAGGTGGCAGCAGTATACATTACATCTGAACACATCAACATAAGTTTTCAACAAAAACATTATCAGATTCCACATGTTCAAAATTTACAGGACAGTTCATAGCACTAGGACCTAACTCAGGCAAAGTGTGTTTAGTTACATTTTCTCCCAGTCCTGCATTTAACATTTTCTGTTCACCAAATTTTTTCAATCCGATCTGCACAGTGTGAACAGTCTCATCAGTCTTCATGAGGCGTTCCCCACCCTCACATGATTTTGCAACTGGACATAGGTTGGTACCACCTTGAACACTGTTCACACAGACAACTAGGGAAACACCACCCTCCGCCTCAGCATTTTTATGCACAGTCCCATCATTCTTATGTACAGTCTCATAGTCTCTAAACAGGGCCCCCATAACCCCTGGAACAGTCTTACCAGAATCTCTTGCCGTCCAATCGGTTAAGGGCTGGCGCTGGACACCTCTCACCAGCTTCTCTGCTGCAGAACATCGCTCCACTTGCTCTTTAAGTAGCTCTGCAACCTTAAACCCAGCATCACTGTTAGGCTGCAGTGCACACTGTAGTCTTGCAGCTTGGCTTGCTCCCACTTGAGTCAGGATCTCTGTCTTGACTTTCTCATAGTCCCGTAAGATCTTTGGATCCAGTTCACAATGAACTTTTTGGGCCTCTCCTCCAATGAATCCATACACAAAGTTTCCCCAGTGCGTCTTGGGCCATGCCTCATGTGTAGCAATCCTTTCAAACTCTGCAAAGCTTGCTTCCTCTTGTGCTGCAGCCGTCTGCAACAAAGCACTTATCAGGACATCCATCTTGCAACACTTCAAACCTTGCAAACACAGCACAGTCCTCTGCCGAAATGTCAGCCGCTTGCCAACAAAATTTTCCGTTGCCCCTAGCAACACCTTTATACACAGTCTCAAAACGTAATCTGCACTCTGCAGGTGGCCCGTCCACCTGTCTCCTTACTTGAGAAAGAGCACCCACTCGCTTGGTGCGATCTGTTGCCCTTAGCAACAACTTCACCACAGGCTCAGTCCTGCTCTTGTACTCCACAGCTGGGCTCGTCCCACTGTCTCCTCTCTGAGAAAGAGTTCCCACTTGCAACATGCACGATTATTTTCTCTTGGCAACAACTTCACTGCAACTCTACCACTGGTTGCTCATAGCAACGTGTTTGCCCGCATCCATATGGAAAAAATGCCCTAGGGTAGTAAGGGGCCAAAATCAGACTCAATAACTAAACCCCAAGGCCGAAGCCCGGGGTGTAAACCCCTATTGCTTACCCCTTAAAAATTAACTTTTATTGATATTTATTAAAATATAATTCCCACAACAAAAACGATTAAAACTGACAACCATGTGATCCAAATATGTCAGTGGGTGCATCTATAGGATCAATGTCCTCTCAGGTACTAGGTAGCCCTGCAGTGGCTGCCTGTTAAGGGGATCACTCTGGTGTCGCTTAAAACATAAACACAATTGCCGCCTCTACATGTTTCGCCGCCTCCGCGGCTTTCTCAAGAGGCAATGGTGGCAATGGCAGCTGCCAAAATGGCGGAGGGGGTATATATAACCCATCCCTCTGATGTCATCAATATGGGCCCAGTCATGTTCTCCAATGTAATCCATTGTAACACACATTGCCGCTCGGGCAACCAATAAAATGTAACTTGTAATCAACGCCATCTGTATGCGAAAATAATTCACCAATGCGGGACCTGAATTACCTGATCCGACGGTCCCACGTCCTACTCCGTCATCAATTGATGTCAGCACTTACTACCGACATCATCAGGATGCGCGGCGCATGTCAGAAGCCGTCTACGGAGAACTTCAAACATCCGCCGGTCTGCTGGTCTGCGCCAATGTCTCCCCAGATATTCGCCGCGCATGCGCTAAAACTTAGAAAAGAACAGTGACTTGATGCTCTCTCATAGTTAGCAAAAACATGATTCTAAGTGCCCTAAATCAAACCCCTGCCTAGTATATAAGATACATACGACCAGCTCTTAAGAGTACCAATATATAGCTGTCAAGAGGGCAAAAGGAGAGAAGGGGGAGGAGGGGGAACATATAATCATTTATCTCACCGTTTAGTCACCTTGTTACAATATAGTCATTTGTCTCATCATTTAGTAACCTTGTTACAATGTTCCCATTCAAGAGGTGAATTAACAGAATACAGCGGGGTTGGTGAAAAGAAGGGAGAAATAGAGGAGTGGGGTATATAGTCATTTCACATTAGGCATATAACCTCCTTCTAATGTGCCAACTTGGAACACAATAAGTAGCGCGATAAGAATTCCAACTATTCCTCAAAGAATAGGGACTGACATTAAACAAAAAGGGGAGGGTTTATGACGGGACTACCGATACGAAATAAAATAGAATTATTTTTATTTAAGCATCTGAAGAGAGCCTATTACAGAGCTTGTCACTCAGAAAGGAATCGACTACTAACAGAAACAAGGGTAGTCGATACCTCTAAAAAAGTCAGATGCATTGGCACTTACGATGGCCATACAGATCAAGTTATGGCTGTCCTTAAACGACATTGGCATTTACTGGCAAGAGACATGGATCTCTTGCCAGTCATAGGCAAGACTCCGAGCGTGACATTCCGCAAAGGCCCTAACCTCAAAGATCAATTGGTACATAGTCATCTCAGAACTACAGCCAATAAGGAAAGTTGGCTACAAACTAGGACAGTGGGTATGTATACCTGTGGCCACTGTAACCTATGTCGTCATGTTCACAAGACTAAAGAAATAATTAATCCGGTAGATGAGCGAACCTATCAAATTAGGCAGTTCATCAACTGTAGCTCACATAATGTCATCTATGTGGCTAAATGCACATGTCCCAAAATCTATGTGGGAAAAACAACCCAAGAACTAAGGAAGAGGATCTCACAACACTTAAGCAATATTAGAACGGGTAAGGATACCCCCTTGGCGAGGCACATGCTCGCAACACATAATGGGAGATTGGAGGATCTTAAATTTGCTGGTCTTTGCCAATTAAAATTAGGACCCCGGAAAGGTAACATAGACACTCGCCTCTTACAAGAAGAGGCGAGATGGATTTGGCGACTACGTAGTCAGTCACCGTTGGGCCTGAATGAAGGTTTTTCTTTCGCAGCTTTTTTATAAAATAATAAAAAAAATGTTTTCAAACAAGTGCATATTATCAATTTCCCCAAATTATATTTACTAATTTTTGGTAGCAGCCGGCTGGCAACTGACCTAATAAAAATAAAAATAATTCTATTTTATTTCGTATCGGTAGTCCCGTCATAAACCCTCCCCTTTTTGTTTGTCAGTCCCTATTCTTTGAGGAATAGTTGGAATTCTTATTGCGCTACTTATTGTGTTCCAAGTTGGCACATTAGAAGGAGGTTATATGCCTAATGTGAAATGACTATATACCCCACTCCTCTATTTCTCCCTTCTTTTCACCAACCCCGCTGTATTCTGTTAATTCACCTCTTGAATGGGAACATTGTAACAAGGTTACTAAATGATGAGACAAATGACTATATTGTAACAAGGTGACTAAACGGTGAGATAAATGATTATATGTTCCCCCTCCTCCCCCTTCTCTCCTTTTGCCCTCTTGACAGCTATATATTGGTACTCTTAAGAGCTGGTCGTATGTATCTTATATACTAGGCAGGGGTTTGATTTAGGGCACTTAGAATCATGTTTTTGCTAACTATGAGAGAGCATCAAGTCACTGTTCTTTTCTAAGTTTTAGCGCATGCGCGGCGAATATCTGGGGAGACATTGGCGCAGGCGCAGCTGATTCCAGCAGACCGGCGGATGTTTGAAGTTCTCCGTAGACGGCTTCTGACATGCGCCGCGCATCCTGATGATGTCGGTAGTAAGTGCTGACATCAATTGATGACGGAGTATGACGTGGGACCGTCGGATCAGGTAATTCAGGTCCCGCATTGGTGAATTATTTTCGCATACAGATGGCGTTGATTACAAGTTACATTTTATTGGTTGCCCGAGCGGCAATGTGTTACAATGGATTACATTGGAGAACATGACTGGGCCCATATTGATGACATCAGAGGGATGGGTTATATATACCCCCTCCGCCATTTTGGCAGCTGCCATTGCCACCATTGCCTCTTGAGAAAGCCGCGGAGGCGGCGAAACATGTAGAGGCGGCAATTGTGTTTATGTTTTAAGCGACACCAGAGTGATCCCCTTAACAGGCAGCCACTGCAGGGCTACCTAGTACCTGAGAGGACATTGATCCTATAGATGCACCCACTGACATATTTGGATCACATGGTTGTCAGTTTTAATCGTTTTTGTTGTGGGAATTATATTTTAATAAATATCAATAAAAGTTAATTTTTAAGGGGTAAGCAATAGGGGTTTACACCCCGGGCTTCGGCCTTGGGGTTTAGTTATTGAGTTTGCCCGCATCCGACACCAATTGTAAGGATTCCTCCTTGGGGATTAGCTCCGGGATCGTCCTGGACACTGCAACGGGACACGTTTCCACTCAATAAACCCACAGACAACGGTTATTCATGCAAGCCTGGCACCTTGCCAGCTTTATTTAGACAGGTTGCAGGTAAAACAAAACATAACTCAGGAACAAACCAAAGTCCTAGACCGTCTGGTCACTGACTACACATATCAGCATGCCCTGACTACTATCTGGTGAGCTACCCTCAGCCAGCATAAAACATGTGCCCCTGCAACCTGTTACTCACAGTTCACACCACTTCTTCACTTCTTGGACTGCTCACAGTTCGCTGTGTGTTTCCTCAACAGGGTCCGTGTGTCTCCCCCCTACAGCGATGTGCTGTTACCCAGGGAGAGCCCCACCTATTCTGTTTCTTTTCCTTTTAAACACACTTTCCCTTCCTGATACCTCATTAATCAGGCCACAGGTGGAGCATTCTGCAGAGATAGCAATGCCACACTGCCACAATATATATATATATATATATATATATATATATATATATATATATATATATATATATATATATATATATATATATATTATTTTTTTCGTAAAAAATTTAAACAAGTGATACTAACCTACCATAGTCCCCAGTAACTGCTGTTTCAGAGACTTCCAATCACCCATTGCACAATGCTTCTCTCAGCTTCCGAGACAAGGAGCCTGAGCAGGACCTACCTACTCAGCCAATCACTGTATGAGATGGAACATCGCTGCAGCCATTGATTGGCTTAGTGAGCCACTCTTTCTCTTAATCTCGTTTGGAGACAAGTAGTGGAGAATGGGAATGCTCTGGGGGTGGGGATAGGGGTAAGGTAAGTGTTTCGCGTAGAATGATTAAGTAGGCATACCCCTTTTTAGTGTTCTCAAAAATGTTCAGTTGGGTTACATACAATGTAAAGTAGTGAGTGCACAGAATGTATAACCATGTTTAAAGGGGTTATCCAGGAAAAAACTTATTTTGATATATCAACTGGCTCCAGAAAGTTAAACAGATTTGTAAATTACTTCTATTAAAAAATATTCATCCTTTTAGTACTTATGAGCTTCTGAAGTTGAGTTGTTCTTTTCTAAGTGCTCTCTGATGACACGTGTCTCAGGAACCGCCCAGTTTAGAAGCAAATCCCCATAGCAAACCTATTCTACTCTGTGCAGTTCCCGAGACAAGCCGAGATGTCAGCAGAGAACACTGTTACCAGACACTAAACAACAACTCCACTTTAGCAGCTCATAATTATTGAAAGGATTAAGATTTTTTTTTTTTTTCAACAGTAAGTGTTTATTGAAATATTTTTCCAATACAATACATACAGAAAGTCTGCAGGGAACTATAGCATTATGATCATGTCGATAAGTCAGTAGTACTAAAAGTAATGAGAACGCTCAAATGACATTCAACACAAACGATAGAATGGCTGACAAGAATACAGTCAATACCCACTTAATGCAACCAAGGTTATGTCACATAGATCTGTTGTTAAATGTAAGGTAGCATTAAGCAACCGCACAATCATATGCTATATAAACAATTCGACACATATGTAAAGTAGAGAAATAGGAAAACAAAGGGAGGAAAGAAAAAGAAAAAAGGGGGGGAGGAAAGGCGGAGAAAGAAGGAAGGAAAATGTACAGGCAAAGTAGATCTTACCTCGTGAGCTGGGGCGACACCACCGGAGAAGGAAGTCATGTGTAGATAAGTGAGTGTGATTGAACGAGATGGAGAGAATGTCAAGGGCATGTGGGTGTAGGGGCTGTAGAGTCAGTGCCTTCCAGATGTTGGGTTCTAAAGTCAGGTGAGGCCATATATGTCAGCCATGGGGACCAGGTGGTGTGAAACTGATTTAGGTGTCTTCTGGAATCCGCCAGAAGTTCCTCCATGCGACATATGTGGGATACCTCGGTCAGCCAGGACAAGAACGTAGGAGTGGAAGAGGACTTCCAGAGGCGGGGTATAACCGTTCTGGCTGCGATCAATAGGAAGTGTGCCAATTTAGTGGGGTAGCGGGGTGCAGGATAGGGGAGCACAGACAGCAATGTGGCGTTCAGGGATTTAGTGATAGGGAGTGAGATCAGGCGGGTGATAGCTTCCAATAGCTGGGACCAAAAGGAGTCTAAGACAGGGCATGTGAGCCATATGTGCGACATTGTCCCTCCCTGTTGTCCACATCTCCAACAGATGTCTGGAACGGACGGGTAGATGCGGGACAACAGGGTGGGCACTCTATACCACCTGGTAAGAATCTTATAGTTAGTTTCCTGGGCTTTGCTGGAGATGGAGGATTTGTGGCAGAGGGTCAGAGCTCGATTCCAGTGTTCATCTGGGATACTTTCCTGAATCTCAGCTTCCCAGGCAGATCGGAAGGGCAGTGGCTGCAGTGCGTATGTGTCTAAAATAAGGCCGTAGACAGTACTAACAGCGTGCGATATTGAAGAGGAGGACACACATAGAGACTCAAATTTTGTGAGCGGATGATGCAGCGCAAGTGCGCGATTATGGGAGGTGTAAAAATGTTTTAGCTGATTGTATCGGAATATATGGAGTGTAGAGCAGGGAGTCCCCTCTGTGATGTCAGAAAGAGATTTCAATCCCACATCTGTCATGAGGGAGTGAAAAGACGTTCCCATGTCTCTGGAGTATGTAAGGAATGTACGCGAGTTCAGTGCCGGGGGGAATGCTGGGTTCCCAAAGAGTGGTGTGAGCGGGCCACCTGGGGAGTATAGGTTCAGTTTCTTCAGATACGAGGAATGAGCCCGAAATATGGAATTTAATATCGGAGTGACATTCCCTGGTTTGCGAAAGGCGGGGGGCGTATCGACCAGCCACAGTATTGACAAGGGGTCAACTCCACTGACCCTACTCTCTAGAGCCACCCACTGCTTTTCATTGCGGCTATGGCAACAATCAAGCAGTCGTGTGAGGACTGCCGAGAGGTAATAAGAGAGACAGTCGGGCATGGCCAGGCCGCCCTCCGCCTTCCGACTATACAAGACACTTCTAGCTATCCTGGGACGTCGATGAGACCAAACAAACTTCGACTGCAATGCTGAGACCTCCTGGAAAAAGGACCGGGGAACATGGGTGGGGATGCCAGAAAACAGATATAGAAGTCGCGGTAAAGCGTTCATTTTAAAGATACTGATTCTACCCAACCATGAGAAGTCCCTACGTTCCCATCTTGCCAAGTCTGATCTCAATGAGTGCAGGAGAGGGGGAAAATTGAGCCGGAAAGTGTGGGACAGATCTGACGGGACCTGGACACCCAAGTATTTTAGGGATGTCGTCTGCCATTTAAATGGATAAAGGGTCTTAAGTAGGGCCAGTGTTCGGGGCTGGAGAGTAATATTCAGAGCTTCACTTTTCGTGGGGTTTAGCTTGTAGTTACTATAATTGGAGAAGCGACGAAGCGTTGCCACGAGGGACGGCAGAGTAGTAACGGGGGAGGATAGGTAGAGGAGAATGTAGTCAGCGAACGCCGAACACTTAAAATGGGAAGGAGGCAGGGCAAGGCCCTTGATGTCAGGGTTCTGACGGATATCTACCAATAGATGTTCCATGCATAGAACATATGAGAGGGGGGATAAAGGGCAACCCTGTCTCGTCCCATTATAAATGTCAAACATATCTGATAGACAGCCATTTAGCCTGATCTGGGCTTGGGGGTTAGTGTAGAGAGCCATTATCCTATGGCGCATCACCGGGCCCAGGCCAATCTGGGTTAGGGTGGCCGCTAGAAACTCCCAGTCCACCCGGTCAAAGGCCTTCTCCGCGTCGAGAGAGAGCAAGAACAGAGGGATTTGCAGCTGCCGGGCACAATGCACCATGGAGAATGTTCGTAAAGTGTTATCTCTTGCCTCTCTCCCGCGGATGAAGCCCACTTGATCCGGATGGACAAGGGAGGGCATATGGGGTGCCAACCTATTTGCAATGAGTTTGGCATATAGCTTAGCATCAGTATTAATCAATGATATGGGCCTATAGCTGGGGCATAGGAGGGGGTCCTTTCCCACTTTAGGTATAACTGTAATAAATGCCCGAAAGAAAGAGCTGGGCAGTTGGGTGTTACCTGAGACATCATTGAAAGCAGAAAGTATAGGTGGCGATACGACATCTTTGAGGACCTTGAAAAATTTCGCCGTATAGCCATCCGGGCCAGGACTCTTGCCCGTCGGTAGAGAGGAAATAGCTAGGTCCAGTTCCTCCAGGGAGAATGGTCTCTCAAGTGCTTCAATGGTGTCCGAGGAAAGGGTCGGGAGAGAGGTATCAGCCATGTATTGCGACAGGGATAATAAGGGTGGGGAGTGAGCTCCAGGGGACAATGAGGGAGGTTTAGGCAAATTATAAAAGTCAATGTAGTAGCGTCTAAATGCGTCTAGTATGTTTGGGGTGAGATGTGTGACCGGACCCGTCCGGGGCTGAATGGCAGGGACAAACAATGTGGATCTCTTATTTCTCAAGGCATTCGCTAGGAGCCTACCTGATTTATTTCCCCACTCATAAAAATGTTTACCCGTGACCTGTTTATAATATCGATGCTTATTGTTGATGAGTTCTAGAAGGTCATGACTGACTTTTATAAGGTCCCAGTAAATCACATCTTGCTGTGATTTCTTGTGTTGCGTTTCGAGGATGTGGAGACGTTGAAAAAGCTGCGTAGCTTTAGCCGATGCAGCCTTTTTCAGTCTTGCCCCATGCTTGATGAGCACACCTCTCAAGACACACTTAAGGGTCTCCCATTGCACCAGAGGAGGAGAGGGGTCATTTAAGTGATCGATCTTAAAATTATTGGACGTCTCTTGAAGATCCTGTAGACACAGGGCGTCGAGCAAGAGCGATTCATTTAATCTCCATGAAGCCTGGGGTTTGACTAAAGAAGGAAGCACAAAGTTACCTAGGACAGTGGCATGGTCTGAAAGAGTGACTACTCCTATTTCTGCAGAACGGAATGTTGGAAGCAGGAAATGGGAGCAGAAAATATAATCAATCCGGCTGTAGGATTGACAGGGGTGGGACTAGAAAGTATAGTCTCTGCCCTGGGGGTGTAAGGCTCTCCACACGTCGGTTAATTGCAATGTATGTAGTTTTTGCCTCAGCGCACGGAGCTTGCTATGGGGGATAGAGGAACGGCCAGATGTAGTGTCAACGGTGGGGAAAAGGGCCAAGTTAAGATCTCCACAAAGGAGAATAGGTCCCAAAGCAAAAGCGTAAATTTTATAGTAAAATAAGTGATGTAATTACAAAGTACAATTCATGATGCAAAAAACAAGCCCTCATATGGGTCTGTGGATGGAAATATATAAGAGAGTTATGATCTTTAGAAGGCTAGGAGGAAAAAACAAAAATGCAAAAATAAAATTGGTCTGGTCCTTAAGGCCAAAATGGGCCTGGTCCTTAAGGGATTAATATTGCTGTCTCTTAAAAAGAAAAAAACACATTAAAGCCATTAATTTATAAACTATGGTAGCAAATGTGAGTACACCCCTAAGTGGAAATGTCCAAATTGGGCCCACTTAGCCATTTTCCCTTTTCTGTTGTTGTCGTGACTCATTGGTGTTACAATGTGTTGCTGTCCGCCACGGCCAGGGCTGTGGAGTCGGAGTCAGACAAAATTTTGGGTACCTGGAGTCGGCAAACAATGCACAGACTCAGACTCCTACTAAATTTAGATTGGAATAAATAAAAATAAAAAGCAAGTTTAAATGTCCCAATTCACAAAAAGTTATAATTAATGAATTCTCTACTATAAGAATAAAGATCAATGCATGCAGTGCCTCATGTAACCGCAAAACGAACACGTTAAGTGACATTTAAGAACATGAAAAGCATGCTTCTTCACAATTTGGCATACAATGCACAATTAGGAGCGGCAATACTTATACTTTCCATAGTGTTGTGTCCTGCTGTTACAGGGAACCCATGGGTAACCTAGCCTCTCACTGATAAGGAAATATGTTTTTTGCAGGACTAGAGACACTTGTGTGAAGGGAATGGAGGGTCAATATTTCAAGACTGAAGCTGTAAACCATTGGAAAAACTGCTGCCATTCAGCTAAGGCTCTGCCCCTAGACATCACGAGGGGTGGAGCCGTGATGTAGTGATGCTCCGGCCCCTGTATCGCTCGTCATTACGCACAGAGCGAACTCGCTCTGTGCAGTAATAGCGCGGTGCCGCATCGGCGATCCCGGGGGTCCCCAGCAGCGGGACCCCGGTGATCTGACATCTTATCCCCTATCCATTGGAAAGGGGATAAGATGTCAGATCGCCGGGGTCCCGCTGCTGGCAACCCCCGGGAACACCGCTGCGGCACCGCGCGCTCATTACTGCACAGAGCGAGTAATGACGGGCTATACAGGGGCTGGAGCATCTTTACATCACGGCTCCGCCCCTCATAATGTCACGGCCTACCCCCTCAATACAAGTCTATGGGAAGGGGCGTGGGGGTAGTCACGCCCCCTGCCATAGACTTGCATTAAGGGGGTGGGTCGTGATGTCACGAGGGGCGGAACAATGATGTCACGCTGCTCCATCCCCTGTATAGCCCATCATTACGCACAGAGCGAACTCTCTGTGTAGTAATGAAAGCGCAGTGCCGCAGTGGCGATCCCGGGGGTCCCCAGCAGCAGGACCCCAGCGATCTGACATCTTATCCGCTATCCTTTGGATAGGGGATAAGATGTCTAGGGGTGGAGTACCCCTTTAAACTTGACTATGGGATTCTACTAGGGAAATCATGTTTTATAATAAATGCCCCTTACTGGATCCTCCCACTGCCCTATCTTCACCAGCAGATTAGCACACAAACTGTTCAATACAGTAGACTGTTGGCTTCCCAGCCAGTAGTCCTGTGGTAATGACATGTATGTTGCCTTTCTTTCCTTCAAGGAATGTATAAAATACATTCACATATTAATACAGAGGAGTCGGAAGCAAAGAAAACTCCGGAGTCGGAGTTGGAGTCGGAACATTTATCTACCGACTCCACAGCCCTGGCCACGACCCCTCACATAGACTTGTATTGAGGAGGAGGAACGTGATGTCACAAGGGGGCAGAGCCGTGATGTCACGATGCTCCGGCCCCTGTATCTCCCATCATTACATACTGTGCAGTGATGACAGCGGGGTGTCATAGCCGATATCCCGGGGGTCCCCAGCGGCGGGACCCCCGCGATCAGACATCTTATCCCCTATCCTTTGGATAGGGGATAAGATGTCTAGGGGCAGAGTACCCCTTTTTAATGCCCTGATGGCTAACCACTTCATGTGTGAACTAATCAGTAGAAAATCACACTCTGGGTCCTGTCTTTGAATGAGAACAGAAGCACCACAGTAAGACTAAATGGATGAGGATCCCTTAAAATGTAACTAGTCCATCCTGAAAACTCTTCAATAAATGCTGATAAAGGTCATAGGGAGGAACCTTAATTGAGATATTTTCTTCCTGTGTCTAAAGACCTGATTATACGATGTAGTGAGGGAAAAGATGGGTATTATAGGTGAGCTTTAAAGGAGAGGTATTGGAAGAGCAAGTTTTGGAGCTTGCTTATACTGTGAATTAAAGGGTACCTGTCATAAGAAAAAGCTCAAGGCTTACCCAGCAGCAGTAGAATATATTGTTTGTTTTTGTTTAGTTTTTTGTTTTTGTGGCATTTTTTTTTTTTACCCTTAACCCCTTAAGGACCAAGTCCATTTTCACCTTAAGTACCAGAGCTGTTAGGTTCGACCCCAAAGGTCGAGACATCTTCTGTCGGTGGATGCCCAATTAATGGGTGGAAGGCTTTTAAGGGGCTGCAGTCTCCCTACTTTCCTCCCAATGCCACCCTGCCACTCAAATCAAGACACAGACATAAGTGCTGTCTCTAAGCCGAGGGCAGTACAATATTAGAAGTAGAGCAGGAAAAAACCCTCAGGTATGGCGCTGCAGACTCTTGTAGACAGATGAGGCGGATGCCAAAGGTAATAGGAAAGTCTTCAGCAGGACATTTTATTAAAAAAAAAAACAATAAAATGGACGATTACGCGTTTCGGGAGGATCCCTCCCTTCCTCAGATCACGATCCTGATCTGAGGAAGGGAGGGATCCTCCCAAAACGCGTAATCTTGTCCATTTTATTGTTTTTTTTAAATAAGATGTCCTGCTGAGGACTTTCCTATTACCTTTGGCATCCGCCTCATCTGTCTACAAGAGTCTGCAGTGCCATACCTGAGTTTTTTTTTCCTGCTCTACTTCTAATATTGACTCCCAGGACGACTTGTTTCCTCCTGCAACCCATCGGCATAGCAGCGACTCGCACTACAGTACCCAGATTATATCGTGGGTGATATGCTTTTTCTGCATAGATCTCAAGGTGAGCGGCCATCTATAAACCCCGTGGGGTTGCCCCCCCCACCCACCACCCGATCTATTGAGGGTAAATACACGAGGCGCCGTCCGTCGGTCCTTTCTTTTCTTTTCTCTACAGAGGGCAGTACAAGTCTGACCCTCTTCTCAAGTGTATTTTCTTATGTACTTGATTTTCAATATGGCATGCGCAGTAAACTTTACATTGTACAAACACAGGAAACCATAAATCATTTGCATAGTCAGCAGAAACTTGGATACAAACATACATAGCTTAAGCTGAAATATAATGAACCATTGTTTCAAGGACACATATGTGGTAGAAAAAGATAAAAGTTTCTGCATCCTGCGTCCTTGAAGATAAGACGCCAATCGTCTCTAGTCCATAATTCAGGAGTTATGTAGAAAAAACAAAAATGATAGAATGCAGTCACTTAGACCGAGAATATGAAGTCTTTCAATTACAAAATGGAGTTTCTTCTACCCAATTTCATCAAGTGTTTTTTGCACATCTGACCACTGTTACTTTAAGCGTTAATAACTCTAGGATGCTTTTACTTTTAATTCTGATTCAGAGAGTGTTTTTTCGTGACATATTCTACTACAGTATATGCAATTTTCCAATTTTTCACAAAGTTTTCAAAATAGGAATTTTTCAGGGACCAGTTCAGTTTTGAAGTGGATTTGAAGGCCCTTCATATTTAAAATACCCCACAAATGACCCCATTATAAAAACTAAACACCCCAAAGTATTCAAAATGACATTCAGTAAGTGTGTTTACCCTTTAGCTGTTTCACAGGAATAACAGCAAAGTGAAGGAGAAAATTCAAAATCTTCATTTTTTACACTCATGTTCTTCTAGACCCAGTTTTAGAATTTGTACAAGGGGTAATAGGAGAAAAAGCCCCCGAAAATTTTTAACCAAATTTCTCTCGAGTAAGGAAATACCTCATATGTGTATGTCAAGTGTTCGGCAGGTGCACTGGAGGGCTCAGAAGAGAAGGAGCAACAATGGGATTTAGGAGAGTGAATTTTGCTGAAATGGTTTTTGGGGGGCATGTCACATTTAGGAAGCCCCTGTGGTGACAGAACAGCAGAAAACCCCCACATGGCATACCATTTTGGAAACTACACCCCTCAAGGCACGTAACAAGGGGTACAGTGAGCCTTAACACCCCACAGGTGTTTGACGACTGATCGTTAAAGTCCGATGTGTAAATGAAGAAAAAATAATTTTCACTTAAGTGCAGTTTTTTCCCAAATTTACAATTTTTACAAAGGGTAATGGGAGAAAATGCTCCCCAAAAATTTGTAACCCCATCTCTTCTGAGTATGGAAATACCCCATGTTAGAACGTAAAATGCTATGCAGGTGAACTACAATGCTCAGAAGAGGAGGAGTCACATTTGGCTTTTGGAAAGCAAATTTTGCTGAAATGGTTTTTGGGGGGCATGTCGCATTTAGGAAGCCCCTATGTGAAAATGAAAAATTTAGGGTAACACCAGCATTTTCTGGATTTTTTTTTTTGTTTTTCATTTTCCAATCCAACTGTAATGGAAATTCTTCAAACACCTGTCGGGTGTTAAGGCTCACTATACCCCTTGTTACATTCCGTGAGGGGTGTAGTTTCCAAAATGGGGTAATGTGTGGGTATTTTTTTGTGTTTGCCAGAACAGCTGTAAAATCAGCCACCTCTGTGCAATTCACCAATTTTGGCCTCAAATGTACATAGTGTGCTCTCACTCCTAAGCCTTGTTGTGCGTCCGCAGAGCATTTTACGCCCACATATGAGGTATTTCCGTACTCAGGAGAAATTGCGTTACAAATTTGGGGGGGGGGGGGGTGTCTTTTTTTCCCTTTTACCACTTGTGAAAATAAAAAGTATGGGGCAACACCAGCATGTTAGTGTAATTTTTACACTAACAGGCTGGTGTAGCCCCCAACTTTTCCTTTTCATAAGGGGTAAAAGGAGAAAAAGCCCCCCAAAATTTGTAGTGCAATTTCTCCTGATTACGGAAATACCCCATATGTGGCCCTAAAGTGTTTCCTTGAAATACGTCAGGGCTCCGAAGTGAGAGAGCTCCATGCGCATTTGAGGAGTAAATTAGGGATTGCATAGGGGTATTCTACGCCAGTGATTCCCAAACAGGGTGCCTCCAGCTGTTGCTAAACTCCCAGCATGCCTGGACAATCAGTGGCTGTTCGGAAATGCTGGGAGTTGTTGTTTTGCAACAGCTGGAGGCTCCGTTTTTGGAAACGCTGCCGTACGATATGTTTTTCATTTTTATTGGGGGGGGGGCAGTGTAAGGGGTGTATATGTAGTGTTTTACCCTTTATTATGTGTTAGTGTAGTGTTTTAAGGGCACATTCACACGGACAGGGGTTTACGGTGAGTTTTCCGCTAGGAGTTTGTGCTGCGGCGAAAAA